>NC_090446.1:427369525-428009825 GCF_031143425.1 Pleurodeles waltl | reverse complement strand
ATTCCCCAGAGAGCACAGAAGTCGTGATAGGGGAATTCTGCAAGGAAGACCAACACCAGCAATGCAACCAAAGTGGATTTCCGGACGAGAGTACCTGTGGAACAAGGGGACCAAGTCCAAGAGTTGCGACAAAGTCGAGATTGGGCAGATGCCCAGGAAATGCCAGCTGAGGGTGCAAAGAAGCTGCCACCGGATGGTAGAAGCTGTGGATTCTGCAAGAACGAAGAGGGCTAGAAACTTCCCCTTTGGAGGATGGATGTCCCACGTCGTGAAGAAGCTTGCAGAGGTGTTCCCACGCAGAAAGACCGCAAACAAGCCTTGCTAGCAGCAAGGGTTGCGTTTAGGGTTTTTGGATGCTGCTGTGGCCCAGGAGGGACCAGGATGTCGCCACTTGGATGAGGAGACAGAGGGGGCGCCCAGCAAGTTGGGGAGCCTTCATCACAGGAGCAGGCAGCACCCGCAGAAGTGCCGGAACAGGCACTACGAAGAAGAGTGAACCGGAGCTCACCCGAAGACACAAAAGGGAGTCCCACGACGCCGGAGGACAACTCAGGAGGTTGTGCACTGCAGGTTAGAGTGTTGGGGACCCAGGCTTGGCTGTGCACGAAGGATATCCTGGAAGAGGGCACATGAGCCGGAGCAGCTGCAAATCACGCGGTACCCAGCAATGCAGTCTAGCGTGGGGAGGCAAGGACTTACCTCCACCAAACTTGGACTGAAGAGTCACTGGACAGAGTTGCTGAGTTCCAGGGACCACGCTCGTCATGCTGAGAGGGGACCCAAAGGACCGGTGATGCAGTCTTTTGTTGCCTGCGGTTGCAGGGGGAAGATTCCGTCGACCCACGGGAGATTTCTTCAGAGCTCCTAGTGCAGAGAGGAGGCAGGCTACCCCCAGAGCATGCACCACTAGGAAACAGTTGAGAAGGCGGCAGGATCAGCGATACAAGGTTGCAGTAGTCGTCTTTGCTACTTTGTTGCGGTTTTGCAGACGTCCTGAGCAGTCAGCGGTCGATCCTTTGGCAGAAGGTGAAGAGAGAGATGCAGAGGAACTCTGATGAGCTCTTGCATTCGTTATCTACCAAATTCCCCAAAGCAGAGACCCTAAATAGCCAGAAAAGGAGGTTTGGCTACCTAGGAAGGAGGATAGGCTAGCAACACAGGTAAGAGCCTATCAGAAGGAGTCTCTGACGTCACCTGCTGGCACTGGCAACTTAGAGCAGTCCAGTGTGCCAGCAGCACCTCTGTTTCCAAGATGGCAGAGGTCTGGAGCACACTGGAGGAGCTCTGGGCACCTCCCCTGGGAGGTGCAGGTCAGGGGAGTGGTCACTCCCCTTTCCTTTGTCCAGTTTCGCGCCAGAGCAGGGCTGGGGGATCTCTGAACCGGTGTAGACTGGCTTATGCAGAGATGGGCACCATCTGTGCCCATCAAAGCATTTCCAGAGGCTGGGGGAGGCTACTCCTCCCCAGCCCTGACACCTTTTTCCAAAGGGAGAGGGTGTAACACCCTCTCTCTGAGGAAGTCCTTTGTTCTGCCTTCCTGGGCCAGGCCTGGCTGGACCCCAGGAGGGCAGAAACCTGTCTGAGGGGTTGGCAGCAGCAGCAGCAGCTGCAGTGAAACCCCGGGAAAGGTAGTTTGGCAGTACCCGGGTCTGTGCTAGAGACTCAGGGGATCATGGAATTGTCTCCCCAATGACAGAATGGCATTGGGGTGACAATTCCATGATCTTAGACATGTTACATGGCCATTTTCGGAGTTACTATTGTGAGGCTGTACATAGGTAGTGACCTATGTACAGTGCACGCGTGTAATGGTGTCCCCGCACTCACAAAGTCCGGGGAATTTGCCCTGAACGATGTGGGGGCACCTTGGCTAGTGCCAGGGTGCCCACACACTAAGTAACTTAGCACCCAACCTTTACCAGGTAAAGATTAGACATATAGGTGACTTATAAGTTACTTAAGTGCAGTGGTAAATGGCTGTGAAATAACGTGGACATTATTTCACTCAGGCTGCAGTGGCAGGCCTGTGTAAGAATTGTCAGAGCTCCCTATGGGTGGCAAAAGAAATGCTGCAGCCCATAGGGATCTCCTGGAACCCCAATACCCTGGGTACCTCAGTACCATATACTAAGGAATTATAAGGGTGTTCCAGTATGCCAATGTGAATTGGTGAAATTGGTCACTAGCCTGTTAGTGACAATTTGTAAAGTAAAGAGAGAGCATAACCACTGAGGTTCTGGTTAGCAGAGCCTCAGTGAGACATTTAGGCATCACACAGGGAACACATCCATATAGGTCACAAACTTATGAGCACTGGGGTCCTGGCTAGCAGGGTCCCAGTGACACATAACAAACATACTGAAAACATAGGGTTTTCACTATGAGCACTGGGCCATAGCTAGGAGGATCCCAGTGAGACAGTGAAAACACCCTGACATATACTCACAAACAGGCCAAAAGTGGGGGTAACAAGGCTAGAAAGAGGCTACTTTCTCACAGTTGCCCCCTCCAGAACCAGTGGTCTTGTTACATCTCCTGGCTGAAGTACCGGCGTCCCCGTTCCCCTGAGGTGCCTGCCTATTTACCAACTGATGCCCCTGCAGTGTTCTCTCCTTGTTGAAGCAGGTGACCTGTGTGGCCTTGGACTTTGGCCTGTGGCCATGTGGCCTATGAACATTGTGGACTGGGCTGTGTCCCTTTTTCTGTACATATATATATTTCTATTATCTTCCCTAACTTATTTTTCATGATTTGTTGATCTCATTACATTCACTTTTTTTTAAATCGTTTTGTCCTTGCATTATTCATCCGAGATACGGGGTAAAATTGTTTTTGTAAGGCAGCTGATTGTGTGTATTGTACTGGGTATGTGTGTGTGTCACTCTTGTTTTCCTTCCTCCCTCCCTCCCTTGTGTGCTAGGCAGCTGTACTCACCATCGTCGTCTTCGCCGGTGTTGGTGTTCGTGGTGGAAAAGAATATAGAAGATCATGGGGAAAACATGCAGTTCAGGCTCCATGGTGGCGTGGTTCTTCCCTGTGTCCCAATGGTGAATCCTTTCACTTCTAAGGTCTGTTTTGATGTCGTTGGTAGTGCCCCGGAAAATGTGGTGGTTTCCATGGTCTTAATATGGTGGGCAGAACATTGACTTCTGCCTGGCTGTAGGTGGTTACTGCCGTGGTGGCTGTTGTTTCCGCCCTAGCAGTTGGGGTGGTACATTGGCTGTCTTTCAGAGATCTATCCGCCATGGTCATAATTTGGTGGTAGTTACTCCCAGCCTGTTGGCGGTATTACCGCCACTTTAACACCAACCACCAGGGTTGTAATGAGGACCTATATTACTTTCTAATCAGACAGTGGAACTCCCACTGGGACTCTGATTGATTCAAGCATGTGAATCTATGAAAAATACCAATACTGGAGAACTACAGTTTCATGTACACTTTTTTCCTTATCCTAAATTGCACTATCATGCCCATTAAAGACAAAAGAAAAGTTAGCAAAAAGTTAGCCAAGGTGTCTAACTTTCTTTAAAAGGGATGTAAAATATGCAGGTTAAAAGTGCACATATAATAGTTACTTTGAATGTCCAGGTATTTAAAGTTTGTCTCTGAACCTCAGCGAAGAATGGTATCATGTGTTTTCCACCTATAGCTGTTATTGGATATAACATTGGCTCCATTTACTTGGAAACCTGACAACATTCTATACTCCTAATTGGTCTCCAGTATTCAAGAAAGAGCGGTGTTGAGGTTTTTCATGTATTATAAGACATCATCTGCATAAAGTAAGATGGTGTACCTTAAGACTCGTTCTGATCCTTCATCTACAAATCAGTCCTACCAACTGTCCCATGGCTCATCTGTGATGCAATAGTTGTTGTACATTCATCACATACTCTTAATTTTATAGCATTTTGATGCAGACCTGTCACAGCTAAGCTGGGCAGGTGTAAAACCCAACATGCAACAGAAAACAATAAATCTCCTTTTCTCACAGGGTACTATCTTAGGCTGGAATACTGACAATAAGATGCACAGCAGGAAGTCAAAGGCTCAAAGCCTGAAAGCATTAGAGTTGGAAAAGAGGAAGGAATAGTTATGCTTCATTTTTGGTCTTCAAAGTGGTAACTATCACTAACAGTTTGATCATCAGTCCTTCCGGCTGCAATCGTGTTGACAAAAGTAACACTAAAACGCTCATGGGTATATTTATGAGAGGCTTGCGCCAACATTTTTGACACATCGATGGTGCAAACACTACTTCAAACCTATGAGATGACGCATTTGCCCAAATGTGTAATTTTTTTTAGATTTGTGTCATATAAAAGCGGTGCATGAGCCAGCTGCACCACGCAGAAATTAATACATGCAATGTAGGTGTTTACCCCAAAAATGTCAAAGAAAATGAATGTAGTGATATTTATGACTTTGGCAATGTGTGACGCATGGTATGGATGGGGTACTCAAAGCCCAAAATGGGTAAAATAGTTGCCCATCGGTAACCCAGGTGTAGGAAATGGCGCAGTGGCTATGCTATATAAATCTGACCATCCAAAAACACTTTGGCCAACTCAACTACGCCACGGAGGTAGTGATTCTGCAGCTTGGTATAGCAAGGTGACCACCACCACCACGTAGGCAGCAACGGAGGAGGGAATGTGTGTTCCACCAGCACATCCCCTTCATCAACCTCAGGGAAGGTGTCTCTAGTTGGCAGAGGTATATACCCTTGTCCTAGTAGAGACCACAATGCCAGTCAGGGTAAGTTACAACACAACACAAATTATCCTGTGCTCACCCTCTGGTAGCTTAGCACAGAGCAGGAAGGCTTAACTTAGAAGGCAATGTGTAAAGTATTTGTGCAATATCTCATACATACCACAGTGAAAACACCACAAACATACGCCACATAAGTTTTAGAAAAATAGATAATATTTATCTGAATAAAATAATATCCAATTCAATTCAAAAGAGCTTTATTGCGGCTACAAGAGCCAAAAAAGCGCGAGCAGTAATAAATACAAATAAATACACATAATCAAAAATACAGGTAAATATAATGATAAAAAGGGAGTAAAAGATAAGAGAAAAATGGAAAAAGTGAAATAAAAGTGGAATAAAAATGGAATAAAATAAAATGCGCTGCGCAGGATGTTGGGACAGTCTTATTTAGAGTCTTTATCCATAAGAGTTTTCCCTCTGACAAGCCAACTAGCTCCGAGGAATTTGGCGATGGCGATCACTAGCGTTGGCCTGGTGTCTGATCTGAGGATTCGCAGGGCTAGCGCAGAGCAGCGGACTCCCAGTAGTCTGCATGCCGGGGCCAGCCATTTCCTACGGGGGGCGGTGTACCCGGGGCAAGCAAAAAAGAGGTGAGGGAGATTCTCGACGGGGGCTTTGCAGGCTGGGCATGCGGTTGATTCATTGTGTGACCAGCTACTGGTGAAAAGTCTTAATGGGAGTGTTCCAATGCGGAGCTGGAAGTACAGTTTCCTTTCCCTTGGGGCCGTGATTAGGTCCCAGAAAGCTTCGTACTTGCATGACTCTTTTAGGTTGGCAAAGTCACAAGATAGTGTAGTGTGCAGTGCAGCCCTCGTGTCTTCGTGGTTGGCCATTTGCCAGTATAGTTCCTTTAGTTTGCTTTTCGAGGGAAAGACTGACGTGGCTGGTGAGTTCCAGAGATCATCGAGCCCGAGTGAGTACAGTTGATCCTTGATGCATCGTAGCCAGGGGATTCTGTGAAGATGGTCGGCTTTTAGGATGACCTGTAGAGCTTCAGTGAAGATGTCGAGCTCCGGAGTGGTCCAGAGACGCCGCCAGTACAGCAGGGGTCGCAGGCGGGCTTTGTGACAAATGCATTTGATGCCGAGATCCTTGAAAAGAGGGAACAGTGGGGTGCTTAGCGGAAGGGACACAAGGTTTCTTAGGAAGTTGTTTTCAGCGGTGGTTAAGTCTTGGGTTTTGGTATAGCCCCAAAGTTCAGCCCCGTAAAGCGCTGAGGAAACGGCCTGTGCTTCGTATAACTGTAATGCTGGGCGAATTGGTTTTGTGTGTGAGAGGTGGAAATTGTTTAGTAGAGCCCCTGTTGTTTGTCTTAGTTTTAGGGCTTGTTTTCCTATGTGTGGCTTCCAGGACATGTTGTCAGTGAATGTTATGCCCAGGTAGCTGAAAATGCCCACCTTCTCAAGTGAGGAGCCCTTCAGAGTGAACTTCCCTTTAAAGGATCTGTGGGGATTAAGGGTCATTAGTTTTGTTTTCGAGGCGTTGATTTCGAGTCCCTGTGATGAGCAGAAATGCTCGAAGCACGCAAGGAGTTTCCTTAGACCACTAGGGGTCTTGGATATCAGAAGAGTGTCATCGGCAAAAAGTAAGACTGGGATTTTTTGTGTGCCAAGTGAGGGTGTGTCAGCCTGCAGTCTGAGGAGGGAGGGGACAATTTCATTGATATACAGGGAAAAGAGGGTCGGGGCAAGTACGCACCCTTGCCGCACACCCCGGGAAACGTGGATTCTATCAGTTAGTTGGCCCTTGTTGCCCCACCTGACTTGTGCGTAGTTGTCCTCGTGGAGTCGTATCAAAATGGCAAGAATGTGCTCCGGGATTCCCATCCGAGAGAGAGTGGCCCAAAGTTTGTTGCGAGATACTAGGTCAAAAGCAGATTTGAGGTCCACAAAAGCTACATAAAGGCTGCCTTTACCAATGTACACTATTTTCCAATATAGTAATAGGAATCTGAGGGCTTGGTCAGTGGTGGAAATCTTCTTTCGGAAACCGGCTTGGAGGGGGCTAAGGATATCGCGGTCAGTCATCCATACTTCGATCTTTCCTAGGAGGCAGTGGCAGAAGACTTTTTGGACACAGTCAATTAGGCTAAAAGGTCTATAGTTACAGGGAAGTGATCTGTCGCCCTTTTTAAAGATTGGAATAACAATAGCCGCTTTCCAAGACTCAGGGATTGGCGCCCCAGATGCTATTGCGTTAGCTAGAATGGTGAGGTATCTTGACCAGGATGCTAGGTCTGTTGAGAACAGGTCTGCTGGGACGCAGTCTGATCCTGGGGCCCTGCCGCGTTTTAAGGTGCTTAGAGAAAGGAGCTTTGGGAAAACAACAGGGGTGCTGCGGTGGTGGGTGCTAATGAGAGATTTAGGTGGGGGCCCGTATGAACAGGGATGGGGCTATCATGATCAGGGGAGTACAGACTACTAAAGTGAACTATCCAGTCTCTTGGGGCAATGTTGGTTGTGATGTCCAAACCACTAGTTTCTGGGCCTCGCGCTGCCAGGGACCAGAACAGACTATGGTTCCTCTCGCGCACAGCGTCGCTGAGTGCTGTCCACCATTTGTTATCTTGATCACGCTTGGCTACGCGTATTGCAGATTTATAGGACTTCCTAGCTACGCGGATGGCGGTGGGGTCCTTGGATTTAATGGCTTGAACTAGGCGCTTGTTTAGGGACCGAAACGTTTTGTTGAACCAGCGGTGCCTACCTATGGGTCGTTTGTCGTCGTGGGCTGGAGGTACTGAGAAGTGAGCTGCGATATCCCTAAAGCAGGAGGTGTGGATTGAGCTTATTTCCTGGTGGGGAATTGCAGAACCTGCCTCTAGGCCCATTAGTGTGGATTTTAGGGTGTTATTGGCAGCGTTGATGAGTGCGGGCCGAGCCACAACCTTGTCCCATTTTAAGTGTCTTTTATTGTTGGCCAGGCTAATGCCCTCGGGTGCTACAGCTGCGGAGTTGGACGTGGCTGGGAGATTACCTGGAGCTAATGTGTGGACAGAGAGAGGGTTGTGATCACTTTCAGTCCTTTCGATGATCGTCATGTCGATGACTAGAGGCCATAATCTTATATCGAATAGACAATAGTCGATTCTGCTGGTGTGGTTGGTTTTATTATACGTATAACTGCCATTGGTGTCTGAATTAGTTCTGCCATTTAGCGCCCTGAGCCCAAACTCCATGGTCAGTGATTTGACCTGAATAGCGACCGGCGTCCATCTCTTGATGGGTGGGATTGACAGGGCGGGGATAGACCAGGCTTGATCTTCCTCGTGGGTGGACCTGAGATCATCCCAGTCAAGAGGTTCGAATGTGGCGTTGAAGTCCCCAGCCACAATGGTTTTGTGGTGGCGGGGATAATTTTGTAAGAGGGCGCAGAGGGAGCAGAGGGTTTTGGAGACTTGACCCCCCCTGACCCCTCTAGTGTAGATATTAAAGATGTTCACCACAGAGTCAGGCCCAAAGGATAGACGAATGCCTAACAGGTCAGGAGAGACAGTAGGTAGCTGTGATATATGGCAGCTAAGTGATGTTTTGATCCAGATGGTCAGACCCCCTGAGGGTCTGCCTCTCGTGCTGGCCACAGCGGGGATGTGGAAATTTGTGTAGCCTGTTCGGAAAAGTGGGACGAGTGACCATGTTTCTTGGAGGAGACATATGTCATGTTAGTCAATAAAGGAGGAGAAGGATGGCAAGGGAAGAATAGATTTCAAACCTGCCACGTTCCATGAAACAAGTCGTACCCCGGATTGTGGCTGAATTATCCTGTCTAAATGCCTGGGGTTTGTAAGGTTGGCTGTCGGGGGTTGGTCTGGCAGATGAGGTTGAGTGAGCAGAGATGGGTTGATACCAATGTTTGCCCGTGGGGCTTGCGGTGGTTGGTGATGTTCCTCTGTTGGAACTGGCCTGGTCCTGATCCAGGAAGTGCTTGCAGGCCTAGGCAACAGCACTTGGTTTGGTGGGCAATGTGCCTGCAAGATGGAAGGAGCATCGTTGTCATGATTGTTCAGTGGACCGGAAGTGGTCTTAGTATCATGGGTAGGGGAGAGAATACATGGACAAGCAGTGGTGGGGTGAAAGGAGGATCTGGGGGTGGTAGATGTTAGAAGGGTGCGAGCTTTGCCTGCATAGAATTTAGGTGAGGCTGTGAGTCAATCATATTTACCAAGAGAGGATAGGTTTTCTGTTGGGAGGTAACTCGAGCGCTCCTCGTAGAGCGTGGGTGGCCTGGGGTGTTTAAACTGGATGCGTGAGTGTGCTGGTGGGCTTGTTCTTGCGTCTAGGGCCACAAGATTGTTCACCATAGTCCTGTTCTTGAGTGTCAGTTTTAGGATATCAAAGTGAGTTCCCGAGTCTGGCCGTCGTACTATGTTAATTATGTCCTCTCGTATTATGGATCGGCAGCCTCTAACATGGCGAATCCAATGTATTGCCTTGTTTTTGATGGAGTCTGCCCCTTCCCTGCGTGTCAATGTGGTTAACTTGGGAACGTTAACCATTAGGACTATATTACCTAGATGGGACTGATCAGTGGCAGGTTGTGCAGAGTATTTTGAGGCAGTGTTGCTCATGGGTTTGGGTGTTTTATGATAGATGTCTAGTGAGTTTCCTATGCCTGAGTTGTGGGAAAGGGGTGTCTGGTAAGAGTTCATGGTCTTTTCTCCGGTAGGGTGAGGGCCGGCGTGGCTAGAAGCTGAGGAGTTGGGCGGATTTGTTATGATGCCTGATAGGGTTGGGTTTTGGGCAAGGTTAGTGGTGGTCGTGTTATTTGCGTGGGTTAGCTGTTTTACTATTGCGATTAAGGAGTTAACCATATGCTTGAGTTCTGTGACTTCCTTCCTTAGGACTTGTATGCATTCAATATGCTGTGGGGTTACATGAGGAAAATGCATATTGGTTGCTGCTAGCCCATCTGCCAGGGTGTCTGGGGTGATGTCGTCGTGTGATTCAGGGATATTGGTTAAGGGATCGAAACGGTTGCTGAGCTGGATGGAATCGTTGGTGTCAAGTGGTAGGTCTTCAACTAGAGAGGGGGCGGTATGGGTGATAACGTTCCTACTTTTGCCCAGCCCTGTAGTGTCAGTGACTTGTTGCCCACGTTTCACGAAAATCTCGGCGATTTTCATGGGACCATCCTTCCTGTTAATTGAAGTGGACCCCTCCCCAGTTTCAATAGAAATATTACCCTGTGGACTAGTTAGTATTCCATTGCATTCGCCCAGGAGAGAGTCGATTCTATCCATGACGCAGTTGCTAGCTGCATGCTTATGCCTTTTTCGCTTGGCTTTTAGCACTGCCCCGGCCCCTGCCTCTATTGCTTTCCTTTTGCCCATCTGGTGTTGGTGTAGGTGCAAGGTTGAACGATAAGGTGTCAGATTTAGTGGAGCAGCTGACTGGGGACACAGAGTTGGCTATAGCAAATGGGACTAAGACCAATGTGGCCTTCTTGGGTGATAGATGTCAGAGGGGTAGACCAGCCCGGCCTCTGCCGGCCGCAGGACGGGCGCAGTATGGGCCCGCCCTTGGCCCGGGCTTTGCCCGGGCACAGCCCGGGCTGCGGGAGCGCGATACTGTTTTTAAAGGGCTCCTGCCCCTCCCACGGCTTCACAGCGCTTCCCGCGACGGCGGGAGCGCGATACTGGTATTAAAGGGCTCCTGCCCCTCCAACGGCTTCACAGCGCTTCCCGCGACGGCGGGAGCGCGATACTGTTTTTAAAGGGCTCCTGCCCCTCTAACGGCTTCACAGCGCTTCCCGCGACGGCAGGAGCGCGATACTATTTTTAAAGGGCTCCTGCCCCTCTAACAGCTTCACAGCGCTTCCGATATCAACAACAAAGATCCAATAAGCACAAGTCGAAATATCAATTTTTAAAGGTTCCAAAGAGCCTCACTTTTTAAGAAACAATAGTTGTATCCTTGTAACACACAGTCCCTGTGATGCGTCAAAGATAACAATGCACAGGGCGGCAGAGGAGGAGATGCGTTGAAAAATAAGGCGCTGCGTTGGATTTTCCGGGCAGCACAGACGATGCATCGTTTCTTTTCATGCTGCAACTGATGTGTCGATTTCCAGGAGTACAGCCTTGGTTCCTCACTGCGATGCAGAGATATTGTGATGCCCAGGAATGATGCGTTGAAAATACTTGACCTGCTGCTAGAAGGGGCAGGCGCTGCACTGATCCGGTAGGCGATGCAGTGAAATTTCAGCCACGAGGCAGGCGCTGCGTCAGTTTCTGCAGGCGTTTGGTCAATTTTCCGGTGCTCAAGAATTTCCTGAAGGGTTGAAGTCTTTGTTAGTCCTGAGACTTCAGAAACAGGAAGCAAGCTCAATCCAAGCCCTTGGAGAGCACTTTAGGAGGAAGACAGAGTCCGTCCAGTAGAGTCAGGAGCACCAGGAAGCAGGGCAACATGCAGGAAGGCAGTCCTTCAGCAAAGCAGTCTGTATGAGTCCTTTCAGACAGCCAGGCAGTGTCCAGGTATAGGTCCAGATGTCAGAAACCCAGTATATATACCCAAAGGTTTCTTTGAAGTGAGGAAAACTTCAGAAAGTGGTTTTGAAGTGCACACGTTCCCCTTTGAGTCCAGTCTTGTTTGTGGGGGATTATTAGTCCTTTGTGTGAGGGCAGGCCACTGGCCTTTGAACTGTAAGAGAGAGCTCCTCCAGGAAGACGCAGGAAGACCCATTCAGTATACAGATGAATGCAGATGTGACTGAGTGTCCTGTGTTTATGGCTGTCTGGGTAGAATGCACAAGTGGTGGCTGTCAACCAGCACAGACCAGATGTGGATTGGAGACAGCTGTAAGGCACAGATGGCAGTAAGTGCAGACAAATGCCTACTTTCCAGAAGTGGCATTTCTAAAATAGTAATAATACATCCAACTTCACCAGTAAGCAGGATTTTCTATTCACATTCTGCCCATACTAAACATGGCAGGGTTACTCCTTTCAGATAAGAATCTACCACTTAAAAGTATATGAGGGCAGTTCTAATGCTAGTCTACGAGAGGAGCAGGCCTCACATTAGCGGAAAACAAATTTGTGAGTTTTTCACTACCAGGACATGTAAAACACATAAGTACATGTCCTGCCTTTTACCACCCTGCCCCAGGGGTTACCAAGGGCCTACCGGAGGGGTGACTTATATGTAGAAAAAGGAAAGTTTAATGCTTGGCAAGTAGTTTTAAATGCCAAGTCGAAGTGGCGGTGAATCTGCAAACACAAGCCTTGTGTCAGGAAAACTTTTGCCAGTGTTGCTAAGTTCTTCCCTCAGCAAAAACGATTCCCCTTTTCATTGTACCAACGTTGGTTGCAGCAGCGTCTGCACACCCGGTGGCTCTTGTGGAGGCTTTTCTTAGAACTAGCTTCTTGAGGTTTAACTACAACTCAAGATGGAGGCCGCAAATCTTTGTGAGGTCAACACTCTAGTGTTTCTACCTTAGTCTTGTGCTGAAGCTTCCCTCCAGCTGTTTCCCTCTGGGAGCTGTACACGTCGACTGTCATCCTGAGGAGAATGAGCAGTGTTCCTGAGGTGCTTCGTTTCATAGAGATTTCTTTACAGTTTTGAGTAATTAATTCTTTTTCTTGTTAGAGTGTGCACACCAGCTACCTTTTCCCTTCTGGAGAAGCTGAATTTCTTCCTTCTTCCAATAACTGGCTATCGGCTTTCTGAGGAGAATTTGTTTTGGCTAAACAGAACTTCAAGCAACTGCAGTACGGAATCCTTTTGTATGATTTCCAGACTTGCCAATATATATGTGTACATATATTTAAAAACTCTTCAACTTGCAGACTTGCCAGTCTTGGAGACAAACCTCAGTGCTCAGACTAATTCCCAGAGACTGTGACTGAGAAAACTGAACCTTGAGAAGGAGTTTTCGTTTCCTGTAAAAGACATTAGTAGATTGTATATTTGTGAACCTTTGAATGTTCTCCAGAGAACCTTGGATACCTCTGACTCCTGGAGAAAAGAAGATATTAAGTTAACATTTTTCTCTTAGAGAGAGGCTAGTCTCTCAAAAGATCAAGGCTAGGAGAACAACAGAGAACAACAGAATTGGGTGAATGTGAATGGCTGAAAAGTTGAATGCACAGTAGGAATATACTTATTTATGCTCTTATCACCCAACTGCAGGTCCTTCCTTTAAAGAAATCCCAAAAAGAAAAAAGATGCAGGTTACAGAAGCACACACTGAATATCCAATCTTCAAGTGGGGAAACACAGGCTGGTACTGGACGTGGAGACGCTCTCTCTTTTTCTATTCTCATTCCCCATTCCCCCTAGCGGATGCAGGGTTCAGATAATCGGTAAAGCCTGAGCACGCATCTGTTGGAAGGAGTTTGATAAAAGGCATCTGCTCCTGTAGAAGTTTGATTTAATGGGTAATCTCCTGACCCCTTGATATGGTAGGCCTGAGCCATGATTAAGGGGCTACTTATGTGGGTAGCACATCAATCTTAGTATCCTATTCACGTCAAAAAGAACCAAACTTCAGTAAGGCAGGCCCACAAGTAGCTTTTAACTTAAAGGCCCAGGGCACATGTAGTGCACTTTACCAGGGACTTACAAGTAAATTAAATACGCCAATTGGATAAGAGCCAGTGTTACCATGTTTTTAGGGAGAGAGCACATGCACTTTAGAACTGGTTAACAGTGGTAAAGTGTCCAGAGTCCTAAAGCCAACAAAAATGAGGCCAGAAAAATAGGAGGAGGAAGACAACAAGTTTGGGGTGACCCTTCAGAGAGAGACATTTTCTAACAAAAAGCATATCAATCCAGCAATGTGAAACTCACAAAGTCTAACACAGTGTTGGCAAACACGTCATACTTCAGTCATGAACATAGATTAAAATGCAACCTGTGAAAGGCATCACCGTGTACTCAGGTTACCAATCTCAACATTCAGTGGTCATGGCATGGTGACAGAATTAAGGTATAGAAGCACAGAGTCCTGTGGAAGTTAGTCATACACATACATGTTACAAACCAAATTATTGTGTCTAGGTTTGTAGTAGAAAGCTGCTTGTAACAACATCAGTGTCTCCCACATAATGATGGCCCACCTTACAAAACCTATGGGTCAATCAGTGTGCACCATGACATATCTCTGTAAAAAACAATAGCTGAAGGCTGACAATAAATTGTGTAACAGTCCATGTTACATGCCTGAATTGTACCACATGTATGCACCAAATTCACATACTAAAGCAAGTGAACTATTATGCGGCTTTTTCAATGTCATGGAGGCCACCAACAGCATCAGTGATTTTACATGGACATATGTATGTGTGAGTGTCAGACATGTTAGAAATGTCAATACCTTCCTAAGGAGAACCAAATAGCCAAACATCTGGTCAATAATCTGTCACTTTACATATGTAGTGAATGCACATAACATAGAGTTGTTGTAGTTTAGCAGCGATTAGATTAAGCATTAGCAGAAGACATCTTGTATTTAGCAACTATTGTGAACATTTCGCGGAATCCATTTTGTATTCATGGCAGCCATTTTCTCTGCCACATGCTGCCATGTGCTCACCATGTGCTCTGTCCTACCTTTCTGTTAACTACTCTTGAAAATCTGCCTAGTGACAAGTTATATTTAGCATCTCCCACTTTCGCAAATGCCCAGTAAGGTCTGCAGCTGTTAGTCCTTGAAAACTGTTTGCCCCTCCTACCTGTCGACTGTGCATTTCCACATGACCTTATATGTATAGAAGTCTTGCTTCTATAATTGTACCACCTCCTTTTAGCCCCTGCGTGGGTATAAAAGGACCATGCTCTCTCAGTTCAGTGTGCTACTTCAAACATTACCGAAGGGTGCTGTTTGGACTGTAGTACCACCTCATGAGGTTTAATAAACTTTGGCGGTGATTCTGACCCCGGCCGGCGGCGGTAGCCGCCGGCCTGGCGGGGCCCGCCAGAATACCGCTGCGCGGTCAAAAGACCGCCGCGGGTATTCTGGGTTTCCCGCTGGGCTGGCGGGCGACCGCCAGAAGGCCGCCCGCCAGCCCAGCGGGAAACACCCTTCCATGAGGATGCCGGCTCCGAATGGAGCCGGCGGAGTGGAAGGGGTGCGACGGGTGCAGTTGCACCCGTCGCGATTTTCAGTGTCTGCATGGCAGACACTGAAAATCTTTGTGGGGCCCTTGCAGTGCCCATGCCATTGGCATGGGCACTGCAGGGGCCCCCAGGGGCCCCACGACACCCCATACCGCCATTCTCTTCCTGGCGGCCAAAACCCCCAGGAACAGGATGGCGGTATGGGGCTCGGAATCCCCATGGCGGAGGATTCCCCAGGGCAGCGGGTATTCTGGGTTTCCCGCTGGGCTGGCGGGCGACCGCCAGAAGGCCGCCCGCCAGCCCAGCTGGAAACACCCTTCCATGAGGATGCCGGCTCCGAATGGAGCCGGCGGAGTGGAAGGGGTGCGACGGGTGCAGTTGCACCCGTCGCGATTTTCAGTGTCTGCATGGCAGACACTGAAAATCTTTGTGGGGCCCTTGCAGTGCCCATGCCATTGGCATGGGCACTGCAGGGGCCCCCAGGGGCCCCACGACACCCCATACCGCCATTCTCTTCCTGGCGGCCAAAACCCCCAGGAACAGGATGGCGGTATGGGGCTCGGAATCCCCATGGCGGAGGATTCCCCAGGGCAGCGGGAAACCGGCGGTACACCGCCGGTTTTCCGTTTCTGACCGCGGCTGTACCGCCGCGGTCAGAATGCCCATGGGAGCACCGCCAGCCTGTTGGCGGTGCTCCCGCGGTCGTTGGCCCTGGCGGATTTTACCGCCAGGGTCAGAATGACCCCCTTTGTCTTTTATTTCAGTTTCTGTGCCAACTTCTTCCTATATGGTCTGAGGACTTTGTGCAGAGAAGGGTGAACCCCTTGCACTAGTAGGCCTTGGTGAGGCTTACTTCAACAGAGTGATCAGGAATATCTCAAAATATTCATCACACTAAGCTACTGGATAAACAGTTTATTATGTGTTACTTTTTTGCACAAGTTAGTGCACTGCAATGCTGCTAAAACCATTATGCAGTGCTGCTAAAGCCATAGGTGCTTACTCTGGAAAGTGCAATTACACTTAAAACAGGATTCAAAAAGACACAAGGCCATCTCTGCTGCCCTCTATTTGTGTAGAAATTAGAAACTATATCCCATCCTGAGATAAAGTTAGCAAAAAGTAAAGCTTTGTGAACACAGACAATTCCTTCAGCCAAGACAATAAACCAGGAATTGCTTGCTTTTATGGTTGGCCCACAATAGGTGGGATATAATAATACTTTACAAAACAACAGATGGTGGTTTATAGCTGTTGCAGCTTTTTGTGCCTTCAAAAACAAGCAGATTATACCCACGATAAGATTTTTACAGAACTGATAATACATAAGGTTATAAATTAGAGCTGACTTCCTTTACAAGAAAGTCTGACATTTTTTCACACAACTATGCTACGTGTGACTCCATTCAGGCCCTGGCGCCCTGTTGAGATGAATGGTGGAAGCCTCCTATACTCGTATCTTACGTGCCCTTGGACTGAAGCACTTTCCATTTAACCGCAGCTTAAAGTCTAAAGTTCTTTACTTTTCTCCCTCCACCCCGATTCCTTTTTTGCTGCAACATTTTGTAATTTGATTAACTTTTTAGAAAAATGTACCACTCACTTTTCTTCGTTTGGCCCTTTAACCTGTTTATACTTCCTCCTTCTTTCATCCTTCCTGAAAAACGTAAACATGCACTTCCCCCAGCATAATTAACTTCTCCTCTTTTGCAAAAAAACGTGATTATGTACTTTTTACGAACGCATTTAAGTTTTCGTTTTTTGGCCTTTACCCTGTTTGAATTCATCCACCATGAATAATTATACATTTCCCCAAGCGCAATTAACTTTTTCTGTATTGATGAAGAACATAACTATATACTTCCTCGAGAGCAACTAACATAGCTTTTTTGTGGCCTCCAAACTGTGTAGAGGTAGGTGTAGGTAGAGGTAGCCTCTCCCTACCTCTTCTACCCCTACCTACACCTACCTCTACCAACACCTACTCTGCATACCTCTACCCTCACCTACCTCTACCTACCTATACTGTAGAAGGCTGGCCTGGTTTGTAGTAGGTACCTATGATACTTACACCTTATGCCAGGTCCAGTTATTTCTTATTAGTGAAATGTAGGCAGTGTCTAGAAGCCAGGCTCTCTAGAGGTAGCTGTAGCTGTGCAGCCAAGGCGTATCTAGGAGACATGCAAAGCTCATGCAATACCACTGTAGTCACATAGTACTCACACACATGAAATAAACTACTCAGTGTTACAAAAATAAAGGTACTTTATTTTAGTGACACAAATGCCAAAAATACCATAGAGATTATACTCCCTTAGGAGGTAAGTAATACACACATTATATACACTAGTATGCACAAATCTGCTTAAAAACAGTTAGAAACCAGTGCAATTAGTAAAAATCACAATAGTTAGAGGTGGGCCTGGCGAACACAAACCATACACTAAGAAAGTGGAATCTGAATGTCGGTTTCCCACCTAGGCAAGTGTTGTGTGTAGAGGGAAGCTGGGAGTATGAGACAACACCAATGGTAAGTATTAGAACCCACCCTAAAGCCCAGGAAAGCAGGAGTAAAACACAGTAACTTTCCCAGAACACACAGAAACACGAGAAAGAAGATTATGCAAGAACCAGAAGAGACTGCAAGACACCAATAGTGGATTCCTGGATCTGAACACCTGTGGAAGAAGAAGCCCAAGTCCAAGAGGCACAGAAGAGTCAGGGAGAACAGGAGCCCCTGCTAACCAGGATGAAGGTGCAAAAGAGGAACCACCGGTGAAGAAGAACAGTCAGTATTGCACCCAAGAAGACAGATACGGGTTCCTCGTTGGTGCAGATAATGTCCCATGCCGGATGGAAGATTGCAGTCTGGTTTGCGTCGTTGGAGTCCGTCAACAAGCTTTGGCACACGCAAAGCTCGCGGTTAGCGGAAAATGGTGCTGCCTGGGACCAGTAGGGACCTGGTGGACTCTACCCAGGAGGGAGAGCCGGAGGAGGCTCTTAGCAACTCAGAGAGCCCACAGAAGACCAGGCAGTGTGCACAGGAGTCCCACAGCATGGGGAAAAAGAAGGTGCAAAAGGAGGCCCATGCAGCACTTCGAGAAAGGCTCCCAAGCCACCGGAGAACCACTCAGGAAAATATGCATTGCAGGATAGAGTGCTGGGGCCCAGACCTGCAGATTGGATTATGCAAGGAAGCACCAAATGTGCCCTTCAAAGAATTTCCAGTGGCCTGGAGAGGCAACCCCTCCCAAACCTGTAACACCTATTTCCAAAGGGAGAGGTTGTAACACCCCTCTCCCAAAGGAAATCCTTTCTTCTACCTTCCAGGGCTTGAGCTTCTCAAGCAACAGGAGGCAGAAACCTGTCTGAGAGGCGGCAGCAGCTGGGGCTGCCTGGAAAACCTTGGTAGGCTGGAACAGCAATACTTGGGGTCCTCTAAGGAGCCCCCAGAGTGCATGGAATCACACAACCAATGCTTGCAAAGGCCTTGGGGTATGATTCCATCATGTTTGATACCAAACATGCCTATGTTCGGAGTTACCATTAGGTAGCTGGACATAGGTAGTGACCTATTTCCAGTACACGCTTAAAATGGCGTCCTGGCACTCAAGGAGTCCGGAAACATGGTCCTGGAAGTCATGTGGGTGCCTCTGCTAGTGCAGGGGTGCCCTCACACACAGGTAGTCTGCACCCTGCCCTTAGGGCTGGAGGGCCTGCTATAGGGGTGACTTATAAGTAACCTGGTGCAGTGTAAATGGCAGTGAAAGGGTGCATGCACCCTTTCATGCAGGCTGCAACAGCAGGCCTGCAGAAGCCTTTGCATGGGCTCCCTAAGGCTGGTAAAAGATATGCTGCAGCCCATAGGGATCCTCTTGAAACCCAATGCCCTGGGCACCTAGGTACAATATACTAGGGACTTATATGGGGGCACCAGTATGCCAATTGTGGGTGAAATACTGGGTTATCAGTATGCAAAAAACAAATTTAGAGGAGAGAAAGCATAATCACTGAAGTCCTGGTTAGTGGGATCACAGTGAACACAGTCAAGCACACTGACTTCAGGGAGAAAATGGGGGTAACCATGGCAAAAAGAGTACTTTCCTACATCTGCCTACACCTACCTTAACTTCACCTACCTCTACCTGTACCTACCTCTACCTGTACGTACACCTACCTCTACCTGCACCTACCTTTACCTACACCTACCTCTCCCTACACCTACCGCTATCTACACTTACCTCTACTTACATCTACCTTGACCTCTACCTACACCTACCTCTACTTACACATACCTTTACCTCTACCTACACCAACCTCTACTTACACCTTCCTCTACTTACACCTACCTTTACCTCTACCTACACCTACCTTTACCTGTGCATACCTCTACCTACACCTACCTTTCCCTACACATACCCCTACCTCCACCTACTACTACCTACACCTACCTCACCCTCTCCCTACCTTTACCTCTAACTACCTCTACCTACCTCTACCTCCACCTACTTCTACCTGTACCTACCTTTCCCTCTACCTACCTCTACCTACACCTGCCTCACCCTCTACCTACATCACCCTCTACCTACCTCTAACTACATAAACCTACACCTTCCTCTACCTTTACCTACACCTACCTCTACCTACACCTAACTTTACCTACACTTACCTCTGCTACACCTACCTTTACCTACACCTACCTTTACCTACACCTACCTGTATATACCTCTAGGTACCTACACCTACCTCTACCTTCCTCTACCTACCTCTATCTGCCTCTACCTAACTCTACCTACCTTTACCTACACCTACCTCTACCTTAACCTGCACCTATCTCTACCTTTACATTCACCTACCTCTACCTTTACCTACACCTATCTCTACCTACACCTACCTCTACCTACCCATATCTATACCTACACCTACCTCTGCCTCCATCTACTTCTACCTACACCTACTGCTACCTAAGTGGAGAAGTGTGGCACAATGGTTAGAGCCGCAGACCCTGATGCAGAGATCTGGCCTGGGACCACGGTTCAATTCCTGCCTCGGGGGGTCTTGGGCTGAATTCCATTGGACCAGATAATTCTCGCCTCAGTGCCTAATCTAATTAATGGGTCCCACTCTGTAACTCTGTGCAATAGCTTCTTAATCTCCACAAAGGCCCTGACAGCGCTTGGATGCTTGGCTTCACCCTGGGGTTGCCTAAGAGTAGGCACCTCACAGGGAAAAGCCAGGAGGAGTTCCACAGTGGTATGCGTACAGCGCCTTAAGACCCTTACGGGCGAGTAGTGCGCTATACAAGTGTGAAGTTTACCTACACCTACTTTACCTAGATCTACCGCAACATACACCTACACCTACCTTTATCAACATCTACAGGTGTGGGTAGAGGTTTACTTCACCTCTACCTACACCTACCTCTACATCTACCTAACTCTACCTACAACCTACACCTATTTCTACCTACACCTCCACCCCTCCACCTGCACCTATTTCTGCCTCTACATACCTCTACTTACACCTATGTCTTACACCACATACATCCCCTACACTCCAAATCAAAACACATAAATAAAAGACATTGTAATTTACAATGCCAATACTCTAACTCTTGCAAATGCAAGACATATTGCATTGCAAATGCTTGTTAGATTTTGCCTGCACAGCACTTGTGCTGTGCTTGTGAAATCTATTGGATTTAACACAATTCGTAAAAGGGACTTACATCCCGCCCCTTGCTTTTCTTGCTTTTTATTGGTTCCTGTGCTTGCCACTTACTTTTCCTCTGTTTCCATTAGCTGTAGACCTATTTCTTGCATTTACCAATGCTTGTTCCTCTGTGTTTCCTCCTATCAGTGTCCCGAGGACCAAGTACTGTGTTAATTCGCTTTGGTTTCCTAACTTCCTTACTTAATTGATTTGCTACTTTACACATAGCGTGAACCCTAAAGAAGGTATAGGAGCGCTTTACAGGCACAGATAGATTAGGTGATTTGCATAAAAACACTGAATGTTGTGTCTCACACCCACACCCTCGCAACAGCACTCACCAGTCTCCCCGGGGCAATGTGTACACAACAGTCATCCCAGGGTCAAAACAGGCACTCACTAGTTGTCCCTTTTCCTGTGGAATATGCATTAACAATGAGAAGCGCAAAGCAAAATGTCAGGAGGGCTAGATTTATCAAGAATCTAAAAGACCATTGAGGAAATAATGTGCACTTCAAGAACAGATCTTATAGCCAGATTCCCCTTTTGAAGGCCAACTGCTGCTGCATTAGCTTCAGTCTGGCCTCCTATTACCTCAGCTTTCTGAGTTCCCTATCTAGGGACTGGTCCTCATGGTTAGAATTATGTGAAGCCTCTGAAACAGAGCTAACAGGAGAGTGTGCAGAGGCAGACCTATTTCTAACAGGGGCCAAAAATGCACTATTGGATGGTCTGGGCTTAACCACTGAACAGTACAGACTTAAGTTCAGAGAGACCAGAAAGGAGTCATCACAGGACTGGACAGACTTTGTGGACTGTTCTGTGAAGGCCCTAGAAGGTTGGGTACATGGCAGTAAGGTGACTGATTATGAAAGCCTATATAACTTGATTCTGAGAGAGCATATCTTGAATAATTGTGTGTCTGACTTGTTACATCAGTATCTTGTGGACTCAGAGCTGACCTATCCCCAAGAAGTGGGAAAGAAGGCAGACAAATGGGTCAGAACAAGGGTGAGCAGAAAAGCTCATACAGGGGGTGAAAAGGATGGCAAAAAGAAAGATTGTGAAAAATCTCAGGACAAGCATGGGGATAAAAGTAAACACAAAGATCCTTCTTCAGGTCCAAAACACTCTGGGGTGGGGGTAAAACTTCTTAATCATCTTCTAACTCTTCACACAATCAGACAAAGTCCTGATGCTATTTGTGTAGAAATAAAGGCCATTGGCCAGGGGATAAGTCCTTCATAGGTAAAGCCCCTGAGCCTACCACCACTAAGACATCAGACTCTAGTGCCCCTAGCAGTAGAGGTGATAGTGGTGGGACTACTGGCAATAGTCAAACTAAAGGTGTAGTTGGGTTCACTTTTGGGACCATAATAGAAACTGGGGTAGACAGTCCTGAGACAGTTTCTGTCACACCTGGTGGCATTGGCCTTGCCACTTTGGCTGCTTGTCCCCTTACGATGGATAAGTACAGGCAGCCAATCTTAATAAATGGTGTTGAGGCCCAGGCCTACAGGGACACAGGTGCCAGTATCACTTTGGTGACTGAAAACCTGGTGTCACCTGCACAACACCTCCTTGGACAGAAGTACCAAGTTACTGATGTCAATAACTCCACTCAGTCTCTCCCCTTCACTGTAGTTCAACTTAGTTGGGGTGGAGTTACTGGCCCTAAGCAGGTGGTGGTATCACCTAGCTTACCTGTAGAATGTCTCTTAGGGAATGACCTAGAGGCCTTAGGTTGGGCTGAGGTAGAGTTTAGTACCCATGCATCCATGCTGGGTATCCCTGAGGAATTGCTTCCTCTCATTTCTGGTGAAATGAAAAAGCAAAGGAGAGAAAAAGGCCTGAAATCCCAGGATCCCTCTCCACCAACAGGTAAGAAGGGTATCAAAGTATCCCTTCCCCACCCTGCCACTAAAGATACCATTCCTGTGGTGGGAGAAACCTCTCCCAGGGTTGGAACCTGTACCAAAGGAGCCATCAGCTACCGCAGCTGGACTCCCAGAGGTAAAAGTACCTCTCTGTGGAACTACTAAACCGGATGTGCAAAATTGCACCATTTTAGTAAATATGGAGCATCCCTCCAGCCCTCCCCGAGAAACATTAGTGCAGCAGCCCTGCACTACCTCTAAACACTTAGGACAGCAGCCCTGTCCTAGTGTGGAGCTTATACGACAGCAGCCCTGCCCTGCTCCAACTCAAGAGAAACAGCAACCCTGTTCTCTTTTATAGCCATATGGACAAAGTTTTTGTCCAGCTATGGCTTTATTGAGACAGCATCCCTGTCTAGCATTTCCTGCATTGGACATAGGCCCAGGGGACCAATCCCACTGCCCAACTTTAAATCATACTAATAGGAACTCAGAGAATCTACACTCACACTGCTGGTTTGGTAAAAATCTCCAAACAGGGTGGTTGACATCCCCACAGGGAAGTAACCGTATAGTGGATGACAAAGGGAGTAACCACTCTATTGCAGATCTACTCTCCACTTATCACCACTTAGACAATAAAGTCTCAACTGGCCAAGGTTAGCCTTATTGTCCTTTGTTTGGGGGTGGGGGGTTGTGTAGGAAAGTAGCCTCTTTCTAGCATGGTTACCCCCCACTTTTGGCCTGTTTGTGATTGTCTGTCAGTGTGTTTTTACTGTGTCACTGGGATATTGCTAGCCAGGACCCCAGTGCTCATAACTTTGTGGCTTAATGTGTATGCCTGTGTAGTGCCGAACTGTGTCACTGATGCTCGGCTAACCAGAACCTCAGTGCTTATGCTCTCTCTGCTTTTAAATTTGTCACTGTACGCAAGTGACTTCATTTACCAATTTCAATTGGCATACTGGACCTCCCTTATAAGTCCCTAGTATATGGAACCAAGTACCCAGGGCATTGGGGTTCCAGGAGATCCATATGGGCTGCAGCATTTCTTTTGCCACCCATAGGGAGCTCAGACAAACCCTTATACAGGACTGCCATTGCAGCCTGCGTGAAATAACGCACTCGTTATTTCACAGCCATTTTCACTGCACTTAAGTAACTTATAAGTCACCTATGTGTCTAACCTTCACTTGCTGTAGGGGTAGCCTTCTCCAGCCTATGGAAATGCTTTGGAGGGCACAGAAGGTGCCCTCCTTGCATAAACCAGTCTACACCGGTTCAAGGACCCCTTCTCCCATGCTCTGGTGGGAAACTGGACAAAGGAAAGGGGGGTTACCACTCCTCTGTCCATCACCACCCCAGGGGTGGTGGCCAGAGCTCCTCCAGTGTGTTCCAGACTTCAGCCATCTTGCTTTGTAAGGTGTGTGAGCACTCTGGAGGGCTCTGAGTGGCCAGTGCCAGCAGGTGATGTCAGAGACTCCTCCTGATAGGTCCATACCTGCTAAGGTAGTCAATCCCCTTCTCATGGCTATTTAGGGTCTCTCCTGTGGGTTCTCTTCAGATTCTGCTTGCAAGTTTTCTTCAGGAATCCTCTGCAACAACTGCAGGCTCTTTTGACCTCGGATAAACCGCAGCCTGCTAAAAGAAATGCTGTAACTGCAACAAAGTGTCTACAAGAGACACTTTGCTTCAGCAACCTCAGCTCCACGTCAGCAACTGCAACAGTTTCCACGGTGAGTACTCTTTGGGGACTCCCTGTCTTCATCCTGCACCAGAAGAACCAAAGAAATCTCCTGTGGAGTGACGGAATCACTCCCCTGTTCCAAGCAGGCACCTTCCAAGATGACGACTAGTACCCTGGGACTCCTCTCACAACGATGAGCGTGCTCCTAAGGACATATAGGGTGGACATCATCGACATAGACTGTCCTGAGGTCCTGCTGATGCAATTTGGAGGAGGTAAGACCTTGGCTTCCCCGAGAACGATGGTACCCCTATGTACTGTCTTCTTCACCTCCTGAGGCCTCTGTGCCCTCCTTGTAAAATTCCTTTGTGCACAGCCTTGCCCAGGACCCCACACTCCACCCTGCAATGCTCAACTCGCTGAGTTGTTCTCCAGTGGCGTGGGTCCTTCTTTTGTTGTGCTGCATCAACCACATTTTTCACCTCTTTGAACCCAGATCCTGGTGCTTCTGGGGTGCTGGTTGACATCCTGAGGACTCTCTAAAGTGCTGAGAGCCCCCTTTTCCTCCACACTCAGAGTTAAGGCCCCCAGGTCCCTCCTGGGTCCTTCCAGCACCATTTTGATGAAAAATACACTTTTGTCGTAGCCAAGGCTTGTTGGCACCTTCCAATATGAAATCTCATCTGCAACAATCTTCATGCCGTGGGACATCTTTTGCATCATGCAGGAACCTGCTTGCATCTTCCTAGGGTGGAATTATACAGTCTTCAACTAACCGTGAACTCTTCTTTTACACCCTCTTCTGGGTTGGCAGGGGCTCCTGTCCTTCCTGGAACTTCTTTCGACTTCTGGACTTGGTCCCCTTCCTTTGCAGGTCTTCAGGTCCAATAATCCAGCAGTTGTTCTTTGCAGACTTGGTTGGCTGCTGCAAAATCCCCAAAACAAGGTGTAGTGTGTCCTAAGGAAACTTGCAGTACTTTACTCCTGCTTTTCCAGGCTCTGGGGTGGGGTCATTTACTTACCTTTACTGTATTCTTACTCTCCCAGCGATTCTGCACACACTACACTTGTCTAGGGGGGAATTTGTGATTCACATTCCACTTTCTTAGTATATGGTTTGTGTTGCCCCTGGACCTATTTTCTCCCATTGCATTCTATAGGATTTCCTACTGTTTGCATTGTTCTATGACTATTTACTTGTCTAATTTTGGTGTCTAGTATATATATTGTGTATAAAACTTACTTCCAGAAGGAGTATTGTCTCTAAGATATTTTTGGTACTGTGTCACCCAAATAAATACCTTTATTTTTGGTAACACTGAGTATTGTCTTTACTTGTGTATAATTACTGTGTAACTATAAGTGGTATTGCATGAGCTTTGCATGTCTCCTAGTTCAGCCTAAGCTGCTCCGCTATAGCTACCTCTATCAGCCTAAGCTGCTAGAACACTACTACTTCACTAATAAGGGATAACTGGACCTGGTATAAGGTGTAAGTACCCAAGGTACCCACTACAAACCAGGCCAGCCTCCTACTGTAACAACCATCAAAATAGTACAAAGACATCACATTTTACTGCATAATTGTAGGAAAGTACCATCTTTTTTGGCATATTACCCCCACATTCTTCCTGATTGTCAGTGTGTTTTGACTGTGTCACTGGGATCCTGCTACTCAGGACCCCAGTGCTTATGGTTTGTGGCCTACATGTCAGTATGTTTTACTGTTTTGTCAGTAGGTTTGACTGTGTCACTGTAGTCCCGCTAATCACAACTCCAATGCTTATGCTCTCTCTGTTTTCCAAATTTGTCACTATAGTCTAGTGACTACATATTTCACTCCAGATTGGCATACTGAACCCCCCTTAAAGGCCCCTAGTAAATGGGACCTGTGTAACTAGGGCATTCAGATTCCAGGAGATCCTTATGGGCTGCAGCATTTCTTTTGCCACCCATAAGGAGCTCATACAAACACTCCTTCAGGACTGCCATTGCAGCCTAAGTGAAATAGTGTAAGCACTATTTCAGAGCCATTTTCACTGCACAGGGTAACTTATAAGTCACCTAGATATCTAACCTTCAGACCCTGAAGGCTAGGTACATATTACCGGTATGTGAGGGCACCCTTGCGCTAGCAGTGGTGCCCCCACATCATCCAGGCCCTTTTTCCCGGACTTCATGAGTGCGGGGAAGCCATTATAAGTGTGCACTACATATAGGTCAAACATATATGTAGCTTCACAATGGTAAACCCAAATATGGCCATGTGAGGTGTCTAGGAACTGGAAATTATACCTCGAATCCAATTCTGGGAATGGGGCGCCAATTCTATGCACCTTGGGGGCTCCACCTTGGACCCCCAGTACTGCCAAACCAGCTCTCTGAGGTTTCCGCTGCAGCCCCAGCTGCTGCCACCTCACAAACAGGCTTCTGCCCTCATGTGGATTGAGCAGCTCATTCCCAGGAAAGCAGAACAATGCATTTCCTTTAGGAGAGGTGTATTACAACCTCTCCCTTTGGAAATAGGTGTTACAGGCATGGGAGGGGTATCCTCCCAGAGCCTCTGGAAATGCTTTGAAAGGCATAGATGGTGCCCTCCTTCCATAATCCAGTCTACACGGGTTCAGGGACCCCTAGTCCCTGCTCTGGTGCTCAACTGGACAAAGGAAAGGGGAGTGACCACTCCCCTGTCCATCACCACCGTAGGGGTGGTGCCCAGAGTTCCTCCAGAGTGTCCCTGTGTTCTGACATCTTGTTTTCAGGGTAGCCAGGGAACGCTGGGAGCATCTGAATGGCCAGTGCCAGCAGGTGATGTCAGAGACCCCTCCTGATAGGTGCTTACCTAGTTAGGCGACCAATCACCCTCTCAGTGCTATTTAGGGTCTCTCCTCTGGGTGTTTCCTCAGATTCGGTTTTGCAAGACTACAGCAGGAATCCTCTGCAACCTCTGCTTCATCTTCTACCGTCGGATCAACCGCAGAACTGTTCCAGGAACTCTACAAATGCAACAAACATATCCAAGAAGGCTACTGCAACTCTGGAACTTCAGCTCCTGCCAGAAACTGCAACAGTTTCCAGATCGTGCACTCTCCGAGGACTGCCTGTCTTAACCCTGGACCAGAAGAACTGGAAGAATCTCCCGTGGAGTGACTGAGTCACTTCCCTGCTTCAGCAGGCACTTCGCTACAGCGCCGACTGGTACTCTGGGATCCCTCTCCTAATGACGAGCGTGGATCCTGGAACACAGGAGGTGGACCGAAGTGGCCCAGACTGTCTAAAGGTCCAACTGTCACAAATGTGGTGGAGGTAACAGCTTGCCTTTCCGAGCCAGACAGTACCCCTGTGTACTGTGTGTTTTGCGGCTCTTAGGGCTTCTGCGCACTTCTCCAAGGAATCCTTTGTGCACAGGATAGCCCAAGTCACCAGCACTCTACCCTGTGATGCTCTGCTCCCTGAGTTGCTCTCCGGCAGCGTGGGATCCCTTTGTGTAGTGCTTCGACAACTGTGATTTGCAACTCCCTTGTCCTCATGTCTTGGGACTGTTGACTGGTCTTCTGAGGGCTCTCTGAAGTGCTAAGAGCCCCCTCTGTGTCCTCAGTCCAAGTTGAGACCCCCAGGTCCCTCCTAGTGCCAGTTAGCGCGTTTTCCCACCAAATGCGTCTTTTGCATGAGCCAAGGCTTGTTAGCGGAATCCAACAACGAAAAACAGCCTGTATACAGCTACTCAACGTGGGACATCTCTTGCTCCAAGCAGGAACCTGCAGCTGTCTTCTTTAGAGGATTTCTGACTTTTTCTTCTAACCAGAGAATCCACTTTTGCACCTTCATCTGGATTAGCAGGGGGTCCTGTTCTCTCTGGACTCTTCAGCTGTTCTTGGACTTGGTCTCCTCTCTCCGCAGAATTTCAGGTCCAGGAATCCATTTTTGGTGTTCTGCAGTCTTACTTGGTTTTTGCATAATTCTTTATCACAACTTCTAGTGTGTTCTGAGGAAACGTGCTGTACTTTACTCCTGCTTTCCTGGGCTCTGGGGTGGGGTACTTTACTTACCTTTGGTGCTTTCTTACACTCCCAGCACCCCTCTACCCACTACTCTTGCCTAGGTAAGAAACCAACTTTCACATTCCACTATTTTAGTATATGGTTTGTGTTCCCTCTAGGCCGGTGTAACCCATGGTGATTTTCACTATTTTCTGATTTTGGTTACTAGTGTATATATTGTGTATAATACTTACCTCCTAAGTGAGTATACCCTCTAAGATATATTTGGCATTGAGTCACTAAAAGAAAGTACCTTTATTTTTGGTAACACTGAGTATTGTCTTTCTTGTGTGTAAGTACTGTGTGGCTACAGTGGTATTGCAAGAGCTTTCCATGTCTCCTAGTTCAGCCTTGGCTGCTCTGCCTACAGCTACCTCCAGACAGCCTGGCATCTAGACACTGCCTACATTTCATTAATAAGGGATAACTGGACCTGGTATAAGTTGTAAGTACCTTAGGTACCCACTTTAAACCAGGCCAGCCTTCTACAATAATAGGTTATTTTTTAATAAGATCTCTGGCATTTCATTTAGTAGCCACCAAAATGTGACAAAATCAATAAAATAAGTAAATTCAATCATTTGTTACAGAAACAAAAATCTAATAGAGAGAGCAGCCTACTAGGCTAATCAATGCCTATGGGCGCAGAAGGGTACTATTTTTATGCCGTATTGGTCAAATGCACTCCAAGTACTTCACAATAGAGAAAACAATGGTCGGAGACGTGTCTGCTCTGCAAATTCTCAGTGCCATCTTATACTGGTGAATGCCCAGAAGGCGACCTAGAGGAACAATCCAACGCTTCAGTGGCTTATTGTATGTGGGACAGAAAATTAATAAATGAGCTTCTGTTTCATCACTCTCTCTACAGGTGGGGCAGGTTTTACTGGCTTCAGAACCCCATTTCCATTTTGCTGTGAATGTAGCGGGTAGAAGCGAGCCCATCCTAAACTTCAGATATAAGACTTTTGTGAATAGTGGGTCAATGTCATTCATGTAAATTTCAAAGAATGAAAATGGGTTAAATTCTAAAAAACGCTCAGACATATGCCCCAGGTCTGGTTGTTTATGGAGTTTAACCTCCTCGTGTTCCCAAACAACTTGCTTCAGGTTATTAATTTCGGGTGTTGTGATTTTATGGGGTTCTAGACAGTACTCTTGAAATCCCAACTATAAAAGTGTGTTTTTAAAGTAATTCAGCCATGATTACTTTGCCCTTCCCTGTGACCTATTTAAGACGTCATTGAGGCCCTCCCTGTAGTACCTCAACTCAGGAGTAGACCAACTCATATCCAGTATAAAATTGTTTTCACACAAACTGTGGGGACAATGAGATGAATTCCTAAGTCGTGCTTGAAGACTAATGGAGAGCTTTGCAGAGGTTGGAGGGCAGCTCTCAAGAATTTATTCTGAGCAACTTTCAGGGCATTGAGCATGCCATGGCCCCACAATTCAGCTCCGTAGGCTGCATCTGCTACAGCTTTGACCCTCCAGGTTTCAAGAAGGGAAGAAATTGGATGAAGGGAAGTCTTGTTCGCAAATTCTAAGGTAATGGCTGCACTACGGTTTAGTATGAGGGCAATTTTAGTGTCCTGATTTACCTAGGTGTTGGTACTGGACAAGTGAATGCCAAAATCAAGCACTTTCTCTACCTGCTCCCCATCCATTGTGAGGGACCATCTGAATCCTTTATGGAGGTGAAAGGCAATGAACGTTGTCTTATTTGCATTAATAACAAGGTCATGGTCAGAAGAGTAAGTTTGAAACCTTTTCAAAAGGGCTTTTGGGGGTTCTGGATACTAGCAAGATGTCATCTGCAAACAATAAGGGTGCTATTTTCATTCCTCCTAGTACTGTGGAGTCATTGCGGCAGCCCAAGAGATAATCTATTCGCCCATTAACAAACAGCAAAAATAATGTTGATGCTAGGAAACAAACTTGCCTTAGTCCCTTATCGACTCTAAAGGGTTACATGATTACTCTGTTCGCTCCCCAACGGACCTGGGCATAGGTGTCAGAGTGGAGCACAATAATAATATCAAGGAGGTGGCCTGGCACTCCTAGATCTCTAAGAATACAACATAGTTTGCCTCTTGAGAACATATTGAATGCCGCTTTAAGCTTGACAGATGTAACATAAAAACTACCTCTTAAGATCAACCTCCTTCCACCTAATTAGTTGACATGTGAAAACTTGATCTACTGTGCAGTATTTTTTCTCCAAAAAACGGCTTCAAATTGGGTTAGTTCCATGTTCCTCTATCCAAGAAAGCAGCCGGTCTAATACTGGTTTACAAAACATTTATGGACAGTGTGTACTGGTTGGCATCATGCTAGTTTGATCTGTGGTCTGAGGGTGTGAAGTTTAGAGAGTATTAGTGTATAAAGATTTGAAGTGAATTACCCAGCCCTGAGGCTGGATGAGTGATTGAGGTTTAGACCTAGTTGTCTTTACACCCTGTGAAAAGATATGCCAAAAGGCGTCCTGGTTCTTTGAGCATATTGCACTTTACATGTCACTCCCGATGGAGGCATACCAAGGCCCGTATTTATACTTTTTGACGCTAAACTGCGCTAACGCAGTTTAGCGTCAAAAAATTTTGCGCCGGCTAACGTCATTCTGAAGCGCCATGCGGGCGCCGTATTTATTGAATGGCGTTAGCCGGCGCAAGCAGACCGCCGCTGCCTGGTGTGCGTGGAAAAAAACCACGTACACCAGGCAGCGCCGGCGTAGGGAAAAATGGCGTTAGGGCATCTTAAAAATGGCGCAAGTCAGGTTGACGCAAAAAAAACGTCTTAACCCGATTTGCGCCATTTTAAACGACGCCCAGACGCCATTTACATGACTCCTGTCTTAGTAAAGACAGGAGTCATGCCCCCTTGCCCAATGGCCATGCCCAGGGGACTTATGTCCCCTGGGCATGGTCATTGGGCATAGTGGCATGTAGGGGGGCACAAATAAGGCCCCCCTATGCCACCCAAAAAAAAAAAAAAAAAACAATTATACTTACCTGAACTTACCTGAATGTCCCTGGGATGGGTCCCTCCATCCTTGGGTGTCCTCCTGGGGTGGGCAAGGGTGGCAGGGGGGGTCCCTGGGGGCAGGGGAGGGCACCTGTGGGCTCATTTTGAGCCCACAGGCCCCTTAACGCCTACCCTGACCCAGGCGTTAAAAAGTGGCGCAAATGCGGGGTTTTTTGACCCGACCACTCCCGGGCGTGATTTTTGCCCGGGAGTATAAATACGACGCATTTGCGTCGCCGTCATTTTTTTAGACGGGAACGCCTTCCTTGCATCTCATTAACGCAAGGAAGGCGTTCACGCAAAAAAATGACGCTATTTGCCCATACTTTGGCGCTAGACGCGTCTAACGCCAAAGTATAAATATGGCGTTAGTTTTGCGACTAATTTGCGTCGAAAACAACGACGCACATTCGGCGCAAACGGAGTATAAATATGCCCCCAAGTATTTTTGGCCCACGTAAAGGCTGACTTATAGTCCTTTCTTGCAGGCTGGATATCCTTACAGTTCCCTAACTCAAGAGCCCTAAGGAGATGCCCCTTTGCTACCGTACAGTCCCTGCTATACCATGTAGGATCAGGTGTCGGGATTGTAATCCTATTGTAATTCTATTGGGAAGGGCTTCAGTAAAAAAACATAGTTTCATATCTTCAAACCACCTATTCTAAGCATCCATGATCTTGTCAGGTGCTGTGAATGGGTCTGTTATTGGGGACAATATTGGAACCAGACCTTGATTTACATGAGACGTTGCTTCCTCATGCCCCACTTCATACTCCCATTTTTCCCTCCTAAGGTTGTTACTAACCAAACAGCCAATACATGGCAATTGTTCAGACCTATGTGCTTTAATGACATTGACATATAAAATGAGAAATTAGGTAAAATGATCACTTTTGATCTAGACAGAACTTCCATATCGACAGCTTTTTCCCATGAACGTAAATCCATTGAAATAGTCAATACAGGTCTGGTAGTGATTCCTTTTGAAAGTAGGCCACCTCCCTCCATCAGATTTGGTTCTACCATTACAGACTCTCAGTTGGCACCACATACAAAGGTCTAGCAATTGTAGTACAGCCATCGAAAGGGTCATTAGGGAAGGGCCTACCATTTGCGGTACACCCTATTATTGGTCTTCTTTGCTAGATATCTCTCTTTGGAGAGTACAAGGTTAAAAAAAGACATTAAAGTTCTCAGCCACAAACACAGTTGCCTCCTCCATAATTTAAAGAATGAGGCAATCACTCAAAAGGTGTAGAACGGGAGACTCTAAAGACTTGGAGACAATCCTACTATAAACATTGAAAAGGAGTATTTTTGCATTATTGCCACAAGTAAACTCAAGCCCAAGCAAGTCTAGGGCATCAGTGGACAACTGTTGAGCATGGTATCCCACGGAAATTCTTATGCAAATGGACAGACCTCTTGAGGGTCTGCTTGAGTTGGACTTGTGGGCTGGCACATAGAATATTTTGAAACCTTGCCTGTAAGAGGGGTCAATTTCACACCTTTCTTGGAACATAATTATCTCAAAAGTGTCAATAAGGGTCCCCCGATTCCTTCGGCTAGTTTACTTGTTAGCCCTGCAATATTCCAAGAAGCCAGATTAGGGTATTAATGGTAGTTGCAGTTTGTGAGGGAGCTTGAATGTTCAAGGAAAAGTGTGAGATTTCATTGCGCAGGGACATTCAAGATTCCTGAAAGATTTGACCTGCTCTTCAGTGCTGGGAGATATACACAAAACCTGAGTGACCTCCTGAGGTATTATTAAAGCAGGGGAGAGACTATTGTCTAGGGCCTGATTAAAAATGGGGTTGCGTAAGGGCTGTTGTTCATGGTGACTGTCCATAGCCTGTCCAGTCAGTCTACACGGGAGAGGGAAGGAGGAATTTGCGAGCTTTCTATGCTTAACTGGGAGGGAATTTTAATTTTTAAACTGGGTCAGGGAACTTGTGAGCATGTTGACACATGCCTGTAGGGACAATATGCCAGTCACGATTAAAGGGTGAGTAACTGCAGTTTTATACAGTCATGAGTTTCTGACTACGGTAGGCAGATCGTCCTAATCATGTCTGGGTGGATTACACTGTGACACTTCCTCAAGGCATCGATCCAGTGGGTGACTATTTATCAGGGGGGCCTCATTTTCTTTGATATGTAAGTGTAACTTATGTACACCGGGCATGACGACCGTCCTTAACTGTGAGAAAGTGTTTTGATTATCACTGGTCATTGTATGATTAATCCATTGCACTTTATTAATGTGAGCATTTTCTTGTGGCACAGATGGAATATGGGAAAGGTGTAACTGTGGACTAACTGTATGAGTGAAGGGACCCCTTGTTTTCCCCTCTGGAACCTTCTTTGCATTGTTGTGATGTTTCAATGGGTCAGTAACGAGGAGGCCTCGGACCTGTATCAACAGGAGAGAATGCAGATTTCTGACCACAAGCCTCAGGGCAGGTCCACTGGCCTTCTGGGATTGCATTTGTGACCCTATTGGTGGATGTTCACACTCTGTCCATCGTTTTATTTTGTGGTGTTGCTCGTGTGCATTCCAACCAGACAACCACAGACAAAGGGACCATAGGTGTGGCGAGTGGCCATCTGCATGTTAATGCCCCATTCTGAACAGGACAGGAGGGAGGGGCTGACGCTTACATCCTGAGTGAGCTGTGTCCTGAACTCTCACAAAGGGCTGCATAACCCCTGTAGTGTGTCTGGAGCCAGGGCATAAAGGACAGAGACTTTGTGCACCTCAAAGATCTCTCTTTGAAGTCTCCCCCACTATAAAGGCACCACTGGGTAGAAGAGCTGGACTTCTGATCCTACCAAATCAGTCCACTTCTGGACCTGAGGACATTCTGTCAGGAAAAAGGACTGCTGTACTGCTGAAGGGACTGTCACTCTGCTTGACTCTGCTAGACTTGGCTGGACTCCTGCTCTGCTGTACCTGCTTGCTGCCTGCTGCCCTTATTGTGTAGCTATTTTAGCCATGTTCTGAGCACGTTGTATTAGCTAACTAGGCCTGCAGCTATGCACTTTCATCTGTCTACATTTTATTCAGCAATGCTTTATTTTTCTAGCAATAGTTTCATTTGCGGTTCTGTTTTATTCCTCTATATCTTGTTGTTATTTGCCTAGGAAAGCATTGCGTTCTTAGTATGACATACAGTTCACTTTGTGCTTTCTCCAAGGCTACAGTCAGATAGGGTGTTGACAAACGTGGTATGCTGTCTCTCCAGCATTCACAGAAAAACACACGCTCATAAGTGGGGACCATTTCTTAGAATATCAGCTGTTTTATTATCAAACACCCCTTAGTCCCAAATACATTAGAGGGAGATTTCAGCCAGATGACCATGACTGTATGCTGATTGCTGCAAGCTTCACTACAGCTACCTGCTTAGATGACCGAGCCCTCATCCAGATGGGGACGGTGTCTTTTTAGACCTCAGGCCTCTCTTTCAGGTATGAGGGATGATGTTCTCCCAGGGGAAAACCAGAAGGGCAGATTAGGCTTAGTATGCTGTGCTCATACTTAGCGTAGGTGAGGGGCTATAGATCCACTCCCCTGTTTAGACAGTATGGAAGGACTGTTCTTGTGTTTTACATTTTTAGTCACATGCCTTCTCCTTTTGTCTTTCATTATCCTCGTTTTTGCTATGCACCTGCTTTTATCTTAGATGCAGACATTTTAATAAATGCTTATTTAAGTATATTCTGCCTCTGTTGTCTTTGCCTGCGTGAGATCTTAGTAACTGAGAGAACCGGATGAGATCTGATGTACCACGATTGCCTAGAGAGTCTATCTTACCATGAGCTCGTTGCCACAATCATCTCAGTCAGAGATGGGACGCTGCTAGTTATCCGGAAACCCCAGATTAGGCCGACAGGTGTCACCAGGTGTGGAATTGTACTCAGTACTCACTACCTAGGCGATCCTACTGCCCAAATCCAGTAGCCTTGTTACCCTAATGAAAACCTACGTGACATGGCGCCACCAGTGTTTGGTCAGACACGAAAACTCAGATCCTCCTAATTATCTCTGCCTCCCTGAAGGCTGAAGATACCTCAATACTATATACGGAGACGTCCGTGGTATTGAGGATTTCCTCCTCAGCTAGGTAGGTGGGAACATATCCTGAGTTGTAGGTTGTTCAAGCTTGAAACATAAAAGGATTGGTCCCCGGTTGGTATCCTTATCTCTGAACGAACCCTCAATGGGTAGCAATAGCAGTAAATATGAGAGGCCCCCTTATTGCACATTTATTGGCAAACGGGTTAACGGCCCAGGGAGGTCAAGTTACATTTGTTGTTGAAGCTCACGCAGCCTATAGAGCAGAAACATTTTATTCTGGGTCACCTTTCCAGCAGTGGACCACATATACACCACATCCTGACGCAGCATCAATGGCGGTAGCTGAGGTACGCCGATATTATACAGAAGCCACCACGACATATAGATTTTTAGTACAATTTGTCATACAGATGTTAAATACGAACGCAGCACAAGCTTCTCCAGCTCAGGCACATGCAACAGCGCAAGGTATTAATCCTGCCACTGTATATTCGATCATGGGTAAAGTACGTGCCAAGCAGGAGGAGATTCCATTTTGGTTAGCTCAAAAAAAAAAAAAAGCACTGGAAGCAGTCTTTCCCCATATGGGACCTCAGGATAAAAATTGAGTTTTGACAATGTGCTTGCCTTTCGGGATGGTTCCCACAATTTAAAACTGCAATACATTGGGCACGGTATTTGCCGCGCTCTACACATCCGCACACAGTACACCCACATGTGCCAATCTTCCAGAAGTGTTGAAACAAATTCAGGATGAGTACAAGGCTGCCTCTGCCCTAGATTTGGGGATGCAATTAATAGCTAATTTTGACAGAAAAGGAGGCGGCAGAAGGACCCTGTGGGACTCCCTCGCAGCAGGAGCTGGGGGAGTCGCCGGGTCGGGAGCGCTTATAGCGCATTTACTTTTACCGCGGCGCGGGACAGAAAAGGAGGCGGCAGCAGGACCCTGTGGGACTCCCTCGCAGCAGGAGCTGGGGGAGTCGCCGGGTCACGAGCGCTTATAGCGCATTTTTGCTTTTCCCGCAGTGCGGGACGCGCACGGGCCAAGGGTGGGCCTGTGATCGACTGTCGTGGAGGGTGAGTTTTGTGTTTATTATTTTTTTTATAAGTGACTGGAGACTCCTTGCCTTGAGAGACTGTGTTTTAAACTGTGATTACTGTTGCTCCGCTTAGTGAGGTGCCACCGCTTGATCAAATGGGGCGGAAAAAGGGCCAGCTATATGGAGCCATGAGTGGTGGCAGGCAGGGTAGTGTAAACACTACATTGGACTCCTTTCTCGCTAGAGCTGTTAGGGTTGTGACTAAGGAAATTGATCTGGCGGAGAGGAGGCTATCTATGGAGATGGAGGATTGGCATCATGTCTCAGTAGTCAGTGATCCCTCAGTGGGTCTGGAGGAGGAGGGGTGGTGGCCCATCCTGGAGGAGAGCTACGTGTTGTTTTAGAGCATGACCATGCTGAGAAATTAGGGGATTCTGGCGACCCAGGGCCTTCGAGAAGAAGTAAAAGGCTCTTGCTGTCTTCTCCTGTGGCCTACCCTATGGATAAGTGCAGTCCTTCGCCGAGGAAGAAAGACACTGAAGAAAACAGTCCCCAAAACGAAAGCATCTCTTGTGGTTAATTCCAAGGAGTTGTATGGCGGCCCTGAATCTAGCCTGCTAATGGGCTGTGATGCAACCAATTTATTGTCAAAGCTTAAGGAGATGATTGACGGTATTCTGTCTCCTGTGATGGCAAAACTATCAGTGATAGAAAAAGCAGTTTCTTGGCTTTGTGAACTAAGAAGCCAAGGGAGCCAATCTATGGGGGTATGTGAGGCCCTGTGCTGTCTGTCTCAACCAAGCGAGGAGGTGAATTTACAGGAGAAAGATGCTGGGTCCCTGGGGAACATGCCTCAGCAACTGGATAACCCGACAAATTCTGGGGGCCAAGGTGCCTGTGCTCAGTCTGTGTTGGTCTCAACTACCGCCCAACTAATGGGCAGGAAGGCTTTGAATGGATCCAGCCTTGGCAGGCAACCTGGCAATGATTCGGTGGTGGCTGGGGAGTTTGCCAACAGGCGGTTGGGAAGTTTAACCAGAAACCGCGTAATAAAAAGTCTTCGTTGATCCGTCTGGATCTCCCCCTGGTATGTGCCCCTTATGTGGTGGTGCTGAGAAATGTCTCTGCTTTGGCCCCTGGGGTAATTGAATCTATGGCCCAATTAAAAAATAAAACTGGCTATTGGATGAGCAAAAACTGCAATTTTTCATGTAAGGATCTTGAGGATGTTTTGTTTGTTAGAAGAATTGACTGGGTTGGGCCTAGAAAAAAAGAGGGTAATGAGGATTGTATTATTATAAATGTTAGAAACCCGGGCCTGGCTCACAGCTTCTCTCCTCATATTGTCCTGTTTTTTCAAAGGTAGAAAGAATTGGTATGGCCCCCTGGGCTATTTCTACAATCACATGTGACTGGTTGCTGATCCCTCTCCTGATTTTGGCAGGATTCCTCTCCTCCCCCCCCCCCCAGGCCAGAATGCCCTGCGGCCAATTTGCAGGAAAACAGACAACAATATAAACTCTGACTTGGCAGGGGTGGATTGACAATGCACCAAGACTTTGACTGCGCTGGAGGGGGTGGGCTCGAAGTGTGATTTTATTTCCTGGAATATTGCGGGGTATGCCGCCAAGTTATCTGATCAGGCTTGGGTTAGGTGTGTGGCTGATTATGATATAATTATGCTACAGGAAACCTGGTCTGATGGGCTGGCTGCTTGGGATGGGTATGACAGATTTGCTATCCCAGCTGTTCAGTCACTTGGAGGTCTTTCAAAAGGGGGCCTGGTTACCTTAATCGGTTTTTCTAAGATTGTGGCTGCTTTTCAAATTAATTGTAACCACCAGGGTATATTGCCTGTATGGGTAATTTATTTCTAACAAATGTAATGTTCTGTTGGTTAATTTTTATAATGCTGTATGGGCTGGGGAGTGTCAAATTGGGATTCTCTTCTCCGTTCTTCAGGTGATGAAGTGCAGAATGGAGGAGGTGGGGCTGGAATTTTGTGCCATTGTGTCGGGGGATTTTAATGCCAAGCTGGGTCGACTTAGTACAGTGGTAAATCCCTTTGAGTACGACTGTTTGGACTACTCGGCGTATGATATTCAGGATGCCAGAGGCAGGGTTCTGATTAAGGAACTTAGGAAGTTGGGCCTTCTGAATTTCCGGGACACTGAAGTAGTAGATATTCATCAGCTCCCAACGTTTGTGGGTAGAGGGTCTGGTACCACAATTGACTAAATTTTCGTGTCTCCACTATTGAAAGATTTGATAACTGGAGGAGAGGTGCTTGGGGAATGTATAAGTGATTATAACCCCCTTATAGTGTACTTTAAACTCCCATGGGCTCCATGTAAATCAGGACGGGTTGGACCCGCAACAGTGAAGATAAGAGACCAGGGTAGGCGACTTGGCTGGAAACAGGTAAATGCCCAACAAGTTATAGAGAGGGTGGTGGGGGGCAACCTACCCTTGTTTATGGATATACTTTTGAGAGAGACTCCAAGCCCTAAGGAAGTTATGGATCCAATAGCTGAAGTAAACATAGTAGTTAGAGACTGTTCATTTTCAATAGATAGCCGTCCCAACAAGCGCAGAGGTGGGTGGTTTGATAAGGCCTGTTACGATGCTAGGGCAAATATGAAAATGGCCCTCAAGGAATACCCCAGAGACAGGGCCGCGGTGAAAGCAGCAAGGATTAAGAATAAAAGGGCTTTGAGGGAGAGTAAGGAAAAATTTAAAGAAAAAGCCTGGGAAGAGTTGGAGCGCGCCACAGTCCTGAAGGATTCTGGTCTGTTTTGGAAGGTGGTGAATAGAGGTCCTTTTGCAACAGAGACATCTGAGGGTTTGGGCTGTAATATTTCCCCAGAGGCCTGGGTAAATTATTTCTGTAGAATCTTTGAGGGTATCCACCTAAGAAATAATTGAGAAAAAGAGTGTGTTGTGGTTCCCAATCTAGCGATCAGGTTTTCGCTCCAGGAAGTTATTGATGCACTCCAGGGTAGCACTAGTAATAAAGCCCCGGGCCCGGATTCCATCCCCATGGATTTGTACAAATCTTGTCCTCAGCTATGGGCACCTGTTCTCTTAAATGTTCTTAATGCAGCAGTTACCGTGGGAATTCCTGCCTCTTGGAGAAGGGCTTGTATTATCCCAGTTTTTAAAAAGGGGGATCGGAATGACCCTAAGTCTTATCACCCCATTTCCCTACTTGACTCTTCTGTGAAGATTTTGGGATGAATTATCTTAAGGCATATTGAGGCTTGGTTGACAGAAAAGGAAATTTTGAGCCGGGGCCAGTACGGTTTTAGGGAAGGTCTTGGCACGCGTGAACAGTGCCTCAATCTTCTGATGATGATTGGGAAATACACGCAAGCCAGGAAGGGCACCCTCTATCTTACCTTTATGGACCTCAGTTGTGCCTTTGACAAGGTAAATCAGTCCATACTGTGGGAAAGGTTAAGTCAGCTAGGGTTGGATCTTAATATTGTAGAGTTGCTCCGGTACCTCCACTCAGGATCGGTTGCAAATGTGAGGGTGGGGATAAACGGGAAATATTCAGAGGCTTTTAAGCTCACAAAGGGCGTTCGCCAGGGGTGTGTGTTGGCCCCCACTCTATTCCTTTTATATACAAATGGACTGTCTGATTTTTTGGTGGAACACTGTAGGGATGTCCCTAAGGTGAATGGCACTAATGTCCCTGTATTGACGTACGCGGATGATGCGGTCCTCATGGCCTGCACTATGAATGGCCTCCGTAAAGTAGTTAGAGCTTATGCCTCCTACATGTCAGGCTTGGGTCTAGAGATTAATTTTAAGAAATTTTATGGTATGTGGTAGACCTTTGAGTAGGGTGGGGGAGCTAAAGGTTGATGATCAAATTATTAGCAGGGTCCATGAATTCCCATATTTAGGGGTGATCTTTGATGATAAAGGTTCATGGAAACCCTGTATTGCCAGAAGGAGTATGCTCTTCCATGCCTCAGTTGGTGCCATTTTTGATTTTGCTGTAGGAGTAGGAAGTAAACCTATTAAGCCTCTGCTTGAAATCTACAGGCGAAAATGTCTCCCTGTCCTGTTGTATGGTGCAGCACTCTGGGAGTATTTGGACACCCGAGCCCCCATTGTTGAAGAAAATCGTTTCTGTAGAAGGCTATTGGGTGTTGGTCAAAATACCTCTGGTTTTTGCCTGCATCTAGAACTAGATCTTGAGTGTGTGAAAGACACTATTCAGCTGGCTCCCCTCTTGCTATGGATTTCAATTTGGAGTCATGAATATGCCACTTTTAATAGAGAGATCTTAAGAGACTGTTTGGCCTGTGATAATGGAAAATATATTCCCTGGCTGACGTATATAAGAAAAGTAGCACAGGATTTGGGGCGGCCGGACTTGTTTGACACTACTGAGGGTTTGACTAGCCGGGATAAAAGTTGGGTTAAGTAGAATTTTTTAAGAATCCGGGGGGCTAAAAGAGAGGGGAAGGAACTAGGGAAACAATCGGTCAGGGATTTTGTTATGTTAAAGATGGGGGCGGGTCCTGAGCCCTATCTCTTAGCGATAAATGATTTGAGGGAAAGGACTCTCATCCCTCGATTTCGCTTGGGGAAATTAGAAGTAATCTTTGTTTCCCGTTAGGCTAGTATGGTGAAAAATCTATTAGACTTTGTCCTTGTGACGGGGTGTCCCTGCAGACCTTGTCCCATTTTACATTATTCTGTGTCTTTTATGCACCTTTTAGAAGTCGTTTTTTATGACCCCTGCTCAGGCCAAAGGGTTTTGTGCAATATCGTCCTGCTTTTATGTGGCTGCAAATGGCTTCAGATGCATTGGTGTGGAGGGGGGTGGGATTGTTCCTGAGGGGAGTTTTTTAAAGAAATTTTAAGACTGTTATCTTTGGTAACGAGGTTTTATTTGTTTTTAATATTATGATTATTGTTATTTTATTGTTTTATTGTTATTATGGTCTATTTATTGTTGTCTATGTAATCTAAGGGTTGAATTATTTCATACTGAATAAAGTCTCTCTAAGCTAATTTTGCCACAGTATCTTCAATCTTCTTAAGTAACATCAAAGAGGAAGCAGTTGCCTAAGATGTTAGAACACTACTACTTCACTAATAAGGGATAACTGGACCTGTTATAAGGTGTAAGTACCATTGGTACCCACTACAAGCCAGGCCAGCCTCCTACATTGGTGGTGCAGCGGTGGGATAAGTACTCGTAACTGCTGTAGTCCTAATACTTAGAAATATACACAAGTAAACTTAACGGTCTTACTTTCACTCTAAAAACTTTCTAAAAAGTTTGAAAAAGGTTTTTCTCTCTGTTCTTGAAAGCTCAAAACTTTTTCTCTTACCCCTAACGTCTTTATTTTGACCATGTCTATGGTAGAGGCTACTCCCAAAGTTGTGAAAACAACTTATGATAATCTAAACTTTAAAAGTTTGAGGGGTCTCTGTATAGAAGTTTGGCGATTGGTAAGAACCCAACAAAAGATCTCCTTCTTAACCTTCTCCTTGAAAGCGACCAGAATCAGACTGGTGAAACCCAGGATCAGGAGGTAGAGGAGGGGGTACCCAGAAAGATTCAGGGGAGGGTCCTGAGAACTCTGGGGAGGGTACTTCCAAAGATTTTTCACTTAACAGGCCATCTAGTGAAGCTGGTAGTGGGAGGGGGTCACACAATAGTAGGACACATTTCACTCCTAAAGGCTAGGTCTCTAGGGTTTAGGCAGTCAGAGAAAGGTCCACTTCTGCCCATTCTCACAGTACCTCTGTATCAGAGGTTTGCCAAGCCTCCCATCCCGAGGACAACACCCTAGACAGGGAACTCAGAAAGCTGAGGTTGGAAGAGGCAAGACTGAGGCTAAAGCTGCAACAGTTAGCCATAGATGGGGAATTCGTAGATGTAAAGAGAGAAAGACAGAAGTTGGGGTTAGTTCCCCAGGGGGGCAGCAACAGCAGCAACCTTGATAGTCATCCTGTTAGAGAAACAGATTCAAGAAACCTGCATAAGATTGCCCCCCTTACAAGGAGGGGGATGACATTAACAAGTGGTTTTCTGCACTTGAGAGGGCCTGTATTGTACAGTTGATCCCTCAAAGGCAGTGGGCTGCTATATTGTGGCTATTGTTCACTGGCAAAGGTAGGGACAGACTCCTTACTGTCAGGGAGAGTGATGGCAACAATTACAAAGTTCTGAAGGATGCACTCTTAGATGGATTTGGCTTAACCACTGAACAATACAGGATAAAGTTCAGAGATACCAGAAAAGAGTCTTCTCAAGACTGGACAGACTTTGTAGACTGTTCAGTGAAGGCCTTGGAAGGATGGTTACATGGCAGTATTGTGACTGATTATGAAAGCCTGTATAATCTAATTTTGAGAGAGCACATCTTGAATAATTGTATGTCAGACTTGTTGCATCAGTACTTGATAGACTCAGATCTGACCTCTCCCCAAGAACTGGAAGGCAGACAAAGGGGTCTGAACAAGAGTGAGCAGGAAAGCTCATACAGGGGGTGACAAGGATGGCAAGAAGAAGGATGGTAAGTCCCATGACAACAGTGGGGACAAAGACAAAAATAATTCTGAGTCTTCATCAGGCCCACACAAATCCTCTGGGGGAGGTGGGCCCAAATCCTCTTCTCACAATCAAAAGAAGGCTTGGTGTTATTTATGTAAAAGTAAAGGCCATTGGGCAAGTGATCCCACCTGCCCAAAGAAAAACTGCAAGGTTCCCACCACCACAACCCCAACTGCGTCGCCAGTGCCCAGAGTAATAGCAGTGGTGGTGGGAAGAACACTACAAATAGCCAGACAAAGGGTGTAGCTAGGCTCACCATTGGTAATGTAGTGGGGGTTGGTCTAGTTAGGGAGATGGTGGTATTGATTTTGCCACCTTAGTTGCTTGTCCCCTTAATATGGGTAAGTACAAGCAACTACCCCTAATAAATGGTGTTGCAGTTGAGGCATACAGGGACAGAGGAGCCAGTGTCACCATGGTGATAGAAAAACTGGTTGCCCTGAACAACACCTACTTGGTCAGCAGTACCAAGTGACTGATGCTCATAACAACACTCTTAGCCACCCCATGGCTGTTGTGAATCTCATCTGTGTGTGTGAGTGGGGGGGGTTACTGGCCCAAAGAAAGTTCTGGTAGCCACTGATTTACCTGTAGACTGCTTACTTCAAAATGATTTGGAAACATCAGCTTGGGAAGAAGTGGAGTTGGAGGCTCATGCAGCAATGCTGGGCATTCCAGGGCATATCTTTGCTCTCACAAGGGCTCAGGCCCCGAAGCAAGGAGGACAGGGAAGCTTGGATCCTGGAAAAATGGACCAAGTGTTCCCAAATGATAGGGGTAGAAAGGGTAAATCCTTGCCCACTATCCCTCCCTCTCCAGATGATTCCCCTTTTGAGGAAGAGGAATCCTCTCCCTGTGCAGAACCTACACCAGAGGAGCTGGCAGCTGATACTGCTGAGCTTTTGGGTGCAGGGGGGCATGCTAGGGAAGAGTTGAGTGTGGCACAGCAGACCTGTCCCACACTGGAGGGTCTAAGACAGCAAGCTGTCAAACAGCAAAATGGGGATGTCACTGATACCCACAAAGTCTATTGGGAAGACAATCGTCTCTATACTGAGGCAAGGGAACCTAACCCTGGAGCTGCCAGGAGATTGGTCATCCCTTTGCAGTAAGGGAGTATCTTCTGACTTTGGCTCATGACATTCCTTTGGCTGGGCATTTGGGCAAAAGTAAAACATGGGACAGACTTCTTCAACTGTTTCACTGGCATCATATGTCAGAGGACACTAAGGAGTTCTGTCGCTCCTGTGTGACCTGCCAAGCCAGTGGCAAGACTGGTGGCACACCTAAGGCCCCTTTAATTCCACTTCCAGTGGTTGGGGTGCGCTTTGAGAGGATAGGGGTTGACATTGTTGGCCCCCTTGACCCTCCAACAGCTTCAGGAAACAGATTCATCCTAGTAGTAGTGGACCATACCACTAGGTATCCCGAAGCCATACCCTTAAGGACAACTACAGCTCCTGCAGTGGCAAAAGCCCTCCTGGGAATCTTTTCCAGAGTGGGATTCCCTAAGAACTGGTATCAGACAGAGGTATTAACTTCATGTCTGCATATCTCAAAGCAATGTGGAAGGAGTGTGGTGTTACCTACAAGTTCAACACTCCTTATCATCCATAGACAAATGGATTGGTTGAGAAATTTAACAAAACTCTCAAAGGCATGATCATGGGACTCCCTGAAAAACTCAGGAGGAGATGGGATGTCCTGTTGCCATGCTTCCTTTTTGCTTATAGGGAGGTACCCCAGAAATGAGTGGGCTACAGCCCCTTTGAACTACTCTTTGGACACCTTGTAAGAGGTCCCATTGCTCTTGTGAAGGAGGGTTGAGAACAACCTTTAAAAGCTCCCAAACAAGACATTGTGGACTATGTGCTTGGCCTCAGATCAAGGATGGCTGAGTACATTAAAAAAGGCCACTAAAAACCTTCAGGCCAGCCAAGAGCTTCAAAAGCAATGGCATGACCAGAAGGCTGTCCTGACACAGTACCAACCAGGACAGAAGGTGTGGGTATTGGAGCCTGTGGCACCAAGAGCACTCCAGGACAAATGGAGTGGACCCCATCTCATTGTGGAGAAGAAAGGTGAGGTCACCTATTTGGTGGACCTGGGCACTGCCAGAAGCCCCCTTAGGGTGCTTCATGTCAATCGCCTTAAACCTTACTATGACAGGGCTGACTTACCCTGCTTATGGCCACAGATGAGGGGCAGGAAGAAGCGAGTGACCCTCTCCCTGACCTCTTCACCACTGAAGCTGATGGCTTAGTGGAGGGAGTTGTACTAGCAGATTGCCTTACTGCTGAGCAGAAGGACAACTGCATAAATCTCCTTGGACAATTCTCTGCCCTCTTCTCACTAATTCTAGGTACAACTACCTGGTGTGAGCACACAATTGACACTGGAGACAGTTTACCTGTCAAAAGTAAAATGTATAGACAGCCTGACCATGTCAGAGACAGTATCAAACAAGAGGTACAGAAAATGGTAGACCTTGGAGTGATTGAACCCTCTGAAAGCCTCTGGGTAAGCCCAGTGGTGCTTGTTTTCAAACCACATAGTAAAGAAGGAAAGAAAGAAATGCGTTTTTGTGTGGACTATAGGGGTCTCAATCAAGTAACAAAAACTGATGCTCACCCTATGCCCATGGCAGATGAGTTGATAGATACACTGGCTTCTGCCAAGTATCTAAGTACTTTTGATTTAACTGCAGGGTAGTGGCAGATTAAGTTATCAGAAGATGCAAAAGCACAGACCGCATTTTCAAGCATTAGAGGGCATTATCAGTTCACAGTTATGCCCTTTGGATTGAAAGATGCACCTGCCACTTTTCAAAGGTTGGTAAATACAGTCCTCCAAGGGTTGGAAGCCTTTAATGCAGCATATCTAGATGATATTGCTGTCTTTAGCTCCACCTGGGATGATCACCTGGTCCACCTGTGGAAAGTTTTGGAGGCCCTGTAAAAGGCAGGCCTCACTATCAAGTCCTCAAAGTGCCAGTTAGGGCAGGGGAAAGTGGTTTATCTGCTCTACCTGGTAGGTGGAGAACAGATTGCACCACTGCAGGGGAAGATCCAAACCATTATGGAATGGACTCCCCCTATAACTCAGACCCACGTGAGAGCCTTCCTAGGCCTCACTGGGTACTACAAGAGGTTGATCAAGAATTATGGCACTATAGCTGCCCCTCTTAATGACCTTATATCCAAGAAAATGCCTAAGAAGGTATTATGGACAGCTAGCTGTCAAAAGGCTTTTGATGAGCTCAAACAGGCCATGTGCTTTGCACCTGTCCTCAAAAGCCCTTGTTACTCCAAATAATTCATAGTACTAGCTGATGCTTCTGAATTAGAGGACTATAGGGGTCTCAATCAAGTAACAAAAACTTATGCTCACCCTATGCCCATGGCAGATGAGTTGATAGATACACTGGCTATCACAGCTAAACACAGAGGGCCAGGATCAACCTGTTGCTTTCATTAGCAGGATGTTGACCCCTAGAGAAAAGTATTGATCTGCCATAGAGAGGGAGGCCTTTGCTGTGGTCTGGGCCTTGAAAAAGTTGAGACCATACCTCTTTGGGACTCACTTTATTGTTCAAACAGACCACAAACCTCTATTATGGCTTAAACAAATGAAAAGTAAAAACCCTAAATTGTTGAGGTGGTCCATCTCCCTATAGGGAATGGACTATACAGTGGAACATAGATCTGGTAGTACCCACTCCAATGCAGATGGAATCTCCAGATATTTCCACTTAGACTATAAAGGCTCATCTGGGCAAGTTTAGCATTATTGTCCCTCGTTTGGGGGGGGGGGTTGTGTAGCAAAGTACCATCCTTTTTGGCATATTACCCCCAATTTTACATGTATGTCAGTGTTTTTTTGCCTGTCTCACTGGGATCCTGCTAGCCAGGACCCCAGTGCTCATAGTTTGTGGCCTAAATGTGTATGCCTCTGTAGTGCCTAACTGTCTCACTAGGGCTCTGCTAATCAGAACCTCAGTGCTCATGCTCTCTCTGCCTTTGAATTTGTCACTATAGGCTAGTGACTACATTTACCAATTTCAATTGGCATACTGGACCCCCCTTATATGGTACCTAGGGCATTGGGGTTCCAGGAGATCCATATGGGTTGCAGCATTTCTTTTACCACCCATAGGGAGTTCAGACAAACCCTTACACAGGACTGCCATTGCAGCCTGCGTGAAATAACGCACATGTTATTTCACAGCCATTTTCACTGCACTTAAATAACTTATAAGCCACCTATATGTCTAACCTTCACTTGCTGAAGGTTAGGTGCAAAGTTACAAAGTGTGAGGCACCCTTGCACTAGCAAAGGTGCCCCCACATAATTCAGGGCCATTTCCCCGGACTTTGTGAGTGCGGGGACACCATTACACGCGTGCACTATATATAGGTCAATACCTATATGTAGCTTCACAATGGTAACTCCAAATATGGCGATGTAACATAAGATCTAAGATCATGGAATTGTCCCCCCATTCCAAATCTGGTATTGGGGAGCCAATTCCATGCATCCTGGGGGCTCCACCATGGACCCCCAGTACTGCCAAACCAGCTCTCTGGGGTTTTCTCTGCATCTACCGCTGCTGCCGCCCCGCAGACAGGGTTCTGCCCTCCTGGGGCTGGGCAGCCCAGTCCCAGGAAGGCAGAACAAAGCATTTTCTCTGAGAGCAGGGTGTTACACCCTCTGCCTTTGGAAATAGGAGTTACAGGCTGGGGAGGGGTAGCCTCCCCCAGCCTCTGTAAATGCTTTGAAGGGCACGGATGGTGCCCTCCTTGCATGAGCCAGTCTACACCGGTTTAGGGAACCCCCAGTCCCTGCTCTGGCACGAAACTGGACAAAGGAAAGTGGAGTGACCACTCCCCTGTCCATCACCACCCCAGTGGTGGTGCCCAGAGCTCCTCCAGTGTGTCTCAGACCTCTGCCATCTTGTTTTCAGAGGTGTGGGGGCACTCTGGAGACCTCTGAGTGGCCAGTGCCAGCAGGTGATGCCAGAGAGCCCTCCTAATATGTGCATACCTGACTAGGTGGCCAATCCTCCTCTGAGGGCTATTTAGGGTCTCTCCTGTGGGATTTTCCTCAGATTATGACTTGCAAGAATCCAGCAGGACTCCTCTGCACTTCTCTCTTCGACTTCTGCCAAGGATCGACTGCTGACTGCTCCAGGATGCCTGCAAAACTCCAACAAAGTAGCCAGAAGACTACCAGTGACATTGTAGCGCCTAATCCTGCTGGCTTTCTCGACTGTTTCCTGGTGGTGCATGCTCTGGGGGCTGCCTGCCTTCTCCTTGCACTGGAAGCCACAAAGAAGTCTCCTGTGTGTCGACGGAATCTTCCCCGTGCTTCAGTAGGCACCAAACTTCAGCTTCACTGGTACTCTGGGTCCCCTCTTATCCTGACGAGCATGGCCCCTGGAACACAGGTGGTGGACCCAAGTGACCCAGACTGTCCAGAGGTCCAACTGTCTGAAATTGGAGGAGGTAAGTCCTTGCCTCCCCTCCCCATACAGTAATCCTGTGCACCATGTGATCTGCAGCTACAATGGCTTCTGTACACATTTCCAAGAAATCCTGCTTGCATAGCCGAGCCTAGGTCTCCAGGACTCTGTCATGCGATGCTCAGCTCCCTGAGTTGACCTCTGGTGTCGTGGGACCTCTCTTTGCAGTGTTGAGATGACTGCTGTATTCAGTCTTCTTGAACCTGTGTTCAAGGACTTCTGTGGGTAATTCCTTCCTTTCCGTGGGCTCTCTACATTGCTGAGGGCCCCATCTGTCTCCTCTCCCAAGTGGCGACATCCTGGTCCTTCCTGGGCCCGGGCAGCACCCTTTTTCGCCAACCGCTACTCTTACAGGTAGCAAGGCTTGTTTGCAGTATTTTGTCAAGGAAACAACTCTGCGTCCTCTAGCATACCATGGGACATCTTCTGCACGAAGAAGAACCTCCTACCTCCTTTTGTTGGTGCAAAACCAGCATCTTCTTCCAACCAGAGGCAGCCATTTTGCTCCTTCATTCGAGGTTAAGTGGGCTCCTGCTCCCCCGGACACTTTAGCGACTCTTGGACTTGGTCCCCTTCCTTTGCAGGTCTTCAGGTCCAGGAATCTGTCTTCAGTGCCTTGCAGTCTGTTGTGGTGCTTGCAAAATCCTTTATCACAACTTTAGTGTGTTTTGGGGGAAATAGTAGTACTTTACTCCTACTTTCCAGGGTCTTGGGGTGGGGTCTCCTTTACACCCTTAGTGTTTTCTCACACTCACAGCGACCCTCTACACACTACACTTGTCTAGGGGTGCATTTGTGTTTCCCATTCCACTTACTTAGTATATGGTTTGTGTTGCCCCTAGGCCTATTGCATCCTATTGTGTTTTACAGTGTTTGCACTACTTTCTGACTGTTTTACTTACCTGATTTGGTTAGTTGTGTATATTTTGTGTATGTTACTTACCTCCCAAGGGAGTATATCCTCTGAGATATTTTTGGCACATTGTCACTAAAATAAACTACCTTTATTTTTAGTAACTATGGGTATTGTCTTTGCTATGATATAGGCCCTCATTACAACCCTGGCGGTCGGTGTTAAAGCGGCGGTAAAACCGCCAACAGGCCGGCGGTAAAAAACATAGACAGTCACTTTAACATTCCGACCGCCACAGTGGTACAAACAAACAGCATGGCGGTCACCGCCAACAGACAGGCGGAAGACAATGTACCGCCCTCAGTATCATGTGAGGCCAATCCGCCACTTTTTCCGGGGCGGATTCCCTGCGAACAAAAACACGACGGAAACAGGATTTGGAAGGGGAAATGCTCACCTACACACACCCCACGAGGAACCAGGACGCCATGGAGCTGGAACTCCATAGTCTACCTGCCATTGTCTTCCTGCTCCTCTACCAGGAGCACGAATGCTGGCGGCGAAGATCACGGTGAGTACTGCACCTACGACACAGGGGAGGGGGGAGGGAAAAGAGAGTGACACACACACGCAACACGTAAAACCCCCACCCCCAAACTCACCCACTACAACACACACACAAGTACATGTTGATACATTACATTTACACTTTCCAACCCCCCCTGGAAGAATGCAAGGACAAAAGGAAATGAGTTGAACGATTGTAATCAATAATAATCCATTACTCAAAAATATATATACACTAATAACAATTATATACACCAAGAATTCAAGTCCATTTACTGCGCATACATAGTCCGTGGACCACTGGGCCCAAAATGCATGGGCGAGGCCCACACTCAATACCTGATCAAAATGGAGAGAACACTGCAGGGGCATCAGATCGAAATAAAATAGGAACCTCAAGGGGAAGGGAAGGGGGGGCACCTCAGCCAGATGAGTGCACTACGCCAGATCCACGAGGGGGCTCCATGCCCATTGATGTATCCTGGGGAGTGCAAAGCCACAGTCTCACAAGTCTTTCCAGTGGCTAGTTTGCCCACTGCTGCATCCTGGGGAGTGCAAAGCCACAGTCTCACAAGTCTTTCCAGTGGGTGGTTTGCCCACTGCTGCATCCTGAGGAGTGCAAAGCCACAGTCTCACAAGTCTTTCCAGTGGGTGGTTTGCCCACTGCTGTATCCTGGGGACTGCAAAGCCACAGTCTCACAAGCGGTTGCCTTTCTCCACTGGTTCTGGAGGGGGCTTTGTGCCCAGTGTGCTTCATCCTGCCAAGGACTGAGGTAGTGGATGCCTTTCTCCACTGGTTCTGGAGGGGGCTTTGTGCCCAGTGTGCTTCATCCTGCCAAGGACTGAGGTAGTGGATGCCTTTCTCCACTGGTTCTGGAGGATGCATTGTGCCCAGAGTGCTTCATCCTGCCATGGACTGAGGTAGTGGATGGGATACTCCACTGGTTCTGGAGGGGGCTTTGTGCCCAGAGTGCTTCATCCTGCCAAGGACTGAGGTAGTGGATGGGATACACCACTGCTTCTGGAGGGGGCTTTCTGCCCAGAGTGCTTCATCCTGCCAAGGACTGAAGTAGTGGATGTCTTTCTCCACTGACGGTGGGCCTACATGGAAGCTGTCCAGGCCCCTGAAACTGACCACCAGCTTCGTACGGCTGACCACTGGGGATGGCAGCCATGTCTGCGGTGGTGCAATTGGCACATGATGTGGCGTGGCCGCTGGCGGTGCTTGCGGCGGCCTCAGTAGCGGCGGTGCTTGCGGCGCTCATTGGCCTGCGGTGCTGGTGGGTGGCTCAATGAGCGTGCTGGTGGAGGCGGTGTCCTGGGAAGCGGTGTTGGTGGCGGCGGTGTCCTTGGCAGCGGTGCTGGTGGCGGCGGTGTCCTTGGCATCGTTGCTGGTGGCGGTGATGTCCTTGGCAGGGGTGCGGCAGCGGTGCTGGTGGCGGTCTTGTCCGCCGTGCAGGTTGGCGGCGACTTCCCTTTCTTTCTCTGCCCCTTCCCCACCTTGGATGGTGGCGCAGCTGTCTTGCCACTCCCAACTGTAGTCCTGGGAGAGCCCTTGGTGGCAGGTGTTTTGCCCTTCTTCCTCCGGGCTGTGGCCAACTTCTTATGTTTCTGAGGTGGGGGACTGTCCGTGGTCTGGCTCCTTGGCACACTGGCTGCCCTGCTGCTTGCCGCACTCCAGAAGCCGGTTACTGCTGGCACCACTGTTCCCGGTGATGTGGTGGCTGAGGTGCTGGGTTGGGACCTGGAAAGGCATGCCCTAGGGGACAGAAGGGGTGGGGGAGGTGTAGGGAAGAGGTCAACATTTAAGAGGAAAAGTTTTTTTAGACACACTGGGACGGGTAGATGGGGGGGTTTGGGAGTGGAGGAAGCGGTAGTGGTTGTAGGAGGTGTACGTTTGCTGACTTTGGGTGAAGGTGCATGGGCTGGAGGCTGTCGTGAGGTTGATGGCTGTTGGGTGGGTGTGTGACTGCGTTTCTATACTTTGGGAGGTGGGCTCACAGACACACTGGGAGAGGACACATGGGATGTGTGAATGGTAGTGGGGGTGGTCAGTGCACGTGAGCAGTGTGTGGTGACGGGCGTGCTGGTGATGGACGTAGTGGCTGAAGATGTAGTGCATGCAGGTGTGAGTGGAGACATGACAGGGAGGGAGGAAGGAGACGAGGAGGAGGGGACACAGTGGAGGCAGTGGATGTTGGTATGTGTGCATGGGTATGATGCTTGTTTGAGTGCCTGTGGGATGTGTGGTGCTTATGTTTGCCAGAGCTACCCTTGTGTGTTGAGGTATGTGCACGCTGGTCGGATGGTGTGCTTGGGATAGGCTGAGGTACAGTGGATTGGGGCTGGGTGGAGGAAGTTGGAGAGGGGAGGCTGGACACAGGGACAATGGCTGCCATCAGTGCTGAGGCCAGAGTCTGAAAAGCTCGCTGTTGGGCTGCCTGACCAGAATGAATGCCCTCCAGGTATGCATTTGTCTGTTGCAACTGCCTCTCTACACCCTGGATGGCATTCAGAATGGTAGACTGCCCAACAGTGAGGGATCTGATTAGGTCAATTGCCTCCTCACTGAGGGCAGCAGGGCTGACAGGGGCAGGGGCTAAGGTGCCTGGGGTGAAGGAGATGCCCACCCTCCTGGGTGAGCGGCCAAGGGGCACACGCTGAGGGGCTGCTGGGAGGGCGGTGCTGGTAGGGGGGGGTGGCGGCTGTACCTGTAGAAGCGGGGGGCAGAAAGGGGCCCGCCACCACAAGGGAGCTCCCATCAGAGGAGGAGTCCATGTCGCTGGTCTCAGCTTCTGTCCCCGCCATGGAGCTCCCCTCGCCCTCCGTCCCACTGGTGAATTCGGATTCCATAGTCTCGCCCTCCAGGGCCATGTGGGATGCAGCTCCCTCCTGCTCCAATGCCACTGCTCCTCTGCCTGATGATGCTAATGCACACAAGAACAGGGAGACCACATAAAGGGGGGGGGGAGACAGAAGAAAGACATGTTCAGTGCATGCAATACCGCTACCGTTGGCGGACACTACAGACACAGCAGCCCTCTGCACCAAGCCATGCACTCAGACTTCCCTAATTAATCAGAGGGCCATGGGGTACAAGGCCTATGCCCGATCGCTGCACACATGGAAGTCACAGGAGCCTGACTAGGTGTAGTTGGCTCTTAACACTGGTGGGGTGGGGTGCCACATGGCCTGCCTTACGAAGGGACCTTGCCTACAAAACCCACCCTGGCCTAGGGGTATCCACAGCCCACCTCCCCCACCCAGACACCTCCAAAGTGCGCTGATTCAGCTGAATGAGAGTGTACTCACCCCCTTGTGGCTGCTGTGATGCTCTCAAGCGCCCATCCAACTCCGGGTACGCCACTGCCAGGATCCGGAACATCAGGGGGGTCATGGTGCGACGGGCACCCCTCGCACGTTGGGAGGCCATCCCCAGCTGGGCCTCCGCCGTCTTCTTGCTCCAGTGGTGAATGTCCTCCCATCTTTTCCGGCAGTGGGTGCTCCGTCTGTGGTGGACCCCCAGGTTCCGGACTTCCTTGGCGATGGCACGCCAAATATCCTCCTTCTGGTGGGCGCTGACCTACAGGAATAGTACAGGGGAAAATGAGAAGATATAACCGTCCGGCCCATCACAGTCATTGCCCATGCAGCATGCTCACAGTGCACTTACCTGTTTGTCTGGAGACTTCCAGACTGAGGTCACAGCAGCACTTGCAGTGTAGGTGCTCTCCTGTCGAAGATCAGGTATCAAGTGAGTGAACAGATAGAAAATGGCGGTCACGTCTGCGGCAGTGCGTACCGTCACCGCCGCCATACATCGTCATTGGGCCCAATGTTAACCAATGCAGGATTGCGCTGCGGTCTTCAACCGCCTACCGCGATGGTATCCAACGCAGTTACCTCATATCCCATTGTCCCACCTTACAGGTCAGGCGCGCAATTTCAGGGGGCCACATGGTATTATTTTTAAATGCTTCACACATATCTAGGCCTTGCATACACACTAAGACAGGCCAATAGTGGATTGAAAAATGTGTGCAATAAAGTTGTGTTTTCGTACCTCAGTGTTGGCTGACCCTCTGCTCGCTGTTCTCCTCCATAGAGCACGTCCGCTGAGGCGGGTGAGGAGATGGCGGCATCCTCCAGTGTACAGACCACTGGTGGACCTGTCGACAATGGAAGAGCAACATGAAATTGTCACCTACAGACTGGACCGTGCCACAATCCATGAATTGTGTGCCCAGTTGGAGCCGGACCTGATGTCAGCTATCCGCCATCCCACAGGGATACCCCCTCTAGTGCAGGTGCTGTCAGTACTCCATTTCCTGGCAGGTGGGTCTTTTCAGACGACAGTGGCCATGGCATCAGGGATGTCCCAGCCTATGTTCTCCAACGTGTTGTCCAGAGTGTTGTCTGCCCTGCTGAAACACATGCGCAGCTACATCGTGTTCCCTCAGGTGGAGGATTTGCCTACAGTGAAAGGTGACTTCTATGCTGTGGGACATATCCCCAACATCATAGGTGCCATTGATGGGACACATGTGGCCTTGGCCCCCACCCGCAGGAGTGAACAGGTGTACAGAAACCGGAAGAATTACCATTCTATGAATGTGCAGATGGTGTGTTTGGCCGACCAGTACATCTCCCATGTGAATGCCAAATTTCCTGGTCAGTGCATGACGCTTACATTCTGAGGAATAGCAGCATCCCTTATGTGATGGGGCAACTCCAGAGATACCGTGTGTGGCTATTAGGTGAGGACATGGACCCTAAAACAGTGTGAATAGTTTTCTGGGTCTGGGGTTGTCCCTAAGGGTTAGTGTGTGTCTAACAGTTGTCACTCAACATTTGCAGGTGACTCTGGCTACCCCAACCTGTCATGGCTACTGACCCCAGTGAGGAATCCCAGGACAAGGGCAGAGGAACGCTACAATGAGGCACATGGGCAAACTAGGAGGGTTATAGAGAGGACTATCGGCCTCCTGAAGGCCAGGTTCAGGTGCCTCCATATGACGGGTGGTTCCCTATTCTACTCACCAAAGAAGGTGTGCCAGATCATCGTGGCCTGCTGTATGCTGCACAACTTGGCTTTGCGACAACAGGTGCCTTTTCTGCAGGAGGATGGTCCTAAAGGAGGGGTTGTGGCAGCTGTGGAGCCTGTGGACAGTGAAGAACAGGAAGCAGAAGAAGAGGATATCGACAACAGAAACACCGTGATTCATCAATACTTCCAGTGAGACACAGGTAAGAGGACATCACTGCCTGCTACTTTTTCTACCTCTCATCTGTCTGTGACTTGCACCCAGTGTATGGACCCTGATTTGTCACTTTCCCTTTCGATTTCATAGATGTGGGTCCCACTGTGTGACCTCTGCTATGTTTCCTCATGGACTAGAGCTGTGTGACATAGGTATGTTGACAATACAATGGATATTGCTATTTTGCTCAGTTATTGCAAATACACATTTGTGAAAGCACAGACTAACTCCAGATAGTTTTGTGATTTAAGGGTGTTTATTTAAGTGCTAAATAGTGGAGGGGTTGTAAAATGGGCAGGGGTGATGGTGGAGGAATGTCCATGGCAGAGTCCAGTCTATTTGTTTCACACGTGCATTGTCCAAAGGGGCATAGGAAGTGGAGCTGGGGCAGTTGATGGATGGACAGGGTGACAAAGCGGGACAGAAGGATGGCAATCAGGGTGGTCTCATTTCTTGGTGGTGGTCTTGGCATTGTTCTGAGTCTTTGTCCTGGATCTCAGGGACCACTTGCGGGGTGGTTCTGCATCTGCAGGGGGTGGGGTGCTGGTGTGGTGGTCCTGTGGCGGTGCCTCCTGTCCACTAGTGCCGGCGGAGGTGGTGGGCAGTTCATCGTCCAGGCTAGTGTCAGGGGCCCCTTGTAGTGCCACAGTGTCCCTCCTGGTGTTCATGAGTTCCTTCAGCACCCCTACAATGGTGCCCAGGGTGGTATTGATGGATTTGAGTTCCTCCCTGAACCCCAAATACTGTTCCTCCTGCAGCCGATGGGTCTCCTGAAACTTGGCCAGTACCGTTGCCATCGTCTCCTGGGAATGGTGGTAGGCTCCCATGATGTTGGAGAGGGCCTCGTGGATAGTGGGTTCCCTGGGCCTGTCCTCCCCCTGTTGCACAGCAGCCCTCCCAGTTCCCCTGTGTTCCTGGGCCTCTGTCCCCTGAACCGTGTGCCCACTGCCACTGCCCCCAGGTCCCTGCTGTTCTTGGGGTGGTGGGTTAGCCTGGGTTCCCTGTAGTGGTGGACACACTGCTGCTTGACGTGTCCTGGGGACATCGGTATGCGCCCGCTAGGTGGGTGCTGTGCTGGTGTTTCCAGAGGGGGGAGGCTGGTTGTGGCTTGTGCCAGTGTGAAGGGAACCGACTGTCCGGAGGTCCCAGATGGGCCAGGCTGGTCATCTAGATCCAGTTGGACAGAGCTGCTGTCATCACTGTGGGCCTCTTCTGTGGGGGGAGTGAACATGTCTGGAACCTCCTGTCCGGTGACGTTGGGTAGGGGTCCTGCAGGGGTGTAAAGGCATAGTTTTAGTATCTGTGTGTGCCATGGCGTGCAATGGGTGGGTTACCCTGTACCCCAGTGCTTGCATTCCTGTGTAGGACCTTGTGTGCTAATTGTTTAGGGGTCTGTGTGGGTATGTGCAGTGGACATGCATTGGTGATGGGTGTCCATGCTTTGTTGTTGCATGCAGGGCTTGGTGTTGGGATGTGTGGTTTGTGATAGTGGGACATATGTGAGGAGTTGGAGTGATGGGGTGAGGGTGAGGGTGGGGGTATGTGTTAGCATGCAGGTAGGGTGGGGGATGTAATAGTTACGATTTGACTTACCAGAGTCCATTCCTCCACGTACTCCTGCGAGGCCCTCAGGATGCAGTATAGCCAAGACCTGCTCCTCCCATGTTGTTAGTTGTGGGGGAGGAGGTTGGGGTCCGCCGCCAGTCCTCTGAACAGCGATGTGGTGTCTTGAGACCACAGAACGCACCTTCCCCCGTAGATCGTTCCACCTCTTCCTGATGTCATCCTGTGTTCTTGGGTGCTGTCCCACTACGTTGACCGTGTACACGATTCTGCGCCATAGCTCCATCTTCCTAGCTATGGTCGTGTGCTGCACCTGTGATCCGAATAGCTGTGGCTCTACCAGGATGATTTCCTCAACCATGACCCTGAGCTCCTCCTCAGAAAACCTGGGGTGTCTTTGCTGTGCCATGGGGTGGTGTGAGTGATGTGTGAGGTGGTGTGTGTTGTAATGTGTGGGGTGATGGTTAGGGGTGTGTGGTGTTTTGTGCGTGGATGTGTATGTGTGATGGTGTTGTGTGCCTCTGTATGGTGGTGTTGTCTTTGCTGTGCTGTCTCTCTGGCCTTCGTCAATATTTTAGGTAGTAAGGGTTTGTGGGTGATGTGGGCGGGTGTTTTATAGTGGTGTGGGTATGTGGGAGTGGTGTGTGTATGTGTATCAGGTGTGTGTATTTGGAATTGCCCAATGTGGTTGTGTTTTGGAAGAGTGTGTGTATTTTGAGCACGGCGGTGTGTACCACCAATGGTTTACTGCGGTTGAAAGACCGCTGCATGGATTCGTGGGTCGTGATAGTGTGGGTGTATTCCTGTAGGCATGATGGTGGAGGTTTAGTTCTCGCCACTTTATCACTGACCTTTGGTGTGGTGGACTTGTGTGTGTGTCTAAATTTTGGCGGATTCCGAGCTGTGGGTCGTAATAGCTGTGGCGGAATTCCACGGCCACAGCGGTGTGTTGGCGGTCTTCTGCACAGCGGTAAGCAGGATTTACCGCCAATGTTGTAATGGGGGCCATAGTACCTATATGATATAAGTGGTATTGCATGAGCTTTGCATGTCTCCTAGTTCAGCCTTGGCTGCTCTGCTATAGCTACCTCTATCAGCCTAAACTGCTTGAACACTGCTACACTCTACTAATAAGGGATAACTGGACCTGGTATAAGGTGTACGTACCATTGGTACCCACTACAAGCCAGGCCAACCTCTTACACTCATGACATCCTACTAGCTGGGCATTTAGGCCAGAGTAAAACATGGGACAGACTTGTTCCACATTTTCACTGGCCCCATATGTCAGAAGACACAAAGGAGTTTTGTTGCTCCTGTGTCACCTGCCAAGCCAGTGGCAAGACTGGTGGCACCCCAAAGGCCCCCTTAATGCCACTACCAGTGGCTGGAGTGCCCTTTGCAAGGGTAGGGGTTGATATTGTTGCCCCCCTGGACCCTCCAACAGCTTCTCGCAAAAGGTTTATCCTTGTGGTGGTAGACCATGCCGCAAGGTACCCAGAAGCTATCCCCTTAAGGACTACTACAGCTCCTGCAGTGGCAAAGGCCCTCCTAGGAATCTTTTCCAGGCTGGGCTTCCCTAAGGATGTGGTGTCACACAGAGGTAGTAACTTCATGTCTGCATACCTAAAAGCCATGTGGAAGGACTGCAGTGTTACATACAAGTTTACCACCCCTTATCATCCACAAACTAATGGACTGGTTGAGGGGTTTAATAAAACTCTCAAAGGTATGATTATGAGACTCTCTGAAAAACACAGAAGGAGATGGGATGTCCTATTACCATGCCTTCCTTTCGCCTACAGGGAGGTACCCCAAAAAGGAGTGCGCTCTAGCCCCTTTGAACTCCTATTTGGTCACCCTGTCAGGGGTCCACTTGCTCTTGTTAAGGAGGATTGGGAACAACCTTTAAAAGCTCCAAAATAGGACATAGTGGACTATGTACTTGGCCTGAGAATTAGAATGGCTGAGTACATGAAAAAGGCAAGCAAAAACCTTCAGGGCAGCCAAGATCTCTAAAAGCAATGGTTTGACCAGAAGGCTGTCCTGACAGAGTACAGCCGAGGACAGAAGCTGTGGGTATTGGAGCCTGTGGCCCCAAGAGCACTCCAGGACAAATGGATTGGACCCCATCTAATTGTAGAGAAGAAAGGTGAAGTTACCTACTTGGTGGACCTGGGCACTGCCACAAGCCCCATTAGGGTGCTTCATGTCAATCGCCTAAAGCCATACTATGACAGGGCTGACTTAACCCTGCTCATGGCTACAGATGAGGAACAGGAAGAGGAGAGTGACCCTATCCCTGATCTCTTCTCCACCACTGAAACTGATGGTTTATTGGAGGGAGTAGTTCTGGCAGACTGCCTTACTGCTGAGCAGAAGGAAGACTGTAAAAATCTCCTTGATCAGTTTTCTGAACTCTTCTCCCTCACACCTGGTACAACTACTTGGTGTGAACATACAATTGACACTGGAGACAGTTTACCTGTCAAAACTAAAGTTTACAGGCAACCTGACAATGTCCGAGATTGCATAAAAGCAGAGATTCAGAAAATGTTAGACCTTGGAGTTATTGAGCCTTCTAATAGCCCCTGGGCCAGCCCAGTGGTGCCTGTCCCCAAACCACATAGCAAAGAACGAAAGTGAGAAATGTGGTTTTCTGTGGACTATAGGGGTCTCAATACAGTAACAAAAACAGATGCTCACCCTAGACCCAGGGCAGATGAGCTAATAGATACACTGGCATCTTCCAAGTATCTAGGCACTTTTTACTTGACTGCAGGGTATCGGCAGATCAAGATGTCAGAAGATGCTAAAGCAAAAACTGAATTTTCTACCATAGGAGGGCACTATCACTTCACAGTGATGCCCTTTGATTTGAAAAATGCACCTGCCACTTTTCAGAGGCTGGTGACAGTCCTACAAGGTTTGGAAGCTTTTAGTGCAGCATATTTAGACGATATTGCTGTCTTTAGCTCCACCTGGGATGAACACCTGGTCCACCTCTGGAACGTTTTGGAGGCCCTGCAAAAGGCAGGCCCAACTATCAAGGCTTCAAAGTGCCAGATAGGGCAGGGGAAAATGGTTTATCTGGGCCACCTGGTAGGTGGGGAACAGATTGCACCACTTCAGGGGAAGATTCAGACCATTATGGACTGGGCTTCCCCTACAACTCAGACCAAGGACATAGCCTTCTTAGGTCTCACTGGGTATTACAGGAGGTTCATTAAGAACTATGGCTCCATTGCAGCACCTCTTAATGACCTCACCAGTAAGAAAATGCCTAAAAAGGTATTGTGGACAGCTAGCTGTCAGAAAGCTTTTGAGGATCTTAAGCAGGCAATGTGCTCTGCACCTGTCTTAAAGAGCCCAGACTACTCCAAAAAAATCATTGTTCAAACAGATGCTTCTGAGATAGGGGTTTGCATGGATTTGAGCCTGGCTAGGAAGAGAAGTGCATAGGACAAATTGAGACCTCTGAGTTTCTGTTTCACTGCTTCGTAAGATCTCCACCTCGCCTGCATCTCTTTAGTATAATCAGGAAATAGAAGAATTTTAGCATCTTGGTAGTGAAGTTCTGCCTGTGCACTGGCCTCTCGAAGGATATAGTCGCTATCCTTAAAATTGAAGATGTCGACAATCATGGGTTGGTGAGGGGCCCCTGGCGGCAATGCGGGCAAGAGGGCCCTGTGAGCACATTCCACTGTAAAACATGGGGTGAGTTTGTTTCTGGGCATCCAGGATTTGATCCAATTCTCTAGAAATTCAGCAGGTTGTGTGGATTTTGTGGGAGACCCCACAAACTGGAGGTTGTACTGCCAGGAGTGGTTCTCCGCACAATGATTCAATTTAGCCACCCAGGAAAGCAGCCGTGCCACTTTTGTTTTAAGATCCAACACTTCGCCATCAACTGTCGACAAGTAGCTCTCTGCTTTGGTGATCCTTCCGGTGGAGTCTCGTAAGACTTGTTGGGGGAGCGCTACATCAATGTGGACTGCCCCTATTTTAGTTTTGACTGCTGCTAGTGATGGTTGGATAGCCTGCAGTACAAGGGTCAGATCTCTGCCAGGAGACGGCCCCCCCTAATGTGTCCCCCTGCCACTTGCTCCATTCCCCGTAGTCTATTGATTGATGCAGGGTTGCGAAGAAGGGAATTTCTGTGCTTTATCCTTTCCCATGGTAGTGCGGGAGGGCTTTGTCATGATATATTCAGGCGTGGCCCGCTTGTCACAGCACCACAGCATGAGCAGCCAGACCCTGGGCCGAACAGGGGTTAGGAGTGGCAGAAGGCAAGTTCACCAACCCACATGAGCAAGCACCTAAGCACCCCTGCACTGCCCCCACGGTACCTCAAAGCACCCCTTGTCTGCCCACGGGACTGACCAATGGTCCGGCAAGACAGCGGGACGGGGTGCCCCATGCAGCAACTGGAGCAATCAGGTCCCTGCAAAGAGGCGCGGGCTGGTCCCCAGGGCCAGGTGGGGGTGTGCGCATGGTAATTACCTGATCCAGGAGCTCAGAGGGCAGTGTTGTTGGGTGGCTCCAACTTAATTCTCAGGGTGTTCAGGGTCCATGGTATTATAGATGCAATAGGTCACCCACCCTGATACGTCTATGCTGTGCTCACAGGGCTGGATATCAGTGGGGAGGGAAGAAAGAAGACGAGGACTCCCAACAGTCCAGCTGCACCCCCTGACAGGAGGCCCACCTCTGAAGGCCTCTGCATGGTAACTTCAGTGGGGATGCTGCAGCATGCTAGTACAGGCCATGGGGGTGACGTGTTGCCCACTTAGGCCATGGACAAGGCTCTCCGCCCAGGCCTCAAGAGCAGGCCACACCGCAGGCAATCCCAGCTGGCTGGCTCGAGAGCCAAGAGGCACAGAGTTGTTAGTGATGTTATGTATCCACAGCGTATGCCTCAGAACGTGGAGGGGGGAAGGGTTTGTGGGCATCAGTAATTAAAATCGGGGGTGCCCCTCTCAGACTCCAGTTTCTAATGAACGGGCCCTCATATCTCCTTGAGCACCCTGTCCTGCTCGCATTGAGTCTACAAGACGCATGTGGCCTTGCCAGCCCATTGGATGACTGGTGGGCTCCATCTGGTAGCTATCTTAGAGTCAGACACGGCGGCCGCACCATGTCCCTGCTCACTAAAGATCCTCAGTTTTGCAGTCACCAGTGGTTTGATGGGCAACTGAGGAGATGTAGTGTCAGGGATGGAACTGGAGATACTGGGAGATACTGAACGGGAATGGTGGATGGTGGCATATGATGGAGGGGTCTGGAGCACTTTTAGAGTGCAACCATCATCTTGATGCCCCAAGCCACACCTCCAGTTGGTCTATTTTGAATGCAATTTTTCATTATTTGTTTTGAAAGTGGACATTACTTCACTGACATTGATGCGGAAAGTAAGTGTCAAGAGTACATGGTTTTAGCTCTGTGACAAGTGTGTGTGATCCATGATAGTTGTAACACTGATGTGTAAGGGAAGGTATTATTCACCTCCCAACGGTTCACTCAGATTTATTGAGCATACACAACATCACATTTCAACAGATCGTAAAATAAACAAGGAAGCATGTTAATGTGAATGTAAGGGCATATTTTCTAAAAATTGGCGTAGGACTGCGCTGCAAGTGTTTTTGCAGCGCACACCTTCACCAATTTGAAAGGGCAGGAATGCATTCTATTTACGAAATATGGTGCATTCCTGTCCTTTAAGCCAGCCCCGGCTATGGTGCAAGGGTACCTGAGTTGTTGGCTGGATTGTTTCGTGCAGAAAGGGACACCTTCATGGAAGAAGACAATCCATGGAGGCGTTTTCCTCTTTCTAAGTGTGCTGCTGTATTCCTTTAACTACCTGGGTATCCTGTTTGCACTAGCCAGGCTGTATGGAGCAGTTTTGGACCTTAGCCTTAGGGTGGGCAGGAAGCCTGTGAAAGCTTTGACTCGTTTATAAAGCTAAGTGTGCCCCAGTCACTAGTTATGGCAGCGACCTTTGAGGGTACCAGGATTGTGGTTTAATACAGCTGGAGGAAAACAACTTCTTAGACGGCTTTTGGGTGTTCATCAGAGTTCTCCTATATGCTTACACAAGAAACTTGGTGTGAGCTATATCTCAGACCTCATTTAACGCAGGCCTTTATTACATTGGATTTCAATTTGGCTTAAAAGTGAGCCAATACTTAACAGATAAAATAATGATGGAATGCCTCTCTTTGGACAATCATAAGCCATTCCTTGGCTGAGTTGTATTAAGTCTTCATTTACAGCCTTGGGCTGCCCTGGTCTTTTCTCGCAGCCTGCAGATATTGTGAAAGATGATTATTGGTGGGTTAAACATAACTTTCTGCCACCAGAGAAGGCACTGAACTCTGTAAACCATCTGTTTGGGCTTATTGTATGATAAAAACAGTTAACTCTATAGAACCATACCTGACCTGGGTGATTAATACTTACCATTGTCAGCTTTTATCAATATTCAGGTTGAACTCGTTCCTCCCACTGGTAAGCTTTCCTAAAGGTAGCGTAGCAGATGGCCATCTAGGTCCTTGTGAGTGTGACAAAACTTCAGCACAGTCCATCTTGCATGTTGTCAATGTTCTGGAGTTTCTAGTTCCCATTTTGAGAGAGGCGCAGTTTGTTCAAGTAACGCCAGCCATGCTCTTTCTTGCCATGTTGAGCGACATTCGTATCTGTGTAAACATGGGTCATTTTTTAGGTAATCTTGTCAAGATTCGAGGGGCCTGGTTCTAACATGTATGTTTTGCAATGTGTGTATATTCTGGATCTGTTTTTAGTTATGTCGTAACTCATTCTATTGCTGTCTATAGTGCTTGATTTCTTATTTGATTTCAAGGATTGTGCATTTGTGTTTTATACCCTTGCACCCAGACACCCTTGCACCATAGTGCATGGGGGTATGTTTTGTTGGTTGGTTTATTTTTGTGCAGGAAGTCATACATGCCTGGACAAAATCAATCGTCATTGGCATTTACTTCTTGCTAAGTGTTCCACATCATAGAACTCACTTAGAAAGAGAACATAACAAGATGCTTTGTCCATATATTTCCTATTGTGCCCTCTCCTGGGGAGGTGTTCATTGTTACAGGTTTCTTGGTCTGCCACTTATGTAAAATTGTATGTGTAAATGATTTAAGCCATTATTATGACCCTGGCGGTGAGTGATAAAGTGACGGTAATACCGCCAACAGGCTGGCGGTAATTACTGCCAAATTATGACCATGGAGGTGATAACTCCCATAGACAGCCAATGTACCACACCAGCCACCAGGGCGGAAACAACACTCATCACAACGGTAGCCGTCAACAGCCAGACGGAAGACAAAGTGCCGTCCACCATATTTTGACCCTTCAATCAGCCACGTTTTCCAGGGTGGTACCAACGCCATCAAAAGCCTAGCGGAAACGCATCACAGAAGAGTAAAGACTCACCATCGGAGACACAGGGAAGAACAACACCGCCATTGAACCAGAACTGCAAGTCTTCCCGATGCTCATCTACATCATGCTCCACCTGGAACACCAACGCCGATGAAGAAGACATCGTGAGTACAGCCGCCTAGCACACAAGAGAGGGTGGGAGGAAAACAAGAGTGACAAACACATGCATGACACACACCCGACACACACATACATCATACTCACCACCAGCTGCAGAATGCAAGGACAACAAGAATCCAGTAATAAGAATGTATTGATATAAACAGCTACTTAACCAATTGTACGTGAAACAGATATGTACAAATGTATACAAAGGGCACCCGCCCAGTCTAATGTACTAAGGGCCCACAAGGCCCCATGACACAGTCAAAGGCCCAACTCGAATCCTGATTTCATTCAGATAGAACTCTGCAGGGCCATCAGTTTGCAAGTGGGCAGGCACCTCAGGGGGATTAGGGGGTTGGGGGCATCTCAGCCGAAGTCGGGAACAAGCCCACTGGTTCTGGAGGGGCTCCATGCCCATTACTCTGTGCTGGGGAGTGCAATGCCACAGTCTCTCAGGTTGGTATCTTTCCCAATGGTTCTGGAGGGGGCTCCATGCACATTAATGTGTGCTGGGGAATGCAAGGCCAGTCTCTCAGGTGGGTGTCTTTCCCACTGGTTCTGGAGGGGGCTCCATGCCCATTACTCTGTGTTGGGGAGTGCAAGGCCACACTTTCTGGAGTGGGTGTCCTTCCCACTGGTTCTGGAGGGGGCTCCATGCCCATTACATTGTGCTGTGGAGTGCAAGTCCACAGTCTTTCTGGTGGGGAACATGCCCACTGCTCCTGGTAGGGGCCCCTTGTACAGCAGTCCCAGGAGGGTGGCCTACATGGCTTCCGGTGGTAGTGATGGCTGCACTGTGTCATCTGGAGGTGAGGGCTGAACAGTGTCAGCCGGTGGATGTGCCTCCTGGGCAGCCTCTGCTGGTGGTGAGGGCTGAACTGTGGTGGCAGGTGGAGGCGCCTCCTGGGCAGCCTCTGCTGGTGGTGAGGGCTGAACTGTTGTGGCAGGTGGAGGTACCTCCTGGGCAGCCTCTGCTGCTGGTGAGGGTTGCACTTCCTCAGCTGGCGGTGGGGTCTCCGTGACCACTGGTGGTGGTGAAGGCGTCACCCTGACAGCCTCTGCTGGAGTCGAGGGCTTCTTCCCCTTCATGGTAGGAGGCGTGGGGTCCTTAGCCTTCCTGGCAGGGGTTGAGGGCTTCTTCCCCTTCATGGCAGGTTGTGTGTGTTCCTTAGCCTTCCGGGCAGGAGTCAAGGGCTTCTTCCCTTTCATGGCAGGAGGTGCAGGCTCCTTCCCATTCATGGCAGGAAGTGTGGGTTCCTTGACGAAGCATGCTCTAGGGCAAAGTCTGGGTTGAAAAAAGTCATTACGACTGGGATTTTGGTGGAAATACAACAAGCTAGATGTGTCTATAAGGCGACTATCTCACAAGCGAAAAAAACATGGGAAGACTCCATCTGGCAGGAATTGTTGGATGCTTCGAAATCCAATACAATATGTTGTTTTGGGAATTGTTGTCTAAACGACAAAGAGGGGGCAGGAATATCACAAGGAACCATATCCAACCAGAAAGCTGGGTGGAACACTTCTCTTGCCTTTTTGCTATAACCGATATTCCTGTGGCCCCCGGTATTTATGATGTGTGACAGGACCTTTCATCTCCGTTGGACGTGAACTTTGCCACCGACCCCATAGGAGGGGGTCCATATGACCATGAGGACTATATTCATTTTTCTATGGAAGAAACCCTTGATGCAATTAATTCTCTGAAACCTGGTAAAGCTCCAGGACCGGATAAGATTCCAGGTGATTTTTATAGATCTGAACCGTTAATATGGACCTGGTATATAAATACACTCTCGAATAAAATTGCTGAAGGGGGCCAAATTCCGACTACTTGGAACGGGCCCGAAATCGTTCCTATTTACAAAAAGGGTAACGTAAACCTCCCAATCAACTATAGACCCATTAGTCTCATAGATAATTTACAAAAAATCTTCGCAAAACAACTTTTAGGAAGACCAACGAGTTGGGTCATTGACCACCAGATTCTCTCCCCCTTCAGGCGGGGTTTCGACCTAGAACTAGTACGGTGGACCAGGTCTTTAGGCTGACTGTCTTATACTGGAAATATGTAGTTCTTGCTAAGCAACCCTTGTATGTTGTTTTTGTTGATTTGCGATCTGCTTTTGACTTGGTCCCAAGAGAAAAGCTATGGGAAGTGTTACATAGAATAAGGACCCCAGCTAGTATAATCCAAATACTAAAGCGATTGCATGAAGACACATACGCGCAAGTGAGATGGGGCAATCAAGGCGAACTGACTGATAAAATCCCCATTCATAGGGGAGTTCGCCAGGGCTGTGTCATGGCCCCTCTCTTGTTTTCTCTTTTTATCAATGATGTGGTGCAGGACATGATGGCATGCCACAACGACGCCCCCACCTTAAATGCTCAGAAAATCCCTATCCTCCTTTTTGCTGACGACTCACTTCTTATCTCAAAGACCCCAATGGGCCTACAAATCCTTGTTGATAGATTTAACTTATTTTGTCGGAACTATGGTCTGGAGCTGAATTTTAATAAAACTAAATTGATGGTATTTCACCCTAGACTACGGAAGAAATTTACTATTAGTCTGGATGGAGATCCCTTGATTAAGGTTAGTACTATTGATTATTTGGGTGTGAGTCTTTCAATCAAATTGCACTGGGAAGAACAGGTCAACAAAAGTGTGGGACTTCTACAGCATAGAGGAGCATCCATACTGCGCTTTTATAGGAGCACGACCGCTAAAGCTGTATCCCCAGCGATTAAGATCTATGTGGCTAAGGCACAGGGAGCTGCTGTCTATGGTGCGGAGGTATGGGGACCCTATAACAGCAACAGACTAACTGTAGGTGAGAACAACTTTGCGAGGGCTCTGTGTTCGTGCCCTCCCAGTACCTCACTGACTCCAATGTTTTTTGACTTGGGTCTAAAACGAATAGCTGATTTAATCATCCTAAGACCTCTATTATATTGGGTAAGGCTCTGAACTGTTCCCGAATTGGATGTATACAAGACCTCACTCCTTGAACTGTTAAGGTGGTCGAATTCGGCTACTATTCCATGGGTTAAGCATGTATCTAGTTGGTTTTGCACTTTGGGCATAGGAGATTTTTGGGAGAACCCTCACAAACTAGAGAAATCCCACACAAAAGTTCTGAAGTCTGTATATTGGTCTCATGTAAGAAATGATTATATTTGTCGTAAATCCCATGGATGATTAACTAACCTTTTCATTGATTTTAACTGGTACCCACAGTTTGATCCCTATCTAGATATAATACCCAATTTATTAGGCAAGGGACTATATGCTAGATTTCGCTTTGGGTCCCTGCCTTTGAAGTCTTTGACGAGTAGTTGGGGACCCACCGCCACTCCCGATACATGTCCTGTGTGTGGTGATACCCCTGAAACAGTTGAACATTTCATGTTTTTTTGTCCTGCCTATTCATCCCCTAGGTCCAAATGGATCCATAAAATCTGTCGGGAAATGAAGATGAGTAAATGTGCTCTAGCTTTGAGGATTTTAAAAAGCCATAGGTCCAATGTACTAATTTATGCCATTAGCAAGTTTTTAGTAGCAGCATGGTATATGCGCAATCTTTATGTAAGCAATTAATTTTAAAGGAGATTGGATGGTATTTCTGATTGGGTTTTAATTAATTGTTAGCTATTGGTTTCAAACTTGGATTGTATTAGTTTATATTCTTTTATGATATTTTTATTGTTTGTGTTGCTTTGATGGCCTGTTGACCGAATAAAGCTTGTGTTGATGATGATGAAGGTTTTGGTGCCTTCCCAGGTTTACAAGCTCTTATAAATTGGGGGGATGCATCTAAATCCATGGGTGTTACATGGAAACCCCACCACAATGCCCATGGATCGCCTCTTAATGCAGAGTAAGACAACACAACGAGTTGCGCTGCCTTCCCTTACTCCATATTTATGAGGCAATTCAAAGCCATGCAAAGTGGCTTTGCGTAGCCTCATAGATATGACTTCAAGGTGTGCACCACCTTTCTGTCACAAAAAGTGAAGCAATGGCGGCACAAGGAGCTAGTAAATGTACCCTTGAATTTTCAGATCAGTGTTACAGGACTTCTCACTGCCAAGTGTAAGGGACATCCTACGAGGTGTTGTTCTGAGTTCCATGTCTGGTGTCAATGTGAGAAAGACAGCAATGCAAGAGAGAAAGAAAGAGGATGTAAAAGATAGGAAAAAAGTAGTGAAGGGAGAAAGGGTTGAGAAACAACATGTAAAAGTGAGATGACAAGGCAGAAAATGTAGGATGGTATAAGAAAGCGGTATGAATTGGAATCAACCCAAGGCAAGTTTGGTATTTAGCAACATTAGCATTTGACAGAACCAGACAGCCAGATCCCAAGAAAATCTTTGGGTTCCTGTGTTTTACAAAGTAAGCACTGCCCTAAGCACCACACCAGGCCCTGAAGTACTGGAGTATTCAGCAGTTTTCTCTTCAAGAGGGGGCTGTAAAACCTACAGTTTGATAGCCAATACATTCATAAAAGTGTGCTGTAAAATAAACCAATTGACTAGGTTAATAGAAGGTTCTGTAGTGGCTACACAGAGTGGCATGGTTTGGGTCTTCCCCTTCTGATTCCCAATGTCTGCAAAACATGTTTACTGCACAAAGAAGAAGGCTACTAAAACCATTGCATGAAGGGCCCATGTCGATACTGCAGCTTCTATAATCTATTGCTGGAGATGGAGAACTTGCAGAAGAACTTGCACTTCTCTTGGACAAGGGTCGCAGAGCCACTCAGGTTGAAGTCTCAGGGTACTGCCTGACAATGGCTCCTCTTATAGAGAGAACCAAGGCACTGGTTCAATGCCCAAAGGGTGGTGAAGGAGAGGAGGTGGAAAATAAGGAGTGGATTGTGGCACACTGAGAGATCCACCTCTCGCTGCCTCTCCACCCCCAGCTCTACCATTCCCAGATAGTCCTGCTTTCCCATAATTGGGCTTAATTTCCACCTCTTGGTCTTGACTTGAATATGCAGTTCTACCCATAAACACTGGGGATAGATTTGAGCCATGCCAGATTTTGGACCATAACTGGTTGCCTTTCGTTATCTCGCCGATCTTCTCCTGTTCCTTCAATGTTAGACCATTACTCAATTTTAGCTATTTCTCTGCTTCTGAATAAGGCAAATGGAGCGATTCCTTGGGCAAAGCGGGGAGTGATTCTATGTGCCCCAGATTTACTCGAGGGGGCAGATTTATGGAAAGCGGAGCTGCACCAAGTGCAGTGCCACTTTCCCTGCGCCCCTTAGCGCCCCCCTACCGTCACCATGTGTGTGCGGTATTTAAAATACGGTGCACCATGGCGCAGGGTAGGGGGTAATAGCATCATTCTATGTGACGCTATTGATGTACTCTGCAGAAGTAGCACTAAACTGTTGCCACTACTCCTGCAGAGTATCAAAATAGTCTTTATTCGGCTATTCTCAAGACATTAAAGCACAGAGTAAAACTATACACTCATAAAACTACACAGAAGGAGTAATAAAAACATAATTAAAAAGGCAAATCGATTGCAATACAGATGATCACGAAAATTCATAAGTTCATGTGCCTTCCTGCACAGCCCCATAAAAGCTTCTGATCGTTTCTACACAACAGAGTTTAATACTACTACACAAAAATCCAACTCACACAGTTTCTATACAAAGGAGTAATGCTTCCCTATTTAATCTAACTTTGGATAAACATAGAGTTTGACTCATGAAGCACCTCCATAGGTTAAAAATATAAATAACAAAATAGGATAAAGTGCATGGTGCTTTACTTAAAGAAACACCACAAGGCAGTTTGAAAAAATTATACACCGGACAACTTCCTTAAAAAAGGCGAACTGTAGTAATTCTCTTTGTTCGGTCCAAATATAGACCAGTTGAGTGCAATCAGACATGCAACAATACATAGGAAGAAAAAAATAAAATTTTAGGGCTCCTGTAGGAGCTAAGCTTAGAAACCAATCATCAGCTCATTCCTACAATCTCCTCTTATGGGCTATTAGATTACCAATCATAATTGTTTGAAATTAAATATGTTAATGGCATAAAAACTATTCAGGCACTAGCAGACCAAAGTACAAATGCTATTTGTTATCATAATATTAACACTATAAATTACAATAAAATGTGATTTTAAGAAGTAGGATTGAAAGGTGGACTAACTACACTTCTTGCTTTGCGTCCTAAGGCCCCCCTCTTTGGCATATAGTGAGACCCCCTTTTCTGATGGCCGCCTCCCAGCTACCCGAGTCCATTAATCTAATCCCCAAGTAATCATACTCAGCAACCCTTTCCAGGGGAATGGAGTTCATTGAGATGGTCACTTTTGTTTTTATTTTCCGTGAGCTATATATCATGAACTTGGTTTTCCTAACATTAACTTCCAGGTCAAAGTCTCTGCAATACAAACAGAATTGGTCAGACAGATTTTGCAATCCCTTAGGTGTTTTGGCTAGTAAGATGGTGTCGTTCGCATAAAGCAGACCTGGGATTTTCTTGCCTGCCAGTTTAGGTGAGTCGTTGTTACAATTAGTTAAATATTTGATGCAGTTATTTATATATAAAAGGAAGAGGGTAGGTGCTAGGACACAGCCTTGCCTAACTCCTCTTTCAATAGCAACTGGATCAGTTAATTCACCGTCTTTGCCACACCTAATTTGGGAAAAAGTACTTTCGTGAAGTCGGACTATAAGATTTAATAAGCCTTTGGGGACACCCATATTCGTTAATGTCAACCAGAGTTTGTTCCTGGGTACCAGGTCAAAAGCCGCTCTCAGATCGACAAAAAACACATATAGGTTCCCGCCTCCAACATCCACCGTCTTCCATTTGATTGCTAAGAACCTCAAAACCTGATCTATTGTGCTAACCGTAGGTCTGAACCCTGCCTGAAGATCCGAGATGGCCCCATTCTCTATAATCCACTCATCTAGGTGGAACAAGATCTGCTTTGCGAAAGGTTTTTGAAGGTTGTGGAGTAGACAGATTGGGCGATAATTGGAGGGATGACTGGGACTGCCATTTTAAAAAAGTGGAACTATCTCAGCTCCCTTCCAAGTCCAGGGAATGGGCGCTCCTGCGGCGACCGCATTAACAACCAAATTCAAATAGGGGGCCCAAATATCAGGGTTTGATTTATAGAGACTGCCAGGAATTTGATCGAGACCCGCAGAGTACATAGAGGCCCTTTCTAAAGAATGGAAGCCCCCTTTTAACGCCTGCTCTGAGCATTAAAAGTGCCGTAAATAAATGGCACAAGAAAATATCATAGATTTCCTATCACCATTTTTCCTCCCCCCTAATGGGGGAACATCCCCTTTACATACATTATGCCTGGCGCAGGCATAATGTAGCGCAAATAGTTACAGAGTGGCGCAATGCATGCATTGCTGCACTCTGTAAATATGGTGCAGGGATTTTGGCCTCGTTGGGCCACATTAACGTAAAAAATAATTATGTTAATGTGGGGCAAGGGCATTATAAATATGCCACTGTGAGGCCAGCGGATTGCTGTCTTTTAGACACTTGTTAGAAAGCTCCACTTGTGACCCTTATCCTGTTATTGTTTAAGTTAAGGCACTGTTCACATGTTTTATGCTATGATATGATAAAATTCTGATATTTCTTTAGATGTGTGTTGGACACCGTTGTCAGTGATACCACCTCATGTAAACCTTCTTTGCTAAAGACCTCCATGAGAAAAGTGGTGACAGAACTAGTGGTTACTGTTTCCACAGGTTTCCTTCAGGTTACCTGGAGTGGTAGTCAATGAGTACTAAAGTGTATTGTAATTATATGTGTAATGTTTCAATCGGCCTAACAATGTCTAAAACTAGTTCTTGCCAAATATGGCGAGGTCACTTAATAGGATTCATGGGTCAAAAATGTATTCTCAAATTAATGGCAGCCCTAAAGCATATGTCACATGTTGTGATCAAATAATCAGCTTCAGAGTCGATTTTTTGCAACTCAGGTGAAACCAGAGCATTTAATTCAACACAGACATACTCCAAAGCTGGCCATCGCTAAGTAAACATTCCCTAATGCCTTCAAGTAGAACATATTTGAGTCCCCCACAGAACTAATCCATCAACTGTGTGTTCAAGCATGGATGAAATGAAGGTGAACACCTCCTCCTAGCAGGTGCGTATTTTTGGACAGTTCCAAGTTAGGTGTGTGAAGTCAGAATAGTTGGCGGTGAGTTTAGGACATTTGTGTGATCTAGTGGGTGAGCCAAGGCCTTGGGCATGGTGTATGCAAGGTGGAGATTTTCAAGGTGGAGCAATTTGTGTCTATGGTTTGCAGACACCAGTTTAGTCTGCGTACAACAGTATTGCCAAGCTTTGTCTGATACAGAAAAGCCTATGTCCTGTTCCCACACCAGTCTAGTCTGCTCACAACCCTTAGGTTTCATGGAAAGACTAATATGATACAAGCAGGAGATTAGGCGGGCATTTTCCGAAGTGGTGATAATTAATGTCAGAAGGTAAAGTAAGAAGGTTCCTCAAGATATGTAGGTATAAGGTCCCGAAGGGTGCTTTGTAAGGTATGGGAAATAAAGTTGCCCATAGTATTGTATCTCCCAGGGGGAGCGGGTGTAGGTGGCCCACTGATCTTGCCGTTCATGAAAAGTTTGCCAATTGTGTGTAAAGTATGGGTTTCTGATGTCCTCTACACTAAGCGTTCCTGGGTTAGGGGGACCACGGATTGTTCAAAAGGGGTAGGTTAGGGGAGTAAACCATGCCCAGCAAGTTGTGGCAAGGGTTTAAATATCTATGCGGTCCCGCAGAAGACCCCAGGGGAGTAGCAATGTCAATAGAGTGTTGTATGCTTGATGGTGCTCAGGTTTAAGATAGGGAAGCCTGGCATCCAGGTGGTACCAGCAGTAGGCAAAGTGGCACTGTGCCACCAAGTAGCATAGCTGGAAATCAGGTACCACAAATCCGTTGTGCTCACATTGAAGAGTAAGCGTCTCCCAATCAATTCTGGGGCACCATCCTCCCAGACCAATTGCAGCAGCAGCAATTGTAGTCAAAAGAATGTGGATGGTAACAAAAAAGTATAGGAAACACTGGAGGACAGTCATCTTAATTAAGCTATCCATCCCGCCAATAAGAGTGGGAGCTGATTCCAAGTCTCCACTTGCGTGGGACGTTTCTCAAGGGCAAGGCCGTAGATTTGACGGATTACTTCAGCCCGCTGTCTATGTATTACGATCCCTAAATAGTGGTTAGAGTCTGGGCACCAGTGTAATGGGTAGTCTATCTCACAAGGGGGAGTGGCATCTGTCAGGGGCAATTCAGATTTATTCCAATTGATGGATAGGTCAGACAAAAGTCCATATCACATGATTTCATTGATGAGAGGTGGAAGATGCGTTGGAAGGCCCCCAATGAACAACAATATGTCATTGGCATACAACGATGACAAAAATTGGCAACGGAAGAGGAGGTCCCTGTGTAGGTGCCGTTCCTGCAGTTGATGGACCACTAGATCTAGGGCGATGATGAAGAGAAGGAGAAGAGTAAACATCCCTGTCTCGTCCCCCTAGAAATGGGGAAGACCTCCATAAGGGTGCCATTGATTCTCAAGCGGGTACGAGGGCAGTAAAGCGGTGCAAGACGAAGGCAGACTGCATTGAAGAGATTTTCTGCTCCATTAGAAAGGCGAGGCAGGTGGCAATGACCTGCGCTAATATTTTGTTGTAATAGTTCAATAAGGACAAGGGCGGGTACTATGTGCAGAGGTTGCAAGATCACTAAGGGTTTAGCAGGAGAGTAATGTAGGAGGCTGGCCTGGTTTGTAGTGGGTACCTTGGGTACTTACACCGGGTCCAGTTATCCCTTGTTAGTGAATGTAGTAGTGTTTTAGCAGCTTAGGCTGATAGAGGTAGCTATAGCAGAGAAGCTTAGGCTGAACTAGGAGACATGCAAAGCTCATGCAATACCACTTATAGTTACACAGTACTTATACACAAGCAAAGACAATACTCAGTGTTACCAAAAATAAAGGTATTTATTTGGGTGACACAGTACCAAAAATATCTTAGAGACAATACTCCTTCTGGAGGTAAGTATTATACACAATATATACACTAGACACCAAAATTAGACAAGTAAATAGACATAGAACAATGCAAACAGTAGGAAATCCTATAGAATGCAATGGGAGAAAATAGGTCTAGGGGCAACACAAACCATATACTAAAAAAGTGGAATGTGAATCACGAATTCCCCCCTAGACAAGTGTAGTGTGTGCAGAATCACTGGGAGAGTAATAATACAGTAAAGATAAGTAAATTACCCCACCCCAGAGCCCAGAAAAGCAGGAGTAAAGTACTGCAAGTTTCCTTAGGACACACTACACCTATTTTGGGGATTTTGCAACAGCCAACCAAGTCTGCAAGGACCTACTGCTGGATTATTCGACCTGAAGACCTGCAAAGGAAGGTACCAAGTCCAGAAGTCGAAAGAAGTTCCAGGAAGGACAGGAGCCCCTGCCAACCCAGAAGAAGGTGCAAAAGAAGAGTCCCCGGTTAGTAGAAGACTGCAGAAATGCACCCTAGGAAGATGCCAGCGGGTTCCTGCATGATGCAAAAGATGTCCCACGGCGTGAAGATCGTTGCAGATGAGATTTCGTGTTGGAAGGCATCAACAAGCCTTGGCTACGGGAAAAGTGCATTTTTTATCAAAATGGCACTGGATGGACCCAGGAGGGACATGGGGGCCTCAACTCTATGTGAGGAGGAAAAGGGGGCTCTCAGCACTTTATAGAGCCCTCAGGATGCCAGCCAGCACCCCCAGAAGCCGCATAATCTGACTTTAAAGAAGGTGCAAAATGCGGTCCATGCAGCACAACAAATGAAGCTCCCAGGCCACCGGAGAACAATTCAGCGAGTTGAGCATCACAGGGTGAAGTTCTGGGGACCTGGGCCAGGCTGTGCACAAAGGAATTTTGTAAAGAGTGCACAGAGGCTTCAGGAGGTGAAAAAGACACAATACACAGCAATACCGTTGTTCTCGGGGAAGGCAAGATCTTACCTCCTCCAAATTGCATCAGCAGGACCTCAGGACAGTCTGTCAATTATGTCCACCCTCTGTGTCCTTAGAAGCACGCTTGTTGCCGTGAGAGGAGTCCCAGGGTACTGGTCATCGCCTTGGAAGTTGCCTGCTTGGAGCAGGGGAGTGACTCCGTCACTCCACAGGAGATTTCTTTGGTCCTTCTGGTGCAAGATGAAGACAGGGAGTCCCCAGAGCATGCACACCATGGAAATTGTTGCAGGTGCTGACTTGGAGCTGAGGTTGCTGAAGAAAAGTGTCTCTTGTAGACACTTTGTTGCAGTTACAGCGTTTCTTGGAGCAGGCTGTGGTTGATCCGAGGTCAGAAGAATCTGATGCAGAGGATTCCTGAAGGAAACGTGCAAGCAGAATCTAAAGAGAACCCACAGGAGAGACCCTAAATAGTCCTGAGAGGGGTATTGGCTACCTTATCAGGTATGGACCTATCAGGAGGGGTCTCTGACGCCACCTGCTGGCACTGGCAACTCAGAGCCCTCCAAAGTGCCCCCACACCTTGCAAAGCAAGATGGCTGAAGTCTGAGACACACTGGAGGAGCTCTGGGCACCACTCCTGGGGTGGTGATGGACAGGGGAGTGGTCAGTCCCCTTTTCGTTGTCTAGTTTCCCGCCGAAGCAGGGGAGAAGGGGTCCCTGAAGTGGTGTAGACTGGTTTATACAAGGAGGGCACCGTCTGTGCCCTTCAAAGCATTTCCAGGGGCTGGGGGAGGCTACCCCTCCCCGGCCTGTAACACCTATTTCCAAAGGGAGAGGGTGTAACACCCTGCTCTCAGAGGAAATGCTTTGTTCTGCCTTCCTGGGACTGGGCTGCCCAGACCCCAGGAGGGCAGAGCCCTGTCTGTGAGGTGGCAGCAGCTGTAGCTGCAGTGCAAGCCTCAAAGATCTGGTTTGAAAGTACGGGCAGTCCATGGTGGAGCCCCCAGGATGCATGGAATTGGCCCCCCAATACCATATTTGGAATGGGGTGACAATTCCATGATCTTAGACATGTCACATGGCCATATTCGGAGTTACCATTGGGAAGCTACATATAGGTATTGACCTATATGTAGTGCACACATGTAATGGCATCCCCGCACTCACAAAGTCGGGGGAAATGGCCCTGAACTATGTGGGGGCACCTTTGCTAGTGCAAGGGGCCCTGACACTTAGTAACTTTGCACCTAACCTTCACTAACTGAAGGTTTGACATATAGGTGACTTATAACTTACTTAAGTGCAGTGTAAAATGGCTGTGAAATAACGTGTGCGTTATTTCACTCAGGCTGCAGTGGCAGTCCTGTGTAAGATTTGTCTGAGCTCCCTATGGGTGGCAAAAGAAACGCTGCAGCCCATATGGATCTCCTGGAACCCCAATGCCCTGGGTACCTAGGTACCATATACAAGGGACTTATAAGGGAGGTCCATTATGCCAATTGAAATTGGTAAATGAAGTCACTGGCCTACAGTGACAAATTAAAAAAGCAGAGAGAGCATAAGCACTGAGGTTCTGGTTTGCAGAGCATCAGTGACACAGTTAGGCACTACACAGGCATACACATTAGGCCACAAACTATGAGCACTGGGGTCCTGGCTAGCAGGATCCCAGTGAGACAGGCAAAACACACTGACATACAGGTTTGTATCTATGAGCACTGGGATTCTGGCTAGCAGGATCCCAGTGACACAGTAAAAACACACTGACACACACTCACAAACAGGCCAAAAGTGGGGGTAACCCTGCTAGAAAGAGGCTACTTTCCTACAAGTAATAACAACCTCTCAGAGGGTGTGAGGGAGGGTTCCCTCCTGAAGGACCTCCACGTATACCTCCAGCAAAAAGGGGGCCATGATATGCTTATAGGCTTTATAGAAGTGGCCTGTAAGGCCTTCTACTCCGGGGGCCTTGTATCCACTGAGCGTGTCTATATCCTGGGCTATCTCCTCGCACCTGGTGGGGGGCAGATAAAAATTTCTGGTGTGCCCTAGTGAGCCAATCAATAGCCACCTCTGCCAAGTACTCAGCAGTGGCTTCCGAAGCACCAGCAGTGCGTGAGGAATATAGCCGTTGGTAATAAGAGAGGAAAGTGCAGGTGATGCCGTCATCATCGGGGACAGAGGCACCTTCCTCAGTGAGGAGGTCCATCATGTAACCACAGTAATAGTTATGGCGTAGCAATCAGGCCAGAGTGCAACCCAGGCACTCACCCTCTCCATATTGATGAGCTTGGGCATATTTGCCCAGTAAAACAACCTCGGCTAGTTTGCGAAATTCTTGTAATAAAATAGAGCATTTGTGTACTGTGCATCATGGGGGTTAGCGGTCGCGTTGAGGTCGATAGTCCTTATTCTCCTGTTGCTCGAATGTGGATTTACCTTAAAAAAATGAAAGACAAGAGGTGTTTGGCAAAGCAGGAACAGTCGGTTCATGGACAAACTCAGCAGCCGGGAGAGCGGGGTCTGATGACTGTCTTTCAAAGTTACAGAGTTATCAGTGTCTTTTTATACAATTCTCAAAAGGTCATAAAGTTATTATACACATTCTTTGGAGAAAGCAATCTTGCCATAGTCACGAAGTCATAAATCTGCCCATCTGATGAACTTTGCAGGTGGGTTTCAATCTTGCGTGGACTTAATGCAGGCCATTAGGTAACATGTCAAGATGTCCAGCATGGGAGGGTGCATGATCACTGCCTGTTGTGTTCTGATTGAGTGTTCCTGACTCCATGTAGAAACAAACTTTTATGGTTGTTTGAGAACGGGCACCCCTTCGGCCAAATGTGTTTTACTGGGGGCCAATCTCTTAGGACCTTCATAGTATTGCTGTCTGTTTGGGGAATTGGTCTGGGTTCTTCCTATTTGCATGTTTGTCTACTGGCTACGTGTTATCCCACCTGTGATCTGTCAATCATTTGCTTCAGGCTTTGGTCGGCGGCTCGCCTAACCATGTAGTTCTGACTCGGGGTTGAGGGGGAGGTCATGTTGGGCGGATTCGACTACAGTGATGCAAGTTTGTTGTTCTGCTGGAACATATCATGACATACATTGACATCGTTTTTATACATATTAACTCTTCCTCCACCCTGGACAGGCCAGCATACCTACTGCACGAAACCCCGTCATGTTTAGAGATGCAAGTGCTTCGGATGTAAGCCTTAAAGGCCTTCCTAGAGGGTTGCATGACGATCCACCAATTCAGTATTGATCATGAAATATTCGTTGATAGCGTCACAGAGTTCAGATTTGAATGTGGCGTCAAGAGGTGCATTATCAGGGAAATGCCATTGCTGGGCTGAGCAGCCAGGGAACGGGATGCTCAGTGCCAATTTGACAGGGAAATGATCTGAGAGGGTGCATGGCAGGTGGGTTACATCTGTCATCCAGAGCAGGAAAGTGTGGGATAAAAACCAATGGTCTATGCACATCCAGACATTGTGTGGGGCTGAGTAATAAGTATAGTCCCTAGAGAGAGGATGGTGAGCTCGCCGGGTGTCCAACAATTGGTAGGTCTTAAGCAGGTCATTTAGGGCTTGATGTGAATGTGGCTTAGAGTCCACAGGGGCTGCAGTGGAATCCATTGTTGAGTTACATGTCATATTAAAGTCACCCTGTAGGAGTATGATATCGGCCCGAGTGTGACCCAGTAGCACAGATCATTCCCAATAGAATTCGAGGGTGTCTGTGTTGGGTGCATGTATGTTAGCAAGTAGAGCCAACCTGCCAGCTAGTGTGCCAGTAACTATTATATTACGACCTTCTGCATCAGCAATCTGGTTGTGACACTAAAATGTGATGCTTTTATGGATTAAAATTCAGACCCCGTAAGAGTAAGAAAAGTTTAGATCTCCATATAGAGGCATAAAAACAATTGTCTTGAGGGGAAAGGTGGGTTTCCTGAAGAAATGCAAATTTGATGCTGTGTCTATTAAGGTAGGAGAGAACCTGTTTCCCTTTCCTGGGGTTGTTCAATCCAAAGATTTTCCATGTAATGCCAGAAATGTAGACGCTACCCTGGCATGTTGGTGTAGTAGGCATTAGTTTTGATGGGGCAGTCAGAGGCATGATATATAAGCCATAACAAGGGAGCAGTGGTAATTGGTGCCGGTACAACAAAAAAAAAAAGACAAAAACCTTTAACAGTTCAAAACAGGCCCAACCCCCGACTCACACCGCTACCATAGGCAGCCGACAAAACCCTTCAAAGTAAACAAAACACAGAAACATGCAAAATGTGGAGTGCCCTGTGGGGACAGAAGCAACATCATAGGGATCAATGCCCATCATGATCACAGGGTATGAAGTCTTGTGATTATGAGTCAGCAGACCACACTGCCTGTGGTGAAGAGCAAGAAGACTGAGAGTAGAATCGCCCCAGACCCGGGCAGGCGCCAGCAGAGCAAGTGTGAGTTCAAACCCAGGCTCACAGGGTCTATCAAGGGAACTGGCTGGCCTGATGGAGAGATACTGATGGAATAGGCAAGTGATTCGGGGAGAGGAAGCACGGCCAACCCTCACGCTGTTTGCAAAATTGGGCTGCATCAGCAGGTGCATTGCCATTTGTCTCCACCGGCAGGTGAGCCGGGTAGAGCATATTGTATTTGAGGCCCAGTTTCCTCAAAGTGTTCTTGACATCTGCAAATTTCTGGTGGGATTCCTGGGCTGCCATGGTAAAATCCGGGAACAGTGAAACAACTGAGCCCTGGTATAGTAGGGGACCACGCTTGTGGGTCAGGCACAGCGCTGTGTTCCTGAAGTTTAAGAGGTGTGCAATGATGGGGTGGCGCAGTGCTCTGAGGGTGGAGGAGGGGTTTGGGGGGCTGGTGGTATCAAGGGCCCAGTGATCCATGTGCTTGCTCAACCACAAATGTAGAGGTGAAATCATGGCTGCTGAACAGGTCAGTGAGCAATTTTTCCAGAAATTCATCATAGTGGCCAATGTTCGTGGATTCAGCCACCTCAAGGATCTGTATGTTGTTTCAGCGTGACCACGCTTTTTAGTCTTCATTTTAGTAATGTAGGATGTGAGCAAGCGCTCTACTTTGTCAAGATGCTTCTCAGTGTCCATGGTGTCATCCTCAATGCTAGAGAGTCTGCCCTCCACCCTTTTATCCGAGCGCTGTGGCAGTACAGGCACTTATTCATGCATTCAAGGTGGCTGTCCAGTGTGCATCTATGGACTTGAAACCCATGCGCAGTACAGCGACAATCGCTGAGGCCTCTTCAAGGGCAAGTCCCCAGCATCTGTAGGTGGCAAGTCAGCACTGTCCGACACAGAGAGAGGTCTCCTGGGGCCATTGGTGGGGTCAATCATGAGTTTTTTCTGATTAGGGTTGGTGCGGCCCATGGCCATGGCAGCGTATGGAGGAGGTCTCAAACAGTAGGCCGCAAAGGCAGAGGGGGGTAAGCCAGCAAGCCATGAGAGACTCTCAGAGCACTATAGTGTAACAGCAAATAGGCTAAGTGGAAATCGAGCTATGTGTCCTGAGGTAGGTGAAGAGACCCTGAGGCGACCAGATCCAGACGCACGAGGACGAAGGTGCTGAAAGAGTAGGAGGGGAGGAAATGGCACAGTTAGGTGGAAGCAAGCATCGAGTAGTGAGGCTCAATGGAGCACACCTGTGTGTAAGTGCAGATGGGCTCCATGCGGTGCATAGCAGCAGTCCAGCAGTGCAGAGTGGTAAATAAGTCAGGCGCCGCTCTCCTCACCTTGTTTCTCATGAAGATGTGGGGCCGCAGCACCTGCATCACAGTCCCAGTCACAAAGCCGCGAGGCAGCCACATGGCAGAGTAGGCCACACGGCCGCAGTGCAGGGCGGAGCGAGTATTGCTCTAAGGCGGCCGAGCACTGGAGTCGGTCCTGGCCGTGGGAGTGCCCCCAGCCGCAGCTGCACAGCAATCAGGGAGAAAGGGCATCCAACAGCGTCCACATCCTCAGTGCCATGCTGCAGCCCCGCCCCCAGGCTCGCCACTGGCTCTTGTCACCATGGGGCTTCCGGGAGCCACGCCAAGCTGCTGTGGGCACCCGCAGGCGGCCAGGGTGCACAATCAGAACTCCAGGGCATAGCAGGGAGAGACAGGCAATACAGGGTGGCATCTCAGGCTGATAATAGGTGTGGATTGGGGCTGAAAAGCATTGTTTTGGGTGGCTGACTGCAGAGCATCAGAGCTGGGTGGCCATCTTCGTCAGTGTCTTGGCCTTGCCCCCGCCGTTTTTTCGACTCAGAAAGTACACTGAGGCCTGCTAACCAGACTTCAGTGCCAGTGTTCTAACCCTGTACAAATTGCATGTGAAATTGGATACACCCAATTGGCAAGGACTGACTTACTTATAAGTCCCTAGTATATAGTACCCAGGGCACGTAAGGCAGAGTGTGCACTCAGGGCTGCAGCACTGTTTGTGCCATCCTTCGTGTAACAAGGTACAAAATGGCTCCCAGCCTACCACTACAGACTGGAAGGACAGTGTTTTCACTGCCAGTTCGACTATGCCAATTAAACCAATGGCAAGCCACCCTATCCCTTAATATTATATATACGTCTCCCCTGAGGAAGGACTTTGGAGCTGTATTTTATTTAGTAAGACATATAATTTTTGATTTGTCTTAGCAGACTCACAAATTGTTGTTTTGCAGTGGATAAAGTTAGTAGCCTCATTGGCTAACACAAAGTTACAAATGGGCATCCCAATCCGGCTAACTTCTGAATGGGACTACTTAGCTGGATCATGTAAGGTATCAAATTAATTGTGGCCTTAAATGCGACTTAATGGTCACTTCTAAATTAATGACACTGTTAAGGTTATGGAACATTTAGAAAGTTGCCATCTGTTCCTTTGCTTGTCCACTGGCCTCACAAAGGCATATCATACACACAGACAGCTTTCTACCCATCTGGGGAGACATGCGAATGACTTCCGGGCTCAAGTACAAAGGCAGTTGCAGCAGAGCGAGGTGTCACCTCTTCTGCGAGGATGGACACTCTGGGGTTAGCCCAGAAGGCAAGCTTCAAATGGGAAGCTATGATGGGCCACCAGCCACAACACCGCTGAGCAGATTGCCTTTTGTTCTTGTAGACAGAATGGAGGCAGGGCGAGAAAGGGGAAACTTGCCCTCAAAACTGTTTTCCTGTGGGTGTGTAGCTCATAGGTAGCCACACCTCTAGGGTGGCCTACCAAGCTCCTGACAACTGAGGAAGGGTTGTGCCATCTTGAAAGGGGCAAGAATATGGCATTCTGGGATAGCCAGATGCCACACATCAGAGGAATTCTGTCACTATGTAGGAGTGACCCAGTAGTCCATTGGCTAGTGACCACGTGGTCCCGTCAGGGCACTTCCCTGGGATACCTATGGCACCCATGGCACAATGACCCTCACACTGAAATTGGAGAGAGGACCAAAGAAGGACTGATCAGCTGCCCTTGGACCCGCAAAAGAGAGCCTGCATGCTCGGAAAGACTGCACCTGCTGCAGATTGGGCTAGCAAAGTTTGGACTGTGCCCAGGGCTCTTGGCTTGGGGAAAAGTTGAATGCCAGCATCCAACAACAGCAGTGACTCCAAGGGTCAGTTGGCTGATCTCTTGGAACCAGCTCCAGGGACTCAAGAGCTGAAAGAGCCCAAACTGACAAGTTGGTAACCATGCAAAGGTTTTGCTGCTACCAGTTGCTGGGCACCAAAGAGGACAAATCTGAGATAGCCAAAACCTGCATCCATGTCTGCCAGACCAGGGAGTGCTATCAGAGTTCGGATTTGTCATACACAAGGGACACTAGCCCCCACCTAAGGGTTTTATCCCAACCACTGTGCAGATTGACCAGTAGCCCAGAATCTGCTGGCCTTCTACTGCAATGTAGAGGACTTCGATGGACTCAAACCTCTGTGGCTAAGTTTGCCTCACTTCACCCGTGGACCGAGGAGCACCCACAAAGGCATCCCTGTCAACCGCACCACAACGGAAGCATCCTTTGAGCATCTTTTTGTCTGCTTCCCTCAGCCAGCATCAAGACCACGTAGTTGATGTCTATGGTGGTCGTGCTTTAAATTTTGGATCTTGCTTTAAACACTCTCTGGTGGACAGGTAACCTTTGTGACCCCAAGACCTCTGTCCTGCTGGTCACCCAACTCAGGCCAGAGTTACAAACTAACTGTTTCAAACTTTCCAAAAGTTTACAAACTTTCTGTTGCCCAATGCTTGTTTGCAGTTGATATAAATGTTATTTATTTCTTCTAAAATGTGTATCTCTGGAACCCACTGGTGAATTTTGGTGATTAAGGTCTCTAAAAATTCATTAAAATATATTCTATTTTTATAAACTGGTGTCTCATTTCTTTTGTGTTGTGTGACTTTCTTATTTTGTTGTTTGGTGCTGCTTTTCACATTGTTCCTTTGCTAAGCCATACTGCTCACAGCCACAGCTAGCTTAAATTGAGCTTAATGTTAAGTAAACGTACCTGACTGGACCCAAGACAGGCTTGGAGAGTGTACTGCACGGTAGGGCTTCCCAGCCATATCATATAATACACCCAAATCCTCACAATACTGTAGAACATAGCAGTACTCTTGCAGTTTAGAACACATGGTTGCAGTGCAAGCTGTAGTCAAGAACCCTCCATTCATAAGATCCTGACAAGGTGTTTGTGGACAGCTTTTACCACAGACATACTTCCCTGATTTAAAAGCCCATTTAGAGTGCCATGGGGCAAGCAGGGGCTATGGGATCTAACCGTAGGGGTTGATGCCGTTACTCTTGATAAATACAATGGCATGCCTCCTTTTAACGCCTGCTCTGAGCTTGCTTACGTCTAACCAATAGATGACCTTTGTAGGCTAAATCATATTTTATGCATAGCCATATATTTGTGTATGCTACTGACAAATACTTATGTTCAGTTCCCTGATGAAACGTTGTATATTTGCTATGTGTGTACCTAATTAAATCTATAATTTGGACACTAGCATGACCATGATGTTCTATAATGGTCTTACACTTTGTTTATCGAGTAAACACTGTGGGCCAGATCTACAAGAAAGTGGTGCATCAGTTCTGGTGCGCCACTTTTCTTGGCCCCCCCAAAGTCCCCCTAACGTCACCATGGTAGCACTGTATTTACACCACAGTGCACAATGGCGCACATTAGCACAATAGCGTCAGACTTTATGACGTTATTGTGGTGCTTTGCTGGATTAGCACCATATATTACGGTACTTGCCCATCAAAGCACGAGGTAGGCCCATAGTTTATTATGTCCCCCTCACTTTAACGCCTGCAATGTGCAGGCTTTAAAAATGATGGAAAAAATGACGCAGTGAAATCTTGTAGATATCACTGCGCCATTTTTTGCAGTCTCCCTGCCCCCCTTGCATACATTATGCCTGGCACAGGCATAATGTGGCATAAGGGGTTACAAAGTGGTGCAATGCTAGCATTGCGCCACTTTGTAAATATAGCGCGTCAGAAATGCCTACCTAAGGCCACATTAGTGTAATAAAAGAATTATGCTAAAGTGGCGGAAGGAGGTGCAAGGTCCTTGTAAATCTGGTCCCATGTATTTTCCAGTACTTATGCCAATATTGCAATTTAAAAAAAAATCCACATTCATTTGTTGTGTTTTCTGGTCTAACATTCCTGTAACTGTATATTTCTATGGATTGAGGAGTATTTAAAATCTAAGCAATTTTACTGAGACTCATTTCCCTATTTTTCCCATTCTCCCTCCCCTCTGCAGCCCTTCTCTTGGTCCCATTCTGTAAATGGGTGTGTGTTGCCAGTGAATTCCCTGTTTAAAGGATCATCTGTCTTCCACTGCTGCAGCTATTATTGAGGCAGTCATCTAACCTGCACAACACATAAGCGTGAGTCTTCAAAAGACTGTGTAATAGGGTGACTACCTGGCATGGGAGCAAATTCTGGACAGGACTATAAAAAATTCAGGACAAAGGGTCAAAATTCATGACAAAAATTCTTAACAATGGGTCAAACTTAAGGACACAAATTTGGGGCAAAAGGTCAGTTTTACAGACACATCCAAGGAGAGGCCATAGCCCACTACTTTATTGTGCAGTTATTTACTATTTTCTACATACCACTATTTATTCACTATGGCCTTTTTGTGATTGCCTCCAGGTAATTACGTCCTTGTTCAATAGAAAATGAATGCCCTGGAGCATGGTTCAGCAAGACCTCGCCTGGCAATCCGGAGTCTATTGCCTGCCCTCTGTTGAGCTTTATTGTCTAGCCTCACAATTGGCACAAATGGCGTACGTGCACCCTCAGGTCCAAGAGCCCCCGTCTTGGGTTATAATGGAACACAGACTTCAAAAGGTCTCATTAGGACTGCAGGCCCTTTATCTTCCTGGCCCAGCTGCCACTAGATTCCCCAACCCTATGCTGAAAGTCATGTATGCCAAATGAATACAGGCTCACAAGATGTTTTCAGGTGATGCATATCTCCATGACAAGGTTTCCCTTTGGAACAACAATGGTATTCACATAGGGAGGACCATGCTTGAAGGGGGCCCCTGGCATGAACTCAAGTCCTTTAAGATGCTACAGGACGAGTTTAGCCTGCTGCATACCCAACAATGGCGCTACACACAATTACGTCATTGTCTACTGAGCAAACTGGGTTCCCAACCTTGGAACATCCCCTGTTCCCTGGTACTCTCTTACCTTAACACTTGGGGTCAGTTTAAAGATGTGATGTCCGGGTTCTACAATCTTCTGATTCGCCACCTCTTCTCCCAGCTGCAATGGCTACCCTCAGGATGACTTGGAATGCCCGCCTGCAGGTGCAATATGATGAGGAGGACTGGGTGGAACTCTCGGAAGCTATGGAACAGGGGGTCCAGGAAGCACAGATAAAGTTCAGTCTATTTAAGATCCATCATGGTTGGAACTGAACCCCAACATGGCTTCAGATTGCAGGGTTGCCCCCTCACTCTGCCTGCTGGTAAAACAATCACTTGCCCTGTGATATAATTCATGTATTACTGGAATGCCCGGCCATTCATCCTTGCTGGACAGCAGTGAGGATTACGCTCCGGGAATCCATGGATTTGCGCCTCACCACTTCTGCATACAGCAATTCTCCTCCAGGACTTATCGGACCTTTCTGAGCCTACCCGCCATGCCCATCATCTGCTTGTCACTGCCCTTACAGCTGCCCAGATCTGTATTCTATGACATTGGTGTTTTTCCCATCTGCGGTTGCATGGGGAATGGCTCGCAGAAATGTACAAGACTGCATCCTATGAAAAGGTAATTTACAATTTAATGGACAAAGCAGATATTTCTTTTCTCATGTGGTCTCCCTTTCTGCAGGATGCCCCACCCTACAGTTCACCATGACTTTTTTTCTATCTCACAATTGTCACTGTACCCCTTCTCCCAAGCATTACTATACTTGGGCTTCACCTGAATGATCCATCTCCCTGCCTTCTCTCCCCTACTTTGTAGTTTGTCTTCCCTCCCTTCTTTTTCTTCCTGCCCTTTATCCTTTCTTTTCTTCTCTCCATCTATAGCTTATTTTCTCACTCCTCTCCATCTTTTTTTCTTCCTTTCTTATATTTTAGTAACGTTTGGTATTGGTGCATGTATTGCTAGCAGCATGTTATCTTACTATGAATTTATGCTGGACTTGGTGAGTTGAAACACGTTGGTGGTTATTGACTGCAATAAAATGCAAGTTTATTTGTACCTCGTGGAGTGCGGTGAAATTTTTCGGCATTACATAATTTCTAGATTGGTCTTCTCTGTCACTGGGCACCGGCAGTGGAGTGTGCCGCCCAGCAACCCTTCAACCACTTTGTTTCCAAACATATATATATATATATATTATTATATATATGTATGCAACATAGATTGGTTAAAAGGTTGTTGCGCAGCGCACTCCACTGCCGGTGCTCAGTGATGGAGGAGAGCAACCTCGAAAATATTTTGTGAACAAGAATCTCACCGCACTCCACGAGGTTCAAATTGATATGTTTTATTGCAAGTATAAACAATGAAAGAAAAGAGGGACTCATTTACTGTGATCAAGACTCCTTGAGAGTCGAAACGCGTACGTGGCTGTTGCTTGCAATAAAAGATGCCAATTTGAACATCGTGGAGTGCGGTGAGATTCTTGTTCACACAATATATATATATATATATGCATGCATGCATGTCTTTTCTGTAGTGGCAGTTGCCATAAAGTAGCGCAGATGGTTTATTGTCCTGCTGCAAAGGAGATACATTTATATGTATTTAGCTGAGTGGATTAGTAAAGGTAAGCGTTACCTGCGCTTTAAAACAAATCTTATGCCAGGGGGACTATGGAGAAATGAGTGGCACTTTTGCTGGGTAGTACTGAGGGAATTAGAAGAGGAGGTAATGGGAGGAAGAGCACCAAAAATGACTGTTGCACAGGGTGTGTGGTAAGGTGAAGTAATACATTCTTTTTTTGTTTTTTTCAGTGTTTTCAGAGAATCTGCAGAATTGGAGAAGAAGCGAAGGTAAGGTGACGACATTTCCTATTGTACACAACAAACATACCCACAAGCAATTTTGTGACTATCTTCCTTCTACGTAGGCTAGTAATTTAGAGGGACAGTTTAGCCAGTTGCAGAGATGGCGTCTTGTTGGATGACTGCTGATCAAGCTCTAACTCGGGTTATGGAGGACAGTTCTGATGTAGGCTCAGAGACTGAGACAGCAGACACTGAGACAGCATCTGAGGGAGAGGACAATGGGGCAGATTCTGGGAGTGATTTTTCAGTCGGCGGAGTCCCATCCGACGACACCTCTTCCAGTGAGTCTGAAGGAGACAATGACGACATCCGTGCTGTCCCTTCGCAAGCACATTCTTGGCAGCGGGACCACATTGGGTTAGCCGAACCCAGAGAGCACGTGTTTGCTGCTGCAAGCACAGAGAGAGTGCTCTCTTGGCAGCCCCCCTGTTTGGTTCAGCCCCAAATTCCACCTTTTACTGGTGACGCTGGATGTAAAGTCGATACAGCTAACGTTTTGCCAGTCGACTACATCTACCTATTTTTGGATGTTGACTTCCTTCAGAAAGTTGTCCAGCAATCAAATTTGCGTGCAGACCAATTTCTGAGGGAGTGGAGAGGCACTCTAGGGCCCCGTTCTAGGGCACGCCAGGGGACTCCCACTTCGCTGGCAGAGTTGAAGATATTTTTGGGCCTTACGCTCAAAATGGGGTTAGTGCAGAAACCCACCTTGCAGTCCTACTGGACGACTCGCACGGTTTGGGTAACTCCCATCTTCACACCATACATGAGCAGAGATCGTTTTTTGCTACTGCAGCGCATGCTGCATTTCAATGACAATTCTGCTGCATTGCCCCGGGACCATCCAGATCATGACAGGTTGTTCAAAATTCGGCCTGTCGTGGAACATTTGTCTGCCAGGTTTCCAGAGATCTATACTCCTGGAAAGAATATAGCAGTCGATGAGTCCTTGATCCTGTACAAAGGACGGCTGCTTTTCAGACAGTACATTGCGAGCAAAAGAGCTCACTATGGCATAAATCTGTACATGCTGTGTGAGAGCTCTACTGGCTATGTGTACAGCTTTAGAGTGTATACAGGGAAGGATTCTACCCTAAACCCTGTAGGTTGCCCTCCCGCGTTAGGGGTCACAGGTAAGATTGTATGGGAACTTGTCCAGCCACTTCTTCACAAAGGTTATAACCTTTATGTGGACAATTTCTATACAGGAGTAGAGCTGTTCAGTGAGCTCTACAAAGCTGGCACTGTGGCCTGCAGTACAGTTCGTTGTAACCGCAAAGGATTCCCGCGGGAGCTTGTTTGCAAGAAGCTCCAGAAATCCCAGAGTACTGCATTGCGTTCTAACGAACTGCTCGCAGTCAAGTTCCTAGATAGGCGTGATGTATACGTGCTCACTACAATTCATGATGAGAGCACTTCTCCCATCACGGTTTGGGGTCAGATGGCCGAAGTCCACAAGCCCATCTGTATACTTGATTACAATAAGTACATGGGAGGAGTGGGCAAGAACGACCAGGTTCTTCAACCATACAATGCGTGTCGTAAAACTCGCACTTGGTACAAGAAACTGTTTACCCACCTGATTCAGATGGCAACATATAATGCATATGTTGTTTACCGTCAGACAACCACAGGAAGACTCATAACTTTCCTTGACTTCCAGTTGTCTGTAATTGAAAGCCTCACTGCTGTTACAGAAGAAGCAGCAGCCTCCACCTCATATGTTCTGGAGGATGTGGCAAGGCTGCAGGAGCGACACTTTGCTGATCGCATTCCTAAAACACCCAAAAAGGATCGTCCATGTCGTCGCTGTAAAGTGTGCTCGAAGCATAGAAAGCGGCAGGAGAGTCGGTATTACTGTCCCCAGTGTCCATCACAACCAGGCCTCTGTATCCCTACTTGCTTTACGTTGTATCATACTAAAGCAAAGTTCTGGGAAATCGACTGAGGTTGAGCTGCCGTTGGGTAATCCTTTCAGTGGCAGTGCATGGATACTGAACGTCCATGGGCCACTGCTTCGTTAGGCAAGGAGCCACAGAATTTTACTTCATCATGGACTTCCTTTTGGACTGCTTGACAGCTAAATCCACCGTCCGAGCGTGGTCGGTGTTCTGTTCAATTAACATGCATTATATTCCCCCTACTGCATATACTAGTGGACAGAACATATGCCACATTGCCATGGAGTACCCTTTCTTCACCTGCATGTCTACCTTACTTTCAACAGTAGATATGCTCTCTCAGTTCGAGTAATCACTTTGTACGGCATACTTGGAAACCCCCAACTTGCTTCCACAAACTAGTATAGGTTCACTTGGCTATTATACAGGATTAGCCAGGACTCTGATGAGAACCGAGACATGAATGGGTAAGGAAAGCTTATGGTAGGAGTGCCTTCACAGGGTTATTGCACAGGTAGAAGGCAGATAGTAAAGGTAGTACAGATGTACATCATCTACACCTATGGATTCAAACCCATTGGTGCCATCCCAGCACTGAAGGAGAATGACTTGTATAGGTCAGTGTTTGACCTGCTTTTCATGTTCATCCTCCATCAGGACTTAGTAGATGTTCAGTTTGCTGTATAAGTGCATTATAGTCACATCACTGCACATAATGTTGGCTGGGACATATGCTACGTTCTCATGGACTCCCCTATGTACCAAACACTACCCTTTTTCATAGCCTATGACCTTCTCTTTAGGGAACATCATGAGAAATCTCCAGCATGTCTCCCTTAGTTTCAAAGGTAGATATGCTCACTCAGTTCGAGGAATCGCTTTGTACGCATACTCGGACACCCCCAACTTGCATCCACAAACTGGAAGGAGTTGGATTTAGCACAGAGAGTGCGTTAAAGGCGCATGAAAAACATGTCTTCCTGAGCCTCAGGTGGCTGTCACAGGAGTCATTAGTAAAGGTTCGTTACGCATGCATTTGGTAATGTTAAGGAAGACGGAGGCAGTTACTTGACGGGTGGTAAAATGTAGTCAAACTTATTCCGTTCTGTGGCGTGTGAATGTGATGGGCCCTTGTCTGGCAGCGGTAAGTTAATGTGAGTGCAGTGATTGGTTGGATTGGGCCCGTGGCTGGCGATATGAAAGGGTTGTTTGTTGTGCGTGAATGGCATGTGAATGGACCATAAAGAGGTTGGTGCCTGGACGCGGCTTTATGGCCCACCTTCAGAAGGCTTGGTTTCAATATTCAGATACTTTGATAAGTAATCATGCTTTGAAACCATACTTTCTGGAGGTGCTAAAACCAACCAGTGTGAGTGGTGGGTTAACTTTAACAAACTAGTACCAGGGGATTCCAAGGGTGCAGGACTTGCGTGGCTCTCACCAGTTTTCCTTCACCCAGAATCCCCTTGAAATCACAAAATGTGCTTTAAAAACACATTTTCCTTGCATTCCAATGAGCAGAAGTCCAGGGATCTGCAGGGATCCTCAAAATTCCTACTACCCAGTGTTTTCCCACTTGTCCTGATAAAAACACAACCCTGCTTGTGTGCCTGCGCCTAGTTCCTGCTTCAGGAATGAATCACTCCAGGGTTAACAGTAGCCCTCATGCAAGGACCACCATTGACCCTTGTGTGATCCATTCCTGTCGCGGGCGCTAGGCCTACAAGTGAGGTATCATTTTTATCGGGAGACTTGGGGGAACGCTGGGTGGAAGGAAATTTGTGGCTCCTCTCAGATTCCAGAACTTTCTGTCACCGAAATGTGAGGAAAACGTGTTTTTTAGCCACTTTTTGAGGTTTGCAAAGGATTCTGGGTAACAGAACCTGGTCAGAGCCCCACAAGTCACCCCATCTTGGATTCCCCTAGGTCTCTAGTTTTCAAAATGCACAGGTTTGGTAGGTTTCCCTAAGTGCCGGCTGAGCTAGAGGCCAAAATCTACAGGTAGGCACTTTGCAAAAAAAACAGCTGTGTTTTCTGTCAAAAAATGGGATGTGTCCACGTTGTGTTTTGGGACATTTCCTGTCATGGGTGCTAGGCCTACCCACACAAGTGAGGTATCATTTTTATCGGGAGACCTGGGGGAACATAGAATAGCAAAACAAGTGTTATTGCCCCTTATTGGGTTTGGTAGGATTCCCTACATGGCTGCGGAGCCCAGGACCAAAAACGCAGGTGCCACCCTTGTAGAAACAGGTATTTTTGTAAATGATAATTTTGATGTGTCCACGTAGTGTTTTGGGGCATTTCCTGTTTTGGGCACTAGGCCTACCCAGACAAGCGAAGTATTATTTTTATCAGGAGACTTGAGGGAATGCTGGGTGGAAGCAAATTTGTGGCTCCTCTTGGATTCCAGAACTTTCTATCACCAAAATGTGAGGAAAAGGTGTTTTTGTAGCCATATTCTGAGTTTTGCAACGGATTCTAGGTAACAGAACCTGGTGAGAGCCCCACAACTCACCCCATCCTAGATTCCCCTAGGTGTTTAGTTTTAAAAAATGCACAGGTTTGGTAGGTTTCCCTAGGTGCCGGCTGAGCTAGGGGCCAAAATCCACAGCTAGGCACTTTCCAAAAAACATGTCAGATTTCAATGTAAAAATGTGATGTATCCATGTTGCATTTCCTGTTGCGGGCACTAGGCCTACCCAGACAGGTGAGGTACCATTTTTATCGGGAGACTTTGGGGAACACAGAATAGAAGAACAAGTGTTATTGCCCCTTGTCTTTCTCTACATATTTGCCTTCCAAATGTAAGACAGTGTGTAAAAAAGACGTCTATTTGAGAAATGCCCTGTAATTCACTTGCTAGTATGGGGACCCTGGAATTCAGAGATGCGCAAATAACCACTGCTTCTCAACACCTTATTTTGTGCCCATTTTGGAAATACAAATGTTTCCTTGATACCTATTTTTCACTCTTTATATTTCAGCAAATGAATTGCTGTATACCCGGTATACATTGAAAACCCACTGCAAGGTGCAGCTCATTTATTGGCTTTGAGTACCTACCGTTCTTGATAAACCTACAAGCCCAATATATCCCTGAAACCAGAGGAGTCCGGCAGATGTAGCAGTATATTGCTTTTGAAAACCTGCCATAGATGGAAAAATTTATAGAAGAAAACATGAACAGAAATGGCTCTTTTTTCACCTCAATTTCAATATTGTTTTATTTTAGCTGTTAATTTCTGTAGGAAAACCTTGAAGGATCTACACAAATGACCCCTTGCTGAATTCAAAATTTTGTCTTCTTTTCAGAAATGATTAGCTGTCCGGGGTCCAACACTGGTTTCACACCCATTTCTGTCACTAACTGGAAGGAGACTGAAAGCACAAAAAATAGTAAAAATGGGGTATGTCCCAGTAAAATGCCAAAATTGTGTTGAAAAATGTGGTTTTCTGATTCAGGTCTACCTGTTCCTGAAAGCTGGGAAGATGGTGATTTTAGCACCTCAACCCTTTGTTAATGCCTTGTAGGAAAGTACCATCTGCCTGTCATGTTATCCCCATTTTTACTTGTGTGTCAGTTTGTTTTTGCCTGTCTAACTGGGATCCTGCTAGCCAGGACCCCAGTGCTCATAGTTGTGGCTTGAATGTGTGTTCCCTGTGTAGTGCCTAACTGTGTCACTGAGGCTCTGCTAATCAGAACCTCAGTGCTTATGCTCTCTCTGCCTTTAAAATTGTCACTCCAGGCTAGTGACTATTTTTACCAATTCTAATTGGCACACTGGAACACCCTTATAATTCCCTAGTACATGGTACCTAGGTACCCAGGGTATTGGGGTTCCAGGAGATCCCTATGGGCTGCAGAATTTCTTTTGCCACCCATAGGGAGCTCAGACAATTCTTACACAGGACTGCCACTGCAGCCTGAGTGAAATAATGTCCACGTTATTTCATAGCCATTTTACACTGCACTTAAGTAACTCATAAGTCATCTATATGTCTAACCCTCACTTGGTGAAGGTTAGGTGCAAAGTTACTAAGTGTGAGGGTACCCTGGCACTAGCCAAGGTGCCCCCACATAGTTCAGGGCAATTTCCATGGAATTTGTGAGTGCGGGGACACCATTACACGCGTGCACTACATATAAGTCAATACCTATATGTAGCTTCACAATGGTAACTCCGAATATGGCCACGTAGCATGTCTAGGATCATGGAATTGTCCCCCCATGCCAAATCGGGTATTGGGGTGCCAATCCCATGCATTCCTGGGGCTCCAACATGGAACCCGGGTACTGCCAAACCAGCTCTCTGGGGTTTTCACTGGAGCTACCGCTGCTGCCAACCCACAGACAAGCTTCTGCCCTCCTGGGGTCTGGGCAGCCCAGTCCCAGGAAGGCAGAACAAAGAATTTCCTCTGAGAGAGGGTGTTACACCCTCTCCTGTTGGAAATAGGTGTTAAGGGCTGGGGAGGAGTAGCCTCCCCAGTCTCTGGCAATGCGTTGAAGGGCACAGGTGGTGCCCTCCTTGCATAAGCCAGTCTACACCGGTTCTGGGATCCCCCAGCCCCCGCTCTGGCGCAAAACTGGACAAAGGAAAGGAAAGTGACCACTCCCCTGTCCATCACCACCCCAGGGGTGGTGCCCAGAGCTCCTCCAGTGTGTCCCAGACCTCTGCCATCTTTAATCCAGTCGTGTGAGGGCACAATGGAGGCCTCTGAGTGGCCAGTGCCAGCAGGTGACGTCAGAGACCCCTCCTGATAGGTGCTTACCTGACTAGGTGGCCAATCCTCCTCTGAGGGCTATTTAGGGTCTCTCCTGTGGCTCTTCTCCTCATATAACGACGTGCAAGAATTCACCAGAGTTCCTCTGCAACTCCCTCTTCGTCTTCTGCCAAGGATCGACTGCTTACCACTCCAGGACGCCTGCAAAACTACAACAAAGTAGCAAGAAGACTACCAGCAACATTGTAGCGCCTAATCCTGCCGGCTTTCCCGACTGTTTACTGGTGGTGCATGCTCTGGGGGCTGTCTGCCTTAACCCTGCACTGGAAGCCAAGAAGAAATCTCCAGTGGGTCGACGGAATCTTCCCCCTGCTAACGCAGGCACCAAACTTCTGCTTCACTGGTCCTCTGGGTCCCCTATCATCGTGACGAGCGTGGTCCCTGGAACACAAGTGCTGGATCCAAGTGACCCCGACAGTCCAGTGGTCCATCCGTCCAAGTTTGGTGGAGGTAAGTCCTTGCCTCCCCACTCCAGATAGTAATCCTGTGTACTGCATGAACAGCAGCTGCTAGGGCTTCTGTGCACTTTTGCAAGGAACCCTTTGTGCACAGCACAGCCCAGGTCCCCAGCGCTCCGTCCTGCATTGCTCAACGCGCTAAGTTGACCACCGGCTTCATGGGACCCTCTTTGTAGTGTTGAGACGACCGCCATGCTCAGTTTTCTTGAACCCGTGTTCAAGTACTTCTGCGGGTGCTGCCTTCTTCTGTGTGGGCTCTCTGTGTTGCTGAGGGCCCTCTCTGTCTCCTCTCCCAAGTGGCGACCTCCTGGACGTTCCTGGGCCCAGGAAGCACCCTTTTTCTTCAGCCGCAACCTTTGCAGCTAGCAAGGCTTGTTTGCAGTCTTTCTGCATAGGAACAACTCTGCATCCTCCAGCATACAGTGGGACATCTTCTATGCAAAGGAGAAGTTCCTGGTATCTTCCGTTGTTGCAGAATCTTCAGCTTCTTCCAACCGGAGGCAGCCATTTTGCACCTTCATCTGGGATTTAGTAAGCTCCTGCCCCCAACGGACACTTTCGTGACTCTTGGACTTGGTCCCCTTCCTTTACAGGTCCTCAGGTCCAGGAATCTGTCTTTAGTGCTTTGCAGTCAGTTGTGGTCTTTGCAGAATCTCCTATCACAACTTTAGTGTGTTTCTGGGGAAGTAGGATCACTTTACTCCTACTTTTCAGGGTCTTGGGGTGGGGTATCTTGGACACCCATAGTGTTTTCTTACACTCCCAGCGACCCTCTACACACTACACTAGGCCAGAGGTCCCTAAGTGGTTCGCATTCCGCTTTCTTAGTATATGGTTTGTGTTGCCCCTAGGCCTATTGCATCCTATTGTATGCTACAGTGTTTGCACTACTTTTCTAACTGTTTACTTACCTGATTTTGGTTTGTGTGTATATTTTGTGTATTTTACTTACCTCCTAAGGGAGTATATCCTCTGAGATATTTTTGACACATTGTCACTAAAATAAAGTACCTTTAATTTTAGTAACTCTGAGTATTGTGATTCTTATGATATGGTGCTATATGATATAAGTGGTATAGTAGGAGCTTTGCATGTCTCCTAGTTCAGCCTAAACTGCTAGAACACTACTAATCTACTAATAAGGGATAACTGGACCTGGCACAAGGTGTAAGTTCCATCAGGTACCCACTATAAGCCAGGCCAGCCTCCTACATGCCTTTTTCAGGGGGAAAAAACACATGCTTTCTTCTGCAACCCTTTTTCCCATTTTAAAAAAAAATAAATATTTTAGCTGTATTTTGGCTAATTTCTTAGTCTCCTCCAGGGGAACCCACAAAAAAATGATGCAAATTTGGCATGGATGGCTTATGTGGACAAAAAGTGATGAAGTCCTAAGCGCGAACTGCCCCAAATAGCCAAAAAAAGGCTCAGCACAGGAGGGGAAAAGGCCTGGCAGCGAAGGGGTTTATGACCCCTGACTGATAATTAAAATAAACAAAGGCAATAAGGCTGTGTTAAAAATGAGTAAAGATAATTTCATATTAAGTTCTACTTATGAATCAGGCCCATGCATTTCCAGATTTTTAAAATGTGAACACCTGGCTGGTACTTTTGTCTGGGAAAGGTGGCAACCCTAATAGTAAGCGGAGACCAATGGGAAGGCTGAGTGTGCCTACAAATAAAATATTGTGCATATATTGTCCGGAGTGGTATCTTTCTATGTTATGCATGTACCATAAAAGTAAAGGGGTTCCACAAGAAATTTTGATAGGGTTTCTGATTCTGGTTCCGCCCCACTGTTAGAAGTGCTGCCCCTCCAGAGTTTGGGTCTAGTTGCGACCCGGTTCAATCTGTGCTATTCTGGCATTTCATGACACCTTAATAATGTCTTGCTGTAGATCTCACCTCATTAGCACTAGCATCTGAATACAGCAATCAGCAAAGAAAATGTGATTGCTTAACCTTGAAACATGACTGGGTCTAAGAGGAACCGTGTGCAGTGCTTGTTTAATAGCTCAATTTGATCTACAAACAAAATATATTTTCTGTTGTAATCTCCAGATTATGCGCAGTTGATGTATCAGATGACAATTGCTGCAAAACCAAAATTAGCAGAACAAACTGCAGCCAGAGAATTGCATCATTTTAGTGTCCCTGCCTGTGACCTGTCCTCTGCTTTGTGCAGGGTCTCATAATAAAAACACATGTATTTGTAAAGCGCACGTTCTCTATTGGGAGCACTTTAGTGCTAAATAAGTGGAGACAGATTTATCAAGGTTTGGTGTCGCCCTTGCGCTACACAAGGGGTGCAAGGCTGACGCAAAACCAAGGTGAGACTTCTCAAGCAAGGCAAGGCCACCTTGCGTGGCCCTGCCTGGCTTGATAAATTTTGAGTAACGCAAGTCAGTGCAAATCGCTGCCTTGCGTTACTCTGAGGCAGGAAGGTGTTCCCTGGGTGTAGCGTGGGTGTTCCCATGCATATACCCATGGGCTTTGGCGCATTCACAGATTTGCCATTAGTGGAATATTTGGGAATGCATCAAATGCTATGCCTCCCCAGGTGAGGTGTACTGAGGAGAAATATCTTCATTACTCCTAATCTTTTCCTTTTTATGTGGACTGCTTTCTGCAACACACACAGAAAGAGTAAAATGCCTCTCAGGATCTTTTTTTGCAAGAAGGTGTCCATTTCTGCACAAAAACAATCCTGACTTTAACACAGGTACCCTTGCACCATGACGGAAGGGTGCCTGCATTGGCACTAGGCAGCCAAAAGCACACCAGTGCAAGGCAAGTACGGAAATGTGGCGTATAATGGTAAGTACTGCACATTCATACCTTTTTAGGCAGTGCAGCAAGGTGGCTCTGTTGCACTGCATGAAAGAATGATAAATCTGCCTCCTGGTATTTATTTTGACCAATCTCAGGGGTACTCATTTTTTTGCCACAAAATGACAAAAGGTGGACTAGACCGCTGGGATTCGAAAATGTGGCTATACAGTCAAACACAGGTAATGGAATGGACGCATTAGTCCACTTAGGCACCAGCATATACTATGTTATATAATAGTGTACTTTAGATGTGTAAAATTCTCACATCTTACTCTCACTAGCATTTTGGGAAGCAAGTGCTCTTTCTGTTTATTTAATGTAACACAGTATACAAGCCTATGTCTTACCATGTAGCCTATTTTTGCAGCTGTGGTTTTCTCAGCTTTCTGGATATCTGAGACCCACGGTACCTTGCATGTTTCCACATATCTGCAGGCTGTGAGTTTCACTCACCTGGAGTTTCCTTTCTTCAATCTCCTGGTCCCCTGGTTGCCGCTCCTTGCCCCTCAAGCTCCAAATTGGCAGTCATCTGAGAGCTTGCATGCATTTTTAAGCTCCTCTGCAGCTAGTCCAGTTCACATGTTTGTTATCTTTTCTTTTCCATCATAGCTGTCTCTTCCTTTATTTATTCCTGTTTATCCCAACTCGTTATGGTTCTCGTCATGTGATGTTAGATGCCATTTCCTTTTCCTGTTCTTTTGCTACATAAAGGCTTCTGGGTGGAGGGTGCATTGCAACAAAGCTATTCCCAAGCTCCCTCTTCTTTCTGATCCTGACTCTTCACTCCAGAAGAATTCCACTGTTGGGTTTCTAGTTTTCTTCAGTCCTTTAAAGTCTTTATTCAGCAAGGAGGTTTTTTATGTATTTTGCTTTTTCCTTCTGAGAAGTGGGCAGCTTCTCGAGGGCACTTGCCTCCCATATAGTCCAGTGTGTTGGGAAAATGTATATTCAAGAAACAGTCACTCTTACCTCAGGTAGCGGAAAATGCAGTTCCAGATTGCAGGTAAGCTTTCTGATCTGATGGGCATTTTGAAGGACAAAAGCTAGATTACTCGGCCCAGAGTCCTGTCCATTTTGTTCGCTCCACAGGCTCATTGATGAGCTACACAACTCTGGGAGAAAGGAGAGATCAACATGGAGGGCTGAAATCTCTGGCTTTCATCAAAACTCTAATCTGTATTGGTCTACCTTGCACCTCTGAGACTGTGGATAGCTAACAGGCTTGCCGTGCTGACCTGTAATCCATGCCAAAAGGAAGAGGCCCACTTCTACTATATGGCATCCTAACAGCCCATTATTATGAGGAAATGGCAGGAACTGTTTGCCTAATTCTCACAGGTAATTGGGAGCCTTCCACGGGAATTGCTTTCCTTGTTATTGTAGAGGACTTTGGAGAAGACTGTACCCTTTTGGGTATTTGAACAGTACCCACCAAAGGAATATTGCCAAACACTGGGGCGCATATTTAGAAGGAGCTTGAGCCGCCTCTGCAATATTTGTTTGATGCAGCAGCGGCACATTCTGTGCTCCGTATTTATAACACAATTTATTAGGCCCAATGTTTTACCTTCTGCTGGCCTGTGTCTGATTTTTCCTGCGCATGAACCGGCTGCATCAACGCAGGACCAACGCATTGATATTTACAAGTTTAGTGGAAAGTGATGCATTATTGGCAAGCAGTGTACATAGCCGAAAATGCATCAACGTTCCTGATCATTGGTAATCCAGGCGTAAGAAATTAACATACCCAAAGCACTTTGGCAAGCTCTACTACGCCATGGAGGTACCAATACTTCAGCTAGGAGCAGTGAGAAGACCACCACCACTTCCACCACCACCACCACCACATAGACAGCGCAGGAAAAGTGAGCGGATATACCACCAAAGTCATTGACCTCGGGGAGGAGAAAGTCATCATCTACTACAGGCTCAGGAGGGAGCTCATCATACAGCTCCTGAACCAGATTGCACCAAGGCTGCAGGCTACATCACAGAGGTGCACCAACATCCCTCTGCAGGTCAAGCTGATGTCAGTCCACCACATGCTGGCATCTGGTTCATTTCAGACCACCGCAGCCAGAGTGGCAGGAATATCACAACCATCCTTTTCCAGCATTCCTACCCTGCGTCTTGGATGCCATCATCAGTTTGACACCCCACTATATCATGTTCCCCAAAGACACAGCAGCAACAACTGGACAACAAGCAAGGCTTCTATGCCATTTCTGGCTTCCCTCATGTCTTGGGGGCAATGGATTGTATCCATGTGCAAATGGTGTATCCTGCTGCTACAACCCACCTGTACCTCAATAGGAAGCACACATATTCCATCAACGTACAGGAAATAGTGGACCATCTGAGGATGTTCGTCAAGGTGCTGGCAAAGTACCCTGGGAGTGCTCATAATGCTTACATCTTCAGGAACTCCATCATCAACAAATGTTTCCAGATTGGGAGATATGGGAATGGCCTACTGGTTGGTAATTACATCTGAGGTATATTACAGACCCACAAACTGTAAATAACGTATGATAATATATCAATCTCTGTGTTTAGTTGATTGAGACAGTGCATATATAGGAGGATTGGGCCTCATACTTGAAGAATACACCATAGCGCATGTGCAATGCAAAAGTGCAAGTCACAATTGTTAAGACCGGCTAACTCACTGTGTGTGCCTTTCAATGGTGGGAAGATCCTGAGCAATACAATGCTTTGAAAAATGCTGTGCTGCAACACTGTGCAAGAAAGGGTTTCCATGTCTGTTGTCTGTGTGTCCACATGTAACTCCCATGGTAATGAGGCATGGCATGTATTCAACACCCGCTAAACTGTGAAATGTCTTAAAACAATTGCTCTCCCCAGGTCATGTGTAACATTAAAAATTAACTTAAGTGATCCTAAACACTCCTGTCACTTATGTGTGGTGTATTCTGTGGCATTCAAACATACACTATCAGGCCTATAAGGGGACAGGCTGTGCAGGAAGATAGTCCCTCATGCACAAAGTACACCTCACAGGAAATACAGCCACACATTCACCATGTTGCAATTGTGCCTGTCTTGGTGCTACGCAGCCTGTTGTGTGCCAGTGCAGCTTGAAAACTCAGGACTGTGCTATATGCCCTAAAATATGTCCTACACTGCCCCTATTTAGTGAAACAGTGCAGTTAAATTACGTGTTGCATTGTACAGTGCAAGATTCCTATATTTCTGTGCCCGTGTGTCCTGTCAACATAGCAGACACAATGCACTGCCATGTGTAGACAATGGTGTCCCACATTGATATGCATTCACTAATCTATCTATGGCAGTAATTACTAAACAAAAGTGACCACTACTGTCACATTCAAATCTGTGTGAAAGAATGTGACCACATTATTTGCACCGGGAAACTGTTTAAAATTTAGACATATAGTAGGCCGAAAATGCCAAGAGTAGTCCCAAAGCAACACAATTGAGAAGTGTCTTCTCAAAGGCATACTCACTCTTCATATCAGTAAAGAATCACCACGTTCATGTTATTGCCAAGAAAAAGTTTTACGACTGAATTTATTGCGTAGACCAGTATACTTGTATATGTAGGCCTCGCATTGACATTGTAAATTCATAACTGGACATTTCTTGCCACATAAATTGGTCAACCCTGCCTCATTATTTCATTTTTTCCTTGCATAGAATTCCAGTGGCCCTGCATATAACTAAAGCACTTCATTTACCTTCTTCCTCCTTTTCATAATGAGCAAAGAACAAAACTGCTGCAGCATTTTGAAATGCAGATGTCTCATAATAGGGTAAACAGCTGACATCTCCTGTAAGTGTAAAACAGCGCCTACTATTAAAATTCATATGTCCTTTCAAATGCCTCCTTAAAGAGGACAAATATGTGAAAATTCAAAAATGATGTGCTTTCTCCGTAAAAGGCTCCTTAACATTGTCAACAACAAAGTTCCAAAGTTTTCTAGCATCACAGGTGAGATTTTCATCCACTCCATGCTGTTTCCTTTAGTATTCTGGGACTAGTGTTCAGATTCTTCTAATGGGTTAAAATAGGACTGCAATTCCAAGATGCCAATAAAGGTGATTAGATAAGGCATGCAGGGAACTAGGAAATATAGAGTTCTGCAGCTAATCAATAGCCTAAACAAATGAGCAGGGATTACACACGCACAGCTCCAGCAAGTGCATTAGCCACCTGATTTACCTTACCACTATTTTATCAGCCAATTAGCTGGTTACGAATGACTATATCCGCAGGTGGTGCCTTAAGCTATTTAAAAATGCAGTATTTGATCAATTAATTAATGTAGGACAGTTTTATTCTCACAATCCACTGCATTTCTGTTCCCTGCAGAGCAGTTTCCCAAGACATTTCCCTTTCACAAGGTGTAAATCGGTTCGCCAGGAAATAGCCCAAAGTTACAGGAAAGGCTCCAAAATGTATTCACCTTCTGTGATCATCTTCTGCTGAGCAAGTAAAAGATAGGCAGGAGATCATAATTTCAGTTCATTTTTAAAAACGCATTGTAGGAAATGCAGTCCACACTTTCTTAAACTGGATTAACACAGTAAAGATACTGTTATATCCTATACTCAGGTTCTGTGAAAGTGTGAGCGCGAGAATGTGAATGTGAGAACGTGTGAGCGCGAGGATGTGAATGGAGAATGTGTGAGCGTGTGAGAGAATGAGAAGGTGTTGCCGTGGAGAGAGGACGGTTGCAGAGGGAGGCGGAGGTCGGGATGCTTTCTCTTCGGAAGAACATACTGTTTCTACAATAAACATACGAGTTAACTCAGGAATAGTATTCTTGTGGTTACCTTCAACTCGATGTTACACTGGCGACGAGAGGCTTTCCCACGCCCACTTCAGGAAGCATCCTGACTCTGAAAGATATCATCGGGAAAAAAAAGCTGTTCTACTGGACTCGGTTGGACTGTAACCGTAAGCTGCCTATCATTTCATTCTCTCAAGTCCCTCTGATAAGTTGTTCTTTGTTTCTTTTCTTCGTTTTCATCCGTCTTTCATACTTCTATCTCGAGCGCAGGTTGCGCTCTCGAGCTCCCTGTTGCCACGACAACCGAGCCACTTGCTGACGTCAGGGCAATTTTCACACGCGGATTCCAGCGCGATGGCCTAGCCCGTTTCCAAGGCAACCTACACGCTGACACTACGTCTTTCCAGTCTCAACGCCTTCAGCGTCTCCCGTTTCCAGTACAACCCTGTTGCTGATTGTGTATAAACGCAAAATACATATGAAAAGCTAATTTCAGCGTCCATTGCTATTACGCAGATCTTCTTGCATCTTCAACTGCGACTGCCACGCAAGATTGACAAAATAAGCCTTTTCAATTAGTTTATTTTTCTACATAACACAATTCCACTGCGACATAAATACACATATATATATATATTTTTTTTTTATCTCCTTTTTAAATTACACTAGCTACTTATTATTATTTTTTTTTCTGAACAATGCAGAATGTTGCTGCCCCTCCTTTTTTTCTCTCCACTCCTGGAGATCCTCCAATCAAGTGGAGCAAGTGGAAGAAAGTATTCGAAAGGTATGCTAGAGTTTGTGGTACATCACTTAGTACCGAAAGGAGGACTGCTTTGTTACTCCACTGCCTAGGTACGGAAGGTCAAGAGGTTTTCGACCTCTCCCTGATATTCCTGACACTGATTCTATTGCCTTAAACGAGTATGAAATTTGTATTAAAAAATTAGACTTACATTATCTACCAAAAATCAGCACAATTTTGGAGAGGTACTATTTCGGTAGGAGACTACAAGTTGAAGGAGAAACAGTTGAGAATTACTTAACAGACTTGAGACGTTTAGCCTCCTCATGCAAGTTTGGCTCTACTTTGGTTGAACAAATTTGTGATCAATTCATGCTAGGATGCAAAATGGATAAAGTACGTAACGAGCTATGGTTGTTAGATGATCCACATCTAGACGAGGTCATCCTTCTTGCAAAAAGAATTGAACACTCTGTAAAGTGCGTTGAGGTCATGAAGAAACAAGAGTACAAGGAGGTGTCTGTAGTGGGGAAAGACAGTAGACCCAATAACTCCTCTCAAGGGTCCGTCAACAATAAGAGATGTTTTAGATGTGGTAAAGAAGGACATCTTGCCAACAACAAATCATGTCCTGCTTCTAAAGCTTATTGCTCGTACTGCAGGAAGAAGGGTCATTTCTTTGCAGTATGCAACCAACGAAAGTTTAAGAAGTTAGTCAACTCCATTGATAATGACCTTGATGAAACTCAGAGGGTTGGTGACTTTCAGTGTGGTCAGATTGTTTTACAAATCTCTGACTGCAAAGTTAAGGGTCCTGTGGATAATGTATTGGTGGAAGGGGCAAGGACCTTAATGCTTTTTTGACTCTGGTGCCAAAATAACAATAATATCCAATCAATTTTTTCAGGAACATCTAGAAGGGAAGTTTCAACTTTCCAAGCCTGACATCAGACCATGCGCTTATGGCGGAGAACCCATAGAACTACATGGTTACTTGCTAGGTTTACTTAAATATGCTCAGCGCTTCGCCACGGGCAAGGTGTATGTTTCAAAAAAAGGGGATAGCATAATTAGTTGGTGGCATCAAAGAGATTTGGGGGTGATGCTTGACCCCAACAGTTCTCCTTCTATCATCCTTAAGGAACTGCCGTGTGTGAGAGAAGTAAATAACAGTGAAGTAAATCGGGATTTCATTTCCACTCTTCGTCGAGACTTCAGAAACCTATTTAGCGATAAGATAGGGTGCATGCGAGGTTATTCACACAAGATCAAGTTGTTTCCTGGTTCTGTTCCTTTTTGCAGCAAGGTACGGAGTGTACCTTTTTCCATAAGGGATGATCTTCAAACTGAACTGATGAAGCTAAAGGAACAAGGAATAATTGAAGAAGTAGAGGGCACAGAATGGTTGGCTCCCATTGTTATTGCAAGGAAAGCTAATGGCCAGATTAGACTTTGTGTGGATCTCCGCAAGCTCAACAAGTGTGTTGTTGTGGATAGGTATCCTCTCCCTAACATTACGGAATTGCTGTCTTCAGTCTCAGGAGCTAAAGTCTTTTCTACAATCGATCTCACGTCGGCTTATCACCAAGTCGAACTAGATGAATCATGTAGAAACTGCACAGCCTTTATTACTCCGTATGGCACCTTCAGATTTGCACGATTACCTTTTGGTCTGATTTCTGCCGCTTCCGTATTTCAAAGGTTGATGGAACGTGTGTTGAAAGGATTGTGTGGTGTATGTGTATATCAAGATGACATACTAGTATATGGGAAGGACTTCAAAGAACATATGACAAGATTCAGAGAGGTGCTTAAAAAATGAACAGAAAGTGGTCTAACTATAAAGGCTGAGAAGTGCAAGTTTGGAGAGGAGGCCATTGATTATTTAGGGCACACTATTTCTGGTGGGGCCGTTTTACCCAAGAAAGAACTGGTCGACTCTATTAGGTGTTTGTCTTCCCCCACTTCGAAAGCGGAACTAGTGCGATTCCTTGGTATGGCTGAATTTTACAGTAAATTTGTCAGGAATTTTGCCAGTTCATGTTTTAACATAAGAAACTTGCTAAAAAAAGGAGCTGATTACAAGTGGAATGATGAGTGTGAGAGGGAATTTTGTAGTCTCAAGGAGTCTCTTACGATAGCGCCCGCCCTCAAGAATTTTAATCCTAATGTGTGTTCTATTTTGACGACCGATGCCAGTAACAAAGGGTTGGGAGCAGTTTTACAACAAGGTGGTTTTAAATCCAGAATATACCATTGCCTTTATTTCTAGGAGTCTTAGAGGTGCTGAGAGCAAATATTCTGTGATCAAGAGGGAGGCACTGGCGGTCTTTTGGGCGATTAAGAAGTTAAAAAAGTTTTTGTGGGGAGGTTCTTTTGTCGTGCGGACTGATCACAAACCTTTATGTCAAGTTTTCTATTCTAAGGGAATTGATTCTGTCTCAAGCAGGATCACTAAGTGGATTGTTGGATTACAGGAGTACGATTTTGTCGTAGAATATGTTCCTGGTTCGCATAATCTGTCAGCTGATGTTTTATCTAGATTAGTTTCTACAGAAAGTAGGAACTATGAGAGTGAAGGTCTGGAGTGTGATGATACAGAATGTTTTGATCGAGTGTGTGAAGTAAGTTTTGAAATAATCCCTGAGGCAAAATGGAGTGAAGAAACCTTGAGAGATGTGGTGCTACAAGAAGTCATCAAGTTGTTACAAGATAATTGGAGGACTAAAAAACAAAGTAGTGGTGGGAGTGCAGAATTTTGGAATGTAAGGAATGAATTGGTTTGTGTTGATGGACTGTTATTGAGAGGTACAAGGTTGGTTCCCCCTAGTAGTGTGAGAAGACAATTAGTAAATCAGGCTCATGATAGTCACATGGGCATCTCAAACACCAAAGAGAGGTTGCGTTCCTCCTATTGGTGGCCAGGGATGGACATTCAGGCTGAAAGGGTTGTCAGAGATTGTCTACAGTGTGCAGTGAGTGAGAAGGCTTTGAAACCTTGTGTTCAACCCATGATCACTAAGGAAACACCAAAAGGTCCGTGGCAAGATATTGCACTAGATATCTTAGGACCCATTCATAGTGGTGGCATGGCCGAATACGTGATTGTGGTTATTGATATGTTTTCAAGGTGGCCTGAGGTAAGTTTTACTGGAAGTATCGAAACTAACAAAGTGATTAAATTTATCAAGAAGTTAATAATTCAAGAAGGCATACCCACTACCATTCTCACGGATAATGGAGTACAGTTGGTTTCAGGAGAAATGAATGATTTTTTGCATGGGTGTGGTATCAAACACAAACTCTGTGCCCTGTACCATCCTGAGTGTAATGGTATGGTGGAATGATTTAATCGGGTTCTCAAAGAAACCATCTCCATTGCTAAGGATAACCAATTGAACTGGAAGGAAGAAGTGTTAAAAAAGGTCTATGTCTATAGACATACCCCTCACACGTCTACAGGGGAGACACCTTTTGCCCTGTTTCGAGGTAGGTGTGGAAATTCTGAATTGGAACCTACATGGGTTAATAACCTACTTGATGGTAGAGGTAGGGTGGTGGTGAATGATGAGTGGATGTCCAGGGAGTGTGCAAAGAGGGTGAAGAGTAAAATTAATTTTGATAGGACCCATGGTGTGAAGAAAACTGTAATCAATGTTGGTGATTGTGTTCTTATCAGAAATCCTCTGATGAAAAAGAAACTCTCTGGTCCCATGAAGGTTGTGAAATTATTTACCAATGCTGTGAAAACAGATGATAATAGAATTTGGAATTTGAATAGAATTGTCAAATTTAGAGGAGATCCCAATTCCTTGTGTAGAGATGTATTTCATAAGAAGGCCGTTGGAGTCTCCACACAGAACTCAGACTCAAGTAGTCGGAAGGATACCACTGGAGAGGTGTCATGCAGATCAAAGGTGAGGAGATCGAACAGATCCGTCAAACCTCCGTCACATCTCAAGGACTATAACTTGTTGTGAAGTACCTGTTTTCCAAAAAAAGTGCTGTAGTTTGTTATAATTAGTTTGTATTTTTAAATATTTATGTTTTGTTACTGTTGTTTTGTGTTAAGGAAGGGAGAAGTGTTATATCCTATACTCAGGTTCTGTGAAAGTGTGAGCGCGAGAATGTGAATGTGAGAATGTGTGAGCACGAGGATGTGAATGGAGAATGTCTGAGCGTGCGAGAGAATGAGAAGGTGTTGCCGTGGAGAGAGGACGGTTGCAGAGGGAGGCAGAGGTCGGGATGCTTTCTCTTCGGAAGAACATACTGTTTCTACAATAAACATACGAGTTAACTCAGGAATCGTATTCTTGTGGTTACCTTCAACTCGATGTTACAGATACATGCTTCTGAAAAATAAACCAAAGGTAGAACTGGAACGCCCGGAAGTCGAGTTCTTCAAACAGTGTAGCCTCCCTGGCTCGGACTTGCAGCTTGGATCATCGACGTGTACTGGGTAAGAAACTCAACAAAAAGCTATTTCAGGTGGGCATCCTACCACGGGTCTTCTGGTGGTACTTGTGGTGTACAACTAGCAGCAATAGAGATGTGTGGTAAACCATAGGACTGGATCAAAAGTTCTCACTTGAAATAATGCAGCACCATGAGCTCTGAGCACACAACTCCCAGAAGATAAAACAAACACTATGCAGCTGTGTATAGGGGCACTGTGTGGCAACCACCCACAAAAAAGGCGCAGACAACCACCGAGCCAGTGTAGGGATGGCCAAGAGAGAATAAAGGACGTTCAGTTAGACAAAAAGGAGTTTGTGAAATTATTTACCAATGCTGTGAAAACAGATGATAATAGAATTTGGAATTTGAATAGAATTGTCAAATTTAGAGGAGATCCCAATTCCTTGTGTAGAGATGTATTTCATAAGAAGGCCGTTGAAGTCTCCACACAGAACTCAGACTCAAGTAGTCGGAAGGATACCACTGGAGAGTTGTCATGCAGATCAAAGGTGAGGAGATCGAACAGATCCGTCAAACCTCCGTCACATCTCAAGGACTATAACTTGTTGTGAAGTACCTGTTTTCCAAAAAAAGTGCTGTAGTTTGTTATAATTAGTTTGTATTTTTAAATATTTATGTTTTGTTACTGTTGTTTTGTGTTAAGGAAGGGAGAAGTGTTATATCCTATACTCAGGTTCTGTGAAAGTGTGAGCGCGAGAATGTGAATGTGAGAATGTGTGAGCACGAGGATGTGAATGGAGAATGTCTGAGCGTGCGAGAGAATGAGAAGGTGTTGCCGTGGAGAGAGGACGGTTGCAGAGGGAGGCAGAGGTCGGGATGCTTTCTCTTCGGAAGAACATACTGTTTCTACAATAAACATACGAGTTAACTCAGGAATCGTATTCTTGTGGTTACCTTCAACTCGATGTTACAGATACATGCTTCTGAAAAATAAACCAAAGGTAGAACTGGAACGCCCGGAAGTCGAGTTCTTCAAACAGTGTAGCCTCCCTGGCTCGGACTTGCAGCTTGGATCATCGACGTGTACTGGGTAAGAAACTCAACAAAAAGCTATTTCAGGTGGGCATCCTACCACGGGTCTTCTGGTGGTACTTGTGGTGTACAACTAGCAGCAATAGAGATGTGTGGTAAACCATAGGACTGGATCAAAAGTTCTCACTTGAAATAATGCAGCACCATGAGCTCTGAGCACACAACTCCCAGAAGATAAAACAAACACTATGCAGCTGTGTATAGGGGCACTGTGTGGCAACCACCCACAAAAAAGGCGCAGACAACCACCGAGCCAGTGTAGGGATGGCCAAGAGAGAATAAAGGACGTTCAGTTAGACAAAAAGGAGTTTGAGCCGGCTGAGCTCCTGCAGATGCCCAGGCTAATATAAACTTCATGTTCCCTTTCTATGCTCATAAAAGGGCACAGACATTAGTGGGTCAGCTTCGAGAATACAATGTTTTGAGGAGTCTAACCAAGGACTCGGAGTATCTACAAGGGTGCCACTGACCGCGTCTTTATTGGCCATCAGGAACGTTCTCTTCCTCAGAATCTGATGGAACATGCTGTTCTTAGCTCTCTCCAGCACAGAGCCCTTATTCCTCTTCACCCTGCTATCTGCGCTCTTCTGGGAGCTCTCCATCCTTGCACCAGCAAAGCGGCAACCAGACTGGAAGCACCGACAGCCTTTGCAACTCTACCCAGATCAGGCCAACTAGCCTAAAATACAAAGCCGGCCGGGACAGTAACCAGGAAAGGGAAAAAGGTGGAAAGATAAAACAGAGAGAAAAAGACGACCAGAAAAAAAAGGAAATGAGCTAAAAGAGAAAGAAAATACAGAATGACAAAGTACAAAGGGGAATAAGAAAGTGAAGTAGTGGAGACACGAAAAGAAAAAGCATTTGCAATGCGATGGGTCTTGCAATTGCTCCAATTAGAGCTATTGGCGTTGTAAATTCCTAACTGGACTCTTCTTGCCACCTAAATTGAAAATGAAAATGACATAAGCGAGCTGAATCAAAGCGCCAAGGCTGCCATGAGTGCGAAGAAGAGACACAAAAGGAAAAGAAGTTTGCTCACAATCAAACATATCTGCAATCGTGCAATTATCCATGTAACAGGGTCATTCTGCAAGACGGTAACAAAACCTCCTGAATGGGGGACAAACATAAAGCATTTACCAATGATAACAAAGGATTTTTGAAAGGCAAGCCCACAAATGAGTGAAAGTGGTGGGCGTGAGGTGGGCCTGGGTAAAATCCCACAATACTTACAACAGGTCAAAGCGCTTGCACGCTCGACCTAAAAAGAAAGGGCATTTATGCCATTCAATGTCAGTACAGGTCCCATACTGGTGGAAATGTGTATGAGTCATTTGATGCACATAACAGACATTTATTTAGATGTGGATCCATCAGTCATCATGATCATTGATTAATTTTTTGTTTTTTGTCTTTTCAGCTAACCAAGGATATGGGGGGCCATTACAACATTGGCGGTAAAAGCCGCTTACCGCCGTGCAGAAGACCGCCAACACACCGCCGCGGAATTCCACCACAGCTATTATGACCCACAACTCGGAATCCGCCAAAATTCAGACACCCACACAAGTCCGCCACACCAAAGGTCAGTGATAAACTGGCGAAAACAAAACCGACACCGTCACACCAACAGAAATACGCCCACACTATCACGACACACGAATCCATGCAGTGGTCTTTCAACCGCGGTATTCCATTGGCGGTACACACCACCCTGCTCAAAATACACACACTGTTACAAAACACAGCCACATTGGACAATTTGAAATACACACACCTGATACACATGCACACACCACTCCCACACACCCAATACAATATAAAACACACACCCACATCACCCACAAACCCCTACAACCACAAGTCACGACCGAAGGCCAGAGAGAGATACCACCATCAACAAACTAGCATCCACAGGCACACAGCACCATCACCCACACAACTTCCACGCACCTGATACAACACACCACTACATATCACCACACTTATCACCACACACACCACCCCACACATCACCTACACCACCACATGGCACGGCAAAGATAGCCCAGGTTCTCGGAGGAGGAGCTCAGGGTCATGGTGGAGGAAATCGTCCCGGTAGAGCCACAGCTATTTGGATCCCAGGTGCAGCACGCCTCAATTGCAAGGAAGATGGAGCTATGACGAAGAATAGTCGACAGGGTCAACGCAGTGGGACAACACCCAAGAAATCGGGAGGACATCAGGAAAAGGTGGAACGACCTACGGGGGAAAGTGCGTTCCGTGGTCTCAAGACACCACCAGGCGGTTCAGCGGACTGGCGGCGGACCCCCACCTCCCCACCCACAACTAACAACATGGGAGGAGCAGGTCTTGGCGATTCTGCATCCTGAGGGCCTCGCAGGAGTCGGTGGAGGAATGGACTCTGGTAAGTCAAATCTTAACTATTACATCCCCCAACCTACCTGCATGCCATCACATACCCCCACCCTCGCCCTCACCGCTATCACTCCAACTCCTCACAAATGTACCAATATCACAAACCACAGATCACAACACCAAGCCCTGCATGCAACAACAACGCATGGACACCCATCCCTAAAGCATGCCCACTGCACATACCCATACACCCCCCTAAACCATCATCACACAAGCTCACACACAGGAATGCCAGCACTGGGGTACACGGTCACCCACCCATTGCACACCATGCCACACACAGATTCAATAATCATGCCTTTCCACCCCTGCAGGACCACTACCCAACGTCACCAGACAGGAGGGTCCATACATGTCCACTCCACCCACAGAAGAGGCCCACAGTGATGACAGCACCTCTGTCCAACTGGATCTAGATGACCAGCCCGGACCATCGGGGGCCTCGGGACAGTCAATTCCCCTCACGCAGGCACAGGCCACCACAGACCTTCCACCCTCTGGTAACACCAGCACAGCACCCACCCAGCGGGCCCATACCTCCGTCCCCAGGACACGTCAATCAGCTGTGTGTCCACCACTACAGGGAAAGACAGGATAACCTACCACCCCAACAACAACAGGTACCTGGGGGCAGTGGCAGTGGGCACACGGTCCAGGGGACGGAGGCCCAGGAACACAGGGGAACTGGGAGGGCTGCTGTGCGACAGGGGGCGGACAGGCCAAGGGAACCCACTCTCCACGAGGCCCTCTCCTCCATCATGGGAGCCTACCACCACTTGCAGGAGACGATGGCAACAGTACTGGCCAAGTTTCAGGAGACCCAGCGGATGCAGGAGGAACCGTATTTGGGCTTCAGGGAGGAACTCAGAACCATCAGCTCCACCCTGGGCACCATCGTAGGGGTGCTGAAGGAAGGACTCAACACCAGGAGGGACACTGTGGCACTACAAGGGGCCCCTGACACTAGCATGGACGATAAACTGACCACCACCTCCGCCGGCGCTAGTGGACAGGAGACACCGCCACAGGACCACCACACCAGCACACCACCCCCTGCAGACGTAGAACCACCCTGCAAACGGTCCCTGAGATCCAGGAACAAGACAGAGCACGATGCCAAGACCCCTGCCAAGATATGAGACCACCCTGATTGTCATCCCACTGTCCCACTTTGTCACCCTGTCCATATTTAAACTGCCCCAGCTCCACTTCCTATGCCCATATGGGCAATGCACCTGTGAGACTAATAGACTGGACTCTGCCATGGACACTCCTCCGCCATCATCCCTCACCATTTAACTTCCCCCTCCAATATTTTGTTTTTAAATAAACACACCTAAAGCACCAAAAGATCTGGAGTCTATCTGTGATTTCGAAATAGTGTATTTGCAATTGCTATTCCGCAGGATGTAGGTGTCATGCACTGAGCCAGGGAACATGGCATTCACATGGGAGATGTACTGGTCGGCCAAACATACCATCTGTACATTCATGGAATGATAACTCTTCCGGTTTCTGTACACCTGTTCACTCCTGTGGGGGGGGACCAAAGCCACATGGGTCCCATCAATGGCACCTATGATGTTGGGGATATGTCCAAGGGCATAGAAGTCACCTTTCACTGTAGGCAAATCCTCCACCTGAGGGAAAACAATGTAGCTCCGCATGTGTTTCAGCAGGGTAGACAACACTCTGGACAATACGTTGGAAAACATAGGCTGGGACATTCCTGATGCCATGGCCACTGTTGTTTGAAAAGACCCACTTGCAAGGAAATGGAGCATTGATAGCACCTGCACTTGAGGGGGGATTCCTGTGGGATGGCGGATTGCTGACATGAGGTCAGGCTCCAACTGGGTACACAGTTACTGGATTGTGGCACGGTCAAACCTGTAGGTGATTATCAAATTTCTTTCCTCCATTGTCGACAGGTCCACCAGCGGTCGGTACACCGGAGGATTCCGCCATCTCCTCACATGTCCCAGCGGACGGCACCTATGAAGGACAACAGCGAGCACAGAGTCAAACAACTCAGAGGTATGTACCCACAGTTTACACAGAACACCAATCATACACAAAATGTGGCCTGTATGTGTGTTGAGACTAGGCCTAGGTATGTGTGACGCATATGGAAATTAGGCCATGTGGGCCCCTGAAATGGCGGCTGCCTGACCTCTTATGTGGGACAATGGGATGTGAGGTAACTGCGCTGGTGTTGTACACAGTCGCGGTAGGCGGTCAAAGACCGCGGCGCAATCCTGCATTGGTTAACATTGGAGCCTATGGGTCCCAGGAGCCAATGACGATGTACGCCGGCGGTGATGGTACGCACCGCTGCGGACGTGACCGCCATTTTCTATCTGTATAATTACTCGATACCTGATCTTTGACAGGAGAGGACCTACACTGCAAGTGCTGCTGTGACCTCGGTCTGGAAGAGACAATGGCTCGTGCGTCTGGGGAAAGGGCCCCTGCCTTCACATCAGTGGAGTTGGAGAAGCTCGTCGATGGGGTCCTCCCCCAGTACACTCTACTCTACGGTCCTCCAGACCAACAGGTAAGTACACAGGGAGCATGTTGTATGGGCTATGCCTGTGTGGAGAGGGCTGGTTGTAAGAAGGAAGGGGGCAGAGTTCTGCGTGCATGAAAGACGGTGGGTACATGTGCCACATGGCAAGGGTAGGGATGGGGGCCACTCACTTTGACGGCGCAGTTGGTAATGACTTCTCTTCTTCCCCTGTACATTTCATGTAGGTGAGCGCCCACCAGAAGAAAGATATTTGGCGTGCCATCGCCAAGGACGTCCGGACCATGGGGGTCTACCACAGACGGAGCACCCACTGCCGGAAAAGATGGGAGGACATTCGCCGCTGGAGCAAGAAGACGGCGGAGGCTCAGCTGGGGATGGCCTCCCAACGTGGGAGGGGTGCCCGTCAAACCATGACTCCCCTGATGTTCAGGATCCTGGCGGTGGCCTACCCGGAGTTGGATGGGCGCTTGATGGCATCACAGCAGACACAAGGGGGTGAGTACTCTTTCATTCAGCTGACTTTGCGCGCAGTGGAGGTGTCTGGGTGGGGGAGGAGGGCTGTGGGTTTCCCTAGGCCCGGGCGAGTTCCGTAGGCTAGGCCCCTCCGTAAGGCATGGCCCTGTGGCCCCCCACCCTACCTCTGTAGAGTGTCAAGTACAGCTATTCATGCACCTGTGTCATCTATGTATGCAGCTGTCGTCCATAGCCTTGTAGGCCATTTCCCAGCAATTGCACTGTAGAGCCGAAGAGCGCAACGTAGTGCAGGGGGCTTCTGTGTCTGTCTTGTCCGCCAACGGTAGCGGTAATCCATGCACTCAACATGTCTTTCTTCTGTTCCCCCCCCCTTTTTTTGTGGTCTCCCTGTTCTTGTGTGCATTAGCATCATCAGGCGGAGGAGCAGTGGCACCGGAGCACGAGGGAGCTGCATCCCACATGGCCATGGACGGCCACACTACAGACTCAGAATTCACCAGTGGGATGGAGGGCGAGGGGAGCACCACGGCTGGGACATGAGTTGACACCAGCGACACGGACTCGTCCTCTGATGGATGCTCCCTTGTGGTGGCGGCAAGATCTGTGCCCCCGCATCTACAGGTACAGCCGCCACCCCCCCTACCAGCACCGCCCTCCCAGCAGCCCCTCAGCCTTCGCCCCGTGCCCGCTCACCCAGGAGGGTGGGCATCACCTTCGCCCCAGGCACCTCAGGCCCTGCCCCAGTCACCCCTGCTGCCCACAGTGAGGAGGCCATTGACCTCCTCAGGTCCGTCACTGTTGGGCCGTCTACCATTTTGAATGCCATCCAGGGTGTAGAAAGGCAGTTGCAACAAAGAAATGCATTCCTGGAGGGCATTCATTCTGGTCAGGCGGCCCTTCACCGAGCCTTTCAAACTCTGGCCTCAGCACTGATAGCAGCCATTGTCCCTGTGTCTAGCCTCCCCCCCTCCAACTTCCTCCACCCAGACCCAATCCCCTGTACCTCTGCCTATCACAAGCACACCATCAGACCAGCCTGCACACACCTCACCACACAAGGGAAGCTCAGGCAAACATAAGCACCACACATCCCACAGGCACTCACGCAAGCATCACACACATGCAGACACACCAACATCAACTGCCTCCACTGTGTCACCCCTCCTCCTCGTCTCCCTCCTCCCTCCCAGTCTCGTCTACGCACACACCTGCATGCACTACCTCTACAGCCACTATGTCCCTCACCATCACACCCACCAGCACATCCCGCTCACGTGCAGTCACCACCCCCACTACCATACAGACGTCCCCTGTGTGTCTGTGACGCCCCCTCCGAAGATACACAAACGCAGGCACACACCCACCCAACAGCCATCCACCTCACGACAGCCTCCAGCGCATGCACCTGCACCCAAAGTCACCAAACGTACACCTCCTACTACCACCACCACTTCCTCCACTCCCAAACCCCCTCCAGCTACCCGTCCCAGTGTGTCCAAAAAACTTTTCCTGTCCAGCCTTGACCTATTTCCCACCCCCGTCTAACTCATAGGTCCCGAACTAGCATCTCAGCCACAACATCTCCGGGACCAGTGGTGCCTGTAGTGACAGGTATGTGGAGTGCACCGGCCACCAGGACAGCCAGTGTGGCACGGAGCCACAGCACAGCCAGTCCCCCCCCTGTGAAGCACCAGAAGTTGGCCAGTGCCCGCGGGAGAGGGGGAAGACTCCAGCCACCCAAGCCGCTCCCAGGCGTCCCGGTGGGAGTGTGGACTCAGCTGTGACACCTCCAAAGGTGGGGAAGGGCCACAAGAAACCCGGCAAGTCTGGGAAGAGCAGCACGGTGGAGAAGACCGCCATCATCCCCGCTGCCCAGGAGGGCCCCGCCAGCCCCATCCCCGCTGCCCAGGAGGCCACCGCCAGCCCCATCCTCGCCGGCCAGGAGGCCACCGCCAGCCCCATCCTCGCTGCACAGGAGGCCACCACCAGCCCCATCCTCACTGCCCAGGAGGCCACCGCCAGCCCCATCCTCGCTGCCCAGGAGGGCCCCGCCAGCCACAGCCCAGCTGCCCAGGAGGCCACCGCCAGCCTCATCCTCTCTGCCCAGGAGGCCACCGCCAGCCCCATCCTCGCTGCCCAGGAGGGCCCCGCCAGCGAGCCCAGCTGCCCAGGAGGGCCCCAGCTGCCCAGGAGGGCCCCACCAGCCACAGCCCAGCTGCCCAGGAGGGCCCTGCCAGCCACAGCCCAGCTGCCCAATGAAGGACCGCCAGCCCCAGCCCAGCTGGGCAATGAAGGACCGCCAACTCAAGCACCGCTGAACAGGGCAAGCACCGCTGAACAGGGCACCGCCAAATCAAGCACCGCTGGGCCAGGCACCGCCAACTCAAGCACCGCTGAACAGTGCAAGCACCGCTGAACAGGGCACTGCCAAATGAAGCACCGCTGGGCCGGGCACCGCCAACTCAAGCACCGCTGAACAGGGCACCGCCAACTCAAGCACCGCTGAACAGGGGACCGCTGAACAGGGCACCTGGACTACTATTCTTGGTGTATATTTTGTTAATAGTGTATATATGTATATTTTTGCGTACTGCATTTTGATATATTACAATGGTTACACTCATTTCCTTTTGTCTTTGCATTCTTCCGGGGGGGTTGGGGGTGTAACTATAATGTATAGATATGTATTAGTGTGTGTGTTGTAGTGGGTGAGGGTGGGGGTGGGGGTGTTGCGTGCTGCGTGTGTCACTGTTTTTTCCCTCCCCTGTGTCGTAGGTGCAGTACTCACCGTGGTCTTCGCCGCCGGCGTTGGTGCTCCTGGTACAGGAGCAGGAAGACTATTGCAGGTAGGATTTGGAGTTCCGGGTCCATGGTGTCCTCCTTCCTCGTGGAGTGTGTAGAGGTGAGCGTTTTCCCTTCTAAATTCCTGTTTCTGCCGTGTTTTTATCCGCGGTGAATCCGCCCCGGAAAAGGTGGCAAATTGACCTGTCATAATAGTGTGGGCGGTACATTGTCATCCGCCTGTCTGTTGGCGGTGACCGCCGCGCTGTTTGTTGGTACCGCTGTGGCGGTCGGAGTGTTAAAGTGGCTGTCTTTGTTGGCGGTTTCCGCCACACTCGTAATTCCAATTTTTTTTCCGCCGGGCTGTTGGCGGTCTTACCGCCGCTTTAACACCGTCCACCAGGTTTGTAATGACCTCCATGGTCTTCAGCCATGGGCCATGACCCCGTTTGCACATCCCCAGACTGAGGCTTAGCAGAGCTACAACAACGCACAAGGCAGGACCAGGGGTACAGTGGAGTGGACCTTTGGAGTACTGAAGTCTTGCTTCTGCTACCTCGGCATGTCTGGGGGGAGATTGCTATTACCCACCCCTGCTATGCAAAATCATCCTTGTGTTCTTTATAGTGCACACCCTATGTGTGCCGACCAATGCACCATGGGATGAGGGCCATGGCGAGCACAAAGGCACAGATGAAAATAACGCTGCGTGTGCACTGTGTCCATAACACATCCTATATTAGGAATGCAGACAGATATAGACATATTTATAAGAGTTTTGCACCATTGGAGCCTCACTTTATTTGATCCTCTGGCGGCACAAGCCTCTCAACAATATCTCTGAGGCTATGCAAAGCCACTTTGCATGGTCTCATAGATATGGAATAAGTCAATGCAGCGCAAGTTGTTGAGTTGTCCTACTCTGTGCTAGGGGGTGTTGCAGGGGCACTGCAGTGGGTGTTTCCACGAAACATCCATGGATTTTGACCCTGACTCAGATTTACTTATTGATGTAAACCTGGTGCTGTGTCAAACATTTACACCTACCCAGAGCAGCTGTTACAGCAGAGAAATATTTTTACTTCTCCTTGTTTCTACCTCTGCCCATGTGTGCTGCATTCTGCAGAACACATAGAAACAGGAAAATACCGCTTGGGATTTTATTTGTGCAGGAAGGTTCCCATTCCTTCACAAAAACAATCCTGTGTGCAAGGCAGACTCCCTTGCCCCATGGTGCAAGGGTACCTGAATTAGCGCAAGGCAGCAACCTGTGTGAGGGTGCATGGAGAAATTAGAAGAATGTGCTGTACTTCATAAATACATAGGCTTATTTACAAGCCCCCTCGCGCAGGGCAGCACAGCAAGTGACCTTGGTGTTCTGTTTGTACCACAGGAACGGGGCATAAATGCACTGTATCTCCAAGATATGGAGCATATCTGTCCTCACCTCCTGAGCTGGTGCACAGTGGTCCGCCTAGCACTGATGCAGGCATCATGGCACCCTGGTGCAAGTATGCCTGCGTCAGAGGCAGGATTGTTTCTTTGCAGGAAGGTACACCTTCCTGTACAAAAAACAATCCATGAAGGCGTTTTCCTCTTTCTATGTGTGCTGCAGAATGAAGCACATATGGAAAGAGGAAAAAAAAAAGAGAAATAAAGATATTTTTCCTCATTGCGCCTTCCCTGGGGAGGTATAAGATTTTGATACATTCCCAGGTTTACGGATTCTTGGAAATCTGGGAATGTGTCAAAACCCATGGGTGTTGCATAGGAAAACCCACTGCAATGCCCATGGAATGCCTTTCTGGCGTAGAGTAAGGCAACGCAGAGATTTTCGCTGTGTTGCCTTACAACTTATCTACAAGGCCATAAAAAGCTACACAAAGTGGGTTTATATGGCGTGGTAGATATGGGCCTGCACTGTGCGCTACTGGTGCATCACAAAAAGAGGCGCACGGGTTCTTGTTAATAAGCCCCAGAGTGCAATCCTGCCTTTTCACATTGGTGTAGGGCAGTGCAGCTATCCTACACAAAGTTCCCATAAATATGAGCAATAGTATGTCACACATCTTGCCATATCAGGTATCAAATTTGCTTACAGCTGCAATATATGAGAATAATAAAAAAGTACTATACTGCTAACCACGTTCAGGCAAGCGTGTTACAAACTATAAAATATAAATGTATTCTTAATCTCTCAAGTAAACACAAAATGGCAGTGTATTTCACAGTGACATATTACATGTCCCAATGTCCGCTCCATGGATGCAATGAGTCACACATTTGTGCACTGCTAACATACACATGCAACACATTCCAAGTTGTCAAGCATGTCAGGTCAGAAATTTAGAGCCAAATAACTGATCGCATTGCACAATACACTACACTGCACAACACACTTTCGGCTAGTTGTGTCACGGGAAACCGATGCATTAGCCTTATGTGTGACCAATTGCACCCTTAGCAATGTTCAGAACCCACGCATCCAACCCAATGTGTAAAAAAAAACAGCAATGTGCATGGACATGCGTTATCCGGAAATCACGCAATGCATATTTTGCCAAGGGTGCATCAGAAAAAACTATGCATTTGGAAAAAACTTGCACAGGCTATGCCATGCTGCATACCAGGAAGTGTGAAGTCACTTTCTTTTTCTCGTATAGTTTTTTTGTCTGTGCTGGCTGGTGGGGGTGTTTATTAGTTGCGGGAAAGTGTGTTGCTGTTTATTGGTCTTGTTGTTGTCTGTGCTGTCCCTGTTGTGTCCCAGAAGTTTGTTTTGTATTTGTATTGTTTTGTGCACTGTATTGTTGAGTGTTTTTTTAAAGGGATTTGTAGTGTTATGGATGTGGAGGTTTTTTGGTAGATTTTAGTTCAATTAAAGGTGTTTTGTTTAAGATGGGATATGTCTGAGCATTTATCTGAGGAAGAGTTTGGTGGCTTCCTGTTGCTTCTATTGCAATACCTGCCCAACATGATTGCCACTGGGGTTAGAGTGAGCCAGGGGTACCCTACACAGGATGGAAACAGCATTGGGAGAAGGCGTGGCAACACATGGTTCGTATCATTGGGATCAACTGAACACTGCATCAGCTAAAGCACTGATGGGCAGATGTGGCCAGCCGGGAGGTTGACATCATAGATCAATTCGGACTTGAAGTTGGTGTAGCTGTTGGTAAGTACATATATGCCATGAGCTTGTAGCTGTACCTCCTTGGCTAAAACCTGTTATTGCTTTTATGACTCGAAGGGCCATATTTACTAACATTTTGCGTCACAGTTGCACCACTTTTATGGTGCATACATGACGCAAAATATTCGTAGATATTTGCAAAGCCATGCAAGGGGCGATTTGTGGCGCCTTGCTTGGCTTTGTAAAGAAAATGTAACGCAATGCAGCGGCTTGCGCTGCATTGAGTTACATTTCCTTCTGGGAGGCATTCTATGAGGGAACATGGGTGTTCCCATGCATCCACCCATTGATTTCACACAATCCCAGGTTTACAAAGTTTTGTAAACCTGGAATTGTGTGAAATTGCTACACCTGAAGTGTGCCAGCGCAAGAAGATAGACAAAATGCTTCTTACCTTTGTTGATGTGGAGTATTTCTGCCCCCTCCCTTTCATAGAGTACAGCTCAGCAAATTTGCTTGCTGCCCTGCATTGCATGAAAGTTTAGTAAATATGCCCCAAAGGGTTGTATATAATTTATGATTAGAATGCCATGCTACAGCCTAACTCTGTTAAGAAAAAGAAGCATGCCAAAGAGGCATGTTAACAGTGGCCTGACACTATCCCACACAGACCATGCAGTGCATGCAAGGCCCAGAGGTGCTTGTGGACTCACTGGCACTGTGCAGGTAGGGTTGTCACCGGGCATGACAGGTCTTTACTGACTCAAAAATGTGTGTGTCTAGCTCCATGTATTTTACAGAGGAGCACACTCACATGCAATCATGCCAAAAGTTTGAAAGACTGTTTAGGGCACACCTAACCCTTTTACGTACATGTTATTGGGAAGATGTTCACAATACCTTAATGTGCCTGAAAAGTGCATGAATGGACAATGTCTATCTACTGTGCAGTATTAACATGTAATGAGCTTAGTGAAGCCAAGTAACAAGCATGGCTACTCTCTGATGTGTGGAGTATTGTCATGGACATGTATAGAATTGAAGAAGTGCCAGCTTAAGTGATACCTTACAGAGTGTGGTATGTCAATTCATTCTGTTCACACCCCCATTAAAGGCAGGTGTCCTTGCACCACAATCAAGGAGTAATGTATTTGAACTTTGTCTGTATTCTGTGTACCTGATGTTTGATTTCGCAGATATTATCCCTGAACACTGCAACCTGGCTTATCCATGTGTATTATGAAGCCATGTCAACTGTGCCATAGGCTACATGTTCAACATGAAGACTTAAATAGACATTTGTGAGGTCAATGTACTGGGCTTCTAATGTTCACAGTATATGTGTCCTAAATTCACAGTGCAATGGGCCATGTTTATGTCTTGTAGGTAGACCGGCACCCTACACTACAGCTGAAGTGGACACATTCAAGGATCTGGATGCTACCAGTCAGTGTCACCTGAATGTTTTCTGTGTTGTGTAAGGATTGTGTGTGATGTTGGACAACGATTGCAATTACATGTTCAAGGGGCATCACCATTGCCCAGAAAATGGTGTTCCATACAGGTTACATCACAAATGAAGTAGGGCAAAGTTGCATGTGCACTATATAGGGACTAATGTCAATGTGCATGTATTGTCAATATATGCAGGCCCACATGATAGATGGGGTGTGTGGTGGAATTTAGCCTGAATAAAGGGGTAACCAGACGGCTGAGGGTTAACAATGGTTGTTTTTAATTTTTTTTAATGCTCTAAGAGTGTCCCAAAAGTGTCCTTAAAATTTCTCCTCATCGGCGTCCTCTTCGGAATTGTTGTACAGCTTTTCTCATTACTCTAGTCTCTTTTAATGGGATGGAAGGTGCAGCCAGGATCCCCTTCCCGACTCTCCTCAGTTCACCTCCATGGAAGACCGAGAGAAAACAAAGAGCCAGAATTAGGTAAGTACTACAAGACCTGGGGTTATGGGTAGGGAAACAGGGAAATGCTTGTGAGGGACGGGGGGGTCTTCACCACTTTATGTGAAAGAAAACAAAGTCCCGTGCAGTTATGCCGTGCCCGAGTGACTTCAAAGGGTGCCCTTCTCCGGAACTTGGAATTGCCTTCCTTATAAGCTGGTCACCAACCTGTTCCCTTTACCTGCCTCCCCCTCCCTTTTTACCCCTGTGTCTCTATTCGAAAGAGACTGTACCTTGTCTAGCTCCTCTAGGAGTGTGGCTGTAGGATTTGAACTTCTCCTTCGGCTTTCTAGCCCGCCTCAGATGCCGTCACGCCTTCCTCCTCCTCGTCGGCTTCCTTGGGCACGTCTTATTCCTCCTTCTCGGGTCCTGCATCTTCTCTGTTGCGTGTCCCCGGTTCTCCTCCCCCGGGTCCCGGGTCTTCTCTCCTCTCTCTCTCCCCGTTGCTCCTCTTCTCTTTCGTTGCCGGCTCTTCTTCTGGACCTCGGAAGCAGCACTCATTTCCAGTGTACCGGCCCTACACTGTTCCCCCGGGGTACCAATAATGATCGTTCTGACACGCTGAGTTGTCAGACCACGACAGAGCCTCACCCGAATATCCGCTACAGGTTGACAGAGGGGCAATGACCAAAATGCCATACTGATTTTAAGTATGTAGGAGATTAATTCTTAGTGAACATGGCTTTGGATGGTTCTACTTCAATCTGCCTGTCAGATGCACATTGCTAGTGTAGTTGTGGCATTCTATGTACATTTTGTATGGAATCTCCAGACAGGATGTGCGGATTCACACCTCAGTGCATACAGAACAGGTATGGATAGATAGAACAGATGTCAGCATTCCACACAGGGTACTGCAGTTAAAGGCCTCACTCATGCCGTCTTAAACCCCATGTTCCATATGTGACACATACTCATACCTTTGTGATGTTTTGTTATGAAAAAGGACAATGAGTGAATAACCAAAGGCGTGTCTGAACGGTGTTGACAGTATACAGTTCATTACACTGTCCACCTACTGGTTGCGTTCCATACTGGAAAAAAGCTGCTTCGATAAACGTTTGGCAAAGACTTGCAAGATACAGCACAAGATACTTGTGCATATGAGATCTACAGCCATGCATGCACACACTCATCACATGGATATGCTATGAGGTGATATGCATCAAGGTGACATTCCTTGCTGACATGTATGGACAGGCACTAGGCTATGAAGACTAGATTAGGGTAGACAATGCGATCTCATATGCTTACAATGGCAACACCTAAGTACTACGGCTTTGTTACATTAGGAGAAGTAAATTTGTTTTATGACGAATGGTCAAATTTAAAAATAACATTGCAGGTGGGTTGGGAGCACACTGCCTCACATCCCAGCAAAGTTTGCCCCTTTGCATCCTGATAAATACAGATCACAGTTAGAGCTTACTTCAGAATTAGCTGTAGTTTTTCACCATAGTTGGTGCAGACATTGCTGTATATCTCTAGACATGTTTCAGAGTTTAGCCCTTCATCGATAGACAGCAGAAGTACCGGGGAGCAAAGAAAATTAACCTGGGCTTGTTGGAAATGCTGCCAAGGTCCTCTCAGGTCACAGTGTCACTCACAGGCACAAGAGTGCATCTCCAAAGTTTGGCAGCTTGCTGGCTCAAGGAAGCCTTTTAAACATGAGTGGGGGGGGGGGGAGGTTGGAGAACACTGCCTCACATCAAAGCACTGTATGCCCCTTTGCTTCCTGGTAAAGATAACAGCACTACCTGCACCAACTTTGGTAAAAAACTACAGCAACTTTCAAATAATCCTACTGTATTTACCAGGATGCAATTGGGTGAACTGTGCTGGGATGAGAGGCAGTGTGCTCCCTCCCTTAAGCCAATGAGCTGACAAACTGACCTGGGATGCACCTGTGTACCTGTGGAGTGGTACTGTGACCTGTGAAGACTTGGGCAGCATACCAGCAACCCCAGATGACTTTTCTCCGCTCTCTACTACTTCTGCTCCCTACTGATGAAGGGCTAAACCAGAAACACTTGTCTAGAGATAACAGCACTATCTGCACCAACTTTGGTGAAAAACTGCTGGGATGAGAGGCAGTGTGATCCCTCTCCCGTAAGCATAATATGGATTGACACAGTTCCTATATCAGCTTTGTCTGATACATATTTCCTCCTGCTGCAACAGCCAACATGACACCTGACCAGCAGAAGGCCCACCTAATTCGTTTGGAACGATACTGCCACATTTGGCACGTAGCAAAGGCCTACCGGAGCATGGCTCCCCAATACATTGAAGAGAGGGCAGATGGGAGCTAGAAGGTGAAACCCCACGGCCCACATACACATAAGAAGCCAGGCACTAGCCAGAGTGTTGCAGAGGGCCAAGGATATTGATTGGTTGCTGTTCCAGGCCCTTACACTACTCAGCCAGCTGCACCACCACAGCCCATGTCCCCAACCGCTGGACAGTTTACAGACTTCGAAAGCTGGCAATGAAGGACCTACCGGACCTCAAACTATGTGTTGCCCGTTTGGAGCACAAGGTTGACACCCTGATACGTCTGGCCCAGATGCTACAGCAGTCCGTGGACGGAACTGCGAAGCAGATACAGGGCCAGATGTATGTAGCTTCGTTTTTGCAATTTCCTAATTGTGAATCTTTGAGGTTCGCACTTAGGAAATCGCAAGCAGCTATGTACAACAGTGTGTTTTATGCTGTGTGCGATTCCAACTGGGTGGCAATTGACCAACCTCATTATTTTTTATTAGGTAGATTGCAAATTGTGACCCTTTGGGAATCACTAAAAACACAGGGATGGTGGCCTGTCGGGGACAGCAGACCACCATGTCTGTTTGCTTTTAAATAAAGCAACTTTGTTTTCTAAAAATGCAGCCCATTTTCCTTAAAAGAAAGCGGAATGCGTATCAAAAAGAAAAATGAAACATTTCAGTTAAATTTTTTGAGAGTAGGCAGTGGTCTGGGGAACCACTGCCTGCCCTTAAAAAACGTTTTTGCATGCATTCCCAATGGGGAAGGGTTCCCTTGGTGACCCCTCCCTGTTTGCGAATGGGTTGCCACCAAATTGAATTTGGTGGTAAAAAGTAATGTTTTGCAACCGCAATTTGGTCGCAAAACATTCACATGTACCACTGCGAGTCTCTATTAGGAACGCTCTTAACATGCCCCATCCTAATACAGAATCGCTAACCCATTTTGCGATTCAATAATAGATTACCAAATCACAAAATAGGGTTTAGTACATAGGAAAATGCTTTTTTGTGTTCGCAAACGGCCCAATTCTGCGAATATGCCATTTGCGGCCTGAAAAAAACTAAGTTCATCTGGCCCTTAGTCCTCGGTTGGACTTGATACGCTTCTCCAGTTTTTTAATTATTTTTTTATTTTAGAGTGGTTTTATAGCATAGTTTAGGATAGGTTTTAGTGTAGGCCTAGGTTAGTTAAGTTTTAGTCATTTTTTAGGTTTTAGGTGTGTTTTTTCTTAGTCGGGTGGGTAGGTAATTTAGTGGGTGGGGGTTGATGTGTAGGATGTGTTGATAAATAATATGTATAAAATAACAAATTCAAAAAAATATGCATTTGTTTAGCTTTCTATGTTTAGGTAGTTTGTGTATAGGTGTAATTGATGTTATTGTATTTAAATGTGTATTAAGAGGGTTGGGGGTTGATGTTTCACATGTGTTCTGTGGTACATGTGTTGAATAGAATAAGTTAAGGTAAGCTAGTTTTAGATAGATTTTGGGATAAGGTAGTGTAGTTTAGGTAGCATGGGTTAGTTTATTTTTAGTTTAGAGTACATAAGTAAGGTAGTGCAGACTAGGTAGTTTTACTTTTGTTTTATATATACATTAAATAGCAATCTTTTGTACATGCAAGTCTGCTTCATGATTTACTGAGTAGCAGTTGTCATATCTCCCTAGGTTGTGTTAAGCACATGTTGTAGGATTTCAAAGCAGTGTTTTTAGACATGTGCAACAAGGTGAAATACCTATGGAGAAGAACCTGTCAAGGTGCCAGGGAATCACTTAAGGGATCTTTAAACAATATAATTAAGCTCTGTATCTGGCACTCTTGCAGTGAATGAATACACAGCCCAAAACAGGTATTCACATTAGGGTTGGGCAGAACTCACGGAGTTCTACTCTGTGGAATTCAGCGGAGTTGGTTTACAACTCCGTGGAATTCCGTGGAGTTCCACGAGCGGTGGAGTGCCGCATGCCCTGGCCTGAATGCACCCGATTTCGGAAGCGCTAAGCACGGTCGGCCTGCTTAGTGCTTCTGAGATCGGGTGCATTCAGGCCAGAACAGGTGGCAGAGAAAGCTGCCGTTTTCAGGCCGCTTGTGCACGGCATGTCCCATGTGCACTGCACACTGGGCAGGCCGGTGTACAAGAGGCCTGGGAAGGCCGGTGCTCAAGAGGCCTGGAACGGTAGCTTTCGCTGCTTACGGCCTTGAACTCAGGCCAGGGCCGTAAGCAGAAAAAGCTGCAGTTTCTAGCCTCTTGTGCACCAGTGTGCACAGAACAAAAGACGAGGACTTACCAGGGTCTTCCCAGGTGCTCCTCATTGTCAGCAGCCTGGCTCTCTGCCTCCTTCTGCCCCCTGCTCCTAGGGTGCTGGCGGACGGAGGCCTGGAACCGGAGTTGGTGCTGGCGAGCAGCTCCATCGCCGACGTTGGGCCAAGTACGCACTGCAGCCCAGTTATGGGCCACATAGCGCAAGTGCAGACTGTGCTTATGCTGTGTGGCCCATAACTGGGCTGCAGTGTACACGCGGTGAGCTCTGGTCCGCTGGTGGGGCTAGCAGAGTTTTGGGTCGAACTCCACGCTCCAAGTGGAGCTCGGGGGCAAAAACTCTGTTAGCACCACCAGCGGAGCAGAGCTCACCTCCCACAGCCCATCGCTAATTCACATAATGTAGCACAGAGTGTGTGTAAATTATGCTACATGCATTGAATAGATGATTATGTCAAACCATTGTCACTAATCAAGGATATTTTGGTTCACACATGGATGCCAGCCACTTGCACAATCACCCTAGCACTATTTTATTATCATAGCAGTTTTGTTTGCTGGCTAGTAGCCATGAAGGTGGTCTTCACCTGTGCTGTGAATTCATTCAGCCTAACCATACACTGAATGCTAATTGTTGCATTTCATGATTTTGACCTTGGGTAACTACTTGCTAGTATAGATGCACGTAGGGGTCACAAAAACTGTTTACCTTTGCCTCTGTAGATTTGTCAATGACTGTAGGACACACATTTCCCTTTGGCTAGTAGGTAGTGTCTTTAAGGTATGAACATCCACCATTGTCAACTTAATGCTCACAGCCAGATGATAGATAGAGTGCTGAAACCTTTCAAACTCTCACCCCCAGTCACAGATCTGGGTTCAATCCATTGTTCTTTTGCTCACCATGCCACCTGAGTTTGGACCCAGTCATATGCAAATCAGTCTTGACTTTGTTCCCCATAGGAGTAGTCCAGCCCAAACTGCCAGACCAGGTCCTCTTTGGACCGGTAGCAAGCATTCTGGGACTGGTTTTGGGATAGCACCCCTCACCACCCAGGTTAGCTTTAATCCAGCGGCACATTTCCTTTGTACCAGAATTAAATATATGCTGAGTATCACACATAGCTAGACTGATCACCACTCATTTGGACATGTACATGACTCCTCTGGCAATCTTCATTTGGGCTCAGTGACTCTACTTACTGTAACACACAGATGGACGCCTGATCATACATTGACTCATGTGACACCAAAGCATACATTTACATGCACCACTAATGCCAGACATGGCTGCATGTTTTTGTGACCTATGTATCTGGCTAGACCCACACATGCTAGTATATTTGGTTATGCATGACCTGTACCTACTCTGGTTTGGCACACACTTTTACCCATACTTCTCAGCCTCAAAATATCACAGATTCCCACCATAGTTATGGCAACCTAGCTCATCCTGTCACTTCTGATTTCACTGTTTGTCATCCTCTTGCTTTGACATGTGTATTGTTGTCTGAGTTTTGTTCTTCAATCAACTTCCTGGCACGTGCTACATCTTCCCCCTGGTGCACATCACATGCTGGATGTAGTACACCCACGTCCTCTTCTATGTCATCCCTTCTCAGCAGCAACAGATGTGTTACGATGCCTGTGCATAGCTCAAGATACCTTGCAGTACACATGCCCCTTCTCACCTCCTTGCTATGCAACGTGCCCCCACTGAAACAGAGTAACAGTTCAGTGTCCTCAACCACACATACATTTAAAAGCACTACTAAGGGACAAAATGTCTCACACATCATCTATTGTTTTACCAAACACACAGCTCAGTTTTGTATGCATCACTTGCTTCACCCTCCATGGGATATTAATATACCAGGATTGATGGTGTTGGTATCATGGCAGGCTACAACTGTATGCTTATACCCCACACATCATGGCATCTGTGTGCAATGTAGTTTGATACTAGGGACTAATGGACATATTTACAATCTGCATGCACCACCAGTGCCACACTTATATAGACACACCAATGGCAGAAATTGCAGGCTCACATGTATGGGGCCACACAAAGGCTATGTGCATGCCTTTGGATGGCCTCATAGGTATTGAATAAGGCAAGGCATGGTAAATTGGCTGTGTTGCCTCAGCCTGCATCGGGGGGTCATTCCATGTGTGTTGTGGTAGGTTTTGCAATGCAACACCCATTGCTTTGGACACATTCCCAGATTTCAAGAACAGGTAAAATTGGACATGCGCACAAACACATATGCCTACCCTGGGCAGGCCTAGAAAGGAAAATGAACTTTATTTCTACTCCTTTTTGCCTCTTTCCTTGTGTGCTGCATTTTGCTGGACAGATGGGAAGAAGTAAATGCCTCCATGAATTGTTATTGTGCAGGTAGGTATGCCTTCATCCACAAAGACATTCCTGCATTCAATGCAGGCACCGTTGCAACATGTTGCACGTGTGCCAGCCATGATGTTAGGCAGCCATTAGGGTGGCAGCATGGGGGGAGGAACAAGAATGGTTCATTTTATAAACATACATAGCATTTGTCCTCTTTATGTGTGGCCCAGGGCAGCACACCATGGCCCTTTGCTATGCTGCCTTTCACCTGTATTGTTGTACTTGTGCCCATCTAGACACGACTCTGCACATGGTCCTATGTGGTGGCACGTCACATGCCCAACACCTGACTCTTCTCTCAGGTGAGAAATTGACCCTCTGACACCCACATTCCATTGGATAGCTTTACAGTTCAGATTTGGCTGCATGACCCCACGAGAAGCCCACTCACATAATGGTGCAAGGGGGCATGCACTATCCATCTCTGGGTGGTCATAGTTCCTGTCTTGCCATGTTGTGGTGTTACAGTCCAGGCAACATATTTACTAGGAATTGGTGTAGGCCAGCACTGCAAGCCTTCATGTTGCACTACTCACACCAATGTGAAAGGGCAGAAATGCACCATATGTACAAGACAGAGTGCATATCTGTCCTTTCCCGTTGCGCTGACGCACAAATTGCTGCCTAGCACCAATGCAGACACACCTGCACTTGCGTTGTTAGGAGGATTGTTTTGTGCAGCAGGAAGGGACACCTTTATGTAAAATACCAACCCAGAGAGGCATTTTAATCTTTCTCTGTGTGCAGCATTCAGCACACATAGTAGGAGCAAAAAATGAGGCCAAATGAAGCTATTTCTTGTCTTTGCACATGCTGTGGAGAGGAGTAGCTTTTTTACACATTCCCAGGTTTACAGATTCTTGTAAATCTGGGAATGAGTCAAAACTCATGGGTGTTGCGTGTTAACACCTACAGCAACACCCATGGTATGCCTCACTGAAGCAGTGCGAGGCAGCTCAGCAACTTGCACTGCTTTGCCTTCCACCATATCTACGAGGCCATGAAAAGTCAGGCAAATTGACTTTGCGTGGCCTTGTAGTTATGGGTCTGGCTATGCGCCGCAAGTGCATCACAAAAAGTGACGCACCGACAGTGTAAGCTTGTTTTAAATATGCCCCCAGATCTTTTGCTTGGTATTGTGGGACTTGTAATCTGCGACACTGACGTTCTGCATTGCACAAGAATCCCAAGGACCCAACAGTGAAGATAGACTGGTGTAGCACATCACACATGGACTGAACACACATGACGGCTGTGGACTGAGTTGTGTGACTTACATTTCTCAGATGTGGGACTGGACATGTGGCCATTTCCATCCCTTTCCCTTACACTCAGCGCAGTGAAGCCCAGAACGGTAGCATGCTGCACTACAGAACCTGACATATTTGGTGCAGTAGTCCCTTTTTGCCACTTACCCTGTGTGTCTTGTTGGTACTCATGGGCTTCACTGTCATGTCCTCCACTACAGCCACCAACTAGTCTGGGATGACTGATGCCACCTGCTCCTCCAAGTCCATCAGCTCCTCCAAAGCCTCAGGTACTCCTTGTCTGGTGTGCATGGCTGCCTTCAAGTTGCTGGCCAGTTTTTCCTTGGTTCTGCACTTGTAGTTGTGCCAGAGCTTCTTGCAATCTGTCAAAGTCCTCTTGACTTGCCATACACTGTTGATTTCATCCACTGTGGACTTCCATATTGCCTCTTTGTTCCCTAATGGCAATTTTGAGGTGACAAAGAGTTGATGTTCATGCTTTGTCACCTCTGTTACAGTATTTGGTTCTCCTCCTCACTGAAATTCATCTTCTTCTTACCGGGGTCTGCCTGGACATCCTGGCTGCTTCTGGGGTTGCTGAAGTTGTTACCTTGGCTGCTGCTGCCTTCTCCATGTTTTCCTTCATTGCAATGGGGAAAATTATTTTTTGTGGCAAAGTGTCAATGTTTGTAGAATTTCTGATGCATTCCGCACTCAAAAGTGACGCAAGGGTGATTTGTGTTTTTTTGCAACAGAAGCGTCAGATTTTGTTATGACATGATGCCCACGGATGCGTCATTTGCTTTGTCACAGCCTGGAACCTTGTACCATGGTGCGTCGTGTTGTAAATACAACAAATCCATGGCATAGGATTCTGTCATACTAAAGCACAAGTTATTTTGATGCCTCGCCGCCGCACCGCAGCAATTCATCACTTCTTATCAATAAGGCCCTGGGTTCTTCCTCCCCTCCAACCCTAACGAGTGACGATGGACTCGTGCACCAAATTTGAAGAACTGATCAATGGGGCATTTTTACAAGAAAGTGGAGCATCAGCTCTGATGCACTACTTTTTTGTGTTGCCCTGCGCCCCCCTAACATCACCATGGTAGCTCTGTATTTGCTATACAGTGCACCATGGCGCAGGTTAGCACAATAGTGTTGTAATTTATGATGCTGTTGTGCTGCTTTGCTGGATTAGCCCCATAAATTATGCCCTGAACAGGTGTTAAAAATGACAGAAAAAATGGCACAGGGAAATCTTGTAAATTTCAGTGCGCTCAATTTTTTGGGGCCTCCCTGCTTGGGAACGCCCCCCTTATTATGGGAAAATCAACTGAACGCCTGCTCTGACTAGGTGTTAAAAATGACGGAAAAAATGGCGCAGTGAAATCTTGTAAATTTCACTCTGCCATATTTTTGGGCCTCCCTGCGTGTGAACACCCCCCTTGCATTCATTATACCTGGCGCAGGTATAATGTGGCGCAAGGGGTTACAAAGTGGTGCAATGCATGCATTGCCCCATTTGTAAATATGTTGTATAGGGCCAGATGTAGCAAGCAGTTTTGCCCATTCTGTGTCTATGGGAATATGTGTTCGTACATATGGCCCATAATGAGGACCTCCTTAACGCCTCCTTATTGTAAAAAAAGAAATTATGCTAGGGAGGCACAAGGGGCTTGTAATTATGTCCCCATGTATCCAGATGGTGTCCTTGAAAACATAAGAAGGTCGGGGAGAAATAGTTGGCATATTAAGGTCTAGATTGAAGTAAATCCAGATGTTTCCCACCTGTTATATCATTGTGATGCTTATTGTCTCTACTGGCAGACTGTTGCTTTTTTCACAGGAGAAAATGAAAATAGTGTTTTTAAGGTTTTAAGGCAAAAGTGTATTTAGTGAATCTGCAACTACAAACATAAGCGCTGTAGAAGCCAAATGTGAAGGTTGTTTCAATTGATAGGAAAACAGAATTAAAAAGTTAATGAAGTTCACAGTAAACTTGTATTTTTAGAGACTAGCCACCCAAACTGTTCAAGACTGCCCTATGAATTAATATTTCCTATCTACAATTTCAGCCTGTGACTTGCATTGAACACTTAAAAACTCTACAGCTTAGATAAGAAGATCCATAAAACACGAAGCTGGTTAGCACTTTGGCACTTTTGTTTTTTTGATATACTTTAATTATATTTTACCAAAAACATACAGTTGTGTCATACTGCATAAAATGGATAGATATACAGGTGGGTACCGGTGGTACTTATGAACAAGGTAAACAACAATTCAATAAATTAAAGCCCAAATCCTCCCCCCATCAGACAAGTCCTCAGCACTTGGTTTAGCAGCAGTGCACCATACCCTCTGCCTTCATGTGAGAATGCGTCCTTGTCTCAATGTTTATATCCCCATAACCTCCCCTGTGACTACACCTGAGACTTCATCCTCGCATTGGCACGTTTGTTAATCTGAATTAAACAATTTGAAACTAGAACATGCATCTAAAGCAGTGGTTCCCAACCTGTGGTCCGCGGACCCCTGGGGGCCCGTGACACAATCCCAGGGGGTCCGCAGGCCTGGGCTGGGAGGAAGGCACTTCTCCAGCAGGGGCCTCTGACAAACATGTGCGTGCGTGTTTTCATATTTATTACTTCCTTTGTTTAGCAGTTTTAAACGTACTGCAAAGCTCCTTGTACTGCAAAAATAAAAGCATCAAGCTAACTCAAGTGAATAATGTATCTGCTGGAGAGAGATGGGAGTTTTGTGCAGTGGCAGTTTTGACTCAAAGGTAGCGTAGATGGTTAATATGCCTGCTGCAAAGAATGTGTATCATACAAAGAACAGTATTTTATGTGCATGGTACAGTGGGTTACTGCTTTTGTCACAGTGATTCTTTTGTTACTGTGCAGTTCATAATCGTAATCTAGCACAGTGAGCTATGAACTGCCATTAAAGAGCTGCATGCAAACCGCATGGCACAAATTAGAAAGTTGTTTTTTTCCTAGTCTTTCATTTTCCTTATGCTGCTAAAAAAGTTTTGCTTGTGTAGAAATACATTCTTATTGCTAACACAGTGCTTAATTTGTGCTTGTTGTTTCCGGTGCTGAACACCGGCACTTATTTTTGATGTCCGGGGCTTATTCTTCTTCCTCAAGCATTTGCTGCAAGCAAAAGACACAAGTGGGAAAGACGGAGGAAGGGAAAAACTAAAAAGCGTCACAAAGGGAGAAAGTAGAAAGCTGCTAGAGTGAGCTGAAGTGGCAGGGAGTGGCTTTATATGGATTGAAGAGGCCAAAGATGGTTTCAGGATTACGCTCCCTCAGTATTCCGTGTTCCCACACTTAATTGCAGCAGCCGCATGTTTAAGAGGAGGGCTTTGGACACTGGCACATTTTTATTTACAAATTAAGCACTGTGCTAACGTCATCGCTAAGCACTGTGCTGTGTTCTGAATCCTACGTTTGTGCTTCTCCGGACCAAGCACTCTTAGAAAATGCCTACCAGTGTGGATGACATGTGAATCCTACACCTTGTATTCCCCTGTAAAGTTCCCTGACACCCTACAGTGATATAAAAGGTGCTATAAAACAAATGAAGTACATGTGACAGAGAGGCTAGGGAAAGATAAGAGGCCCTTATGGTTTACTTCCTTACCCCTTCAATTATTTATGTGAAAAAGCTTTCTCAGATCTTGCATACTTAAAAAATAAAAACAGAAATCGCTTCGGAAATGTAGAATCTGACCTGAGGATTCACCTTTCCTAAATAAAACAAAACAGTGAAAAGGTAGTTGCAGAGATGCAGCGCCAACCTCCCCAATAAAAGTTTTCGATTTATGCATATTTTTTCAATATAAAAGAATTTTATCTTTAGTAATTTGAGTATTTGTTTGGTGTGTACTTGTTATATTTTTTGTGAATTACTGTTTTAATGTTTGAAAATTAAATCGTACAAATTGCTGCGGGTCCCCGGCTTCAAGTAATGATTCATTGGGGGGTCCTCAGGAGTCAAAGTGTTGGGAACCACTGATCTAAAGGTTTGATTTAATATGACCTTTCATAAATGTATGTTACTTATCAAGAAAACCACATTGGTTTGTGTTAGGTCGGAAAAACCTGAAATAAATCTGATATACTGTATATGTAATGCCTATTCAGAAAGAAAATTTGTTATAGAAAGATAGGTCCAGATTCATTTGAGCCCAGGAAGTTGTACTGGATTTCGAATGGCATTCGACCGTAATGTGGTAAATAAAAGGATTGAAATGTAACTGTCGGTGGTGAATAAAAATTAATAAGTAATGCAATTGGACTGTTAACTACAGGTATAACATGAAACAATGAATAAACTGAAACTTAAACAAAAACAAAAGGAATTCAGAAACGATGTTAATATGAGCTTGTGTGGACATAAGGAATACTTAAATTGGCTAAAGAATTGTTGTGAATAAGTAGAGGAACTAGAATGTGCTGGGAGAATAAGAGATCAAGTCGTTGGGAAAATAGATAAGAATTATGGAAAGATAAATAGGGTCAGAGGTATAGAGGAATAGAACACTGATATTACAATGTATGGGGTGAAGGGAAAACCATGATATAAGTGTAGTGAGAGATGCAGACATTACTGCAGCGGGTGGGTGCGACAATCGCTTCACTCTTTCAAGCTAAATTTCATGTATTTTGTGCTTCCTTTTTACTTACACCAATTATATATTTTAGGAAATAAATGTTGTACCGTCTGAAAAACAATCTAAGGAGGTTCGAAGAGTATTAGTTAGGGAAACATATTCAGTTTCTATTTATGATTTGGATTTAAAAAAAAGTAGAAAATGGCTGGAAATTAATGAAAACATGGTACAAAGTGAGGATAACAGATAGTGTCTAAATGAAGGAATGAGTAAATTCGGAACAAATAAGTGTTTTGGACCTTTTTTAAACGTTTACAAATTAAGAAATGTTATCACAATATCTGGGGTATCACACTTAGAAGCTAGCTGAGCACACCTAATAGTTGCAACACTCCACCACTGGTTTTGCTCTACTAAGGTATGTAGACAGGGCCAGCTTTAGCGCTGGGAGTGCTCAGTCTGAAAATCTTTTTTGCCCCTCCGTACCCCCATGACATCCTTCCCAACAGACCCCTCACTACCACTCTCTAACAGAGGCCCTCATCTTCCCATAGCCCCTCTCACGTGCATTTAATTTGTTTTATAGCACTACTCATACCTGTGTAGGGTATTAGAGCACTTTACATCAAACACACATTATACAGAGACAATGAATCATACTTGTGTAACTCAGACTATAGGAAATGTTACATAAAACTATGAGGATTACAAGGTGTAGGAATCACCTGTCATCCATACTAGCAGGTAGTATATTTTAAGAGTGTTTTGTCTAGAGAAGCACAAACTCAGGATTTAAAACCTACTACAGTAGTTGGCTTTACTAATAAGAATCTATTTCTACCCAAACAAACCCTTTTTTAACAACAGTTAAATAATAATGAACGACTATGGAAAACCAGAGAGGACTAACCTATGCCATGCAGCTCTTAGATAACAGTTCATAGGTCACTGTGCTAAATTAGGATTGTAATTTATGAACTTCAAATAACAAAGGGATCTCTGTGATAAAAGCAGTAACCCACTGTGCTAGCCATATAAAATACATTTCTGTGACCTGCATGGTACACGCTCTTTACAGCAGGCAAATTACCACTCTGTGCTATTTCATGATGAGTAAAACCTGCCCCTAGACAAAAGATCTCTGCCAGCAGGAACATTAATCACCAGTTATCTCGACATTTTTATTGTTGCCTGAAAACTGCTGGAAACACAAGAAAATCTGCAGGAGGTGCTTTTAGACCCACAAGTCATTTCTGACTCATTCTGAGTCATTCCACTCTCCCACCCCCCAACCCCACCCTCAGCACCAGGTACGGCTGCACTTGTCACAGTGCCCTAAAGCCTGCCCTGGAAGTAAATATCACCTATGGGCATACTGCAAGCATTTAAATATACCACATATACGTTCAGATAAACTTGGTAACTACGGTCAGAACATACAGCAGAGGCTCAGAATCCTCCAGTACTGGAGGCAAAAATAAATCACACTGCAAATAGCCTCTCTCATAAGCTTCTTCTCAAAAGCATGCTCATCTCCCAAATCCTACCAGCACAGAGTATGAGCTATAATTGCTCAGTGCTCATAAACACCAGTCGAGCAGAGAGACCAGAAATATGGCACCTTTGGTGCAGTTCTCTAGGACCTTCACTTTTTAGTATTAGCTAGATGGTTTTTACTACATAGAAGTCGCTCTTCTTCATCCATAAATTTAGGGGTATATTAAACAAAGAGTTTTGCCGCTCTTGTGCCACCCATCGGGGTCCTAGAGCGACATAACTCTTAAGTTAGATTTATCAAGCCACACAAGACCACCTTGTGTGGCCTTTCCTGGCTTGATAAATCTTGAGTAATGCAATGCAGCGCAAATTGCTGTATTGCGTTACTTTGCCCTGCGAAGGCCTTCCATGGCTGGAGCGTGGGTGTTCCCAGGCATCCACCAATGGATTTTGGTGCATTCCAAGATTTACCTTTACTGGTAGACCTGGGAATACAGCAAAATCCTACTCCTCCACAGGTGAGGTGTAACAAGGAGAAATATCTTATTTTTTTCTCCTTACTTCCTCTTTGTATGTGTGCTACATTCTGCAGCACAATTAGGAAGAGGAAAATGCCTCTCTCTCAGGATTGTTTTTGTGCAGGAATGTGTTCCTTCCTGCACAAAAACAATCCTGTCTGCAACACAGGCAACGTTGCACCATCGTGCAAGGGTGCCTGCATTGGCGATAGGCAGCACATTGTGTGCCAGCGCAGGGAAAAGATAGGAATGAGCCATACAATGTTGAATACGGAGCATTCCTGTCCTTTTCCTACCACACAGCGCAGCAAGGTGACTTGCTACACTGCATAAGGTTTTGTTAAACTTGCCCTTAAATTAATCTGACAATGACCATTTCCCGACCACCCCACATGTAGAAATTGATTGCTTGTCAGCAAGTTCTAATGCCGAATTGAATGAATATCGGACAAAGCCAGTATCTGCATACGTTTAAACCAGTGACGGCTGGTGCATTTTGAAAGTGGTGGGGCAGAAAGCTATGAGTTTGAATCAAACATGGGTGGGAGGGTGCTGGGGTTCTCCATTCGCAAGACAATATAAGAAACAATATGTGTAAATGATGTATTTTCAGTACATCCTTCACGAAAGCTTGCTCCATTTTCTTTAAAAAACAGAAGCAAATGGACTCAAAAACAGACTTGCCACTCACAAAGACACAATACACGTCCTACACTCACAGACACGTCACACCTCTCACTCTGCAGTTATAGACCTGCAGTGCTTTGCTCGCCGTACATTCACACATGCATACTGCTCACCCAGCACCAACAAAGGCACCTGCACTCACACAGCAGCCCCACTCACCCAGTGGACTACTCACCATGCAGTTGTACAGGCACACCACTCATTCATACCGCGTCCCACTCACCCTGCACAGATATAGGCACAACACTCACCCTACACTCACAAAGCACCCCAACCATTCTTCACTCATGGAGGCACACCACTCTCTCAGCAGTCACACAGGCACACAGCTCACCATTTATTCACACAGGCACACCGTTCACCCTGTACTCATACAGGCACACCGCTCACCCTGTACTCATAAAGGCACACTCCTCATCCTGCATTCGTTCAGCGCCCCCTCTCACCTTGCACTTATACAGCATCCCCACTCACCCTACACTCATACAGTGCCCCCACTCACAATGCACTAATGCAGGCACACCACTCACCCTACACTCATACAGGCACAGCAGTCACCAAGTGGACTTTCATAAGGGTCTGGAGAAAGTACAGAGTAATTATGCAGTTGAAAGATGCACACTCGAAACAAGAGAGTTGCAATTTTTATAAGATGGGAAAGGATCAGCAGCAGCCTGTCCATATGGGCAAAGGGGCCATGCCCTCTCACATTTTTTGGAGAAAAAGAGTGTCTGCCAGGCTGAGTGAAGGTCAGCCTGACAGACACTGTTCTTGTTCAGGTCAGGCAGCCAGGAGTTAGACATGTGCTAAATGCACAGGCTCCCTGCTACCTGAGCTGAACTTTGCCACGCTGAGGATCTCACAGCTCTCTGGGCGTTACTTCCTCAGCCTGGTAAAAGTGTCTAGAGGCCCTCTCTCTCATGACGAGAGTGAGCGTCAGTGATTGCCTCAAATATGGGCGCATCAGTTTTAAGCCTTGAAGTGACCAGGGCTGAGTGTCAATCAGTGACACCTCATCACAGAGTGGGGTCTCAGTGACCCCCATGCCCCTCTGTGATGAGTGAGTGACTGCTATCTTCTCTCGATGAGAGAAGGGAGCAGTACCAGCCCTCGTGGGACCTGCAAGGCTTTCCTCTCTGGAGTTGCAGAGCAGGTAAATATTTTTTGGTCCTTTGGTGTGTGCGTGCATGTATGTATAAATGTATAAATTTGATGTGAGTGTTGTGAATTGGTGTGTGTGTGCACACATGTGTATGAATGCATGGGTGTGAGAGAGTGTACGTGTGTGCATTCCTACCAAAATTACCAACTTCCACTGGAAATAATGACTTGTATGACTTCCTTGCTCACTGAAATGTTAGTAAAATGCACGAGTAGAAATCACATATCCCTTATTGTCATGCAAGTTTCTCTTTCAATGTCTTGGCCTAGTAGGAGGGATGCCAGGAGCCTTGTTAGATTCACTTTGGATGGCAGAGGATAAAGAGGTGGGAGTGTCCGATATCCAGCTCTTAGTCTTTCATTTTGTTTCAGTTCAGGAGGCCACTGTACCACAGGGCCTCGGTGTGGTCCGATAGATGAGACAGCAGGCCTAGTGGAATGGAATTTACCTACTTTTCAACAAACATATTTCAAAGTCAAACAATATCTGGCATTGGCAGTTTGCAGTCACAGCTTTTTCAATTTAAAAGCGGTATTTATCCACAACAAGTGCAATTTTAACAATATAATAACAATATAATAATATCTAGATTTGTTACACAATAAACATTATGGGCCATATTTATACTTTTTGACGCAAAACTGCGCCGGCTAACGCCATTCTGAAGCGCCATGCGGGCGCCGTATTTATTCAATGACGTTAGCCGGCGTTAGCCGCCGGCGCTGCCTGGTGTGCGTGAAAAAAAACGACGTACACCAGGCAGCGCCGGCGTAGGGGGATATGGAGCGTGGGCGCCAAAAAATGGGGCAAGTCAGGCTGAGGCAAATTTTTCACCTCAACCCGATTTGCGCCATTTTTTTCGACTCCCAACCCCCATAGAAATGACTCCTGTCTTAGCAAAGACAGGAGTCATGCCCCCTTGCCCAAAGGCCATGCCCAGGGGACTTCTGTCCCCTGGGCATGGTCATTGGGCATAGTGGCATGTAGAGGGGCACAAATCAGGCCCCCCTAGGCCACAAAAAAAAAACACTTACCTGAACTTACCTTAATGTCCCTGGGATGGGTCCCTCCATCCTTAGGCGTCCTCCTGGGGTGGGCAAGGGTGACAGGGGAGGTCCCTGGGGGCATGGGAGGGCACCTCTGTGCTCCTTCTGAGCCCACAGGTCCCTTAACGCATGCCCTGACCAGGCGCTAAAAAACGGCGCAAAAGCGGGCGTACGTCATTTTTTTTGACCCGCCCACTCCCGGGCGTGAATTTTGCCCGGGAGTGTAAATACGGCGCACATGCCTCGGAGTCAATTTTTTAGACGGGAACGCCTACCTTCCATATCATTAACGCAAAGTAGGTGTCCACGCTAAAAAATGACGCAAACTCCATGGACTTTGGCGCTAGACGCGTCTAACGCCAAAGTATAAATATGGAGTTAGTTTTGCGTCGGAATTGCGTAAAAAAAAAGACGCAATTCCGGCGCAAAAAGAGTATAAATATGCCCCTATATATGATACAAGAAAAGGAGTTTTAGAATTTATCAAAAGGGGGAGGGAAAGTGGGGGAGGGGAAACAGGGGAAAGAAACTGTAAGTATATCATCAAAGAATAAAGGGGGTTATTACAACTTTGGAGGAGGTGTTAATCTGTCCCAAAAGTGATGGTAAAGTGACGGATATACCACCAGCCGTATTACGAGTCCATTATATCCTATGGAACTCGTAATACGGCTGGTGGTATATCCTTCAGATTTGGGACAGATTAACACCTCCTCCAAAATTGTAATAACCCCCATAGTCTTCACAACCTGTACAAATATTGCACATAAGTTAGAAACAGCATAAACAATAAACCAATATCCATCAATATTCAATAATAAGGAAAAAGACAGAGGTAAATATCCATGGGGGTTGGAAATTTTCAGAAAACGTGCTGGAAGTAGTAGAAAAATCATTAACATTTGTTTTTAAGGGCGGACATCAATGGCAATCATAAAGTGTCTATTATGTAAATAGGAAGAGACATAAGAAATATCCATTTTATGATGGTAACAGACAGAGTCCCACCACGTCTGGTATGAGATTTTAGATGAGCATTTCCAATTAATACTAATTTGTTGAAAAGCTATTACTAAAAATACATCAGTTAATTTGGGTGTAGGAAAGTTTTCCATTACCAATATCACTATACCACTCACAAATCTTGGAATTCCTTTCCCTATTGCTTCCGAGGTACCTATCTCCTGCAAATCTTTCACCTCACAAGAAATCTCAAACAGTTTAGTTACAAATGTGTTACTTTTGTTACTTGTCTCCGCCTCCTTTCACAAGTAAGCTATCGAAAGCAAGTCTATTCTGCAAAACTATTGCACGTTTTGCCATGAGTTCAGTATTTATTGTGGTTAAAGCACTTGCTTTGTTAGTAGCAAGATAATCTGCCAGGGTAGACAGCTTTTTGATCTTCAAATCATTTAAAACTATAAATACAAAGGAATAATAGCACCAAAATATCACCTACTGTGGAATTGCATTTTACCTTGTCCCCATTCTGGGCCTGCTAGACCCTGTGGTAACAAGGCCTGTTTGTTGAACAGCTCATGACTTAGCTGAACTCTGTGTTGTGTTCTTTTCTGTTTGCTCGGAACACATTATGATGTAAGGCTTGTTATCCAGACAGCCCTCCTAAAATATAATTGAACGCTAGCAGAAGCAATACATATGAAGAAATGTACTATCCTGTGTACGTGTAGCCTCTGTTAGATGGAAAGTTCCATCTTGCAACGGGAGGTACGTAAATCATATTCCGTAACTTCCTTTGCTATACTGTAACTTACCTTATTTGGTGCGATATATAGGATTAACGGTAATACCTTCTGCAATGTCTGAGAAATGATCACATGCTAATGTTCACAACTAATGAGATGCATGAACACGCCTTGTGGTTTGTGGAAATAAAAGATCATGTATGACTTCCTTAATTTGAACTGCTTGGACTTGGCTTCTCAAGCCATCAGTTCCTGTGTACATAATAAATTGTCTTTCTAAATACCCTAAGGACTAGCTGGTCTTTAGTTTTCTTCCTAAACTAAAGAAAGCTTCAACATTTTGGTGAAGAATACAGTGCTGCTTGGATTGACGGTCTCCCCTGCATGGACCAGCTGTTGAGGGACCCCCAGCTCCTGTGTACTTTCCCCACCGTGCTTGGGGTGGCCCTCTCTGGAAGGGGAGCCAGTGCTGAGGTGAGTATTTGTCCACTCCTGATTGCCTCTCGTTTTGCTTATGTGCTTTGGTTCTATCTACACATGAGCAGAGTGGAGTGGTAAGGGGTGAGGTTGATTACATGGATTCGGTTCTTGTTCTGATTTTCACTATCTCTCTCTCCTGAGTGAAATCTTCTTTCTGGTTTCCTTTCTCCTCTGCCTTCAGTGGCATGCCCGTTGCACCACCCCCACTTCGGTGGCTGCTCCTGATTTTCTTTTGGTGGCCGTCCACCACACGTCGGATACAGGCTAATTTGCTGCTCTCCCTCTTCACATATCATTTACTACCATCTTTGTCCCTGGGCTAATAGTGCTGTTTCTCTCTGTTTATTTCTTGTGGGAATGGCGCTCTTTGGGCAATATTTGCAGCCGGCAGGGCTGTGTTTTGGGTGTGGTCAACTGGTGGGGTTGCTACTGGTCACAGCCGGAGGGGGTTTGCCTCTCCTGTCCTCAGCCGGTGGGGCTGGGACAGCAGTCTTGGTGGGCAGCTGGTGGAGTTGCCCAGGGTCTCAGCCGGAGGGGCTGAGATGGCAGTGTCCTCAGCCGGAGGGCCTGGGGACAAAGATCTAGCAAGGGGGGTGGTTGGGGGTCTGCCCTGTTTAGAAGGGAGGTGGTGCTCTGCTACATTGCCTGCCACCACCTCAGACCGGGTCCTTTCGGACCCTGCCTTCCAGATGCCCGTGCCCCAAAGGGTGGGGGGGCTCTGGTTTGTTCCCGGGGACCCTTATGGGCCCGAAAACAAGGGGGGGGGGGTGGCAAGGGAGGAAAATGTTGATTTCAGGATCCTTTTCATTATTGTTTGTTGTCTAAACATTTCATGTTTCTTTAAATGCCACCAGTGGATTGTGTGTAACAGTGGAGTGCCTGAAATACAGCATTTTGACAATGAATGGCTGCGGAGACCGTATGCCTGTAGATCAGATGTTTGTATGTTTCTGGTAAGGACCCTATTGTTGACTTTTGGGGGTAAATTGACATAATAAGGAAACTGATGGTACTAGGCTGCTATCCTTCCCATTATTGTTATTTTGACACACATACAGACTGCAGTGCCACCCGATGATAAGCCATCTTCAACTGATACAATATTTCATATTGCCTTCATAGGTACCAACTGCTTTATCACTGCACTCATACTATGGCTACTACTTAGCCCACAGGGATGCAAGGAACACCCGGTGCAAAGGGTAGGGAGCACTGGCATAGTTAAGGGACAGTTCCCCGCTTTTTGCAGGTATTGGGGACATTCCCATCTCTTCCTGTGACAGGTGCACAGTCACAGGAACAATGTGTACAAGGGGATGAGGGAGAAGACCAGCTTGTAGAAGACATACTAATGGGAGAATAGGAAACACAAATAACCCAGTTGCCCCAGTGAAGAAAGACACTCTGGAGCACTCAGTGACAGGAACTCAACCCTCTCAGCCATCCTCAGCTGAGAAGGCAGGTTGTCGTGCCTTGGCACAGGACCTGCTAAGAGAGAAAGCACAAAGAATAAAACTTGAGGAAGTGACGGAAGCCCTGTCGCTTAAAGAAACAAAAGAGGAAGTAGCTCAAACTGCTGGAAAAGTCAGCAGCATTAGCACTCGTGTACAAAAAGAATGCAAGAGGAAGGGGGCAAGATGCCCCTCCTGGTAAAAACAAACTGGGCACAGAACTTTGACAGTGACTCAGGGGACAGTGTTTTAGATGCAGACGGAATGCAGCAAAGGATTTGGGAACTAATGCATTTATGCACATCACACACAGCGAAACATAAATATGCTGACCAAGACTTTACAGGGCACCACCACTGCGGCATGTCACAGGAGAGAAAGCATTTCACAGCCCCAGTTGAAAAAGACCACCCCCACGGCAAGCAACTCTCCCACAGCACAAAAGAAAATGCTCCTCTGGGAAGACAGTGCTAAGTGTCACACATTATTAACAGATTTGGTTGACAAAAGGATGGCACTGGCAGATGTCAACGAAAACTTTAACAGACCACACAGGGAGGAAATACTGACATTAGCACACGCTGATCTAATGGCACAACATACCCAAGTGCACCGCAGCTACACCCAGCATACCAAGCGTGCAGCCCTCCTACCACAGACATATGCCTGGGACACATCCCAGCTTAGTTTCACAGACAGCGAATTGCACTTTTGGGACGATACTAAGTTAACAGAAAAATTGCTATTAGCCATAAAGAAATGACAAAGGTGGAAAGAATTAATGGAGAGTATAACAAAAGCACAGTTTATTAATGATTTACACACAGGCCTCTACCCGGTACTCACAGATGTAGCACTGACCATGCCCCTAAAAGAGATTTCAACAGTATTATCAGGGGAGGAAGATCCCATCACATCCTCTTACATTCATGTACCTTGGACTTGCTCCGATTTAATGTCATTTACTAAAGACTTTCCGAAACTTAGGGAAGAACCCCACAAGTGGTACACAGAATTGGCTAGAATAATAGCAATGGGAGTATTGCTTTGGCGAGACCTCAACACTTTGTTCAATATAATAGTACCAAGGGGCTTGTGGGAGGACTGTAAGAAAGTAATGAACTGGCCAACAGATGAGCCACCAAGGGGATGGGGGGAGCACTGGGAGAAGAGGTAGAAAAGGCAAGAGAAGAGGTTATGGAATACATAAAGGGAAACGTGCCATAAGATAAGGTAGACTGGTTGAAAATAATTAATACAAAGCAGGAAAAGAACAAAAGTGTGAACAGTTATTATGACCGTCTTTTGCAAGTGTACCAACAGAGTAGTGGAATGAAAAATCCATTAGGTGAGGCTATGCCAGCGTTTGTTACCATTTCGGTATTTGCAATACTACAGCAGCCTATCCAGATGCATTTACAGACATCCTATGTATGTTGGCAGCAGGAGCCAAAAGACAAGGTACTGGCCGCAGCCAGATACTGAGCAGACTACCAAACACATCTGCAGAAGGCGGAGGAAGAAAAGACAAAAAGAGAAAAGGTTAAGCTGATGATGGTGCAGAAGTTCTATAGTGGTGGACAGGGCAGACGTAGGGGTAGAGATCGGCAAGGGGACAAAATGAGAGGGCATTCTCTCAACCTCCTCTAGGCACAACATGCTCCCACTGCAATCAGCAAGGACACTGAAAAGCAGACTGCCCCCTCCTAGGTAGGAGACCTAGGGGTAGGAGCCAACAAAGGCAACAACAAAATATACCACCGCCACCTTACACTAATAATGTATTCAATGCCACTACTAATACTACACAACCCCGTCAGGATAGACCACAGGCTCCCCAGCCTCCACCACTATCACGGAGCCATGGTGGATACTGGGCTAGGAAGGAGAATGGTTTCCATCCACCCCCAGAAACATATTTTATGGGCCCAGTAAAATCAGTAGACCAGGAAGGCCCATGTGTGGATGGCACTGTACTGAACAAGACGATCCCCTTTCTGGTGGACACCGGGGCTTCAAGGTCAATGCTGAAGGCATCAGACATACCAGATGCACAACTGTCGGGAACACAAATAACAGCTGTGAGCATGACATCAATTGATGAATACTTAACAAAGTCTCTGAAGTTCGTGGTTGACCCCATTTCTGTAAACCACCAGTTTATCTTCAGCAGATATTGCCCTGTTGATTTGATGTGAAGGGATCTCCTATGCAAGTTGCAGTGCACTATCAGCTGCTCACCGGAAGGGGTATTCCTAGAAAGTAAAACAAATGGAATAATGGTATGGACATTCATGAGATGTGGCCCCCAAGGGAAAGAACAAGGCATTCCACCAGAGCAGCAGGACTCTGTCCCTAGCGAGGTCTGGGCACAAGGGGCAAATGATGTGGGGCAGGTACTGGACTACCCCCTATTATGGGTAATGTTACGCCCCGGGGCATCACTAACACAAGTGCCACAGTACAAGATATCAAAAGAAGGGGAGGAGGGCATAGCCCCAGTGATACAGGATTTACTGAGGCAAGGGGTACTAAGGGAGATACGGGACAGCCTCTGTAACACACCAATCCTCCCAGTGAAGAAGGCAGCTAAGGGGCCAATGGAACCCCAGTGTACAGATTTACACAAAACGTCTGTGAACTGAACAAGGTGGTGGTCACTTCATTTCCAGTGGTCCCAAATCCAGCCACCATCTAGTCCAGCATCCCAATAACAGCTACCGATTTCTCAGTCCTGGACCTTAGCAATACATTCTTCTCCATGCCCCTCCATAGGGATTCCCAGTATCTTTTCACGTTCCAATTCTGCTGTAGACGGTTAACATGAGAAAGAACTCCCCAGGACTTCTGCTATTCTCCCTCAATATTTTCTAATGCCCTATGAATAGACCTAACATCCCTCCAGCTACCTGGAGGTTCCAACCAAGTACAGTATATTGACAAGCTACTGCTGGCCTCACCGTCCAGGACAGCATGTACTGAGGACACCATAGCATTCCTATGTCACCTAGCGAGGAAAGGCCACAAAGTGTCCCCCAAGGTACTGTAGTTCTGTCAGGAAAAGGTACGGTACTGAGGCCATGAACTTTCTCAAGGGAAACAGAAGTTACCACCAGATAGAACTGCAGTCATAACACAATATCCCAGACCACACACACAGAGGCAGGTGAGAGCATTTCTGGGAGTAACAGGTTACTGCAGACACTGGATCCCAAATTTTTCACTGATAGTGCACCCACTCCAGAACCTCACCCACAAGGAAGTACCAGACAAAATCCTCTGGTCCCCAGACTGCGAGGAGGCTTTTCAAACACTGAAAAGAGAGTTGTGTACAGCACCAGCACTAGGACTCCCAGACTATACTAAAGACTTTCGCTTATTCTGCCATGAGAAAGGAGGCTGCTCCTTGGTAGTTTTTGCCCAGAAGCACGGCTCCTTCTACCGCCCAGGGGCCTACTACTCTGCCATACTCTACACTGTCACAGCAGCTCTCCCACCATGTCTGAGGGCGGTGGCCTCCGCTCCCCTGGCATTAAAACAATCAGAAAATGTTGTGCTAGCACACACATTGATTTTCCATGCTGTAGACACACTATTGACTACCACAAAAATGCAACATATCATAAATGCTCAACTCTCCAGATATGAGTTGACTTTGTTGGCGCCACATATCATTATTAAAAGGTGCACCACACTGAATTCCTCCTGCCTCCTGCCAACAGAACGTGATCATGATGACCCCTCCATAGACAACTCCTTCCACGACTGAATTCTGGCATTTGATAGGCACACAAAGGTGAGACCAGATATAAGAGATACCCCGCTCCCAGACACAGAGGGGGACTTGTTTGTCAATGGGTCATGTATCAGGGACAAAAGTGGGACACTGCAGGCTGCCTATGCTGTTGGTACTTTGCGGCCTGAACACCGGCCACCCAATTGGGGTGAACAGGGCATTAACATTGACACCGGCTCGTAATGGAGCCGGTGCCAATGTGGTGGTGCGGCAGGTGCAGCAGCGTAATTTGGGCAGTAGAAAGCACAACAGGGTTGTCCATTGGGGCCCCTGAACTGCCCATGCCAAATACATGGGTCTCCCGGCACCCCTTTTCTACCAGCCTTTGCATGGAGGGGCTACCGTCATACAAAGGTTGGCGGAAAGGGGACTCGTAATCACCAGGTCAGAGTTGCCCTGGAGGAATACAACTGCCGAGACTGCCAGGCTGTTTGGTGGCAGCAACCTGGTGGTGTCAGCGGTCTGACTGTGGCGGCTCCACCACTGTCGTAATGTCACGGTCTGACCGCCACTTTGGTGGCGATCCAACCACGACCGCCAGAGTCATAATGGGGCCTATGTTTCCACAGATAATGCCTTCATTGATAGAGACGGTAGGAGAATAGCCTTAAGTGGGTGCGACTATGAAATGGTACAAGTGACATCCACCCCACCGGCTAAAAAAGAACGTACATATTTTGATCCCAAATGTGTTCAACAACAGGCTGGGGAACAGGAGATAGAGAAATGGAAGAGTGGAGGTTGTACACAAAACAGGTAGAGGGTTTGGGTAGCCCCAAATGGTAAAATATGCCTGCCATCAGTGTGCTCCCCTCAATGACCCCCTCTTCCATGGTCCCTCGCATGTGGGGCGAGATGGAATGATACGTCTGTGTTCCCAATGTTGGTTTAGCTCAAAATGTGTTCAGTATGCAGAACATATATGTAAGCAGTGCACTTTTTGTGCTCAGTATAACACAAGCAAGGGTACACCCACTGCATCAGGCCACTTCCCACCGCCACACGGACCATTCAAGAGCCTACAAATGTACTTCATCGAAATGCCTCCCATGCACAAGTTCGGATACGTTTTGGTAATTGTGTGCATGTTCAGCAAATGGACAGAAGCCTATCCCACCAAGAGTTTTAATGCGCAGACAGTTACTAAGTGGTTTGGGGTCCCAACTCTCCTGAGCTCAGACAACAGACCAAGGTTCATCTCTCAGGTAATTCAAGCTAGCCTGGCTGATGAGGGGTGAAACCCCGAAACCGGTCCCAGGATGCTTGTTTCCGGTCCAGGGAGAACCTGGCCTGGCAGTTCGGGCTGGACTGTTCCCATGAGGAACAGGGTCAAGACTGATTTGCATATGGCTGGGTTCAAACTGGGGTGGCATGGTGAGCAAAATAATGGATGGATTAAACCCAGATCTGTGACTGGGGGTGAATGTTTAATTGGTTCCGCATTCCGTCCATCCAGTTACGCTATCCCACAGCGTTTGTGTTTTGCTTTGCTTTTGCCGCTCTAAGTGTGCCGGGTATGCCCAGACGTGGGTCCCGGGCTCACTGTGCCACTGGATTCAAGCTAGCCTGGCTGATGAGGGGTGAAACCCGAAACCGGTCCCAGGATGCTTGTTTCCGGTCCAGGGAGAACCTGGCCTGGCAGTTCAGGCTGGACTGTTCCCATGAGGAACAGGGTCAAGACTGATTTGCATATGGCTGGGTTCAAACTGGGGTGGCATGGTGAGCAAAATAATGGATGGATTAAACCCAGATCTGTGACTGGGGGTGAATGTTTGATTGGTTCCGCATTCCGTCCATCCAGTTACGCTATCCCACAGCGTTTGTGTTTTGCTTTGCTTTTGTCATCTCTCAGGTAATACAAGAGCTCTGCAAAGGGCTAGGGGTCACTCAGGAATTGCACTACGCATACCACCCACCCGCAGCAGGAGCTGTTGAGAACAAGAATGGGATACTTAAGAACAAGATAGGAAAGATCTGTGCATCCACTGACCTCTCCTGGATTGATGCACTGCAATTGGCACTGCTCGCTATGCAAAGCATCCCTGACAGAGTGACAAAATTGAGCCCCACAAAATACTGTTTGGCCGCCCCATGCACATACCTGGCCACATATCCCTGAACCAACTTCAGGGACCTAGGCAACTGGGCAAGGACACCAAATGGTACAAGAGGAGGGGCAGGCGCCCGGGGATAGGACTGCAGAAAGTATAAGCATCCCGTTCCTAAGCATAGGTAGGTGGAAGAAAGCACTCTGATGCATAAAGTACACCAAGGGTAGTGCACCTGTTAGGAAGGATATCAATAAGGACATATGCCCCATAATAAAGTTCATTCGCCCTTCTAATGACTGCCTCATGCCTAATTGCAAGGAGGGTTTCACTGATGCCAAAGTTAACATAAATGTGGGCACCAGCGATTGCCTCAGTTATTCCAACTTGGACAAAATAAGGGTTGGTCCCTAAAGGTTGCCATGGGCCTGCAGGGCCCAAGGGATTTTTCTTTGTATGTGGTAATTACGCATACTTCAGATTACCGGCTACATGGACAGGTAGCTGTTACCCAGCATTAGTGCTGCCACGCATAACACATGTGACAAGTCTGTCTCAGATAACAGATCCAAGACACTGGAAAATATGCAGAAAAAGGGCCACTTCTTGGATAGATCAGGCCCTAGAAATTATAGGAGTGTTAGCGCCACGACTTGGGGTTATGCATTCAGAATACAAAAATGCACAAATTGGCCGGACTGGTGGATACATTGGCGGACTCCACAGTGAGCACTCTGGGAAATATCACTGTGGAGCTCACGGATTTAAGAGCTGTTCTAATTCAGAATAGAATGGCATTAGACATCATCCTAGCAAAGGATGGTGGGGTATGCCACGTGATCCATCAAGACTGCTGCGTGTACATACCTGATAATAGAGGGAACATCCATAAGGCAATAGGAAATATAAGGAAAATAGAAAGGAAGGCAAATAAAGTGTTTTTCTCAACGGACCCTGGCAGAATTTGGGAAGGTTTAGGAGCATGGATCAGCAATTGGGGGTCATGGCTCACAGAGGCACTGGTAATAGGAATAGTGGTGCTCATAATGATGTGTGTGCTAATAAAGGTATGTCCCACCTGAATAAAAGTACTGATAGACAGAAGTTGTAACAGGACTGCTGCAAATCACCGGGACCACCATAAAGAGGATGCACCAAAGGAACAAGTCACTCTTATGACCACACTGCTACAGAGGGAAGTGTAGGTTGTCATTGAGTATCAGAGGGTAGAATGTGGAATTGCATTTTACCTTGTCCCCGTTTTGGGCCTGCTAGGCCCTGTGATACTCAATGGTAACAAGGCCTGTTTCTTGAACAGATCATGACTTAGCTGAACTCTGTGTTGTGTTCTTTTCAGTTTTCTCGGAATGCATTATGATGCAAGGCTTGCTATCCAGACAGTCTTCATGAAATATCATTGCACGCTAGCTGAAGCAATACATATGAAGAAATGTACTATCCTTTGTACGTGTAGCCTCTGTGAGATGGAAAGTTCAATCTTGCAATGTGAGGCACATGAATCATATTCTGTAACTTACTTTAATGTACTGTACCTTACCTTATTTGGTGTGATATAAAGGATTAACAGTAATACCTTCTGTAATGTCCGAGAAGCGATCACATGCTAATGTTCACAACTAATGAGATGCATGAACACGCCTTGTGGTTTGTAGAAATAAAAGATCATGTATGACTTCCTTAATTTGAACTGCTTGGACTTGGCCTCTCAAGCCATCAGTTCCCGTGCACGTAATAAATTGTCTTTCTCTATACCCTAAGGACTGGCTGGTCTTTGGTTTTGTTCCCGAACTTAAACTTTAAAACTATACATACAGAAGGAATAATAGTGCCAAAAATATAATCTACTACCTGTGAAGCACTACATTTAGCTCTGTAAGAGCTCCGGGCCTGTCAAATGCAGGCAAGTGCGCGGACATGCTCGCTTTCAGACGGTGCTTGCTGAACTGCTTTGAGACTGTTTTTAGACTGTCATAACCTTTTTCATTACTTGATTTTGCACTAGTCACTGGATTGCTCAAATTTTTAAATGGGTGGGATGCTTTTGACCGCGTTTTCCTTTCCGCATTCCTCGCAATATTATTGGCTGGTGGGGAGCCAATCAGGCTTGTAGGGGCAGAGTCTGTAAGAGCTCCGGGCCCTTCAAATGCAGGCTAGACCCCGGACATGCCGCTGGCGCACCGAAGGAAAGCCCATCTGCGCCCGTCTGCATCTGGCCAGAGACAGGGGGCAGAAACTCTGGTCCCTTTGGCAATGGTTTGGTGTACTCAGGTAGCCAACTACTTGCTCTTCAAATGCCCATTAAATCTAATTGTGCTTGCTTGGATGTGGGAGTAAGTGCTCCGTCTTATGGGCATTGTCAAGCTTTCTTGATCAGGCATGTTGATCACACGTCGGTGGCTAGAAATACTGGTGCGCCACAGCTGGGTCGCAGAGATTCCTTATACTTCTCGCTCGTAAGCTTGAATTGCTGTTCTTTCCCCAAACATCAACAGGATATCTTTAATTTGTTATGGGATTGCATGCCTGATGTCCTATTTTTGACGGAAACCTGGTTACAGGAGTGCTCCACACCTGATGTAATTGCATCTTTTCCAACTAATTATGCAATTATGAGGAAAAACAGGCAGGGCAGACCTGGAGGAGGCATAGAGATTATTTATAAGATGTTCTATAGCTGCAAAATTGAAACTCTTGACATTCCCTCTGGTGAAGCCCTTAGCTTCTCTATTCTTTTTACACCAAAGTTTACTTGATATGGGGCCTTGATCTACAGACCGCCAGGCACTGCCAGTGGCTGGTCTTCCTCTCTCTCAGATAATTTAGCCCCTCTTGTTCTCAAATCTGCCAACTTTCTGCTCATGGGGACCTTAATATCCACCTAGAGGACCTCAACTGTAGGCTGGCTCACAACCTGATAGAAGATCTCAGTATTCTTAATCTTACCTTGCGTAACTTTCTTCCCACCCATCAAACCCGTCATCTGCTCGACCCTATCTTTGCAAACGTACTGAAAATTGAGGTTGATTCACCTATTAATTTTACGTGGTCTGATCATAGTGTCAGTCCCTTTACCATCACAGGCCCTAGTACCTCTGGTTTTAGGCATCACAATCTGCCCACCAAAGTCAGAAAATGGTCTAAAATGGACGTGGATGCTCTTAATCATCAACTTTTCATCACAAGGCCCAGGCTGGCTGATGTGCATTGCGCAGATGAGGTTGTAGTGGATGGCTGGTTACGCAGTGTCCTAGACATGGTTCTCCCAGTAGCACCTAGAACTTCTATTAGAATATTTCCACCTGCCCCATAGTTTAATGAGTCTTTGCGTATGGAAAACAAAAGGCTGTAAGGTGCTGGAACATACGTGGAGAAGGTCTTATGATATATCTGGCAAAAACATCTATAAGACAGCCATCACGCGCTACCACAGACTCTGCAAAAATGCATGTGCTTCCTTTTTTGAGGAGAAGATTACAAAGGCCCAAAATTGCCAGAAGGCTCTCTTTAAGGTGGTAAAAGAACTGCCTGATCCGGGCCACTTGACTTTTGCACTCTGGCTGTCTTAGCCCCAGTGCGAGGACTTGGCATTATTTTTCATAAAAAAGGGAGCTGACATATATTCTAATTTTGTTAAGCTGGCAAGCAGCCCTTTAACAACCACTCCCCCTGGCAGCATGGATCTAACAGTGAATTCCATCCCAATCCTTAGTGACTGTATGGTATCTGAGGCAAAGCCACATTGAGCAAATTGAGCTCATGGCCAGTGCTGGATATACCCTTCTTTTTTAGGCTAAATCAGGCTCACCAATGGACCCTTTACCCCCTTATATTTATAGATCGATAAACTCCACTTCTGAAGAAGCCAAACTTAGACCCTAACATCAGGTCGAACTACAAGCCTATTTCTTTGCTACCTTGCCTCTCGAAGGTCCTGGAAAAACATGTGAATGCCTTCCTGACTTCGTATGTGGAAAATCTAGACATACTCCACCTATCTCAATCTGGTGATGTCATCCTGCTTTTTCATATTGAAATGATTAAGGAAGATTATCTGGATCCTACCCATCTCGGCTAAAACAAAATCTGTGATCCAGGTGCTGGTTCTGTCCCGGCTGGATTATGGAAATGCCCTTTATTCAGACATTGACCATATTTCCATTCGGTGTCTTCAGAAGGTCCAGAATGCTGCTGCTGGGCTTCTGTTCTGCCGCCCGTGGTCCGTTCCTACCTCTCAGCTCCTTTGTGAGCTTCATTGGCTCACTATTCCGAAACATATACAGTTCAAGGTACTGTGTTGTGTGTTTAAGGCAAGAGTGCAAGTCTGGCCAGACTATATTCAGAAGCTCATTCAGCCTTCTTCTCCTGCTCGCTCCTTGAGATCTCAATACATGGGCTTGTACTGTTCCCAGGTTCTGTCAGTCTTGCTTGGGAGGATAATCGTTCTCTGTTCTGGGTCCCAAACTCTGGAACTCGCTTCCTTTCTCTCTGCGGAACTGTTCTACTCTATCGGTCTTCCATAAGAACTTGAAGACTTAGCTGTTCTAGTCTTGGGGTTGGTCAGTCACTGTCTCAATGGCCTAGCGCCGGGATACCCTAAATCACCTACATGATACACTTTAGTGAACGAGGAAGCTAAATAACACCTATCAATCCAGTTTGACGCAAGTTGAAAAGAAACATTTTGCCCATACCCATAATAAACTCCTGTAATAACAGGATCCCTTCCTTAAAATATTTGTTCACTTGTAACTTCTCATATTTGTACACAATCACTCCAGTCTACCATGTGTGGCCTACGAACCTGCATTTTCTTTTCAATGCAATACACTTTTCAATTCTTCTGTAAGTCCAGGTTTAGTTTTGGATATATTCCTGGCAGTTTCATCATTTCTTCCTTTTCCCAACCCACTTTTACTCCTTTCCTAAACCTCCTTTCCTGCTCAGCCCCCTTTAGGTTGTCTCACTCCTACTCAATGTACAAATAGGTTTAGTATTAAACAAATTAGTACATTAATTGGTGTGAGAAATAATTACCCCTCCCGATTTGTCCCCAGAATGCAGAATTACATTTTTAAAGATAGGCACATCATCTAAAAACAAGTACAAGTAAGAACAATAATCTTCAAAGTGACCTTGCTGATAAAACAGACTCTAAGTTAAAGGTATCAGTATAATGTCCCTCAGAACCATCTTTGTGTAAACTCCTACTCCTCTAACTAGGTTAAGTCAGGTTTATTTTGGTTGAAGCATTATAAACAGAAGGGTTAAGACTCCCTAGTAAAACATTCATTAGTATGAATATGGCAAATACCACTACTATTATTAGAACTCTTCAACTTGTTGGTGTATTTAGCACCATGGTTTATTTCAAGTCAGTTCAAAAAGAAAAAAAATCAAAAGCCTTCTAGTTGTCTCTGCTGTGCAAATTAGCAGAACTCTCAGTTTGGTTTCAGTATAAAACTGTTAGTTGAGTTAATTGCAACATTAGACAACTACAATCTACAGCTAGACACTCTAAAGGAATAAAAATCCTACTCTTCTACTGGAACCTATGGACCTAATATCTTGGAATACTCTGAATAGAAAACATGAGCTTCAAAGTCTTGACAAATGTCACTTGAATTCAGTATCAAATATCAATCAGTCTTTGTTGTGCTAGCACTATTCATGAGGGTGGGGTCTAAAATGCAATGATGAGTCTCAATCTCAAGAGCTCTCAGATTATGCTCATTTTCAGCGAAGTAGGTCCACTCAGGAGCAAAGTACTGTTGATTGGGCACTTTTCTCTGCTTTGATCTTCTGAGTGCTCGCTCTCATTATAACTTTGTTAATTTGCCTCTGTTTCTTCTCTGATTGTTCCTGGGATGGGTTCTTCTGGCACAGCTCTCAGTCTCTCACCACTTTTTGGCCACTTCTCTTGCTTCTGTACTCTACCAGCTGCACAGTGCTTGCACCTTCTTCCAGCTCGGGCGCACACCCTCAGTTTCAGCTGCTTGGTTCACTCCTGTTACTCTTGGTTTGTTCACCACAGGATATGCAACAGTCTCGACTTGGATTTGAGGTTCTTAAGTGCAGTCATCTCCTCCCTCTGAAGGTTTGTTCTGTTCAAGGTTTTGACACTGAATCAGTGGTTGTTGTTACCACTTCTTCACCATCTTGTCTCACTCTCTTGGTGTGGGAGGCATGAATCGAATTCAGCAGACTCAAATACTTCATATCAGAATTTGTCTAGAGGATAACCCGGAAAGTTGCTCACCAGTGTGGCTCAAGGCAGGTCTTTCGAATGTGTTTCTTCACCAGGACTCAGTCGCCTGGACTTAGGTCATGGCACTGTTCTTGACCTGGAGTGGGTTCGCCAAGTAAACAGGATGAGAGACAGAAAGCACCACATTAGCCAATCCTTTGTAGTAGTAAAAAATCATATAATCTATTATATATTCACAAACACAGCTGCAGGCACTGCAGGACGTCTCATGGCTCTCCCTATCAGCAGTTCATGGGGGGGAGCCCAATCATCTGGTTGGGACTGATTTAGAGACTCATCAGAACCAGGGGAAAGGCACCAGGCCATTTCAAGGAAATAGACGTGCCCACCTTGGCTAGTTGAGATTAGCATCGAATTGACGTGCTACACCGAACACTTCTGGCCTCTACTTACAGGAAAATCTTTGCTGTACTTGGAGGGTCACACACAACAAATTCCCAATTTCATTTTTAAAATGTCCGGTGATCTGCCTTGAAACTGCAATATGCTTTGATAACAGTGATCAGTTCAGACACATTGCACAAAAAAGAGGCTTCAACAACACCTTCTAAGGTGCACACTCCATAAGCTGCTTTCAGAACTCATCGTTCATCTCTTAGGAAAGAGTCACCCATAATCAAACTAAATTCGGGCTTTTGCAAAAGGACATCGTGGATGACAGGTCTTAGCTTGGTGCACGATTCAGTAACGCATAGAGAGTCACGGTTGACCCCATCATCATCTACATCATTCTCTGGAAGAGGCAAAGGTGTTGCAGGGTTCAATATGTTACTTTTTTTAAAGATACATTTCCTGCGGCTAAGATCAATTATTCATAATTTGTAAGTCTGTTGTCATGTGCTGTGTTCAGGTATAAATCAAAAAGATCTCAACTGAAGGCAGAACCATTACAATAAGTGAGTATCCCATAAAGATGCCCTCGTGCTGCTCGATACTGACGTCCACTGCAGCTGCTACCTTTAGGCATCCAAGAAGTGCTGCAGCTACTGAATCAAGGGTAGCAGAGAAATATGCCACTGACCATTTGACTTCAATACGAGTTTGCAACACAGAAAACATGCACCCTTCGCTCTTGTGGCAGCATAACACAAAGGCCCGTATTTATACTTTATGACGCTAAACTGCGCTAACGCAGTTTAGCGTCAAAAAGTTTTGCGCCGGCTAACGCCATTCTGAAGCGCCATGCGGGCGCCGTATTTATTGAATGGCGTTAGCCGGCGCTAGCAGACCGGCGCTGCCTGGTGTGCGTGGAAAAAAACCACGTACACCAGGCAGCGCCGGCGTTGGGGAAAATGGCGTTAGGGCGTCTTAAAATGGGGCAAGTCAGGTTGACGCAAAAAAATCGCCTCCACCCGATTTGCGCCATTTTTAACGACGCCCAGACGCCATTTACATGACTCCTGTCTTAGTAAAGACAGGAGTCATGCCCCCTTGCCCAATGGCCATGCCCAGGGGACTTATGTCCCCTGGGCATGGTCATTGGGCATTGAGGCATGTAGGGGGGCACAAATCAGGCCCCCCTATGCCAAAAAAAAATATAAAAAAAATAAAAAATTATACTTACCTTAACTTACCTGAATGTCCCTGGGATGGGTCCCTCCATCCTTGGGTGTCCTCCTGGGGTGGGCAAGGGTGGCAAGGGGGGTCCCTGGGGGCATGGGAGGGCAGCTGTGGGCTCATTTTGAGCCCACAGGTCCCTTAACGCCTGCCCTGACCCAGGCGTTAAAAAGAGGCGCAAATGCGGGGTTTTTTGCCCCGCCCACTCCCGGGCGTGATTTTTGCCCGGGAGTATAAATACGACGCATTTGTGTTGCAGTCATTTTTTTGGACGGGAACGCCTACCTTGCATCTCATTAACGCAAGGAAGGCGTTCACGCAAATTTTTTTCGCTCATTCCTCATACTTTGGCGCTAGACGCGTCTAACGCCAAAGTATAAATATGGCGTTAGTTTTGCGCCGAATTTGCGTCGAAAAAAACGACGCAAATTCGGCGCAAACGGAGTATAAATATGCCCAATAGTCCTTTTCATAATCAGGCATTCCTAGGGCTGTAGCCCACCATTCCCAGGAACATTCTAACGTCTCTGTGTGTCATAGGGGGGTTCATTCTGAATATTGTGGAGATATGTTTCTTGGGATACCTTCCTAGTTCTTTTCTCAATGTGATATCAAACATTTAGATCCGTCCTCTGACAGTACTGTAATTGTAAGGAGGACTTCTTGTGTCCACTGTCATTTTTTTTTGTAAACATATTTTTTATTAACATTTTGGGAAACAGTAATTACATTTTAGTCACGACATTTCAGTGTACCAAGGAATGGAGATATACTCGCTGTAATAACATTGGTGCTCGTGTATGTATACATAATTGACAGTCAAACATTACTTAAACAATCAAGTGAGTTAAGAGTAATTACATAAATCATTGATTGAGGAATTTCTACTGACATTTCGTTCTATGCATCTTTCCTAAGTGCAACCTAAAACCATTTGCTATTTTATTATGTGGCCATATTTGCAACAATAGAGGTAGCTGCCATGTGTGTTACAGTCTCCCAGGCAGAAGCAGCGATTGTACTTCTCCACTATCTAGTCACGTCTGTGTATAGTTTATCTCCTGTAGATGTATTCCCACTAACCAGTAGGCCAGCCATTGCAGTTGTGATGCAATGCAGAATGTCTGAAAATCAGGCGTGCCCATCCCTCCCTCCTCTGTGAGCAACTGCAGTTTTTTGAAAACTAATACGGAGGTGCCCTTTGGCCCATATTAATTTTGTGAGTAAGATGTTTTGAAGATCGACTGCAGTATTCGGATTGGGAGGTTCACAAAAAATACATAACCTGGGAAGCATCACCATCTTGGCTAGTGCCATTCGCCCAGCCACTGAGAGGGGCAGGGAAGTCCAGAATTTGATCTGTGATCTCAATGCTGTTATCGCTTTGTTCAAATTACCTTCTAGTAGGTCGGTAGTGGAGTGGTATATTTGTACCGAAAGATATCTAAATGTCTGTTGGGCCACTGTGATCTCAAACAAACCCAATGGGACTGTGGCAGAGGTAAATAACCCCTATTGGAATGAAAACGCAAGTGACTTTGAATGGTTTACTTTCAGGCCTGAGATTGCACCAAAATGTTCGAGGGTGTGGCTTATTAGCTTATGCTCCCTGTTCATGTTGCGTTCGTATAACAGCATGTTTTACGCATATAGGGACACTGTGTGCATTCGATACCCATCAGGAATCCCCCAACTGCCTCCCTCTTGACTCAGCTTTTGGATAAGGGGTTCTCTATAGCCAGTGCGAATAGTAATAGGGACAGTGGGCAGCCCAGTCGGGAGCCCTGGAAATCTGGTAAATTGGTGAGATGTGCTCACCTGTCTTCGCTCTGGCAGTAGGGTACAGTACCTTAACCCATCCTATGTAGCCAGATGGTATGTTGCATTTCCTAAGAATGGAAACAGATACTCCGACTCTAGTGAATCAAACGCCTGTTGCAGATCTAACGAATAGCAGCCCGCCCTCGGGTAGACTGACTGCGCTACCTCTATCACCTGATACAGTGGGGGAATGTTTAAGGAAGTGCTCCTGTAGGGTATAAAGCCAAATTGATCAATGTCAATCAAATGAGGGAGGAGAGGCAGGAGCCTATGTGCAAGGACTTAGCTGAGTATTTTATAATCAGTGGTTAATATCAACGATGGTCTGTAAGAGGTAAGCTTGGTGAGTGCTCGACCTGGTTTTAATAAAGAAGTGACTAGTGCTTGGCTCATGGTAATGGGGAGCTCCCTACTTTCTAGTGCCATTTTGTACATTGCAGCCAACTTTGGGGTGAGCTGTGACTGAATGTCAAGTAGAATTCGATTGGCAACCCATCAATACCCCAGGACTTATTGCGTGGCATCTTCCTTATAGCCTGATGTACCTCATCTTCTGTTAGGTTTTACAATATCAGTGGGTTAGGGGTCCTGGGAGGTTGTGTCATACGCGCTAACAAAGCCCCTGCCTTATCCCCGTCTACATGTGTCCGGTGTGTGTAGGTTCAATCGACTCCAGCTCTAACTCACCCATTCATTTCTATATATCTGTCAAATCACATAAAGGCTGTCTCCTGGTCCCTACCATGGTTTTAATGGCTACCCCCCTGATAACCACTTTGAATGCATCCCATTCCACTACTTTTGTCAAGGCGGCACCCTCATTTATAGTAAAGTACTCCGCTATGTCTGTTTTCACAGCACTGCGAAAGAACACATCCTCCAGATGGGACGGTTGCAAGCGCCATGTAGGGACTGGTGCAGGGACGTGGCTCCACTGGAGCGTCACTTCTAGTGGGTTGTGATCTGAACAGGTCTTAACTAAGTATGTTGTGTATGTGAATCTCATCGCCATTTGGGTCGTGCGGAGGATGCGGTCCAATCGGGTGTGTAAACCGTGAGGAGAAGAAAGAGTATTCCCTCATGTTGTGTTCTCCGTACGTCTGCTAGGCCCCAATGGGCGTTCCTAGCTGTAAGGGCCCGTGCTTGCTTTACTGGGTTAGTGTGAGGTAGTGGTGGATGCGAGCGATCTAGTGTAATATCTAACATTGTGTTAAAAACTCCTATCACCCATGGTATATGTGCCCATTCTGCCAGTGTTGCGAAAAGACTTTGCAAAAAGACATCTTGTTCTGTGTTAGGGCAATGCGTGTTCCCCAGAACCATCTGTATTCCATCCAGATTTCCCAGTGCAAAGACATATCTACCAAGGGTGTCTTTGTTTGTGTGCATAATCTGGAAGGAGAAACTTGCTCTGATCCAGATGGCCACACTGCTGGCAAACCCAGAATAGGAGGTGGCTATTACCTGACCTTTCCACTTTCATCTACGCCAGGCCACCTCGGATAATGTTAAATGAGTTTCCTGCAGGTAGGCAATAGTTGCCTTACGGCGATGTAAATGGGCTAGCACCCTATGCCTCTTTTGAAATGAATCCAAACCTCTAAAATTCTATGTCTAATATGAGGTCGCCCCCTTCAATTCAGCAGAGCATCACATGGCAGGCAAAGTAACATTTTATGAACTCCCAACTATTAGGTCCAACATGAAACATTGGTTCGACCAAATGTTCATCTTAACTACAAATAACGCAAAAGTATAACCATATGTGCAATTGCAAGCAGGGGGATCCAAGTCTGGAGGGCACCAATGTGCCCATGATGAAATTAACGATGATCTAGCTCCTCTAACACTTGCACCAGAGAGTCCATATCTATTAGAAAACTGTTGCCATTACCAATCACAGCATATAGGGGTAAGTGTTCTAAGGCCACTCCTCAGCTTCCTGGGGGTTACGCCAAGTCCTACAGTTTAATGCATGATGCTGGGGATCACTCAGCAAGGCACTGGTCCAGTCAGATAACAGTGTCTGAGGTCTGCGGAGCGATTGAGGGGAACAGGGCCATACTAGAGTCCTACTCGGCATCCGAGAGGGATGTAGTTGAGTGACGCGAGGGTGATCGATTGATCTGGGCCTCTATGTTCTTCACCAACTGCAGTGCTGCTGCCCTACCCTCACGTGCCTCCTGGGGTTAGGAGGCTGTTGTTGATGCTCCTTTTTGACGACGTTTGTGCTGTGTAGAGTTCTTGGTTGCATGGGTTGGACCGTCTCCATCTTTCTCCTGACAGCAGGTCTTAGGATATGTTCGTTCTAGCCAGTTCCTGGCGGCATCAGGGGTCTCAAAGAACATGTTTAAACTGCTGAAAAAAAGAGGGCATATTTTAGGCCCTCCTCGTGGAGTTATTTCTTCACAGACTGGTATGATGCACGGCGCCGCTGCACTTCTGGCGTGTAATCCGGAAATAATGAAACTATTGCAATGGTCACCTTGATGGTTGATGAGCCCTGTGCTGTAGGAGGCTGGCCTGGCTTGTAGTGGGTACCAAGGGGTACTTACACTCTGTACCAGGTCCAGTTATCCCTTATTAGTGTAGAAGAGGTGTTTCTAGCAGCTTAGGCTGATAGAAGGTAGCTATGGCAGAGCAGCTTAGGCTGAACTAGGATACATGCAAAGCTCCTACTATACCACTGGTGTCACATGCACAATATCATAAGAAAACACAATACACAGATATACTAAAGATAAAGGTACTTTATTTTAATGACAATATGCCAAAAGTATCTCAGTGAGTACCCCCAGTATGAGGATGCCAAATATACACAAGATATATGTACACAATACCAAAAATATGCAGTAATAGCAAAAGGAAGTAATGCAAGCAGTGTAAAGATACAATAGATTGCAATAGGAGCACATAGGTATAGGGGCAACACAAACCATATACTCCAAAAGTGGAATGCGAACCACGAATGGACCCCAAACCTATGTGAGCTTGTAGAGGGTCGCTGGGACTGTAAGAAAACAGTGAGGGTTAGAAAAATAGCCTACCCCAAGACCCTGAAAAGTAGGTGTAAAGTGCACCTATAACCCCCAGAGAGCACAGAAGTCGTGATAGGGGGTTTCTGCAAGGAAGACCAACACCAGCAAAGCAACAACAGTGGATTTCCAGACCTGAGTACCTGTGAAACAAGGGGGCCAAGTCCAAGAGTCGCGACAATGTCGAGAGTGGGCAGATGCCCAGGAAATGCCAGCTGAGGGTGCAAAGAAGCTGCCAACGGATGGTAGAAGCTGTGGATTCTGCAAGAACGAGGAGGGCTAGAAACTTCCCCTTTGGAGGATGGATGTCCCACGTCGTGAAGAAGATTGCAGAGGTGTTCCCACGCAGAAAGACCGCAAACAAGCATTGCTAGCTGCAAGGGTTGCGGTTAGGGTTTTTGGATGCTGCTGTGGCCCAGGAGGGACCAGGATGTCGCCACTTGGATGAGGAGATAGAGGGGGTGCCCAGCAAGTCAGGGAGCCCTCACAGAAGCAGGCAGCACCCACAGAAGAACCGGAACAGGCACTTGGAAGAGGAGTGAACCGGAGTCCACTCGAAGACACAAAAGGGAGTCCCACGATGCCGGAGGACAGCTCAGAAGGCTGTGCACTGCAGGTTAGAGTGTCGGGGACCCAGGCTTGGCTGTGCATGAAGGAAATCCTGGAAGAGTACACAGGAGCCAGAGCAGCTGCAAATCACGTGGTACCCAGCAATGCAGTCTAGAGTGGGGAGGCAAGGACTTACCTCCACCAAACTTGGACTGAAGAGTCACTGGACTGTGGGAGTCACTTGGACAGAGTTGCTGAGTTCCAGGGACCATGCACGTCGTGCTGAGAGGGGACCCAGAGGACCGGTGATGCAGTCTTTTGTTGCCTGCGGTTGCAGGGGGAAGATTCCGTCGACCCACAGGAGATTTCTTCAGAGCTCCTGGTGCAAGAAGGAGGCAGGCTACCCCCAGAGCATGCACCACCAGGAAACAGTCGAGAAGGCGGCAGGATAAGCGATGCAAGGTTGCAGTAGTCGTCTTTGCTACTTTGTTGCAGTTTTGCAGGCGTCCTGAGCAGTCAGCGGTCGATCCTTTGGCAGAAGGTGAAGAGAGAGATGCAGAGGAACTCTGGTGAGCTCTTGCATTAGGTATCTGAAGAATTCCCCAAAGCAGAGACCCTAAATAGCCAGAAAAGGAGGTTTGGCTACCTAGGAAGGAGGATAGGCTAGTAACACAGGTAAGAACCTATCAGAAGGAGTCTCTGACGTCACCTGATGGCACTGGCCACTCAGAGCAGTCCAGTGTGCCAGCAACACCTCTGTTTCCAAGATGGCAGAGGTCTGGAGCACACTGGAGGAGCTCTGGGCACCTCCCCTGGGAGGTGCAGGTCAGGGGAGTGGTCACTCCCCTTTCCTTTGTCCAGTTTCGCGCCAGAGCAGGGCTGGGGGATCCCTGAACTGGTGTAGACTGGCTTATGCTTTGATGGGCACCCTTTGTGCCCATCAAAGCATTTCTAGAGGCTGGGGGAGGCTACTCCTCCCCTGCCCTGACACCTTTTTCCAAAGGGAGAGGGTGTAACACCCTCTCTCTGAGGAAGTCCTTTGTTCTGCCTTCCTGGGCCAAGCCTGGCTGGACCCCAGGAGGGCAGAAACCTGTCTGAGGGGTGGGCAGCAGCAGCAGCTGCAGTGAAACCCTGGGAAAGGCAGTTTGGCAGTACCCGGGTCTGTGCTAGAGACTCAGGGGATCATGGAATTGTCTCCCCAATGCCAGAATGGCATTGGGGTGACAATTCCATGATCTTAGACATGTTACATGGCCATGTTCGGAGTTACCATTGTGACGCTATACATAGGTAGTGACCTATGTATAGTGCACGCGTGAAATGGTGTCCCCGCACTCACAAAGTCTGGGGAATTTGCCCTGAACGATGTGGGGGCACCTTGGCTAGTGCCAGGGTGCCCACACCCTAAGTAAGTTAGCACCCAACCTTCACCAGGTGAAGGTTAGACATATAGGTGACTTATAAGTTATAAGTGCAGTGGTAAATGGCTGTGAAATAACGTGGACGTTATTTCACTCAGGCTGCAGTGGCAGGCCTGTGTAAGAATTGTCAGAGCTCCCTATGGGTGGCAAAAGAAATGCTGCAGCCTATAGGGATCTCCTGGAACCCCAATACCCTGGGTACCTCAGTACCATATACTAGGGAATTATAAGGGTGTTCCAGTATGCCAATGTGAATTGGTGAAATTGGTCACTAGCCTGTTAGTGACAATTTAGAAAGCAGAGAGAGCATAACCACTGAGGTTCTGATTAGCAGAGCCTCAGTGAGACAGTTAGTCATCACACAGGGAACACATACAGGGCACACTTATGAGCACTGGGGCCCTGGCTGGCAGGGTCCCAGTGACACATACACTAAAACAACATATATACAGTGAAATATGGGTGTAACATGCCAGGCAAGATGGTACTTTCCTACACAACCCCCCCAAACGAAGGACAATAAGACTAGCCATGACCTGATGAGTCTTCATTGTCTAAGTTGAAATATCTGGAGAGTCCATCTGCATTGGATTGGGTACTCCTAGGTCTATGTTCCACTGTATAGTCCATTCCCTGTAGAGATATGGACCACCTTAACAATTTAGGGTTTTCACCTTTCATTTGTTTTAGCCAAAGTAGAGGTTTGTGGTCTGTCTGAACAATGAAGTGAGTGCCAAATAGGTATGGCCTCAACTTCTTCAGTGTCCAGACCACAGCAAAGGCCTCCCTCTCTATGGCAGACCAACGCTTTTCTCTAGGGGTCAACCTCCTGCTGATAAAAGCAACAGGTTGATCCTGGCCCTCAGAATTGAGTTGTGATAAGACTGCCCCTACCCCTAATTCAAATGCATTAGTTTGAACAATGAATTTCTTGGAGTAACAAGGGCTTTTTAGGACAGGTGCAGTGCACATGGCCTGTTTCAGCTCCTCAAAAGCTTTCTGACAGCTAGGTGTCCACAATACCTTTATAGGCATTTTCTTGGAAGTGAGGTCATTAAGTGGTGCTGCAATGGAACCATAGTTCTTAATGAACCTCCTGTAATACCCAGTGAGGCCTAAGAAGGCTCTCACCTGGGTCTGAGTTGTAGGGGGAACCCAATCCATGATAGTTTGGATTTTCCCCTGAAGTGCTGCAATCTGTTCTCCACCTAACAGGTGTCCCAGATAAACCACTTTCCCCTGCCCTATCTGGCACTTTGAAGCCTTGATAGTGAGGCCTGCCTTTTGCAGGGCCTCCAAAACTTTCCATAGGTGGACCAGGTGATCATCCCAGGTGGAGCTAAAGACAGCTATATCGTCCAGATATGCTGCACTAAAAGACTCCAACCCCTGCAGGACTGTATTCACCAACCTCTGAAAAGTGGCAGGTGCATTTTTCAAACCAAAGGGCATTACTGTGAATTGGTAGTGCCCTCCAGTAGTCGAAAATGCAGTTTTTGCTTTAGCATCCTCTGATAACTTGATCTTCCAATACCCTGCAGTCAAATCAAAGGTGCTTAGATACTTGGCAGATGCCAGTGTCTCTATGAGCTCATCTGCCCTGGGTATAGGGTGAGCATCAGTTTTAGTTACCTGGTTGAGACCTCTGTAATCTACACAAAACCTCATCTCTCTTTTCCAATCTTTTGAGTGAGGCTTTGGTACAAGCACCACAGGAGAGGCCCGCGGACTTTTAGAATGTTCAACCACTCCTAGTTCAAGCATTTTCTGAACTTCTTGTTTTATGCAGTCCCTGACATGGTCAGGCTGCCTATAGATCTTACTTTTGACAGGCATGCTGTCTCCAGTATCTATAGTGTGCTCACACCAAGAAGTGGTGCCTGGCACAGTAGAAAAGAGTTCAGGAGATTTATGCAGTTGTCTTTCTGCTCAGCAGTAAGACAGTCTGCCAAAACTACACCTTCCACTAGAGCATCTTGTTCTGTGGAAGAGAAGAGATCAGGGAGAGGGCCACTCTCTTCTTCCTGTCCTTCATCAGTTGCCATGAGCAGGGTGAGATCAGCCCTGTCATAGTAGGGTTTTAGGCGATTGACATGGAGAACCCTAAGGGGACTCCTGGCAGTGCCCAGGTCAACCAAGTAGGTGACCTCTCCCTTCTTTTCAACAATGATGTGGGGTCCACTCCATTTGTCTTTGAGTGCTCTTGGGGCCACAGGCTCCAATACCCACACCTTCTGTCCTGGTTGGTACTGAATCAGAACAGCCTTCTGGTCATGCCATTGCTTTTGGAGCTCTTGGCTGGCCTGAAGGTTTTTACTGGCCTTTTTCATGTACTCAGCCATTCTGGATCTTAGGCCGAGTACATAGTCCACTATGTCTTGCTTAGGAGCTTTTAAAGGTTGTTCCCAACCCTCCTTCACAAGTGTTAGAGGACCTCTTACAGGGTGTCCAAATAGGGGTTCAAAGGGGCTGAAGCCCACTCCTTTCTGGGGTACCTCCCTGTAAGCAAAAAGGAGGCAAGGTAACAGGACATCCCATCTCCTCCTGAGTTTTTCAGGGAGTCCCATTATCATTCCTTTGAGAGTTTTATTAAACCTCTCTACAGGTCCATTTGTTTGTGGATGATAAGGTGTGGTGAATTTGTATGTTACACCACATTCCTTCCACATGGCCTTCAAGTATGCAGACATAAAGTTGCTAACCCTGTCTGATACAACCTCTTTTGGGAAACCCACCCTGGAAAAGATTCCCAGGAGGGCTTTTGCCACTGCAGGTGCTGTAGTGGTCCTTAGAGGAATTGCTTCAGGATATCTTGTGGCATGGTCCACTACCACCAAGATAAACCTATTGCCTGACGCAGTAGGAGGGTCAAGGGGGCCAACTATGTCAACCCCTACCCTTTCAAAGGGAACCCCAACCACAGGCAGTGGAATAAGGGGAGCCTTTGGGGTGCGACCAGTCTTGCCACTGGCTTGGCAGGTCACGCAGGACTTACAAAAATCCTTTGTGTCCTCTGACATCCTAGGCCAGTGAAACAGGGGGACAAGCCTTTCCCATGTTTTAATCTGACCCAAATGTCCAGCCAAGGGAATGTTGTGTGCCAGAGTTAAGAGGAACTCTCTGTACTGCAGGGGAATGACCAATCTCCTGGCTGCTCCAGGTTTTGGGTCCCTGGTCGCTGCATAGAAGAGGTTGTCCTCCCAGTAAACTCTATGTGAGTCACTGACATCCCCATTTTGCTGTTTGACAGCTTGCTGTCTTAGACCCTCTAATGTGGGACAGGTTTGCTGTGCCACACTCAGCTCCTCCCTGGCAGGCCCCCCTCCACCCAAAAGCTCAGCAGGGTCTGCTGCCAGCTCCTCTGGTGAAGGTTCTGCACAGGGGGAATTCTTCTTCCTCAGAAGTTGAATCATCTGTAGAGGGAGGGATAGAGGGTAGGGATTTACCCTTACTAACCCTAGCTTTAGGGAGCGCTTGGTCCATTGTTCCAGGATCCAAGTCACCCTGTCCTTTTTGCTTGTTGGCCTGAGCCCTTGTAAAAAAAAAATATGCCCAGGAATGCCCAGCATTGCTGCATGAGCCTCCAACTCCACTTCTGCCCAAGCTGATGTCTCTAAATCGTTCCCTAGTAGACAGTCTACAGGTAAATCTGAGGCAACCACAACTTTCTTTGGCCCAGTAACCCCCCCCCCCCCCAGTTGAGATTCACAACAGCCATGGGGTGGCTAAGAGTGTTGTTATGAGCGTCTGTCACTTGGTACTGGTGACCAAGTAGGTGTTGTTCAGGGTGTACCAGTTTCTCTATTACCATGGTAACACTGGCACCTGTGTCCCTGTAGGCCTGAACCTCAACACCATTGATTAGGGGAAGTTGCTTGTACTTATCCATATCTAGGGGACAAGCAACCAAGGTGGCCAAATCAATGGCACCTTCAGAGACTAACACAGCCTCTGTGGTCTCCCTAACAAGACCAACCTCAACTAAATTACCAAAAGTGAGCCCAGCTACTCCCTTAGATTGGCTATTAGTAGGTTTGCTCCCACCACCACTGCTATTACTAGGGGCACTAGAGGTTGCAGTAGGGGTTGTGGTAGTGGGAGGCTTGGTGCTTTTCTTTGGACATCTGGCATCAGTTGTCCAATGGCCTTTTACTTTACATAAATAGCACCATGGTTTCTTTACTTGATTAGAAGAGGATTTGGACCCACCACCCCCACCAGAGTGTTTTTGTGGGCCTGATGAAGACTCATTTTTAGATTTGTCCCCACCCTTGTCTGAAGACTTACTCCTTCTTCTTGCCATCCTTGTCACCCCCTGCATGAACTTTTCTGTTCACTCTTGTTCTGACCCATTTGTCTGCCTTCTTTCCCAATTCTTGGGGAGAGGTCAGATCTGAGTCCACTAGATATTGGTGTAACAAATCTGACACACTGTTATTCAGAATATGCTCTCTCAAGATTAGATTGTACAGGCTTTCATAGTCAGAAACTTTACTGCCATGTAACCACCCCTCCAATGCCTTCACTGAATAGTCAACAAAGTCTACCCAGTCTTGTGAGGACTCTTTTCTGGTTTCTCTGAACTTAATCCTGTATTGTTCATTGGTTAAGCCAAATCCATCCAAGAGTGCATTCTTCAAAACTGTAAAATTATTGGCATCACTTTCCTTCACAGTAAGGAGCCTATCCCTACCCTTTCCACTGAAAGATAGCCATAGGATAGCAGCCCACTGCCTTTGAGGGACCCCCTCTACCATACAGGCCCTCTCAAGTGCAGCAAACCACTTGTTAATGTCATCCCCCTCCTTGTAAGGGGGAACTATCTTGTGCAGATTCCTAGAATCATGCTCTCTCAAAGGATTGCTATCAGGAATACTGCTGCTGCCACCACGGGGTCCAAACCCCAACTTCTGTCTCTCTTTTTCTAAGTCTAGGGATTCCCTGTCTAGAGCCAGCTGTTGCTGTTTAAGCTTCAGCCTGGACTCTTCCACTCTTAACTTATTGAGTTCCCTTTCTAACATCTTGTCATCAGGGTGGGTGGGTTGGGAATGTTTTGACACAGAAGAAAGATGTGAATGAGCAGAGGGAGACCTGTCCCTAACAGTTGGCACCCTAACAACCTAGCCTCCAGGAACAAAAACATCCCTACTGTGATGGGAGCTTCTATTAGTACCAGCGTTGCTAAGTGGTCTGCTAAGGGGCAGGTTAGGAAAGGAACCCTGTAACACTCCTTCAAGGGCTTCCCCTGAGTCAGAGTGTGAGCTATCTACCAACTTTGCAGATGAGGGGCCATCCTGAACCTTATCATCTTCAATAAGCATATTAGACCGAAAATCTCTAGAAGGGTTCTTTCCTACCACTAAACCTCTATCAATGCAGAGACTCCTTAGGCTCTAGAAAGTTAAGGTGGTCATAAGTAGTATTGACCAAATTAAGAGGGGTTCCTACACCAGACATGATAGAAAAAGGTTTAGGGACAGATAAAAGAGAGAAAAAGTTTTAGGACTTTTTAAAGAACAGGAAAAAAAACTTTTTCAACTTTTTGAAACTTTTTAGAAAGTTTAGGAGTACTTTTCAGCACTTAGCAGATAGTGTAAGAGAAGAAAAGCAAAACTTTTTGGTTAGGTGTACATACACTGAACTTGTTTTGTATATTATTCTCTTATGAAAAGTACACCATGACAAAGTGGTAAGTAGTTACAAGTACTTATCCCACCGCTGCTCAACCAATGTTGGAGGCTGGCCTGGCTTGTAGTGGGTACCAAGGGGTACTTACACTCTGTACCAGGTCCAGTTATCCCTTATTAGTGTAGAAGAGGTGTTTCTAGCAGCTTAGGCTGATAGAAGGTAGCTATAGCAGAGCAGCTCAGGCTGAACTAGGAGACATGCAAAGCTCCTACTATACCACTGGTGTCACATGCACAATATCATAAGAAAACACAATACACAGATGTACTAAAAATAAAGGTACTTTATTTTTATGACAATATGCCAAAAGTATCTCAGTGAGTACCCTCAGTATGAGGATGCCAAATATACACAAGATATATGTACACAATACCAAAAATATGCAGTAATAGCAAAAGGAAGTAATGCAAGCAGTGTAAAGTTACAATAGATTGCAAGAGGAGCACATAGGTACAGGGGCAACACAAACCATATACTCCAAAAGTGGAATGCGAACCACGAATGAACCCCAAACCTATGTGAGCTTGTAGAGGGTCGCTGGGACTGATAGAAAACAGTGAGGGTTAGAAAAATAGCCCATCCCAAGACCCCGAAAAGTAGGTGTAAAGTGCACCTATAACCCCCAAAGAGCACAGAAGTCGTGATAGGGGGTTTCTGCAAGGACGACCAACACCAGCAAAGCAACAACAGTGGATTTCTGGACCTGAGTACCTGTGAAACAAGGGGACCAAGTCCAAGAGTCGCGACAATGTCCAGAGTGGGCAGATGCCCAGGAAATGCCAGCTGAGGGTGCAAAGAAGCTGCCACCGGATGGTAGAAGCTGTGGATTCTGCAAGAACGAAGAGGGCTTAAAACTTCCCCTTTGGAGGATGGATGTCCCACGTCGTGAAGAAGATTGCAGAGGTGTTCCCACGCAGAAAGACTGCAAACAAGCCTTGCTAGCTACAAGGAATGAGGTTAGGGTTTTTTTTAATGCTGCTGTGGCCCAGGAGGGACCAGGATGTCGCCACTTGGATGAGGAGACAGAGGGGGTGCCCAGCAAGTCAGGGAGCCCTCACAGAAGCAGGAAGCACCCGCAGAAGTACCGGAACAGGCACTTGGAAGAGGAGTGAACCGGAGCTCACCCGAAGACACAAAAGGGAGTCCCACAACGCCAGAGGACAACTCAGAAGGTTGTGCAGTGCAGGTTAGAGTGTCGGGACCCAGGCTTGGCTGTGCACGAAGGAAATCCTGGAAGAGTACACAGGAGCCGGAGCAGCTGCAAATCACGCGGTACCCAGCAATGCAGTCTAGCGTGGGGAGGCAAGGACTTACCTCCACCAAACTTGGACTGAAGAGTCACTGGACTGTGGGAGTCACTTGGACAGAGTTGCTGAGTTCCAGGGACCACGCTCGTCGTGCTGAGAGGGGACCCAGAGGACCAGTGATGCAGTCTTTTGTTGCCTGCGGTTGCAGGGGGAAGATTCAGTCGACCCACAGGAGATTTCTTCAGAGCTCCTGGTGCAAGAAGGAGGCAGGCTACCCCCAGAGCATGCACCACCAGGAAACAGTCGAGAAGGCGGCAGGATAAGCGATACAAGGATGCAGTAGTCGTCTTTGCTACTTTGTTGCGGTTCTGCAGGCGTCCTGAGCAGTCAGCGGTCGATCCTTTGGCAGGAGGTGAAGAGAGAGATGCAGAGGAACTCTGGTGAGCTCTTGCATTCGGTATCTGAAGAATTCCCCAAAGCAGAGACCCTAAATAGCCAGAAAAGGAGGTTTGGCTACCTAGGAAGGAGGATAGGCTAGTAACACAGGTAAGAGCCTATCAGAAGGAGTCTCTGACGTCACCTGATGGCACTGGCCACTGAGAGCAGTCCAGTGTGCCAGCAACACCTCTGTTTCCAAGATAGCAGAGATCTGGAGCACACTGGAGGAGCTCTGGGCACCTCCCCTGGGAGGTGCAGGCAGGGGAGTGGTCACTCCCCTTTCCTTTGTCCAGTTTCGCGCCAGAGCAGGGCTGGGGGATCCCTGAACCGGTGTAGACTGGCTTATGCAGAGATGGGCATCCTTTGTGCCCATCAAAGCATTTCCAGAGGCTGGGGGAGGCTACTCCTCCCCAGCCCTGACACCTTTTTCCAAAGGGAGAGGGTGTAAAACCCTCTCTCTGAGGAAGTCCTTTGTTCTGCCTTCCTGGGCCAAGCCTGTCTGGACCCCAGGAGGGTAGAAACCTGTCTGAGGGGTTGGCAGCAGCTGCAGTGAAACCCCGGGAAAGGTAGTTTGGCAGTACCCAGGTCTGTGCTAGAGACTCGGGGGATCATGGAATTGTCTCCCCAATGCCAGAATGACATTGGGGTGACAATTCCATGATCTTAGACATGTTACATGGCCATGTTCTGAGTTACCATTGTGACGCTATACATAGGTAGTGACCTATGTATAGTGCACGCGTGAAATGGTGTCCCGCACTCACAAAGTCTGGGGAATTTGCCCTGAACGATGTGGGGGCACCTTGGCTAGTGCCAGGGTGCCCACACACTAAGTAACTTAGCACCCAACCTTCACCAGGTGAAGGTTAGACATATAGGTGACTTATAAGTTACTTAAGTGCAGTGGTAAATGGCTGTGAAATAACGTGGATGTTATTTCACTCAGGCTGCAGTGGCAGGCCTGTGTAAGAATTGTCAGAGCTCCCTATGGGTGGCAAAAGAAATGCTGCAGCCCATAGGGATCTCCTGGAACCCCAATACCCTGGGTACCTCAGTACCATATACTAGGGAATTATAAGGGTGTTCCAGTATGCCAATGTAAATTGGTGAAATTGGTCACTAGCCTGTTAGTGACAATTTAGAAAGCAGAGAGAGCATAACCACTGAGGTTCTGATTAGCAGAGCCTCAGTGAGACAGTTAGTCATCACACAGGGAACACATACAGGGCACACTTATGAGCACTGGGGCCCTGGCTGGCAGGGTCCCAGTGACACATACACTAAAACAACATATATACAGTGAGATATGGGGGTAACATGGCAGGCAAGATGGTACTTTCCTACATGTGCCATCCGCAATAAGTGGTCACAATAGTTCAGGATCGGTGGCACAATGGCCCAGGGCGGCGCCCCTGGAGGCGGACGGCGCGCAGGCACCCGGTGGACTCTCTCAACAAATATGGGCGACAGACTCTCGGGTGCAATAGTTATACGATGCCACTTCTTGATGAATTGAGTGGGATTAGTTCCTTTTTCTCCTCCAGACAGGCCCACTATCCTCATGTTGATCCAATGCGCTCGGCCCTCAGGATCATCTGCGCTGTCATGTAGACTTTGGATACAACGCTGGAGGTCAGCAAGGTTGTTAGAGTTCTGGGCGTGCTGGGCGACCAGCTTGGCTAGAGGGCCCTCCGTGGCGCACACTTTATCTGCCAGGTTCTTATGGTTATACTTCAATATGCCGAGGTCCGTGGCAATAGAGTTGATGAGGTGTTCCATGGAGGTCCAAGACTCACGGATTTCTAGCAGAATCAGGTCCAGCTTGTATGCGGGGGGCAGGATTGTTAGGAGGGATGTATTGTATTCCCCAGAAGCTGAACAATTGATCCGTGCCTGGTAAGCTCCAGAGTCCGCTGAGTGGGAAGGGGTGCGGGCCACCTTGTTGCAGCGCATCGCTCTCGTGCATCTCTTCCCCCTCACCGACTGGCCCGGCAGCACCTCCCGACAGCAGACCCCCCCCCCGCTTCTCACTGTGCCTTTTATTCGGAGGTCCTACTTCAGAGCAGCTGGTGCAAACTCTGCTGCAGGATTCGGATCGTCGATGTGTTGTGGCAGAGCCCACTTGATGTGCTGGCTGTCAACCGATCCCTAACCTCATTTAGCTTGGGCCGGGGGGGAACGCCGCTTAATGGCTATCAATTTCAGGCCTTCCGTTTTCTACAGGGATAGTATTATCCACTCCTCTGCGACCAAGCCCCTCTGCAGCCCCCGGCCACAGGGCGCTCTGCTCCCCCCAAGCACGTTGCCGGGGGCACGAGTTCCTATATGGGGCGCCCAGTCCCAGATCTGGGCACTCCCGGAGGGGCTGAGTCGTCTTTCTGATATAGTGCACCGGGGGCACTCCCTGCCACATTATTGATGCCCCCAGTAGGGGATCAATGCACTGGACCAGAACTGAGTTGCATGGCAACTGTAGAATCAGCGGATTCTTCTTCAGTATCTGATTAATGATTGAGGAACTCTTGGACATCGCTGTATACCTATGTGGGACTCAACACCATGCCATAGTTCTACCTAAAAATCAGAACATGAAAAGGAATCGACTATCCTCATGTAGAGGAAAAATATGTTACACACAGATCAATGACAGAAAAACACCCAGAATCATGTGGAATCCGGAAAAGTATCACTGCCTTATTCGGTACCACAGGGAAAAAAAATGATTCACTTCCTCAGGTCCTGAACTATCCTAAACTTTTTTATTTGGTTTCTGAAAACACATCACAACTGAGTTGCAGAGGGTGACTGGGAATAACCCAACTACTACTTAGTCTACATCCTCATGTGTCTGAAGTTCTACACCATCCGGTGTGCAATAGATCATAGAGTTTAACTTGCAGAGTAAATCCCTGCCCAAAAGATTAACTGGACTTGAATCACATATTTTGAAATGATTGTCCTCTTTGAGAGGCCTTAGTTTCATGGGGACTTTAGCTGCATCTGGGTTTGTGCTCTGTAAGAGTGGGTAGCTACAGTATGGATCAAGAAGGATATGTGAAGGTAATTCACCTCTCCATCTACTAAAGGCCCACACTGATCTACTTCTGGAATTGCAACATTCATGAATCCTCCTCTCTTAGGAACCGTCATTGTGATTGATTAGAGTTTAATCTAATGAGATTGTCAAAACCAGAAACTATTTCAGATCTTTAACACTCATAAAAGGATTCTTTTGAACCCTTGGGTTTGGATTTGAATTGTACCTTATGTTTGCCTTATTTTGCTGCATCATTGGGGCCTGAGGTATATTGACACTTTATGACCTTTGAACTTGCATATTCTGTATGGACATTGCTTTCATGTTTGGCATTTGAACATCATTTTGCATTCAATATAGGTATAATCTATGTTCTTGTTTCCAGTAGCCCACCTCGCTACAAATATGAAAATCAGTATTCTCCTTCAAAATGTTTATGTATAGTCCTGCATTCTGATTTCTCTCTATTCTTCATCTGTTCGCCTCAAAATTATAACTGCAATATTTTGCAACCTGTAAAATTTCATCCAGGGACTTCAATTGCTAACAAATCACATTCTCTGTATATGATAGTTCATTTATGGACACAAACCAAGAACATACTGTGACAAGAACCCATTAAAATATTCCCTTTAAGGATTAATGACGCCACTGTGCTACCTGAAAACTTGCATCAGTCTCTCATAATAAGCTTTGCAGCAACTCTTTAGACTCCTGAGTGCTGCAGGTTATCTTCAGACAATCAACCTCTTTCTGCTGGACCTTCATTTTCAAATGAACAATCTCTTGACTATACTTGTCCAAGACAGTAGAATGAGGTAAATTTTTTCTAACATCTTGCAGCGGTTCAGCATTTGGCCAATCCACAATCACCTTGTATTCCGCCCACAAATCTTTAGGGACTACAATATAAAAGAAAGTATTTAAGTCCTCCCAGAGCACATTTGAAATCTTCACAATTCTGTCCATTGCAGTAGATCATTGGTCAGGATTATCCTGCAACTTTGGAAACTGATTTGTGAATGTGCAAAGATCAACCACGGCTCCATGGCATGTGAAAATACCCACGTCCATGTAATTCTCCCAATGAATATTTTTGGATCTCCTTGTCACTCATACCAAATTCTACTTCAGCTCCACATGTATCCTCTTTCTTTTTCTGGTTCCTTTCTGTTAGAACTGGGGTCTGTGGTTGGCAGTCAGTATGCACTCTGTTCAAGCAGGGACCCTAACGTTAGTCAGGGTAAGGGAGATACACACCTAGGATGACCCCTGCTCACCCCCTTGGTAGCTTGGCACCAGCAGTCAGGATTATCTCAGAGGCAATGTGTAAACTATTTGTACCAACACACACAATAACACCATGAACACCCTACAAATTGGACACAACACCGTTTTTGAAAAATAACCTATATTTATCTAAATTAAACAAGACCAACATGACAAAAATCCAACATACACAAGTAAAGTTATGAACTTTCAAAGATTAAACTTCAATATAGCACTTAGAAAGATAAATGCTTCAATTTGGTGTTATCACGGTGTTGGGATGGAGTCGTTCTCAACAATCTGATGCCAATGGCACCAGTCACGGAGTCGCACAGACCTCCAGGTATGGTACCTTCTGAAAATGAGGAAACAAGCTGGTGTACGGAGTCGGGGATCGAGGCGTTGTGGGACCTGGTGTGGGATCAGGTCTGGGGCTGAGGGGCAGAGGTGTTGGGTCCTTGCTGCGAAGCAGTGGAGATGAGGCAGTGTTGGTGCGAAGCGTCGGTTCCTTACACTTCCGGCAGAATCAGGTGTCACGGACGTTGGTGATACAGCACTTCAAGACTCACGGAGCCATGGACTTCAGCGAGGCTGCGGCGATGTTTGGCCTATGGGGTTGGTCGGGCCATAGCACTCCAAAGGGGACCATGGTTTCAGTAGCAGGTGGCATCGCGGGATCCGGCAACGGCGTCAGTCCGGTCGTCGTCCAAATTTGGTGGTCTTAGTTTTTCACCAGCTTCTCCCTTCAGAGGCCCAGGGACTGGATTAGGTACCACTTGGCAGGGTAGGACTCTCAGAAAGAGAGTCCAGGTGCTGGCAGAGGAAGACTTTGATGGCCCTGAGTCTTTAGAACAGGGGGAAAGCTCAGTCCAAGACCTTGGAGAAACTACACAAGCAGGATAGACAGCAAAGTCCAGTCTTTGCCCTCTCTAAGGCAGAAGCAGCAACTGCAGGCCAAACCAGCAAAGCACACACAGCAAAGGGACAGTACTCCTCCTTTAGCTCTTCTCCTAGGCAGAGGTTCCTTTTGATCCAGAAGTGTTCTAAAAGTCTTGGGTTTTGGGTCTACTACTTATACTCCATTCTGCCTTTGAAGTAGGTAAACCTCAAAGTAAAGTCTCTGTTGTTGGCAAGATCCTGCCTTGCCCAGGCCTGGCCCCAGACACACACCAGGGGGTTGGAGACTGCATTATGTGAGGACAGGCACAGCCCTTTCAGGTGTAGGTGTCAGCTCCTCCCTCCCCATTGTAGCCCGGGAGACTCATCAGGATATGCTGGCTACACCCACCTCCCTTTGTATCACTACCTAGAGGGAATTCACAAAAGCCCAACTGTCAGTCTGACCCAGATGTGGAATACACAAGCAGGCAGAGGCACAGATCTTTAATCAAGAAAATGCCCAATTTCTAAAAGTGGCATTTTCAAACTGACAGTCTAAAAACCAACTTTACCAAAAGGTGTATATTTAAATTGTGTGTTCAGAGACCCCAAACTCCACATCTCCATCTACTCCTAATGGGAAACTGCACTTAAAAGATATTAAAAGGTAGTCCCAATATTAATGTATGAGAGAGATAGGCCTTGCAACAGTGAAAAATGAATTTGGCAGTATTTCAGTGTCAGGACATATAAAACACATTAGTACATGCCCTAGCTTTAATATACAATGCTTCTCTTTCAGGGGATCCTCATCAATAGTCATAAACATTGAATATTCCCGCCCTCGTGCGGGGATCCCGGAGCATATATAAAAACACACATGTATAAGTATGAAATATATATGAAAAATATAGCATTTTTTAGTAGACAATGTTCATACCAGAATCATGTATACATGTGTGTAACAGCAATGCAGACTATGTTGATAAACAGGCTAAAATGATTCATTTCTATGGATTTTTTTTTTAAACACTCTCTCTTATAATTACAAGAAAACTTTCTGAAGCCCAAAATGAGGGCACAGAAAAAATACCAGCAACACATGTGAAAAGAGAAAAAACTACATTGAAAACAACAGAGCATTATTAGCCAATAGGCTGCATGCAAGTTAATACAGCAGAACCACAAAATTTGGCACCGTGCCTTTAAGACCCTGAGCACCTCCAGTATCCCACCATGCCTCAGGGGTGAAGGAGAGGTGACAGGTGGTTCACAGTTAGGTCAGTTCTTTTTTCCGGCTTCTTCTGAGAGGATCCTGGAGCATTGAGCTCTCAATTTTTCAGAGTTTTTCACAGAAAAATATTCAAAAACATTGTTTTTTCTACCTTCACTCAACGTTTTTCACCTTTTTCTGAGTGAGGGGATTTTTTCCTGTCTGGAAAATGCCTTCTCTTTTTGTGAAGTGCCCTTCCTGTGGGAAGAAGAAGGCCCAGTCTGATCCACACTCTCTCTGTATTGTGTGTTTGCCTCAGAGCCACTGCCCTGACACATGCAGGCACTGTAAAAACATGTCCAAAAGGACTCTGAAGGACAGAGACAAAATCAGACTTCATGGACTTCATGAGAGGCAGAAAACATCGTCCTCTTCGCTTCCCAGGCAATCAACAAGCCATTCTCATGAGTGACAGGCTAGATCAACGTCAGCTGGTAAGAAAGTACCTGTCTGTTCGCAGTCAACGTCATCGCTGCCACCGTCACATCATCGCTTATCGACGGCGACCTGACCGACGTCGAAGGATACGACGTTGAAGGCTCACATCCCTCATCGGGACAGATCTCCGTCTACGGCAACCCACCGATCGACGTCGAGTCAGCACCACTGTGCTCGTACGCCGTCGAAGGCGTCACACCCCTCGACGGCACGGAAGACGACGTCGAGATCACCTCAGCATGGAGATCAGAGGCTTCCGCCGTCAGCGGTCCATCACTCGACGGCAAAGCATACGACGTTGAGCCGCACACATACAAGGGACCACCAGTCGCCGTCGAGGCGCTCGACGTCAAGACCTGAGCAGTCCACGGTACATTCTGGGCCTCCTTCGACGTCGGTACACCGTTCGACGTCGAGGCAGTTACTACCTATCTCTCAAGGGGAAGAGCGTCAGCAACCACCGGCTGATAAGGATGTCACTCCACCAAGTCCAGTGGTCTCCATAAGGAGTGGATCGTCTAGACGGTCAAGGGCCTCATCGTCAGGGCACATCTCGCCCATAAACCTAGCGCTAAGGTGGTTGGATAGCCTTAACAAGGCACCGGCTTCTCCAGACTCTCAGTACTCACGCATGTATTCACCATCAGCGTCGCTTCTGAGGACACCATCGCCAACGGCGCATACAGAACGGGCTCGTTCTACGTCTTGCCAATCTGCCACTAGGCCTTGGTGCACTACCACAAGATCTAGGAGCAGGTCACGCTCCCAGAGGAGGTCTAGGTCAAAGTCGCGCCATCACAGAAGGACCCCTTCTTGGTCCACATCGTCGAGGTCTTCCATAAGAGCTTACTCCCCGACTCTGACGGATTCTCCACCAGCTAGAGTTTCCCCAGTGGATGACATAACAACTTTCAATGAAGTGCTGCTCAGGGGAGCACAAAAGCTTAATATTGATGTCCCGGAACCTTCAACTTCCTCATCAGTAATCTTCGAAACCCTGCAACACAGAACGGTTTCAAGGAAGTTGTTACCACTCGTGCCTGGTCTTCTCCAGCCGACCATGGAGACTTTTTTGATGCCAGCAAACTTCTGTTCAGCTCCTGCTAGGATATTGAAAAAGTACAAGGCCCCTGATCAGGATCCTTTGTTTCTCAGGGCTGATCCACCACCAGACTCAGTGATATTAGCCACAGCCCGCAAGACGCATTCAGTGGCGTCATCCTCAACGGTTCCACTGGACAAGGAGAGTAGACATCTGGACTCTATGGGTAGGAAGATGTGTGGCACGGCGGCATCGAGGATGAAGGTCTCCAGCACCTCAGCACTCCTAGGCAGATATGATCGATCCCTCTGGGACTCGCTGAGCAGATTTGCGGAAAAGCTGCCTAGAGAGGACAGGCAGGACTTCCAGGAGATCCTTCAAGAGGGAAGTCTGGTGTCCAATCAAATCATCAATGCAGCCGCAGATGGGGCAGACTTTGCGGTGCATGGATACGCGCATGGGGTTTGTGCGAGAAGATCTTCCTGGCTGAGGCTCACAGGGTTAAAGCAGGAAGCGCAACAGCGTATCATGAATCTTCCGTTTAACGGAAACTCGTTATTTGGAGCCCACACGGATGATGAGATGGCACGTATGAAGGCGGAGGTCGACACAATGAGGGCAGTAGGTCTCGAAAGAAGGAAAGACTTCAGAAGGAGGTACAGACCTTACGACAGGCGCCCGTTCCAACAGAGGGATGAAATCCCTCATTGGTCTCAAAGACCTCAACAGAAACAAGGGCGTCCTCTCTTCTAGTCTCGCAAGGCCACAAGAGACTGAGGATCAAGCAGACCTCAGCAGTCTACCCCTAAAGCCCCACAAAACAATGAGGGTTTGCTTCCTTTAATACCGTCCACCACTCCGGTTGTGGGAAGTATCACAGAGTTCGCTTACGAGTGGCATGGCATAACAAGAGACAAATGGGTGCTGAACATTGTAGAGAATGGATACTCTCTTCTCTTCCGACAACCTCCACATCATTTGCCACCAACCAAGTTGAGGCCTGCTCACATGAACAGGTTTGCGCCCTGTTGCAGAAAAGAGCGATAGAAAAGGTGCCAGCCGCCCAAAGAGGAAAGGGAGTATACTCCCGATATTTTCTAGTAGCAAAAAAGGGTCGGGAAGGAGTCTTCAGACCGATTCTAGACTTGAGGCTGCTCAACAAATTCATATGGAAACAAAAATTCTGAATGCTGGCTCTTCATCGGATTTTCCCTCAGCTGCATCGAGGAGACTGGATGTGCTCAAACATCGGAAATTCCTACGGTTTGTGATAGCCTCTCAACACTATCAGTTCAAGGTGCTTCCTTTCGGCCTCAAATCTGCCCCTCGCGCATTCTCCAAGTGCGTAGCAATGGTAGCGGTGCATTTAAGGAAGCAGAAAACTTCATTTATCCATACCTAGATGACTGGCTACTGAGAGCCTCCTCTCCGGAACAGGCGAAAAAGCATCTAGACCTTGTTCTCAGTGTTTTCTGCTCTCTAGGTCTGCAAGTCAACTTCCAAAAGTCCACCCTCATCCCAACTCTAACCCTCCACTACCTGGGGGCGATACTGAATACAGAGCTAGAAAAAGTGTATCCTTCGGAGGAACGACTGTTATCAATAAGGAGGAAGTGTCGCGATCTTCTTGGTTCCCCCGCGCCTAGGGCCCGTCAGGTGACATCTCTGTTGGGCTCCATGGCCTCTTGCATTTTCATTGTCCGAACGCCAGGTCGCATATGAGACATCTTCAAGAGGCTCTATAGGAAAACTGGAATCAACACACAGGCCAATGGGAGGACAGGATGCTTCTTCCGGTAGGAGCGCGACAATCATTACAATGGTGGACACGCAGACATCACCTGTCAGTAGGAGTTCCTTTTCACAATCCAATCCCTTCCGACACTCTGGTAACGGATGCATCGCTACAGGGCTGGGGAGCTCATCTGGGTTCCCTTCAAGCTCAGGGCTTGTGGTCCAGCAAAGAGAAGACTTACCATATCAACCTGCTGGAGCTCAGAGTGGTTCATCTGGCTCTCACATCATTTGCACCATCGATTCAGGGAAGGTTTCTGCTGGTGCGACGGACAATACGACGACAATGTATTATCTGAACAAGCCAGGAGGTACGAGATCCCGGCCCCTGTCTCAGGAGTCTCAAACCATTTGGCACTGGCTCATAACGAGGGGGGTGTCTCTTACAGCAATTCACCTCCCAGGGCAGCAAAACGTGGAGGCAGACTACCTAAGCAGAACCCTTGAGGATGCCCACGACTGGGTTCTTCACGACGAGGTCGTCGCAGACATCTTCGTTCAGTTGGGACAGCCTCAGTTAGATCTGTTTGCAGACGAGGTAAACAAAAAATGCCCAGACTTCGTGTCCAGGTTCTACCATCCGGGGTCTCGAGGGAATGCCCTGTTGATAGACTGGTCAGGGATATTTCTATACGCTTTTCCACCGATTCCCCTGATACCAGCGGTAATAAACAAACTCTACAGATCCAACACCAGAATGATTCTCATAGCCCCGCAATGGTCTTGACAGTTCTCGTACACGGATCTCCTCAACCTGTCAGAACAACCACACAAGAGGCTGCTGTGCAGACCGGATCTCCTTTGCAGGCTGGGAGGCAAGATTCTTCACCCCAACCTTCCCTCTCTGAGCTTGACGGCATGGCTCCTGAATTCCTGCAGTATGGGCATTTAGGGCTCTCGGAGGAATGCATGAACATTTTAAAGGAGTCCAGGAGGCAATCCACTCGGCGCTCTTACGCGTTCAAGTGGAAGAGATTCTACATATGGTGTCGACAATAGGGTCAGAATCCTATTCTGGCTCAGGAGGAGGTCATATTGTCTTACCTGCTCCATCTGGCGAAATCAGGTCTGCAGTTGTCATCTATTAAGGTACATTTATCTGCCATTACAGCTTATCGTAAGTCACCTTCTCAGAAATCCTTCTTTACAATGCCAGTAGTCAAGGATTTCTTAGAAGGTTTAAAGAAGGTTTTTCCACCCATTCGAAAACCCTTGCCTCCATGGGAACTGAACACAGTATTATCTAAACTCATGGGCCCTCCTTTCGAGCCTATTCACAGAGCTTCTTTGCAACACCTTACGTGGAAGACAGCTTTTCTCGTAGCCATTACTTCGGCTAGGAGGGTCAGTGAGATTCAGGCTTTGTCCTCCAAGGAACCTTATACGGTTTTCCATGAGAATAGAGTTGTTCTAAGAGCTCATCCATCATTCTTATCGAAGGTGGTGTCGGATTTTCACATCAATCAGACTATATCACTCCCAGCTTTTTTCCCCAATCCGGATACTCCGGCGGAGAAAGCCTTGCACTCCCTGGATCTGAAAAGAGTGCTAAAATTTTACCTGGATAAGACCAAATTGATTAGACGATCTCACCACCTGTTTGTAAATTATGGACATATGAGAACAGGCGATACGGCCTCAAAACAAACCATATCTAGATGGATAGTTTCATGTATTGTAACTGCATGTCAATTGGCTAACAAACAGTTATTAGCTAGGCCTAAGGCTCATTCGACAAGAGGAAAAGCGGCTACTGCTGCCCTCCTTAATAATGTTCCAATCTCTGAAATCTGTAAGGCCGCTACATGGAGATCTGTACATACGTTTACTAGGCATTACTGTTTAGATTCAGATGCCAAAGCGGAAGCCTAAGTGGGTCAAGCGTCTCTGAGAAATTTGTTTGCATAGTGTATGTCTTTTTCCTGCACTTCTATTAGACAGTCCACAGAGATAAGGGATGGGCTTGCTAATCTATTCAATGTTTATCACTATTGATGAGGATCCCCTGGAAGAGAAGGATAAGTTACTTACCTGTAAATCCTAGTTCTCTTCCAGGGGTATCCTCATCAAAGTCATAAACAACCCACCCTCCTCCCCGGACGCAAGTCTCCTAGAAGTGCAGTACAGACCATCTATCTAATCTGTTGGATGCTTTGTCACCGTAAAAAAGTACTGACCTAACTGTGAACCAACTGTCACCTCTCCTTCACCCCTGAACCATGGTGGGATACTGGAGGTGCTCAGGGTCTTAAAGGCACGGTGCCAAATTTTGTGGTTCTGCTGTATTAACTTGCATGCAGCCTATTGGCTAATAATGCTCTGTTGTTTGCAATGTCGTTTTTTCTCTTTTCACATGTGTTGCTGGTATTTTTTCTGTGCCCTCCTTTTGGGCTTCAGAAAGTTTTCTTGTAATTATAAGAGAGAGTGTTTAAAAAAAAATCCATAGAAATGAAGCATTTTAGCCTGTTTATCAACATAGTCTGCATTGCTGTTATACACATGTATACATGATTCTGGTATGAAAATTGTCTACTACAAAATGCTATATTTTTCATATATATTTCATACTTATACATGTGTGTTTTTATATATCCTCCGGAATCCCCGCACGAGGGTGGGAATATTCAATGTTTATGACTTTGATGAGGATACCCCTGGAAGAGAACTAGGATTTACAGGTAAGTAACTTATCCACCCTGCCCATAGGGCTATCTAGGGCCTACCTTAGGGATGCCTTACATGTACAAAAAGGGAAGGTTTGGGTTTGGCAAGCGGGTACACTTGCCAGGTCGAATAGGCAGTTCAAAACTGCACCACACACAGGCACTACAGTGGCAGGTCTGAACCATTGCTACTCATGTGAGTGGCACAACCAGTGCTGCAGGCCCACTAGTAGCATTTGATTTACAGGCCCTAGGCACTCCAGTGCACTTTACTAGGGACTTACTGGTTAATCAAATATGTCAATCATTGAAAAGTCAATTACACATACAGTTTGTAAAGAGAGCACTTTCACTTTAGCACTGGTCAGCAGTGGGCACCAAAAAACAGCAAAAACAAAGTCCAGCACACAGTCACAACATAGGAAGCAGAGGCAAAAAGACAGGGGAGACTACACTAAGAATGCCAGGTCTAACACTTTCCTTTCTTGACCATTGGTCGTTGTGCTTTTGAATGTTCCCCCATTTTCTGATAAATTCCACTAACTCCCTTACATGCATTTTCAAACCTGGTATACTCATATTCTTTAGTGTATCCTCAGGCCTGAACATTCTATGACTCTTCCTCAGATCCTAGCTTTTATTCAAATCAACTACAAACTCTGTAGTTAACTCTATTAACTTTTCATAAGCTTCACAGGCACACCTTGCAGCTTCCCTACTCATGAACATAAGCTCTGCTTCATTATACCCATATATGAAATCTAAGATCTTGAGATTTCCCTTTAAATCCTCCTTGGGTTCTGCTCTTAATCTTAAAACATCCAATACTCTGTGAGATGCTTCTTTGTCTTGAATTTGGGACAATGAATCTAGGTGGGCTGCAACAACAGGCACATTTATAGGATGTACGTCTCCTGTACAGAATCATGCTGCCAAATCAAGGTTAGTGCCAGTATCAGATGTACTGGAGGGTGAAAACAGCAGATGCACTTGATGTTCTAATGATAACAGCTTCCAATTGGATCTTGTGAGGAAATGTGGTTTATTATATGGTGTGGTCGCCTGATCTCACTGTGTAATAAACTCACAAACCTGCTTTGGGTCCAGTCAAATTTGTTTGTAAGTACTTAATTCAGTCCTGGATAGTTGTATCTTTAAGCAGTCAGGCATTGTCAAAGGAACATGTGTAAATATTTAGAAGTGTGAAAAAAGCTGAATATAAGAGAAATACGACAAAAAGAAAGTCTGAAACTAATTGATAAAAATAGGTCTTATTTTTATGGGTTTTTTTCAGACAGCAAAACAAACAAAATCCAGTGGAGGATTCTGGAGATATTAGTTATGAAGCAAATATTAAATCACTGCTTTATACTCCATTTGCAAACGAGCATTGGCAACTACTGCAGTTAGTGGTTACTTTGAAAACTTTTTAAATCTTTTGTAAAGTTGTGTTTGGTTACTCCGGTCCGCTTTGGGGGACCAACTCTGGCAGGGAACAACTCACATGGTACCAGTGAGGCTTAGCAGAACACTTACTTTGCAGTCAAATCAGTCTTCAATCTAGTTCCAGAGTCTAAGGAAAAAACGCCATAGACATCAATGAAGTGGATACAGGATGCTGAAGATGCTGAAGGATGCTGTGGACACTGATCCGGTTGACAGGGGTCTTACTGGGGCCAACCCTCTGTCCACAAACATGGTGTTGTGACTTTGGCCACAGAGGTCGATGCTCCTCGAAGTCCAGCCAAAAATCAGTTGCCACTAGTCTCTGTTTACAGTAAAACCAGGAGCTCCCTTTAACAGTGGCTAGTCTGTCTTAGGCGACAAAACTGCACTCTGGCGTCTCTCTCAAGTCTAGCAGACTCACCTGCAGCTTTTGAGAATTGGGACTGTTGTGTTTCAGCGGTCAGGGGGGGTCAAGCAAGTGTGGCTACCAACTCACCAATGCATAATTTTTCAGCTTTTGTGGCCCTGCAGCTGCAATAGGAAGTCAGCCTACTGACTCTTGGAGTTCACATCTTCTGTCTGGGGCTCTGGGACAACTTTTCCTTGAACAGGGCACAGCTGGCACAGTCTTCTCTTGGCTAGCCCAGGAGCAGCAGGTGCAGTGTTAGTCTTTTGGTAAGCCTCTCTAGGCCAGGTCCAGGGAACAACAGGCCAGTCCTTCCTTGATTCTCTCTCCAGTACAGATGTGATCTGAGGTCTGGGTGCCAGGGGTGCCAACTTTATGCCCACAACCTGCCCTCAGGGGGCTGTTGGTTCCCAGGAGCCTGATGAAAAACATTGTATGGAGATGGTCAGGAATTTAGCAAATCATACATAACATCATTATCTGTCTCACTGTTGTTCTATTCCTCTCTCTCTCTTTATCCCCACTCCCCTCTGGTAACTTTTAACTTCTCTTCCTTACTTTGCTATCATAAGATACATCCCTATGCGCTCAATCACATTGTCATTCCACTCCTGCTGCTTCACATTCTACCTTGCCATCATGCAACTGTACACCTTATTTCACAATTGTTTTTTTTACATTTCTCCCTTTCCTTCTCATGCATAGCACATTTTCATGCATTCAGAAGTTCATAGTGAGCAGGTATTGGTGGGGGATTAATTTCATACAACACTCGCCTTAGGTTCTTATTTATTCTCACAGTGAATGTGCCATATGAGGGAACTGCAAGCACACTTCATTTTGTGTGATCTTATTCCATTGTTTGACACAGAAACAAGAGTATACAGCAACAGTCATATAGTATGCAGGTGGGCCCTTTGGAGGGGTCTCCTCACCCTCACAAACTGGTATTCATACATCATTTCTCAACATAACTCTTATTTACTTAAATATTTTCACCTTTGCCTTTACACAAACCAACACAGAATTTGTCAACTCCAAATTGAAATAACCAACAGTTCCCAAAAAGATCACAGTGCAATACTAAACGACCCAAATATCTGATTGTAACACAACACCACTGAACTAACCACTCACAGCATGGCACCCAATGGCTTAACAACCAATCCTAGCGCGGCACTCACGCAAAACAACCAATCTCAGCATAACACCTAATTGCCTAAGTCACAGCAGCTCTCATTTTGTTACAATCAGCTTCAGATAAACTAAAATATTGAAATTTAAAACAACTCTTGTCTGTTTACCTAAAGAAATAAAGGACCAACAATTGCTGTCATGACCACACAAACTTGCCAAGTCAAATCAAAGAAGTGCATGAGAAAAGCAAAGAGATATCCTCAGTGGAGACAGCAAAGCCCAAACTGGAAGAAGGTTTGCAGAGTAATCTTGCGCTTATTTCAAAGGAAGAATCAAGAAGAGAAGATCTAAGATGGCCGCTGTGAGTCCTGAAGGTTAGTTACAGTTCTAGTCTTGCAATCGGTTGGTTGCTAGGTTACGAGCTCTCCAGCTGGAAGCCTTGCACTTCAACTGAGGTCTGACAGGAATCAGCTGTGTGGAGAGAGAGCGCGCTTTAGAACAGAAACTCCTGTGAGGTAAAATTACAATTGAAGATTATATTACAGAAAACGGATAAATATTGTCAAGGTTTATTCGAAGAGTTTGATAGTAGACCGTTCCCGTGGAAGTCGGCAAGGCTACAGAGTTAATGTATGAATTAACCATATGTTTACAAGGTTCTTGTTTAAGATATTAAAGTCAAAGAAAAAACGAACTTCAAAAGAGCAAGTATCTACAAATGTCAAGGTTATAAACAAAGGCCAAGTTTAAAGGAGAAACGAACTGTTAACAAATAAGCATTTACAAATTCAATGGTAATAAACCAAAATAGAGTTTAAAAGAGAAACAAACTTAACTAAACAAGCATTTACAACTACAAGTTATCGACAGATGTCGAAGTAAGGAAGGAGAAACTAACTGTAATAAACAAGCATTTACAAATACAAGTTAGCAACAAATGTCGAAGTAAGAAAGGAGAAACGAACTTTAATAAACAAGCATTTACAAATACAAGTATTGACAGAAGTCACAATAAGACAGGAGAAATTAAATAACATCAGCTGATTTGAAGAATGCATTATCACCAACTTTATATATATATATAGCAACATAAAACCAATCTCTAACAAAGGTTGAGAAGTTCTTCCAGAATCAGTAATAAGCATTTTTTTAAGAAGAGCTATCATTTATAGAGAGAAGCAAGGCTACAGAGAACTCAGGGTGAGTGAAGAAATAATAGAATTAAAGAGAATTAAGTGTTGAGAGTAGAAAGTGAAAAACTGATGTTGTATGTCCCTAGTAATTGCGACTGTGACTCTTGCAGGTGCTGTATCCAATCTTAGATGTGAAGAGGCAGACTGAGTACTGGTGTTCATCATCTCTGTGGCAGTCTCTCTACCATCCCATTTCCCTTTCCCCCTCCGGGGTACTCAGCACGAAGGAATAATATTCGTTGTGAGTAGCTCGGGTCGGGACTGAGGAGTTATCTTCTTCTTCTGAGGAAATCGAATTGAAGTATCCTGACAATTGCTCTAGGAAAATAAAGAATAGCACCCTCCTGGTACACTATAAAGCACATGAAATAATTTCTCAGCCAGCGAGAACCCACTCTGATTAGTGCGGTCCACTCCTGTGCACAAAGAACTAACACAGAGCTTTGTTAGTACAGTCTCACAGCAGAAGTTTAAGTCCCTATCTTGGTGTGGCCGATGGCACCTCACAATCCAACACCTCAACCTTAACAGACAAGCCAAATATCTCTTAATATATCTCTGTATCTATCCAGTGATCTTGGATTACAATGACTCTGAAGACCAAACTTCAACTTTGTGTAGCAAGTACATTAATCCTCATAAGCACAAGTTATATATGTAATGTTATGTTAATTATTTTTAGAGAGCGCTCGACAACCAAAATAGCTATCCTGGCTCTAGGTGAGAGCCATGAGAAAAGTCCTAGTAGCCTGAGTCCTGGTGAATGTCCCAACAGCATAATTCCTGGTAAAAAGCCATGTTTTCACTGCCTTCCTAAAAAGCATAATCAAGGGCAATGATTTTTTGGCAAAAGAACGGTCATTGCAGGCCTTTGTCGCATTAAGTACAAAGCCTCTACCACCCCAAATAGAAAGCCGAAAGCGAAGGACAATCAGTTTTTTTTTCATAGCTAGATCGCAACAGTCTAGTACGTAAATACCAAACAAATTTCTCCTTAAAAAGGCAAGACCCTGGCCAAGCAGTGCCTTATAAGCAATACAAAGAGACCTATAAATAATACGCTTCCTAACTTGGAGCCAATGGAAGTTCCAAATGTCAGAAGAAGCAGAATGATATTTTGGAATCTTAGCCAGAGTTCTTGCTGAAGCATTGTGCAATGTTTGAAGTTTGTTCAAAACGTGTTGATGAGCATTTAAGTAGAGTGCATTTGTAAAATCAATTTTAGATAAAACCAAGGCAGTAACAACCGTTTTTCAAGAATTGATTTAAAGGAACTGCAAACTTTTCTTGCTCAATCTCAGAATGAAGTAAGCAGCTAACATAACTGCATTGACTTCATCATGAAGAGGAAGTTTGTCATTTATGATGATTCCTAGATTCATGGCAGTTCTGACAGGTGCAGGAAGCACACCTAGGTCAGAGGACCACTAAACGGACAGCCAAAAAGATGGTTTAGGGCCAAAAAGCAGGACCTCAGTTTTAGCAGTTGCCTGCGATCCAGGAACTGATTGCCTGCATACAGTTGCAGAAGTTAGAACCAACTGCAGCATCATCTGAATTCACAGCTACCATGATCTGGGTATCATCTGCATAAGATGTAAGTGAAAACCCAATAGATCTAATCAAATCAGCCTATGGTGTGACGTAGATGTTAAACAAAGTTGAATTGAGCGAGGTCCCCTGAGGGGCCCCGCACAGCAGACTGTAAGGGCTGGATGTGAACTCACCCATTCGGACTGACTGCACCAGGTTGTTCAAAAAGTAGCAAAAGAGTCTCCAGGCAGTTCGCGTCACACTGATCCTGTCAAGTCACTCCATCAGCAGCCGATGACCAACCGTGTCAAAGACTGCTGATAGATCAGGTAGAATAAGTGCTGCTCTGCCGCCCTGATCGAAGGAAGATCTTATTTCCTCAGTAGCCTTAATGAGGGCTGTCTCGGGACTATGCTCAGCTCGAAAGCCAAATTGGGTGTTATCTAAAAGGCTATTGGCATGTACATAAGACATCAGTTGTTTATTTATCACTTTCTCAATGACCTTGGCTGGCAGGTGTAGACAGGATATGGGACGGTAGCAGATGGGATCAAGTAGATCCAGGGAGGATTTCTTAATAAGAGGCAGGACTGATGCCTTCTTCCAAACAGATGGAATCATGCCTAAATTACACACAGCGTGAAAAATATCCAAAAAGGCAGGGGTAAGAAACTATGCCATCTTGGACGCCACTGTAGATGGACCGGAATCATTAGGCAAACTAGATTTCGCCATTTTTAAGTGCCGAGAAAACCTCATCCACACAGGAGGGAACAAACTAATTCAAGTACTGACGAACCTATTATGAACAACATTGATATTTGTTGGTTGAGAAGTAGGAGGCATGATGGCAAACTTAGAATAAACATCTTCTACCTCATGGCAGAAAGCATCCACCACTATGTTACAGAAGGACTGACTAAAGTTGTTGGTGGTGGTAGGGGTATCTGAAGCCAGTTGTTTGGCCATGATAAATACCTCTCTGGATAAGTTGGCAGCAGAATTTATTTTATCAGTAAAATAGGCAGATCTTGTGGAAATAAATCAAGGACTTACAATTAGCTAAGCATTTTTTATGACAATCTATTTCCAAGGGGGAGTAATATACTCTCCATCTCTTTTCCTGTCTTCTGCAATTTTGTTTGCCCATTCTAAGCTCATCAGAGAACCAGGGTGCAGGCTTTCTTTGTATTTTGATTCTAACACTCTTTACTGGAGCTAGCTTTAATGCAGCTTCATTAAGCCAGGTAGTATACTGTTGAGCAGCAATGTGTGAATCATTAGCAAAGGTAGGACGAGAGTTGGCTGAAAGTAAGGCAATCTCCTCCATCTGAATTTTATGCCAGACGTGTAAGGAAATCAGAGCTGGGCGAGCTAAAAGTTCAGTTTGAGATAAAAAAAATACAGCGCTGTGATCACTCCACACTAAAGTAAGAGTAAGAGTTCTGACATCAGATAATGAAGAGTTGTTAGAAAAAATGACATCCAATGTGTGTCCAACTGTATGGACCAACAACTAACTGAGAGCGCGGCTAAAGTTTGCATCAAATCTGCTGGGCCCATATCAGACACAGGATCTAAATGAAAATTGAGATCCCCTAAAATAGTAAAGTTTTTGGATGGAATATTAGCTTCCAGTTGCTTACTAATAACTTGTGCAAACGCTTAGCTACTTCCCGGTGGGTGATACACTAATAAGCTGTTAAAGGTTTGATTTTTGGCAAAATCAACGCTAAAAGATAAAGGGGGTGATTCCAAGCTTGGCGGGTGGCGGGAGCCGCCCGCCAAGCGGGAACCGCCAGAAGACCGTACCGCGGTCAAAAGACAGCGGCGGTCATTCTGGGTTTCCCACTGGGCTGGCGGGCGACCGCCAAAAGGCCCCCCGCCAGCCCAGTGGGAAACACCCTTCCACAAGGAAGCCGGCTCCGAATGGAGCCGGCGGAGTGGAAGGGGTGCGACGGGTGCTACTGCTAAGCAGACACTGAAATTCTAAGTGGGGCCCTCTTACGGGGGCCCCTGCAGTGCCCATGCCATTGGCATGGGCACTGCAGGGGCCCCCAGGGGCCCCACGACACCCCATACCGCCATCCTGTTCCTGGCGGCCGAAACCGCCAGGAACAGGATGGCGGTATGGGGGTCGGAATCCCCATGGCGGCGCAGCAAGCTGCGCCGCCATGGAGGATTCCCCTGGGCAGCGGAAAGCCGGCGGTACACCGCCGACTTTCCGTTTCTGGCCGCGGCTGTACCGCCGCGGTCAGAATGCCCAAAGGAGCACCGCCAGCCTGTTGGCGGTGCTCCAGCGGACCACGGCCGTGGTGGTTTTTACCGCCAGGGTCAGAATGACCGCCAAAGCTTTGCAAAGCGGAGAGGTATTGGGGATGAAACAGATATTAAGTTGTAAATTACTACAATACTGCTGTCTTTCCTGCCAACCCGGTCATGACTGGAGATATCATAGATTTACGGGACAGCCATGGAAAGATCCGGGCGGCGGTTGCATCTGCCCATGACTCTGTCACAAACACCAAAGAAGGATTGTAGGCAACCACAAAAAAAATGTATTTAGTGCTATGCTTCAGCAGATATCTAGCATTGATGAGTACACACGTCAAGAGATGTCTAAGATAGATGGCGTTAAATGCTGGTAGCTACGTGGGCTGAAATTCAGATTCTTAGTGCTGCCGAAGCATGACACAGGTGAGAATATTTGTATCTTACAAGCCAGGCAGACAGAAGAGCCCAGTGACTTTAGCTCAAACACATCATTACTAGGACAAGCTTCACACTTACCAGAATTGATAATAGCCAGAAGAGAGTCACAGGAGTATCTTACACTTGGTCCCATTTGAGAAGCAAAATCAGCATGGAGGATGGCGCTGGCTGCAGTCTGGATGCGGATGGGCTTGCCTCTGTTGCACCCACTGTGTGGACTCGCTGATCTAAATCCTGAATAGTCCACCATGGTGTAAGGGGCATGGCCAGGGCCGTGGCTTGCACACGCTCTAATGCGGCAAGCGAAGCCCAAAAAATGTCAGGGAAACAAAAAATTTGCAATACTGGGGGCAAGCAACCCCTGACTTCAAACTCAGCTCCCCCAGGTGAGAAGACTCAGGGGTGTGAAATTCCTATAGCCTGACACCCAGGCCATATTGTTTAGGGTTAAAGACAACAAGTTCACATGTTTATCTTGTCCTTGGGACAGGTAGGCTGAGGACCCTGCCACACAGGCCCTTTGGCTGTGAGTTTACAGAGAAGGGAACTGTCTGCAGTTAAGGTAATATTGGTGTCCATGTTAATGCTGTTCGAACTTGTATTTATGGTTCATTAATGCAAAGCCTTTATTATTAGTGTGAGCGTTCTAAATAAATGTTGTAAGCTCATACTGCACTACTGACAGTGGTTCCAGAAAAAGAAAAAGTGTACACAAATGTTTGAAAAGTTTAACCATATGAGGCTACGAATAATGCTCCCAGAATGCTCTCTGATTAGATGCAAATTGTTGCAGAAGCTTGTAAGCAAGATTGATGACTCTATACTTTCAAAATATAATGTTCAGTAAAAAATCAAGAAGAAAAAAAAAAATTTGCCAAATTTCTGTGAAATTTTGGCTACTATTTCTTTGAAGCATCATTTAGTAAAATGTGTTGATGCATGCTAGTATTTCCAAAAAATATTCATAATGGAAAATCAGTGTAACCAGTTTCAACAAGGTTTTGGGAAACATGAAAATAAACAAGCATTTTCAGAGCCAATCGATCCGACATTGGTGGTCAGTCTTTTGGTTTTGTCAATGCGTGTCTTGTTTTGACATGGCTTTTGTAAAACTTTATTGTTGCGGGAGCTGCCACCCCCTCACCATTTTAAAAATATTGCCAAAAAGCACAAAAAAACTTTTTTGGTCTCAAAAAAGCACACATTAGTAGTACCTGGCACTAAACAAAACTGCTTTGTGTGCCAATATGCTCCTTGTGGAAGAGCAGAATGCTATCACACACACTAAAACCAGCCAATAAATAGATAGGAAGAGAAACAGATAAAAACAAAAGGTCTTGGTTAACACAAGACCTAATTAGGAGCCCAATACTTAAAGAACATCACAAAATGCACCCATGGTATATGTCTTTGCAGTTGTGCAGACTTACAACTTTCATGAATTCAGAAGAGTTTACAGAAGTAGACCAAGAAATCGCACTCCTGGAAAATATTTGTGAATTGTATTTTAGCACAAGCAAATATGCATGTGTAGATTTAATGCGAAAATCTAATTAACGTTTTACAAGATCACCTTCCCTCCAGCCATTTTTCCCATACCTGGAAGAACTTCTAAGTCTGCCCTTGTCAGGAGTACAATTCCTATCTTTCTCAGTATGGGAAAAGATTAGAGAGGAGCTGGTGAAAATCCTTAAAACATGTTAGTAGGTTTGCACAGACTCAAAGACATTCCAACCCTGGAAATACTGCTTACTGCTTCCTCCAGCCCCAGTATGTAGATCTGCGGAAAGGTTCCAAAATAAGGATATTGCTAGTATTCAAGTTCTACTATATTATTATACCTGGCATATTATTGCAGTTCTTATATAATGAGATTGCTGACATAGGGGGTTATTCTAACTTTGGAGGAGTGTTAATCCGTCCCAAAAGTGACGGTAAAGTGACGGATATACCACCAGCCGTATTACGAGTTCCATAGGATATAATGGACTCGTAATACGGCTGGTGGTAAATCCGTCACTTTTCCGTCACTTTTGGGACGGATTAACACCTCCTCCAAAGTTAGAATAACCCCCATAATTTGTTGCTGCACTACATCGTACAAAAGGGACGAGTAAATAGTTTTACAGGGCAAGTAGATTTATGATGCAACCTGTCCCATGGACAAGCAGATATTTTATTAAATTCCACCCTCCTGAGACTACTGGTAAAATAAATCTAAATTAAAATAATCATGAGAAATCGAAATCGTAAAATCAATTAAAAGGGAGGGGAGACAGCCCTCCTGATGTAATGCTGCAGTGAGGGAGCCAGACTCCTCCCAAAGATGCCCACTTGTAAAGCCATCTACAAGAAAAACAAAAGTGGAGTTGTAGCTGATCGCTTTTGAAAAAAAAAAAAAAAAAAAAAAAATTGAAAATACTTAAATTCTCAACTTCAGTACAGAGCCCTCATGGACCCAAGTTTGACAGTGCAACTCAAAATATCACAAATCATCAAAAATGCAACTCCTGACAACTCACAATCAAAAGAGTAGGAATGGCTATTAGGAAATCACTACTTAGGAAATGCTACACCATTTGTTCTAAAGGCCCATAGGTAAGAATGGTTTTGCATTTCCAAATTTGCAATTTCCCTAATAGGAAATTGCAAATTAGAAAATGCAAAACCAAAGGTGCCTATGGGCCTATGCCCCCCTTGATGTCCCCCCAAAAAGTGGTGCTCATGTAAAGCCATACAAATGCCCTAGGGAATGTGCATGTCACGTGGCACTTAAAAAAATGCATTTTTCTTAAATTGCACATGGATACCATTGACTTGAAGTCAATGGTAATAGCATTTCCTAAATGTTCATTTTGCATTTAGGAAACGCTTTGTACATGTGCTTAGGAAATTGCAAATACAGAATCGCTATTGTAATTTCCTATTTAGGGAATTGCAAAATGCGATTTGTACTGAGTAGACATTTCATATTGGGATTCCCTATCTGCCTTTGTACATATTGAAAGGCAATTTAGCATTTCTCAGAAGTCCTAAATTGCGATCCCTTAAGGCATTGACACTTTTGACAACAGCAGGACGAAGATCATCTGTAGCGGCAATAGTGATTCAGTTCAGTACTTGTGCTGGGTCTAAAACCTAATTGAGCATCATCAAGAATGTTGGGGACTCACAAAATCTGGAGAAATGGCTATAAAAACTTCCAGATTCTTCGCAGTGGCTTGTATAAATAAAATGGATCACTATATAAAAGGTTAATGAAGGTCTAACAATGGCCTTTTTTGAAAAGGGGAATGATCAAGTGTTAGAAATTGGTTTGGTGGTCGACTGGGGTGTAAGCCTGGGTCAAGGAGCAACCACAATCTTAGTCAGGGTAATGCAAACGCAAGCCCTAAATTAACCTGTGCTCATCCTCTGGTAGCTTGACACAGAGCAGTCAAGCTTAACTTAGAGGAAATGTGTAATGTATCTGTGCACACTTCAAACGGTAAAACAGTGAACACACCACACAAAAAGATTCTACACCAGGTTAGAATAACAAATCAGAATTCAATTTATAAAGGATGCCCAAGATGACAAAAATCCAATGAGTAGAACTGGAAATATTCAATTTCAAAGTTTTTAGTAAAAATAGTGCTAAGAAGCAAAAATCACCATGGGCAATATCTGGACGCGCTGGACCAGGATAAACTCAAAAGTTCAGGTCAACCGAGATGCAGAGCGTGCTGACTACATGAACTAAGTAAGGCCCGCTGAAGCAAAGTGCCTTGAATCCTGGTTGTGGAGGGCTGATTGGATCTGCGTCAAAGATGCATTGCGCAATCAAGGCAATGTGACGGTTCCGAGATGCAACAAGGCTGTGCTACGAGGTCCTTGTCCATCAATGTCGAGGATCCTGTCAGACGGAGCTTGTGATGTGAAGGGCCGAGTCAAGGATGCGTTGCACAGTTGGAGATGTTGTTGAGGTTGCTGTCGCCGGTAGATGTGAGAAGCTGGTGCCGGGAAAAGTAGTGTGCAGTGGTGGCTCCAAAGGCATTGGTCTAACCCAGATGAGGGTTGCTGCTGGGATGCGAGTCTGTTGCAATGGGTCAAATCCATGCAACAGCTGCAATGCATCAGTTCTACTTGAAGATGCTCCACTCAGCAGAGGATGTGTTGGTTCTGCTGAGAAAGCACCTTAGGCCCACTTCCAAGGGTCCAGGACTGGGATGGCACTACTTGGCAGGGCTGACTCACAGACAGTAGAGTCTATGTGCTGAAGCTGGGTGGTGGGAAGCCTATTTATGTCCATGAGACTTGAGATCAGGAGGCCAGCCAGCTAGCCCTTGGAGTAACTCTGTGTAATGGGTTCTTTGCCTCTAGGGGAGGGATATTGGAATAACACTATAGGCCCAGGACTTAGGGGATAATTGCTTTATTGAGATGTATTTAAAGTTTTTCCTCTTTTGTTTTTATGTTTCTGGATGGCTTGCTATTGTGTTCATCCGGGTTCTTTTCCCTTCTTGTAGGTGTTCGGGTAGAGGTTCCAAGCCAGCCCGTCCCCTGGCGGAGTAAGGTCACAGTTTCTCTCCTGTGGCGACAGACCGGTTTCCCCAAAACAAAAAGAAGAACGGGACAACAGGTAAGTGTAGAGGTAAGGTATGGGGTTTAATAGGGTTAATAGAGCTGGTGGGAGGAGGGGGTTGTGCAGGGTTGTGTTTGGGTAATTTCACTCTCTAGTGCATTTCACCTTCCTGTGAACCTTTCTTCCCCCCCCCCCTTTTGTATCTTCCTTTAGCTGGGAGAGGTTTTCCTTGCAGTGGGATTAGTTGTTAGGGATCAACAGATTTCCCCTTCTTTGCAGCACCTTCCCCCACTACTCCCCGTATTTCCCTCACTCACCTTCCCGCCCTGTAGCCAAGCCGGCAAGAAAACAAAGGCTAGGTACGATCGTACCTGTGAATGCCACGCCCCTTCTGGGACGTGGCTGGCCCCTTCGTGATATACTGGTTTCTCCTTGGCGTTCTCGGGAGGCGCTAAGAGTCTTTCCCCTTCCTCTGGCTTCTTCTGGCTCGATCCGCGGGCTTCCTGGGATCCTTCGTCCAGCGGCGTCTCCTTCCTCTCGGTCCGTGATCGCAGGGTTCCTTCCTGCTTCCTTGACGACGGTTTCGGGTGTCCGTCTTCTATTTCAGGGCTGATTGCGACGCCTTCCGCGTCTGACGTCAGTCGTTCGGGACTCTCAGGAGTGCCCCGGGGGTACGGTGTTGCGGGCCCTGGCTGACAGAGAGTAACCGAGGCGATAGACGCCCGGTTACAAGTCCCCTCCCATGAATGGGGCCGTTCGAGTCCCAGAGAGGCCGGATACCGGGACAAATAGTCGGCCTGACCCATAAGCTCCCCAGGAAGGTGGCATACCTGGAATGAAAAAGGTTGAAGTTCCATAAACCATCTCAGAATACGGACGTTGGTATCTTTGTGTCTTGAGAGCCATGTAAGAGGAGCGTGGTCAGAATACAGTAAGAAGGACCGTCATAGGAGATAATACTGCAGGCTTTCAATTGCCCACTTGATGGCCAGGCATTCCCTTTCTATAATAGGATATCTTTGTTCCCTGGGGAAAAGTTTGCGACTTATAAAGATCACAGGGTGGCTTATGTTCTCTTTATCCCTTTGGAAAAGAACTGCCCCCAGACCTACGTCTGAGGCATCAGTCTGCAGGTGACATGGAAGATTAAAATCCGGACAGCTCAATACCGGTTGAGTAGTGAGACACTTTTGTAAGGTTTGGTAACTATGGGTTTGGACAGGGTTGAGACTCACAATATTTTTGGACTGACCTTTCTTTAGGAGATCTGTCAAGGGAGCCGCCAAGGTGGAATAATGAGGTATAAATCTCCGATAGTACCCCACTAGGCCTGAAAAAGAACGTACCTCTTATTTCGTGGTAGGAGCTTTTAATGCAAGTAATGGCCTCTACTTTGTTCATCTGTGGTTTAATGATACCTCCTCCGATGTGGTACCCCAAGTAGGAGATTTCATAAAAGGCAAGTCGGCTTTTGGAGGGATTGGCTGTAAGTCCCGCCTGCTGTAAGACTGTAAATATCTTATGTAAATGGGACAAGTGATCATCCCAGGTTTCGCTATAAATAACGATATCATCCAGATAGGCGGCCGCGTATCTGGTATGAGGTCGTAATATGGTATCGATAAGACGCTGGAAGGTGGCCGGAGCCCCGTGTAACCCAAAAGGGAGAACATTAAAATGATATAGGCCCGAGGAGGTAGAGAACGCCGTTTTTTCCTTATCCTCTACTGCTAAGGGAATCTGCCAGTACCCCTTTGTCAAGTCAAGGGTAGACATATACTTGGCTTTCCCTAATCTTTCTATGAGTTCGTCTACCCTAGGAAGGGGGTAGGTGTTAAATTGGGACACTGCATTGACCTGTCTGAAGTCAATCCAGAAGCGTATGGATCCATCCCGTTTAGGGACTAACACCACCGGGGAACACCAGGGACTCTTTGAGGGCTCTATAATACCCATGTCTAACATTTTCTCTATTTCTTTTTCCACTAGGATTTTTCGGGCCTCGGGGATACGATAGGGTCGTAACCGGACTAGTTTACCAGGTTGAGTTACAATCTGGTGCTGTACTAAAGTGGTTTTACCCGGTTGTGTGGAAAACACTTGATTACGACAGTTGAGTAGTTGGGTTAACTGGCTACTCTGCTTTGACGTGAGATCTGTACTTCTTTGTGGTTCTTCGGTTTTGGAATGTCGGTCAGTAGGACACCACCCTATCTCTAGCTCCTTAACCGTATTGACCAAACATCCAGTTGCCGGAGCTACTGTAGGTTCTTCCCATTTTTTTAGCAGATTTATGTGGAGTATCTGGGTTCGTTTGGGATTACCAGCCAGTTGGATGTTATAGGTAACAGGGGTTACTACTCCTATCACCTCATACGGCCCCTGCCATTTTGCCAATAGTTTGTTATCGGAACTAGGTAGGAGTACTAACACCTTTTCCCCTTTTGTTAAGGTTCTCATTCGAGTGTTCCTATCATAATACTGTTTTTGTTTATTCTGGGCTTTTTCCATATTTTCCCTTACATCCTCCCATACAGTTTGTAATCGGGACTTTAAATCGCTGGTATATTCCAAAAGGGATTTCTCTCCAGCGTCCTCCTCCTCCCATAGTTCCGCGGCCATATCTAATAATGTTCGAGGTTGCCGCCCGAACACTAATTCAAAAGGACTATGTCCTGTGGAGGCTTGCTCATGGGTCCGAATGGCATATAGTACTAATGGCAACCTCCTATCCCAGTCCTTGCCTGACTCCGAAACCGATTTTCTTAAGAGGGTTTTCAGGGTGCGGTTGTATCTCTCCACCAAACCATCAGTTTGAGGATGATAAACCGCAGTCCTTATTTGTTTAATTCCCAGAAGTTGGCAAATCTGAGCCATTAGATTGGACATGAACTGGGTGCCTTGGTCTGTTAACATTTCTCTGGGAAAGCCTATTCGGGAGAGGAATCCTATCATTGCATTAGCAACACTTTTGGTGTTAATACTGGTGAGCGTGATGGCCTCGGGGTACCGAGTGGCATAATCTACTAATACTAATATATATCGATAGCCCTTTGAGGAAGGTATAAGAGGTCCTATGATGTCCATTTCTATCAGTGAAAAAGGTATTTCAATAATGGGAAGGGGCTGTAAGGGGGCTTTTTTTCTTGGGTCCAGGATCAATAAATTTGCATTTAGGACATTGTTGACAAAATTTTCTGATCTGGGAAAAGACACCAGGCCAATAGAACCTCCTTAACAGATATTCTTCCGTCTTCTCTCTCCCATAGTGACCACCCCCCCAGTTGACTATGGGCCAGATGTAACACCTGTTGTCTATATGGCTCAGGAACCATTAGTTGTTTCTTTTCCTGCCTGTCAATGTTAGTGATTCTATACAGCAGGTTTTTGATTATGGAAAAAGAAGGACCCTTATCATCAGGGGTTCGAGGTCGGGCGGTTCTCCAGGCATTAAGTAGACTAGGATCTTCCCTTTGGCCCATACGGAGGGGGGAAGACTATTGAGGGTATGAACTTGTGTAATTACCCTATTATAGTCTGTGTCCTTTTTTCCATAGAGTCTCCTTGTTTCTCGTTTCTCTTTTCTTGTAGGTTTATAACAGATAGCCTGGGGTTGTATTTGTATGTTAGAAAACGGGGCATTCTTCCACCAGGAACTCGTATCCTCCTTATTCCTTGTACTATCCAAAAGAGCAGCAAAGTCCTTACAATCTGTTCCGATTATGGCTTCATCAACCAGCCGTTCAACTACTCCCATTCTTATGGGGGTTTCTTTTCCGTCCCAAGAAAGGGTGGCCCAAGTCATCGGGTACTCTCTGGTTTCACCATGGATACAACAAATGGAAACGGTAATCCACGGCGTAAGGGTATGGCAGTCTATCAAGTCAGCCCTGATTACTGACTGGCTACATCCGGAATCGATAAGTGCCAAGGTTAGTCTCTCATTGATAAATAGCTCTTTCTTATAATGGGTATCTTTTCCCCCTGTAAAGAAAACCCGTCCTCTAGTAATACCTATTTCCATAGGTTCTGGTTTCTCGGTTTTAAGGGGACAAACCCGGGCTATGTGACCCCACTCCCCACAACTATAACATTGGGGTTACTGCAGAAACGGTCTCTCGACCCCTAGGGGTTTTACTGGGTCTTCAACCGGTCTTCTTCCCCGGGGGAGTTTTGTCCTAGGTTTTGTCGCATTGGGGTAGGGGTTGTGCGATGGAGGGGTGTCTTAAACTCGAGGGAGCGGTGGAAAGCACATGCCAACTCAATGGTAGTATTCGTGTCGGGACTCGGATGCTGTTTGATCCAGTTGCGGGTAGTGACGGGTAGAGCCTCTAGATATTGTTCCAGGAGAATGGCCTCAATAACATCTTCCCTATTAGTCCCTATAGGTCCTAGCCATTTGAGACCCAAATCTTTTACCCGAAAATACAAGGCTCTTGGATTCTCGGACGTTCCCCACTTGGCTTTCCTAAACCGAACCCTATCATGTTCTGTGTCAAACCCTACCCTCTCCAGGATGCTTTTTTAAATATCTTGGTAGGGCGTCGTACCTCCTGGGTTTACCGCTTGATAGGCTGCTTGGAGGGTTCCGGTTAACAAAGGGGCGATATACTGGCCCCACCTATCTTGAGGCCAGGTGGCTGAAGTGGCGACTCGCTCAAAGTTTGTAAAAAAGGCGTCCGGATCTTCGCCTTCCTGGTAACTTTGTAACACTGAGCTTGGTACATTTGGATGTACTCGGGTGGCCGCAATGGTGTCTGTAAAGGATTTTAGGGCATTTTCATATACCAACTGATTGTTGGCCATGATAGTGGCCTGACTTTTAAGTGCGCTTTGTAGGGCTTCTCTTTCCACCTACGCTTCTTTCTGTTGTTCTTCCCACACGATCTGAAGGTGCCTCTGCCCTTCAGCCAATTGCTGCATCATGTCCGCTATTGTGGCGGTACCTTCCATAGTCTCTATCCGTCCTGGGCGTCTATTCCAATAATCCCACTTCTGACACCACTGTAATGGGTTCTTTGCCTCTAGGGGAGGGATATTGGAATAACACTATAGGCCCAGGACTTAAGGGATAATTGCTTTATTGAGATGTATTTAAAGTTTTTCCTCTTTTGTTTTTATGTTTCTGGATGGCTTGCTATTGTGTTCATCTGGGTTCTTTTCCCTTCTAGTAGGTGTTCGGGTAGAGGTTCCAAGCCAGCCCGTCCCCTGGCAGAGTAAGGTCACCGTTTCTCTCCCGTGTCGACAGACCGGTTTCCCCAAAACAAAAAGAAGAATGGGACAACAGGTAAGTGTAGAGGTAAGGTATGGGGTTTAATAGGGTTAATAGGGCTGGTGGGAGGAGGGGGTTGTGCAGGGTTGTGTTTGGGTAATTTCACTCTCTAGTGCATTTCACCTTCCCGTGATCCTTACTCTTTCTCCACCCACCTTTTGTATCTTCCTTTAGCTGGGAGAGGTTTTCCTCGCAGTGGGATTAGTTGTTAGGGATCAACAGATTTCCCCTTCTTTGCAGCACCTTCCCCCACTACTCCCCGTATTTCCCTCACTCGCCTTCCCGCCCTGTAGCCAAGCCGGCAAGAAAACATAGGCTAAGTACGATCGTACCTGTGAATGCCACGCCCCTCCTGGGACGTGGCTGGCCCCTTCGTGATATACTGGTTTCTCCTCAGCGTTCTCGGGAGGCGCTAAGAGTCTTTCCCCTTCCTCCGGCTTCTTCTGGCTCGATCCGCGGGCTTCCTGGGATCCTTCGTCCAGCGGCGTCTCCTTCCTCTCGGTCCATGATCGCAGGGTTCCTTCCTGCTTCCTTGACGACGGTTTCGGTTGTCCGTCTTCTATTTCAGGGCTGATTGCGACGCCTTCCGCGTCTGACGTCAGTCGTTCGGGACTCTCAGGAGTGCCCCGGAGGGTACGGTGTTGCGGGCCCTGGCTGACAGAGAGTAACCGAGGCAATAGACGCCCGGTTACACTCTGGCTTCAAGTGATGCAGGCAATTCCAGTCCTCCTCCCTCAATCAAGGGAACAGCAGGCAGCAGGCAGCAGGGCAGCACAGCAAGGCAGGAGTCCAGCAAAGCAGCAGTCCAGCAGAGTGGCAACATTCTGCAGCATAGCCGTCCTTCTTCTTGGTAGAGTAAAAACACAGGTCCAGAAGTGCACTGAAGTGTTGGTGTCAGAGGTCCAGTACTAATATCCAGTTGGGCCTTTGAAGTGGGGGAGACTTCAAAGACAGGCCTTTGAAGTTCACAGAGGTCCTGCCCTTCCAGACCTGGATCTGGACTCATTACAGGGTGTTATGCAGCTCTTTGTGTGGGGACAGGACACAGCCTATTCAGGTGTAAGTGAGGATGTGCCCGGCTACGCTCTCCCATCCTCCCAGGATCGCCCATCAAGTCTCAACTAAGCTCCCATTGTGTGTGGCTGTCTAGGGGGAATACACAAAGGTCAGCTGTCACCCACCCCAGACAAGTGATCAGAGACAGCAGGCACCAACTGGCTAAAATCAGAAAATGCCAACTTTCTAAAAGTGGCATTTTCAGAACTGCAATTTACAATTCGACTTCACCATAAGTTGTGATTTTAAATTGTGATTCCAGAGACACCTAACTCAAAATGTTATCTCATCCAGATTGTGATACATTTATAGACGGAATAAGGTAATCCCAATGTCATCCTATGGGAGAGATGGGCCTTGCTGTAGTGAAAAACAACTTTGGAAATTTTTCACTACCAGAACAATTAAAACTTAAGAGGTCTTGCCCTTCCTTGTAAATCCATTTGCACCCTACCCTCTGGGTTGTCCGAGTCCTACCTTAGGACTGACATTTGTATAAAAAGAGAAGGTTGGGGCCCGGCAAAAGGGGTATTGTGCCAGGATGACATGGCAGTGTAGAACTGCAAAGAGGCTCAGCAAAGGCAGACCTGAGACATAGTTAAAGGGCTACTTGAGTGGGTGGTACAATCAGTGCAGTAGGACCACAAGTAGCATTTATTTTACAGGCGCTGGGGACATGGGGTGCACTTTAGTAAGAGTTTATAAGTACATTAAATATCCCAATTGGGGATAAGCCAATATTACCATATGTAGGGGAAAGAGCACAAGCACTTCAGCACTGGTTAGCAATGGTAAAGTGCACAGAATCCTAATACTAGCAACAACGAGGTCAGAAAAATGGAGGGGTGGGCAAAACGTTGGGAGGGAGACCACCCTAAGGCTGGTTGTCTAACAAGGAGACAGCAATAAAAGAGGGTAGCTCACTGCTGGACAAGTGATGGATTCAAAATATTTGGTCTAAGGGCTGGTATCAAAATGTATTTTATCACCCACAGGAATCTAATTGGAATAGGATCAAGGGGGAATAGATTTGGTGAAGGTAAGGCATGCATGATTGATTTATCAAGTGGCTTAAAATTAGTCAAAACCAATGCAGATTCAAATGTATACCCTATAGATAAAGGAGTGAAATCACATTCTTCAGCAATGTGATCTCTAATAGCACAATTAATTTCTTAGAGAAATAATTCCAGTTGCTCACAGGAAAGTTGGGAAACATTATAAGCAGGAATTGTAGTGTTGGCAGATAATTCATTAATATTTCTTAACAATTATTTTTGTTTGTCAGCAGCAGTAAGGATTCTGGTCCCATAATGAAGGTGGTAAGCCTTATTCAAGCGAGATTTATATTTTGAGATGAATGCCTTGTATTCCAGTTTGTCAGTATCGTATAATTGAAACCAAACGAGACCAGATCACATTTAGGTGTGTAGAGAGATTCACTGCACCAGGGAAAGTGTTTACATTTTTTCATGCTCATTCAATACATAATCTGCAACACAGTATTAATACAATGTCAGTACACATCATATAACTCTGTGGGAGACAGAAAGGGAACAAAATATTAAGAGTAGTGAAGAGAGACTGATTGCCTCATTCTTTCAGTTTCAAGTTGGCAATTGCATGGCATGAAAATTCAAAGTGCTATGAGAAGTAGGTAGAGTAAAAACATCTGAAAAATGATCAGACCAACCAAAAGGGATAAATGAAAATAAGGTAAATAATTGATCTAGCAGCTCTTATAAGGTATAATATATGGCCTGTTATATGAGTAGTAAATATTAAAAGGTATGAGTAGCAGTGAAATACATTTTAAAATGTGTACACAATAGGGGTCATCAGGCATGTTAACATGGATGTTAAAACCTCCCAGAAAAATGGAGATTGAGTGAGTGGTGGTTAAGTTGATAATCGTGTCAGTGAAGTCATTAATAAAAAGCAAGTGGTTCCAAGGGAACAACAGAGGGACCTGACAGTGTAAACAGTAAACACGTTGGCATAAAATTGGAAAACCCTCAGAGTGGGCCAGATGAGGTTTGGGATGGGCTGATACAGATAGAGTGGATTTCAGCATCATCCCTCTGCTGCTGACTTTCATCACTGGAATGGCCAACAAATACCTAGTATTTTAATAGAAATATAGAGGTGCAGGTCCTTACTGTTCAAAATACGTACTTCCTACCGAGAAGTGTTGTTACTCTCCCATTAAAAGTATTGCACCCATTCTGAGAAGGGGTGGTACCACCCCCACCTCCATTTCAAAATTGAGAAGTGCAGGTACTAACAGTAATTGCCCATTTAAAGGATTGCATACACTAGTTTATAGTTTACAAGGTAGCTTTATTGATGGCAAAACAAGACCAGTTTGTCTGAAAAGTTTCGGTAACAAAAAATATTACAAGATTATGGAGAATAAAATAATGAATTTATAGAGTGTGTTTGGGTAATGATGTAACATTAAGCAATGCAGCTTTTAGACTGGGTGGTGGTTGACAAAGATGAACAGAGCTTTTACTTGTCTAGTGAGATACAGAGCAGTAACATTGCAGCCAGCTCGTAATTCGGGCAGTGGAATGCACAACAGGGCTAAGAACTTTTTGTTGGTGCCTGTCAATCGGCTCTGCTTCCAGAACGAGACAGTACATGGTCAATTCTCACAAACAGGTAATTTTCTGGTAATTACTGGAAGAGGTGTACATTTAAAATCTATCAGCAGGGCAACTGGAACTATGCGATTTTTAGGTCTCGGCTAGAAAGCACTTGTGCCTGTCTCCTTGAGACATGCTGTATATACTTTGTGGGCTTCAGCCCACCCACAGGCTTCCAATATGCTGGCTCCATCTTCACTCTCCTATTCTTTCTCCCCATTTGTCCATGGCATGAATTTATCATGCCTCTTCCTTTGTTTAGCCATCCCCGAGAACAGGGACCAAGTACTATAGCAATCCACTGGTCACCATTTTAACATCTGTTTTAGGAACTACGTTTTTAGGTTGAGCCTAGACAGCGCTTGCGCTGTTGCTTGGCGACCTGTTGTATATGCTTTGTGTAGTTCAACTCCACCCACTGACTTTCATTTGTCTATATCAATGTACTTTAAAAATCTTTACATGCTAATGAGCAGTTCTTCCTCTTTGACCCTCCTTTTGTCTTTTGTTCAAACACACAGAGCACTGGCCAAGTACTGTATCCTTACTCTTAGCTTGTTTATCCTTCCTGTTACACAAGCATGTGATGTTTTTAGTCCAATTTCAAAACAAGGCTGTAATTCGTCTTACCTTCAGCTTACAGCTGTTTGGCTTTATATTAGGTGCACATGCACTGAGATGCTTCTGTTCTCTCATATGCCCCAGTTTGTTCACACTCACGCTCTTCGGCTGCTTCTTCTACTCTCTTCTGCCAGCACATCTGCAAAATGGCAGCCGCTGTCTCTGAGCTGCCTGTGAGCTCAAGCATCCTGTCCTGGTATCATGGGAGTCAAGACCAACCTCATCTCTCATATTAGCCAGGTGAGGCACAGTTACACTCCTTCTGCATGTTTACAAGGGGCGAGGCTGCTCTTTTGCCTCGAGTAGTGGGGCCATATGGGTTTTTGACCACTGTGTGCACCTATTAAAAAAGCCTCCGATGCTGTAGGAAAGTGAAGCAGAAAACAAGGGCAAAAGGGGAACTTCCTGTCTTGTAATAAATAGGTTATATTAGATGAGTATGGTGACATATGGCTATGTGTTTTATATTTTAATAAATACAAGTCTTATTTCTCCAAGGTTGGGGTTAAATACTCATATGCCAACATTAATTTGGAACGTAAGGGGAATTTTGCGGTTTCCATTTCTGGCCGCTTTACGAACTTATGTCCATTGGACTTAATTAAATGCATTCAAAATGTGTTTCAAACGTGGTGTTTAAAGATTGTGGCTAGTTTGCATAAAATAATCTTTCTAAAGTATTGCGTGCATACGGGTATTAGGGTTGTGGTTGGCAGGTGTGCATTTTACATGTGTGGGTGGGTGGCGCTTGAATTGATTGTCCTGAGCTTAAGCGTGCCTATATGTTTCCATTTTTAAACAAGCTGGCCACTTTATGATTTGCGCAGAAGATGCCAAGTGTAGGTTATAGAGACTTTTTTAACAGAGGCTGCCAGTGTCAAATCATGCATAGCGCAATGTATCTAAGCATTAATGTATTTCTCACTAATAGATGGGTGCTTTGGCTGGGTAAAGGTATACCTGGTCCACTCAGCCGCCTTTAGCCTGTCACTCTTCACTCCTGGTCAACCGCCTACCAAATGCCTCCTTAGACTTCAGTAAGGACACATGCTTATCAAACTTTATATGGAAAAAGTTAACTTTCCATTTCCCTTAACAGGGTATCTTTAACGTCGGAGTTAATCCTCATTGTTTAAGTCAGACGGTTGGCCGGTAAGAAGAGGAGGGGTTGTGCCAAAGGGAGGAAATGCAAGTTGAGACCTATTCAATAATTAGTGCTGAAGTTAGAACCATGGTAATGAGTGGCTTAATAGCAGCGTGGAATGTAAAATACATTCTCGTCAAGCATTGCACTTTGCTTCCATTCCCCATTTTCTAAACTTTGGCAGGTTTCTCAATGGTCTGCACGTTTAAGTACATAGTAGGTCATATACTGTTGCTATAAACATGTGGTATTTAAGCTCCAAAGCAGATTCTGCACCCAGTATCCCTACAATCCGTCAACTAACTGATCTTTTTCTAAAATCTGATTGCTTGTTGATATACAGCTACGCAGGTAATTGCTGTGCCTGGTAAAAAGCTTTGTGCAGACGCAAGGGAAATAATACCTTTTCAAAGTGGCTGATTGGAATGTACTGGGTGTTAGCACTTACCTTGGATCTTTCAGATGGTAGGGATAGCTTTAGACTCATTAATCTTAATCTTATGTTGCACAGGGTGTTCCAGTATGCATGAGCCTCCATTTCTTGGCATGTCTTGGTTTTCCAAAGTGTGTAATGTTGGAAGGCAAAATAATTCCCAGTGCTATGTCTTTGGTGCCAGCTTCTCCTATTGACTGGTTCTATCCTCAATACCTGGTACACTTTTTACTGCCTTTCACCTGTGCACAGAGTCCTAGTGGACGAAGTTGCTAACGCAATACACTTAAATGGTTAATCTTTGAGGTAATATTTCTTGTGCTTGCAACCCTTTCCTGACGAAATCCTAGTGTGATTGATTGCTATTCCTTTCAGCTGCTGCATGTGAGTGGATCTAATTGGGATGACCAATCAATACTGTGGAAACACCATGGACTGAATGGATTTTTAGACAGGAACAGTGAGTAACCAAAGGGCAAATACAGTTGTAGATAAAAAAAGACACCAAAGCTTTGAAATGAACCATAATAAACCTACCAGTTAAATTTTGAGTAAAATGTGTAATTGTAAACATAACTGTCTGGCGTAAACATTAAATTACCTAAATGGTGTCATAATTAAACAAAGATCGCATTTCCTTGTGATTCCCTCAATTTCCTAATTCTCCCTGCTCTGCAGCTGTTCATATTTTATCACCAAGTAAACCACAAAATTCTTGTCCACTTGAAAGTCTAGTTGCAGACCTTGTGATTCCTTTGCTGGTGCCATGCCTTGTCTGATGCCTAACACTTGGCAGCCAGTGTAACTGGGATGTAGTTTCATATTGCAATAACTGTTATCCTGTAGGTAGGTCTGAACTGTTAAGAGGTCCTTGCTAGTCTCATAAAGTCGTTTAGGTTTGTCTAGGGTTACCATTACGGCCTGGTTGCCTACGGGGCTGTAACAGCCCATGTCCAGCAAAGTGAACTCCCTTCTTCTGGCCCGTACCATGGCCTCTCAGCAGCAGCTGACTCATAGACCAACTACATGCCATGGAATACTTTTATCTAGCATTCAATGAAAAACCTGTTTTCACAACAATTGGCTGGCTCCGCATACACATACACCATTTCAACATTATTTACATATGAATGCTAGTTGCACATGGTAACACTATCTGGACATGGGTTTCTCTTTAATAGCATTAGTTTAAAACCCAAATGCACCAATATGCAACTTAAAGCTGAACAGTCTATATTTTACCCCTATTCAATTTGTTAATTGTTCTTTATAGGAATAGCCACCAGATGCACAGTAATGTGTTTTTAGGTCTCAGATACTAGGCCGAGCTAAAAGGTATTGACGAACCAATAGCCAACAGCCTGTATATACTCTACTTTTTTCTTTATGTGGTGCATTTCGCCGCTCCAGGTTGTTTTTTCATCCACCACCCCAGCTTACAATCACATGTGCACGCATGCACATCATCACACTTTTACTTTTTTCTGCTGATACTCAACAATATTGGCAAAAAAAAATGGCAAAACTATTAGATTTTAATTCACATCCAAAAGGCGAGCTCTATTGGCTATGTCAATGGTTGTTCTTTTTTGTTTCCTACCACCAAGCACTGACCAAGTACTATATAAATACACTGGTCACCATTTTAAGGGGACATTTTTTTTATATTTCATCTAGAGCCATCGAGACAAGTGCTTGAGGTTTACCAAGCTCTGCTGGAAACATGGCTGTACATCTAATCTGGTCACATTTGCTGTGTATTCATAGACCGAGATTGTATTGCTTGTTTTACATTCAGAACAAGCACTTCCCATTTGGCATGGCACCTGATTTACAGCCGCCGCACTTCAATGTAATCAAGCACTTCCCTCAAGTGTTTATGTGGCACATGCTTCAAGGATGAACCGATTCACGCGATGGTCTTTTAATTTACACTTTTGGGGGCTCCAGCACTAACCACTTGCGCTGTATCTGATTCATTTTTAGTATTTACCTTGAGCACTTCTTAGAAGTGTCTGTGCCTTTTAATCCTGGCTTCAGCGCTCTGCCTGCTTCCCTTGCAGTCCCTTTAATGTATGTCCAGGCTCGGGCGCGCTGCTCTCCTCCCGCTGCAACTAGTTTTTTCATGTTAATTTTCTATTCCCTTAATTACTTCCCGCAAAATGTATTTAGACACAACTTCATTTATTTCATTCATCCCCTTTCCTTTTTCCACGTCTAAAAGCTTGTTTTCCTCTCAGCATATACTCACGCCATATCTTCTGCGCATGTGTGCTTTCCTAAATAGCAAGCATGCGCTTGTGGTATACATTGAAATGCCACTGGAAAGCAACATTAGCATTGTATGTGAAGTTCATCACAGCACGTACACAGTTTATGCAGTAGCCAAGTCTAATGGGGGACCTGAACTTAATCGGTATAGTGTGCTGCATGGCTAAATACTTATAAGGTTCCAAAGCGAGACCTATTGGCTATGCCAATTCTTGTTCTTTGTTGAAAAACAATTCACACAATCGGTCCCGCGCTCCATTTCTTTAAACAGCCTGTAAATCCTGTTCTTATCTCATTATGTTTGCTGTTCATTCAAAAACCGAGATCAAATGTCAGATGCTGTTTTCCGAGGGCACCTGTTTCGTGTCCCCACCTCTCTCTCATCGCTGCTTGTTTTGCTATCTTTATTAATATGTTCCCCTGCGGTGTCCGTGTATTGCAATGCTTCATCTCTGTGGCCACAGAAACCCATGTGCATCGTTAAAGCAAAGCTTGGCTGTTAGACCTGACACCCATAGGGTGGTCATCCCCCAAATTTTTGTCTACTTCCCTCCCTCCATTTTTCTGACTCTGCTGGTTATAAGCTCTGCACACTTTACCACTGCTGCCCAGTGCTAAAGTGCATGTGCTCTCCCCCTAAACATGGTAACATTGGTTCTTACCCAATTGCCACATTTTATTTACCTGTAAGCGCCTAGTAAAGTGTACTTCATGTGCCCAGGACCTGTAAATTAAATGCTACTAGTGGGCCTGCAGCACTACTTGTGCCACCCACAAAAATAGCCCCTTAACCATGTCCCAGGCCTGCCATTGCTAGGCCTGTGTGTATGCAGTTTCACTGCCACTCTGACTTGCCATGCTTTAAACTCTCCTTTTTCTACATATAAGTCACCCCTAAGGTAGTCCCAGGGTAACCCATAGAGCAGGGTGCTTTGTAGGTAAAGGGCAGGGCATGTACTTATGTGTTTTACATGTCCTGGTAGTGATAATCTCATATATTTGTTTTCCACTACCGTGAGGCCTGCTCCTCTGAGAGACTAACATTAGAACTGCCCTCATATACTTTTAAGTGGAAGATTCTGATCTGGAAGGAGTAGGCCTGTCATATTTAGTTTTGCCAGAATGGTAATAGAAAATCCTGCTTACTGGTGAAGTTGGATTTAATATTACTATTTTAGAAATGCTATTGTTAGAAATTTCTCTGCACTTACTGCCATCTGCACCTTACAGCCCTGTCTCCAATTCACATCTGGTCTGTGCTGGTTGACAGCTCCCCTTGTGCATTCCACCCAGGCAGCCATAAACACAGGACACTCAGTCTCATCTGCATACTGAATGGGTCTTCCTGGGCAGGAAGAGTGGAGGGGCTCTCTCTTACATTTCAAAGGCCAGTGGCCTGCCCTCACACAAAGGACTGATAACCCTCCACAGGGGTCCTGGTAGACAGGACTGGGCTGAAAGGGGAACATGTGCACTTCAAAACAACTCTTTGAAATTTCCCCCAATTCAAAGGCGTTTTAGGGTATATAAACTGGGTCTCTGACCCCATCAAATCAGGCTCTTCTGGATCTACACCTGCACTCTGTCAGAGGAACTGCTTGGTTGCCCAAAGTACTCACCTGGACTGCTTTGCTGAGAAGGACTGCTGCCCTGCTTGTTGTCCTGCTACCCTGCTGGCCTCTGACTTTGCTGGAAGTACTCTGCCTTCCCCAAAAGTGCTCACCAAGGGCTTGGATTGAGCTTGCCTCCTGTTCTGAAGTCTCAGGGACAGCAAAGACTTCATCTACTGGCATTTAGCTAGTTTTCCGACTTCAGTGGCGCTGGGAACAACTTCAGCAACTCCAGCACCAACACTGCAGCCTGTGCCCGCTCTGTGGATATAGCTACACGCAATGACCACAGTCTGCAACGCAATCCCAACGTTGCCGCAGCACCGCTGACACGGTCATCACGACATTGCAAAGCCAACACATCACGTCTTGACCGACTGGATCCAACGACCATGCCGAGCCACAAGGAACCGACGCATCACCATTGACGCCCCACCAGCTCCCTCTGCAACCGAACAGAACCAACGCCTCGCCTCCACCTAGTTCGCAGTGCGGAACCGACGCCTCATTTCCCTGGATGCCGCAAGAGACTGGCACTGCTTTGGCCCCAGCCCAATCACATCTCCACGACTCTGTGTGACGTCTTTGTTTCTTCATTTTCAACAGGTACTGTACCTGGGGGTCCGAGTGACTCCGTGACCGGCACCTGTGGAGTCGGATTATTGGAAACGACTCCGTCAATGACGTCATGATAGCCCCAGTTGAAGCTATTGTATTTCTAAACGCTTTATTGGGATTTAGGGGGCCATTATGACCGCGGCTGTCGGAGCTAATGTGGCGTTAGTACCGACAACAGGCTGGCGATACTTACCGCCACATTATGACAGCCTACCCGCCAATGTACCACTTCGACCGCCATTGCAGCTGCCATTGTGCCACCGGGGGTATCAGGAACCTGCCTACCGCCATGGTTTTTGTGGCGTTCGTAATGCCACGAAAACCATAGCGGTAGGCCCTATCAGTGACAGGGAATTCCTTCCCTCTCACTGATAGAAGGCCCCCTCCCCCTCCAAATCTCTCAAAACACCCCCCACATCCACGCCCCCATTCACACACACACGCAGACACACACTCATCCACACATACATACACGCATGCATTCATCCATTCACGCACACATCCACTTGCACATCAAAACATACATGCAGACACGTATTCACATTTCCATACATACGCGTACTCACACATTCATACACGCACTCACACCCATTCATACATGCACTCACACACATTCATACATGCACACAAACAACACTAAACACACACTTGCGTTCATACACACACTCACACATACATGCACACACACCCACACACAGAACACCTCCCCACCCACCTCCCCCGCCTGATACCTGACTTACCTGGATCCAGGGGGGTCTTCCGGCAATGGACGGGACGGGGCGCTGCTACCGCCAGCAGGGCCCGCCAGCAGAAGACCGCCAGGCCGTATTATTTTTCATAATACAGCTGGCAGCGGTCTACTGGCATGGTACTGCTGGCTGTAGCAGCGCTACCTTACCACCATCCGCCAGTATGGCCACAGCCTGATTTCCGCCCTTCTTGTAGCGGAAATCCGGCTGTGGTCATATTATGGCAGATGGGTGGTAGCCGCGGCGACAGTCTTTTGGCAGCCGTCGCTGCGGCGGTAGGTGGTTTTTACCGCCATTGTCATAATGGGGGCCTTAATCTTTAAAAAGTCATAACTTTGCTTGTGTACATTGGATTTTCATTGTTTTGACCTTATATTATCTATTTTTCTAAACCTGTGTGGTGTATATTTGTGGTGTTTTCACTGTGTAATTGTATGAGTTATTGCACAAATTCTTTACACATTGCCTTCTAAGTTATGCCTGACTACTCTGTGCCAAGCTACCAGAGGGTGGGCACATAATAATTTGGATTGTGTTGTGACTTACCCTGACTAGAATTGTGGTCTTACTTGGACAAGGCTGCATACCTAGAGACCCAACTTCTAACACTGGTGATCAGCGGTGAGGATAGGACTTGTGTTTGTGCAGTGCCATACAATAGCTACTTGTATACTACTCACCCACAGTCAGAGGTCAATTCGATTTGTTTTCTTTTTCTGCAATTTTTCCCTGCTTGACATTCTTTAATCAGTCCTATACATCATGTCTCTGGCTGGGTCCACAAGTGGAGCTGGGGAGTTTGACCTGATGAAGCTGGAGTGATAGACAGTTAACCAGCTGAAGGGCTTTTGCAAGGGGATGTGGGTACCTATCCGTGGGACCTTCAAAAAGGAGGAGTAGCAAAAGGCGCTGAGGGCCTGGGTAGAAACCCGCTCACAAGAGCATGATGAGTTAGGTGAGCAAGTGGATGGCCCCGTGGAGGAGCTGCCAACAGCTTTGGGGGAATGACACCCCTGGATGTGTGCCCCTGCTAAATTAGGGAGCAGTGTCTCAAGTCACGGCCTGACCGCGGAGGAAAGGAGAAGAGAGAGAATTCAGGCTGCAGTTGGCACGATTGAACATGGAGACAGAGGAGAGGAAAGCCGAGAGAGAAGCCAAACAAGCTGAGGCTGAAAGAGCCTTACCTGAAAAGAAACTTATACTAGCTCATGAACTGAGTATGAAAAAGCTGGAGCTTAAGGGTAGGCAGTCTGAATCCAGCAGTGATGGTGGCAACATTCATGTAGGACCTGTTGGAGGCAAGAAGGTTCCTATACCCAAGGATTTAGTGCCCAGTTATATGGTGGGAGATTACATTCACAAGTGGTTTTCTGGTTATGAAGTTGCACTAAAGGCCCATGGAGTTCCTGAAGAGCACTGGGGAGCGGGTCGGTGGAAACACAGGCCTACACTTGAGAGGAACACACTTCTGGCATTAGAGGCTGGGGACGAAAACAAGTACATTCCTATGAAAACCAATTTAGCTGCCAAATTTGGACTGACCCCTGAGAAGTATCGTCAAAGGTTTAGGGACAGTAACAAGCTCCCCAACCACTCCTGAGTAGAATTCATTGATTTCTCCAGTAAGGCAATGAATGGCTGGGTGTGGGGTAGCAAAGTCAGTGATTGTTTTGGGTTGTACAATTTGATCCTGAGAGAGCACATGCTCAGCATTTGTATTGTAGGGTTGTGCCAGCCTCTACTTGACAGTAAGCTGACTGATCCCGGGAAGCTTGCTGAGGATGCGGACCTCTGGGCTGGCACCAGAGTCTCCAAAACGGTATCTGGGGGGACACCCATAAAGGTGGTCAGGGTTCCTAACAGAAGAAAGAGAGGGGAGAAAAACTTAAAAATAAGAAGTTCTCTAAAGGCCCCCAAAATAATTCCCAAGGACATAGTGGTAACTAGTCACAGTCTGATCCTAAGAAGAAGAGGTTCTTTGATCATAAGACAAGGAGTTTTGTACCCCAATGTACACAGTGCTCCAAGTATGGTCACTCTAAGAGCGACTCCAAATGTCCAAAGAAGGCACAGCCCTCCACTGGTGTGCAGACACCTGGGTTGGCTAGTGTAGCGCTCAGGAGGAGGTAGTCCCAGTTAGCTTTGGGGAGCAGGTAGAGGTAATCCCAGTGTCCCTGGGGGATGCAGAAATGGTGCCAAAAGCCCACATGCCTCCCAATGCTTCTAAATATAGGCAGTGGGTCACCATTAATGGGCAGCGGATAGATGCTGTACGTGACACAGGAGCTAGCATGACTACTGTCAAGGGTCAGCTGGTGTCAGCAGAGCACATCCTACCGAATGCATTCCACCAAGTCATAGTCGCTGACAATCGCGAGAGCCCTTTACCGGTGGCTCTGGTTCCCTCTGAGTGGGGGAGGGGGAGTCTCTGGTACTCTGAAAGTAGCTGTAAGTCCTGCCATGCCTGTAGATTGTCTGTTAAGCAAAGACCTAGAGCACACCACCTAGAAAGAGGCAGAGCTCAGGTCTAACTTGGAGATGATAAGATTGCCTGAGTGGGTCTGTATGACCACGAGGTTCATGGCTGCCCAGGAGGGAAGTCAAGGGCAACTGGAGCCTGGAAGAAAGGCCCAGACAGCTGCCAAGGTGAAGGGCAAGGGACACGGGAAACCAGTCCCAGAAGTTCCCATCCTGGAGGTTGACGGGGTCCATGAGGAGGTGGCCCCTGAGCCAACCGGGGAGGACATTGCCGCCCTAGGTGACCTACCTGAGCTTGATGGCTGGCAAGTTGGGGGTGGGCCCACCAGGGAAAAATTCTACAGAGCACAGAAAGAGTGTCCCAATCTTGAAGCAACAGGCCTCAGCTCATGCAGCAGGTGAAGCCTCTGGGGATCACCTAGTTTATTGAGAGATTGATCTCCTATATAGTGAGCCTAAGGCTCCAGGTACTGGGGCAGCACGAGTGCTGGTGGTCCCCCAGTGTTACTGGGCCTTCCTACTGGGTTTGGCTTATGACATACCCCTGGCAGGACATCTAGGGCAAGACAAGATCTTTTTCCAGGCCTGTCTCCCACCTCTATTGGCCCCAAATGAAGACAGCCTCAGAAACATTCTGTAGGTCCTGTCCCACCTGCCAGCCAGTGTGAAGCCAGGGAAAACACTGAAGGCTCCCCTGATCCCACTCCTCATCGCTGGTACCCCCTTTGAAAGGGTGGGCATCGACATCATTAGTCCATTGGACCCCAAGACAGACCTAGCCAACAGGTTCATCCTGGTCTTGGTGAACCATGTCATTCGTTGCCCAGAGGCAATCCCTCTGAGGACGGTGACTGCATCTGTGGTGACCAGAACCTTGATGGGGATCCGGGTGGGGTTCCCCAAAGAGATAGTGTCTGACAGAGGCACTAACTTCATGTCTGCGTATATGAAGTCCATGTGGGATGCGTGTGGTGTAACCTACAGGTTCACCACACCCTATCACCCTCAATCCAACGGTCTAGATGAGAGATTCAACAAGACCTTAAAGGTGACAGATGACGGTGTGGAGGAGGAGGGTGAACCTCTCCCTGACCTCCTCTCTGCACAGGAAGGTTATGGGTCAGGAGAGGGTGTCAACCTCTCTGACTCCCTGACCCTCGACCAGCGAGGTGGCTGTTACCAGTTACTGGAACAGTTCTCCTCTTTGTTTTCTCTCACCCCTGGACTCTCACACCTGTGTGTCCATGATGTTGACACGGGAGACAGTCCTCCTGCAAAGAACAACATTTACAGGTTGTCAGCTAGGATGAAGGCCAGAATCAATTAAGAAGTTGCCAAGATGCTAGCTTTAGGGGTGATTGAAAACTCCAACAGTCCTTGGTACAGCCCTGTGGCGCTGGTACCTAAGGCTGCCCCACAGGGCGCCAAACCAGCACCTCGGTTCTGTGTGGTCTACCGAGGTCTCAACTGCATCACTAAGACTGATGCACACCTCATCCCCAGAGCTGATGAGCTCATTGACAGTCTAGGTGCTGCTAAATTCCTCAGTACTTTTGATTTAACATCAGGGTATTGGCAGATCGCCTTGACTGAGGGGGCAAAAGAGAGGTCAGCATTCTCAGCCCCTGAGGGACATTACCAATTCCAGGTAATGCGCTCTGGCTTGAAGAATGCCCCTGCTACCTTTCAACGCTTGTTAAACAGGGTCCTGGCTGGCAAGGAGGCATTCTGTACTGCTTACCTACACGACATTGCGGTCTACAGTGCCAGCTGGGAGGAATACCTGCTTCACCTCCAAGAGGTGCTCCAGGACCCGAAGCAGGCAGGACTGACAATCAAGGCCAGAAGGTGACAGACTGGGCAGGGTCCCGTGGTGTACTTGGGACACCTAGTAGGTGGTGGCAAGGTGCAGCCATTCCAGGCCAAAATTGAAACAATCATGGCCTGGCAACTACCTAAAACTCAAACTGAGGTGAGGGCCTACCTCGGCCTCACTGGTTACTACCACGGATTTGTTAAGGAATATGGCACCATGGTGACCCCCTTAACTGAGCTAACTTCCAAAAAGCAGCCCAGGTTGGTGATCTGTACAGAGGCTTGTCAGAAAGCCTTTGATTCTATCAAAGAAGCCATGTGTACAGCACCTGGGCTCAGGGCCCCTGATTACTCCAAGGAGTTCATTATGCAGACGGACGCTTCAGAGCATGGCATAAGGCAGTCTTAGCCCAGCTGAACGAGGAGGGCCTAGACCAACCAGTAGCCTTCATTAGCAGAAGTTTACTTCCACGGGAACAGAAGTGGAGTGTCATTGAAAGAGAAGCATTTGCTGTGATCTGGGCACTGAAGAAGCTGAGACCATACCTGTTTGGGACCCACTTACGGGTTCAGACAGACCACAGGCCATTCAGATGGCTCATGCAGATGAGGGGTGAAAATCCTAAACTCTTGAGGTGGTCCATCTCCCTATAGGGTATGGAGCATCACCCAGGGACTGACTACTACAATGCAAATGGTCTCACCAGATTCTTCTGTGTTAGTGATGAGAGCTCCCAAGGCATTAGGTATCTCTCCTCACTTTCAGCTGAGGGGACACATGTTAGACCTGACAGCCTAAGGGTGGTCATCCCCCAACTTTCTGCCTGCCTCCCTTCATTTTTCTGACCCTGCTTTTGCTGGTTTTAGGACTCTGTGCACTTTACCACTGCTGTCCAGTGCTAAAATGCATATGGTTTCTCCCCTAAACAAAGTAACATTGGTTCTTACCCAATTGGTGTATTTAAATTACATGTCAGTCCCTAGTAAAGTGCACTACATGTGCCCAGGGCCTGTAAATTAAACACTACTAGTAGGCTTGCAGCACTGCTGGTGCCACCCACATAAGTAGCCCATTAACCATGTCCCAGGCCTGCAATTGCTAGGCCTGTGTGTGTGCAGTTTCACTGCCACTCTGACTTGCCAAGCCTTAAACTCCCCTTTTACTACATATAAGTCACCCTAAAGGTAGGCCCTAGGTAACCCAGAGGGCAGAGTGCTATGTAGGTAAAAGGCAGGACATGTCTTAGGGCCACAGGCTCCAATACCCACACTATTGCCAGAATGGTAATAGAAAATCCTGCTTACTGGTGAAGTTGGATTTAATATTACTATTTTAGAAATGCCACTTTTAGAAAGTGGGCATTTCTCTGCACTTACTGCCATCTGTGACTTATAGCCCTGTCTCCAGTCCATGTATGGTATGTGCTGGTTGGCAACTCCCCTTGTGCATTCAACCCAGACAGCCATAAGCACAGGACACTCAGCCTCATCTGCATACCAAATGGGTCTCCCTGGGCAGGAAGGATAGAGGGGCCCTCTCTTACATTTCAAAGGCCAGTGGCCTGCCCTCACACAAAGGACTGATAACCCCCCACAGGGATCCTGGCAGACAGGACTGAGCTGAAAAGGGAACTTGTACACTTCAAAACGACTCTTTGAAGTTTGCCCCACTTCAAAGGCATTTTGGGGTATATAAACTGGGTCTCTGACCCCACCAATCAGCCACTTCTGGATCTAAACCTGCACTCTGTCTGATGAACTGGCTGGCTGCCCAAATGACTCATCTGGACTGATTAATGAGAAGGACTGCTGCCCTGCTGGCCTCTGACCTTGCTGGAAGGACTCTGCTTTCCCCAGAAGTGCTCTCCAAGGGCTTGCATTGAGCTTGCCTCCTGTTCTGAAGTCTCGGGGACAGCAAAGACTTCACCTACTGGCTTTTAGCTAGTATTCCAACTTCAGCGACGCCGGGAACGACTTCAGCAACCCCAGCACCGACGCTGCAGCTTGCTCCCGCTCTGTGGGCATCGATGCACACAACGACCGCGGCCTGCAACACAAGTCTGACGTTGCCGCAACACAGCAGACGTCACGCAGGGGCATCACAACACTGCGAAGTCAACACACCTTGAACGACTGGATCCATCGACCCTGCCGGGTCACAAGGAAACGAAGCATTGTCACTGAGGCCGCACCAGCTCTCACTGCAACCGGACAGCACTGATGCCTCGCAGTGCGGAACTGATGCCTCACATCCCTGGATGCCGCAAGGGACTGACACTGCACCGGCCCCAGAGACTCCTCATCTCCCCGACTCTGTGCCACAACTTTATTTCTTAATTTTCAAAAGGTACTGTACCTGGGGGTCCGTGTGACTCTGTGATTGGCGCCTTTGGCTTCAGATTATTGGGAATTACTCTGTGATACCCTAGTTGGACCTTTTGTGTTTTTAAGCACTTCAGTGGGATTGTGTAGTGACTTACCCTGACTAGGATTGTGGTCCCTACTTTGAGAAGGGTGTATATTTCTGCCAACCAGAGACCCGATTTCTCACAATGCGTCACAGGCAGTCTCCTGCCTGTCCTCTGCTCAACGAGATGCTGGAAGAGGAGGTTATTCTGGGAAACAACAACTTGTTTGATTTATCTTCACCCCAACCATATGCTAGAATATAGTGTTTTCTTCTTGATACACTGTTGCCTTCTGCAGTATGTAGTGTGTAACACTTAGGCTAAGTCTTTGTGATATTAATAAACTGTCATTTTGGATCTGTCATTTCCAATTAAATTCCCTTTATTCTTGTGATTTGTCCAACTAGAATTTTAGGTCTGGAAAAGAACCCAGGGTTTTCAGTAGTCTAAATTGACAGTCTATGTCATTTTTATTTGCTTTCATGTCTTGCTTCACTGTTCTTACTCCAAAAATTGTCATATTCTTAAATTACGTCTCTTGAACTAAACGTAAATCAATCTTAATCTTGTTCTTTCTTCCTACATTGACTGGAACATTGTTCTGCTGCTCTCACTTACAACTTCCTTGTTTTGCAATTCTCTCTCTATTTTTTAAATTAAAAAAAAAAAAAATCCCATCTCACCACTCTGCTAATTGCCAGCCCCATTCGTGTTGTGCTCGACCTTGTGTGCTTCTCCTACTCTTGCTTTCTAGCCCATGTGCTTCTTCCCCCCACTACCTACCCTGCACTCCATATTGCTTTTTTAGGGTCGAGCCTCCGTCGCATGCGCTCGCGCATGCGTATCGCAGCGAGACGCTTTAGGTATTAGGAAAGGGCTCGGAGCCCTGTCGACATCACGTCAGTGTTTTTCATTGGTTCGTGGGCTTGCCTATTAAAATCTGCTTGCTTTCATTAGTCGAAGGCATGCATATGTCATGCCTTTTCCGGTGGCTAGCCCTCCTCGAGCGCATCGACCAAGTACAGAAAACATGCAAGGCTTGCTGTTTTCTGTCCGGCTCGTGGACTACTTTTTCTCTATTTTCCTAGCGCGATTTCGCTTGGCAGAAGTCGAGCGCTTTACACAGGTAATTGCACTTTTTCATGTTACGTACATAAATGCACTTTTGCCGATAGGTGAAAAGTCAGGTTAGGAGTTTACAACGCTATCAGCTCTAACATGAGCAAACGCGAGACCCGTTGCCTTGCAAATGCTTGTTTCATTCTTGTTGTGTACTTCTACCTCCGCCTTCCTTCTGTCCTCTATGTTGCTTTAGCCCTTCCCTGCAATCCATGCTGCTTCCAACTGCTGCCCTTTGCGTTCCTTACTCCACCAGCTTTGCAAAAAAAAAAAAAAACTTTCACTACTTTTTATTTATTAATGTAACTTGGATGTTTGGTGAGCATGCTTAAAAAATGACATGGCCGCATCGTCACTGCTCCCCTGGTTCCAGCTCCACTGGGCAGTCTCCTCGACACACTTTTCTAGCCTGTGGTACTGAACATCAAGCTAAATATGACATATTGCATATGGGTGAAACATTTTTCATCCATAGACTCAGTGGAGCTTGTGATGTTTTTGGGGCCAACAGAAGATAAAGGCATCAGAGATGCTGGGTGGCATCACTTAAAACCATTGGCAATGGGCAGCTGTGGTAAGTGTCACGCATCTTGTGTTAGAATAACATATTTCCGGTCATTTTCCTGCATTATTGCAATTCCCGAGACTGTCACAAAGTGCGGTAAAACCTCTATGTTCCAGTTTCTCACTTTGCTAGCTCCGAGTAGTGTTTATCAAAGGCAACAAGGTGGCGCTGGTGTACAAAGGGAGGTAGAGGATTCTCAAAATATTACGATATTTATATGGTTACCTCGTCTTCATCGCTTGATTTTGCTTGCAAGAAATTGTCACTCATAGTCCTTGAAATGACACTCATAATCACACTGAAATGTTTAAAATGCCACATATAGCAATATGAAACACTGGCAGCTATGAATGGCAAAAACAAAAGTTCCCAAAGACGAGGCCTATTGGCTTTGCCAATGCTGCTTGTGGCTGTGGTGATTTTCCCATAATTAAGGATTTCCCACATAAAATCATAAACTGCAGAATCCGGTGATCTTAACAAAAAATAGTTTCCAGGTCGATTGGGTCAAAAGCTACTAAACAGGTGTTGCCGCGCAGTGGAATGCCCTTTATAAAGGTTGATTGGAGTTGCCACCTGGCCGGTTTTCTATAGGTACAATAGATATTGTAAAGCCCCGATCTGTGCAAAAATAGGCCAAGTCACCTGAAGCCGGTGTTTTCAGCACTTATCCTGGCATAATAAATTCAAACATCTAGGCATACTTCCAACAGCAAATATAAACAGGAAGCTCTTTTAAATGTGTTTTGCAACTATGTAAACAAGCTCTGACAAATCCTTAAAGAAAGGCAGAAAAGTCATGTTACACCAAAATACATACAATTCAAGTTGACCGGGCGCGTGCGTGTGTGTGTGTGTGTGTGTGAGAGAGAGTGTGAAATTCCCAAGCCAAAATGGCGATAATGTGTCGTCCCTTTTCTATGTCTATGGCGCTCGTTAGTTCACGACGCCGTTTGTGACGTCCCAGGTCAGGCAGGGAAGTTGGAGCAGGAAATAACAGATCACATGATTCAAAAGAGTCAACATGGCGACTTGGGCAGGTTGAAGAAAGAAACATTGAAGAGGTGAGAGTGGTGGGAACGAGGAAAACATACTAAAGTAACACACGCTCCGTTGTTCGTGAATACCCATTCATCACGCTCAAACCCGTACTGGGATCATGAGATGTAGTGATAGTGATAATAGTGGCATTTACACACTTCATGTGGAGTGTGGTAAAGCCTCTGTAATACACCTACCAGCACTGCGAATTCGGGGCGCATGAAAAGCAGTGTGATTTCGTAGAAACCAGAGGTGAGTTTTCTTACACCGGATGTTAGCGTGCTTCCCGTGTGCAGAAGAGCACTAGTCATATAACTTCTACCATTGTCATGATTGGTACTTTTCTGTAGCGGTTAGCTTGGGCTTCTTGAAGAGTCTACATTGTCTTACTCTGCCTTACCATGAACACGACAACAGTTCTGAAAGGTGAAATGTCAGCCAACGAGATGGAAGTGGAGGTCTTACAACTCCCGTAACTTTCAAACGTTATCAAGCCCTACGCTAAGCAAAACCTTTTGAAGTCGATCCCTCCAAACGTTGTAAAGGGTGTCGAGAGGGATGGCATTTGGTGTTGAAAGCTTACGAAATACTTCACAAATTGGAGTTGGCTTGGGAGTAGTAGCAAAATAGGACAGTGTTCACTGATTTCTTACTATTTATATTCTATTCATGCATTATTTCTACCCCCTCTTCATTGGCATAACAACCTGAGGTGTTCTGACCTCCAGCGCAGCATATTTTCAGAGCTAAAGCAGTACTAATAAGTGAGGGGTAATCCTGCACAACTAGTGGTCGTAATAAGTGATTCACACTCCCTGCATCCCCCTCGTTCTTTTCCTGTTAAGTCCAGGGTGGATTCTGGAGTGGAAAAGGTCTCTGCTGGGCTTTTGATTATTTAGGTCTTGGCTAGACAGCACGTGTGCTGTTTCGAAGAGACATGTCGTTTTCAATCTGTGTGCTTTAGCCCTTCCTTAGATTTGCCATTTGCTTGCTCCTTTGTCGCTCTTGTATCCTTTGTGCCCATTTGTCCACACCATGCATGGTCATGCCTCTTCCTGTGTTTAACCCTCCCCCAGAGATTGCTCCAAGTACTTGTGTCCTTTCACCCCTCCCATCTTAGGAGCTACTTTTTTTTCTTTCTGCTTGGGCATTCGACGCAAGTGTTCATATTTTTGCAATCTTGTTCCCACGAGCCCCAATCCTATTTCTTCTTTTCCTTCACAGATCAGTTTTATTATTCACCTCTATATGCTGTTTCTGTTTCGTTCTGAACTTGCTTATGGCGTTTCATTATTTAAAAAAAAAAAGATGCCAACATTGCACTTGTTTGTGAGTACGTCTGATCTTATTTAATCTTTTATAGTTTAATTGATAAGGGGACACGCTAGTGGTTCGATGGACCTTTTGACTATGCTTTGAGTGATTCCACCATAGTTCATAATTTCAGCAATGTACTCAACATAATCAATAAACACCATCAGTGTATTGGAGTCAATAATCTTTACTCATCATGACCCATTTGGCCACAAATAACCACACCTTTTAGTAAAGTTAAAATATTCATTTCCCTAGATTAACAATGCTAATATCACGTAAATTAGTCTAAAAACCAAATGATAAACGTATACAAACAACACAGGCTGACCAAAGCATCTAAAGAATCTCAATTTAGATAAAGCATTTATAATTAAACACTCAAGGGTTACATTAAAATTGAATAACAGTTATCACTGTAAAAGAGATCTATATACATCTAGACTCGACAGATGAACAGAATCAATTCTTTGTTAATGACAATGGTCAACATTTGGGCATCCTAACTAACCTTCCAATTAGAATAGCATGTTTGGGCTTCATGCAAAAACAATTTTAGTCAAAGTTAATTTGGAAAACATCTAACTAAGGCTCTATCAAAATGGTGGTTGGTACCTAAAGGAAAACATAAATACAGCCTAAGAAAATAGCATTTTGCTATACCTCTCCTCAATGGGTCAGCAAGTGGTGGTTTCTTTGTCAGGTGGACATCCGTCTGATCAGCATCAGCAATTGGACTGTGAAAAGAGATGGCTCAGCCACGGTTGGGCTCCAAACTGAACCAGCTAAAGAATCAACGATAATGCAAAATAACAAAATACATGGAACTGTGGTACTCCACAAATAGGACCCTATCGAGAACAGGAAGGAAATGCTCTGGAGTGCTCAGAAGAAGAATCTATAGGCTATGGGTTCTGGCATCTGGGTTCTGAGTGCAAGCAGGCTAAGTTAAACTCTTAAAAGTCTCTTCTCACTCCGTCATTGGTCAGACAATTGTATGTTTACAATAGGACCAGTAGGCTATAAACTATAAATCTAAAACGTAACTAAACAGTCTTTCACATGTCGATGGTTGGCTCCTCTTCTCCTGTTCCCATTGTCAGGTTCGGCAGGTAACTATTTTGTTGCAATCCTAGCTGTAGTCAGTGCATCCATTGTTAGTTCTTGGGACCATCGGTGTCTCGTGCGTCAAGGATACTTTTGTAACATTTTCTAATTCAAGACATTTTAACAGGCAAATCTCATGAGAAAGTTTGACATTTTACAAATCACATGGTCAGTGCCATGTGAACAATGTATAATATTAATTCTTGACTTTCATAAAACATTTATGGCATTTATTGATTTTCTGCCATGCAACTTAGCATGAGGCTTGTCGACTAGGCCTAAACTACATGAGTAATCAATGCCTAATGTAAATTTAAGCAAATACATAGGACTAATATGTTAATGCAGCCCACTAATACATTTATTCTACTTGTGCACATCATTGAGACTAGAAACTTGAGTTTGTTATTGATTGTCAAACATCTAATGGTGGCCACATCAGTGGGCACATTTCCATGGCACACAATTTTCTCTGTTATCCTAATTCATGTACATTTTGTAATAGTTAATCATTACAATGTGTTAGTAATTAATTCAGCTTTCACAACTTCACAAGCTTTATTTAGTTGCAGAGCTCTCTCCCTGCAGCTTTCAGACATTCTGCCAGTTGCACCCTCCCTGCCCGTCCTCCTTCCCGTCTGTTTTCCTCTCCCACCAGCTTATTTGATCCTGTTATAGTGCCCCTGCTTCCCCATGACTCCCAGTGCCCCAGGTCTCTGGCAGTCTTTTGTCTTGCCGTTGTTCGAGAAGTATGATCTGTGTCCACAGCATCCATGGGTACTGCTGCAGACAGAATCTTTTGTATGCTGTTCGTGGGCGTGGGAATGGGAATGTGAAGTAGTGTTGCAGGTTGAAGGGGAGGGGAGCTGAATTTTGTTTGTTGTTCTACTGGATGACAGGTTGATTATTCCTAATTATATAAATACTCTATTGGTGGTACTGTTGTTGGGAATAGTGTTAGTCTTCAGAAACTGCTTTATTTTTCTATTGGGGGGGGGGGAGTGTGTAACTATTTATGTTTCCATGTTAGAGCGTATATCTGGTGAGTTCTGTTACTGACAGTGAGTGCTTGACTCTAATATTTGAGTAGATATTGAAAGTAGTTACTCTAAGATACTCTAATTTATTTGCTTTTTATAATAGAAATACCATTCCACTAAGTGTCGCCATTCCTTCATTTCCCTCTCTTCCCTCACTGTGGTGGCAGACAGATTACTAGGGAAAGTTAATAGGTATTTTGTTTTAATGAATGACGTTCAAAATGATGCATACGTTTTTGAAGTATAAATAATTGCACAAACAAAGGTACCATGGGCTTCTAACAGTACACAATTTATAACAAACGTTTGACTTGTTGGTGAAAACTACAAGTGTAATTGATTCATTACTTTTAAAAATGTTGGTACTGTGCCATGTGGCACACATTCCAGTAATATGATTGCAATTGACACGTTTCCAGAGATTCGGCAGCTGTAAATAACGCATTGCCCATGCCGAACTGCTGGCCCTGTTTGCTGGAGAAAGCAGAGAACTTTTACCCTGGCGCTATAAAGCGTGCTTCTGTTTCCCACTATGCAGGATGAACACAGGTCACGCCCGGATGCTGCCTGAGAAAACACCTGGGCAAAAGCAGGTTTCTCAGTGCCCACTAGAGTCCAGAAAAGGCTGGCCTGGGCCAACCCTCTTGGCCTGTCTACACTGATTTTAAGGCTAGCGATGACATGGCTAAAAAGAAGTCAGTGGCTGTTTGTGTCGAAGATTGTCCCCCCACTTCCTCTGTTCCGATATTTTTAACTAGTTCTATGAGGGCCCTTAATTATGAGATCAGTAACTTTGGTGGGAGGTTAGCAGTCTACGCCGGCACCAGAAATTGCTGGCCCTAATACCAAGTCAAGTAAACTGAATTTATTGGCGATGTCTGGGTTATGAGGGAAAGAGAGTTAATCCTTTTATTTCACATGAAGTTGTAGCTATCGATTTATATCCTATTAATGCTGTGAAGCCTTTGATACATTTTTCTCAGCTCACCCCATAGAAAGAAAAAAGGACTCCTTGTGTACTGTGCACCGTAAGGACAAAGTGCTGCCCAGTCCAGCTGTCAGTCCTGTTAGCAGAACTACTGCTGCAGTGAATTTGGAGATTGTCAGTTTCAACATCACAAAGGCTTTACACTCCCAGCACTCAAGAGATTATTTGACTCATTCATGGGTAGAATAAAAGTTACTATGTGTGTCATTTCTAACTTGCCCACCTCTGATTGCCTACTCAAGGTAATTAGAACAGTTTAGGGTGCTGCTGATACCCAGCGCTCCTCATCCTATGCCACTCCAAACATATCATTATAAAATTTAATCTATACAGTCCTAAACTCCAGTGGATAGTGCAAGAGCATTTATGAGTATTACTGTATCCCAACTCAATAGTACTAATTTTGAACCCCTTAAAAAAGGAGTCCTAAATCAGCCCTACACGTGTACATGCAAAATAAACAGATTACTACAGCAGGTGCATTAACCCGCTGGGTGTCTTACAAGATGAACACATACTAGGCCCCATTCTCACAGTTCAGGAATCATACATTTAGCTCTTCTCTTACTGACATCACCACCAGACTGATTACCGTGCCTTCCACCTACCTGCTGCCAGGCCCGCTCACGTAGTCAGTCCCTTTGTCTCCTGTGCATGCGGAAGGATGGACAGAGCAAGGGTGGCAGAGTTTATATCACTAGCTAAGAAGGTGGAGACTACAGCAGTGGCATGTAGTGCCCACACTGCACTCCAGGGGCCTGTCCTGAAATCATTCCCTGGCCCTCTTTGTGCCAAGTAGGATGCACCAAGAAAGAGTGACAGAGAGTATACTGTCAGTCAAGGAGGGAGAAGCATCACCTCTGCCAGGCAGTGCCTACCCTGGCACCTCATGGGCATAGATGGGACAGCTCCTGACATCAGAGCTCCCTCTTCTTTCTGGCAGGAGCGTCTACCAAGGAAAGTGGCAGAGATGACACCATGAGCAAAAAAGGTGGAGACATCGAGGGGCGTGGTCTGCAGCCGATGAGGCCGCACTCTTAGCGCAACGCTCCGGGGCTGGGAACGGGGCCCAGCCCGTTTAATAACTGTAAACAGAGCTCAGCAATGACAGCGATCAACGGCCCCAACACCGGAAAGCTGCCTGACTAAAGAGGCGGCGACAAAATTTGACCGGTGATTTGGGAGAAATCGGCGTGTTCTTTCCGCAACCGTCGAGAACTAAGATGGCGGCCGTGCCCGAATGCCGGCTCGGTTGAAGTGGTGCAGAGGAGCAGGAAGAACGGACACCCGCAACTGCGGAAACTTTACCCCTGCCCTCCAAAGTTACCCCCCAAAAGCGGCGGGCCCACTGTTAGCCCCGGAAGAGGCCGGCGAGTGGAAGAGCGGGCAAGCGACGAGCGGCGTAGCGATGCGGGCGGGAGAGGGGGGGGGGGGACGACCCACCCGATCGCAGCTGGAGAGACACGGCCGATCCCGTGGCTCCGAGGTTCTGAGGAACTGTGGGTGGCGTAGGAGGCTCCCCAATGAAGCAAGCACTGGGGAAACGCGAACTGGGCACACTCGAGCTCTTGGTCGGGGCTCCCCATGCACACCCCTCAGGGGAGAATCACCCTGAGGAATATTATCTCCGTTGAGGAGGAGGGAGGAACGAGTGCACCACACACTAATTACCCAGCGGTGGACACTTCCACAAGTGACATAAAAGCACTCTAGACCCTGGCCCTTCCCCCGCCCGCCCTGGACTACAGGACACCTGACCGACGCCCAAAAGAAACAGAAGGAGAGAAGAGACCTGGTCCCCCCTCACAGTAATAAAACCCCTGCGACCCTGGTGAATGGCGGTGAACTTTGGGGGCAACAGGAAGATTCACCAGGCGGAAATTTCAGGACAGAACCCCTGAACTCATCGGGCAAGATCATTTCCCTACCTGATTACATAACTGGCCCAACAATGGGTAAACCCAAAAAGCGCGAGGAGCAGAACCAAGATGACGCCACAACCACCAAACTGCATGGTCAATCCCCAAATTCAAATTCCCGGGACAGTTCGACACAACAGGAGACAACACTGGACACGGTCCTCCAAGCCATCAGGAAATCCCGCGAAGCACTTGAACAAAAAATAGATAACCTAACCGTGGATTTCTCATTATTGTGGGACGACCACCGTAAACGAACAGAGAGAGTGGGAACGAACGAAAAGACTCTCGCCCTAGTGACATCAATGCAGAAATCTTCCTCCACTGAACTTACGGAACTCACAACTGGATCAAAACCCTAGAAACCAGAACGGAAGATGCTGAAAACCGCGCCCGTAGGAGTAACCTTAGACTAGTTGGGGTACCAGAAGGGGCGGAATCCTCGGCAGCCAATATGGAATCTTTCCTGGAAAACTGGCTCAGAGAAACAGTGGCCCCCGAGGGCCTCTCGTCATTTTTTGCGATAGTGAGAGCCCACAGGGTACCCAGCAGACCTCCTCCCCCCGGAACCAGGCCACGACCAATAGTGGCGAAACTGTTACACTATAAGGACAGAGATTACATACTATCGCAATCACACCTACAAGGTGAAATTACGTTAAATAACCAGCGAGTCATGATCTTTCCGGATTTCACTAAAGGAACACAAGCGCAAAGGGCCTCCTTCAATGAACCTAAGCGCATCCTACGCGAGAATGGCATAAAGTACGCAATGCTCTTCCCGGCCAAACTCAGAGTGGAGTACAACGGCAAAATGCATTTCTTTTTATCACCGCTACTGGTAGGGGAATGGCTGGAATCCCTGAATATAACCAAGCTAGCCCTCCGCCCCAGCGCCCCCCACACGCCTAGCAGGAAACGCAGCAGATCTACCAAACGAGTTACAGAAGCCACACCCCCAGGGCACCAAACTCTCCAAGAAATGCGGGATGCCGTGGACGCTGCAGCAGCACTGAGTGGAGGAGTTTGCCCCCTATCTCAGACCTCTGGTACTATCTCATATCCTGAATCAAGTTGTGGAGGCTCCTCAATATCATCACAAGTCACCCTCATCAGTCTACCGAAAGTGACTCAGAGAACAGCGTAAGAAATTATTTGACCCCTCACTGAGCGGGCCGAATAGACTGTGAGTATTGATACGAACATAGTTAACTCATAATAGTTAACAGATGAAAAAATCTCCAAAACAGCTGACAATGACACATCTTAAGTAAAACTTCATGAGCTGCGGATACAATTTTGCTGGGTCCCGGGAGCGGTCCGGAGCACAGGCTCTCGGTCTCTGGCATGCCACCCACCTATAGGACACTAAATAAGAAAAGTTATAATGGTTTGGACGGGGAAAGTTCTGGTCACCGGTCCTGGGGAGTGAGAGTTGGGAGTTGAGTTAGTTAATTCAGTAAAGGGGGTAACCTGTTCACTTGTCCTTAATGAAGTAGACCATTCTCGACCTCGAACCTCGTCATTTAAACATAAAACCAAACTCCTCAACATGCATACCCATCCTAGCCACCACAAAAAAATAAAAACCCTAGATCATGTCCACAAAATATAAAATAATACCATGGAATATTAGAGGCTTAAATAATATTTCCAAGCGGTACAAAGTATAGAGCCATCTCAAACGCAGGGGGATGCACAGCTCTACTGCAGGAAACCCTGAGCAGTAAGAGCAAGAAGTTAACGCTCTAAAAAAAAGATGGAGGGGCCAAATATTTGCCACTAATTATTCAGCATTTGCAAGGGGAGTGCTACTGTGGATCCGCCCTGGGGTGCCCTTCCAAGCACTACACAAGACCATAGACAAGGAAGGGAGATATGTAGTAGTCATCAGGAGACTAGAGGGAAAGGAGGTAACCATCAGTGGTATATATGCACTGAACCAAGATCAAGGGACATTTTTTGACAAGTTATCCTGTGAGATAGGCCCACTCCTCACAGCCCCAAAAATAATTGGTGGTGACTTTAATTGTATAGCCAACATCAACCTGGATAGGTCACATCCACCCCAATCACAATCCCAAACCCTAAAAACCGCCAAATCATTTATAGATTGGCAACAACATTGGCAACTAAAAGACTGCTGGAGGCAACTCAACCCACACAACAGGGATTACTCATATTACTCAACAGTACACGATTTGCATGTTAGGCGTGACACTTTTCTAGTATCCCCTGAAATACAAAACGATGTGATAACAGCCGAATACCTTAGCCGCACTATATCAGACCATAACCCCCTGATAATTTCGCTGACCTGGAGTAGGGAGAGGTCAAAGATTCCAACGTGGCGCCTAAGGGCGGAAACACTCGAAGACGAAGCATTTAAACACCTCTTACATACAAACATTGTCGAATATTTTAAACAAAACGCAGGGACAGCGTCCTCTAGGTCCCTCAAGTGGGAAATATTCAAAATAGTAACCAGGGGCATTTGTATCAGTGAGAATATTGGAGTTCGGAAATCAATGGAAACCGAGCTCAGGAGGCTTGAGGACTCTCTTAGGGACATCGAGCGTAGGCACCCTACACATCCCGACTTGACCCCCCTGCTGAACGAAACCAGAGCCAAGATAACGGAAGCGAATACTAGATTGTCTTGCTTCGATTATAAGCAGTATTTAAGCAAACAACATGCGGAAGGGGATAAGGCAGGCGCCCTGCTAGCCTGGCTTGCTAGGCCTCCTAAACAACAAACAATTATAGTTGAAATTGAGGAAACCCCAGGTAATAGGGTATATGGTCAAAGGGAGATAAATGCTAGCTTTTCTAAATACTATTCAACATTATATGCACCCCCCACCGAAACAATAAGTTACTCCCAGATACAAGAGTTGGAGGATCTCGCCCTCCCCAAACTGGGAGCCGAGGAAGCCACGGCCCTGGCGACGCCTATTTCAATCGCAGAAATCAAAACTGCAATCCAAAGCATGGCAAGGGGCAAAGTTGGGAGTACGTCCGCTCCCGGAATGGAGTTCTATCTCCTATACCAAGACCTGTAGGCTCCAAAGCTTTGCACAATGTACGCAGAAGCATGGAACAATAATACCTTACCTCAGTCAACTAAGAAAGCCACAATGATACCCCTACTAAAACCCGATAGACCTTCTACTGATGTTCGCTCTTACCGGCCATTGTCCATGCTTAACTTAGATTACAAAATATTAAGCCTGGTATTGGCTAATAGACTCTTACCTCATATGTCCTCACCGATTCACCAAGACCAGTCGGGTTTTATCCCACAGCGCAGCACGGCCCAAAATATTAGACACCTGGTGTCAGTGCTCCACTCCATACCCCTAGCAGTGTCACAAGAGGCGATTATATCAGTGGACATTGAGAAAGCCTTTGACAGCCTGAGGTGGGACTACCTAGAGCAGGTCATGCTAAAGATAGGACTTGGAGAGGGATTCGTACGTTGGACAAAACTACTATACACCAATCCCACCGCGAGAGTGCGAACAGGTAGCACCATATCAGACCCTTTCCCAGTTGGCAGAGGTACCAGACAGGGCTGTCCATTATCACCCCTTCTTTTCGCTGTAGTAGTGGAACCACTTGCTCAAATGGCCGGATCCGGGAGGTTCTTTGAAGGTATCTCAATTAATAATTGGACACATCATATCGCCCTCTATGAAGATGACATGCTACTTTTCCTCAGGAACCTGGAAGTAGACCTACCAGGAGCAATGGACATGTTGGAGAGCTACGGAGTAGCCTCCGGACTCCAAATCAACTGGAGAAAATCATCCTTTTTTCCAGTGCTCAAAGGCGCCACGGAACCTATTGACACTAGAGGTCTGCCCTGGTCCCCGAACACATTTAAATATTTAGGGGTTAACATATACCACAAAATGGAAGACCTGCTGGAAGGGAATATACATGGAGTACTCAGAGGGATCAGGGCTAGTATGCACTTCTGGGATACGATACCCCTAACGGTCTCTGGAAGAATTGCCTTGCTCAAAATGATAGTGTTGCCTAGACTACTTTACTACTTCTCCACTATCCCTCTCTTAATCCCGAAAGCAGTGTCCAGAGGCATAGAATCCATGACCGTGAGTTTTATATGGGGATCGAGTTGGCACCGAATCGCAGTACACACCCTCCAGAGACCCACCACAGAGGGAGGCTTGGCTGCCCCAGATCTAGAGATATACTACTGGGCAGGGCAACTACAATGGCTTGCAAAATGAATTAATGAACACCCAGTTGCAAAGGAATTACAGATCCCCCTGAATTGCCCACTTGAAAAAATCCTGAGTATATTACTGAACCCCAAAAAGCCTAAACAACAATTACCATTAGAGCGGGAATCAACGAGATATTGTTGGGAGCAATACCTAAAACGCACCGGCACAAAGACTCCATACGCACCAGAGGCCCCTCCTAACCTGCCTGAAACATATTACAGTAGACCAAATGCTAATGGGCACTAGTAAATTAGTGACGCATAACATTATAAAACTGGGAGATCTATATAGCAACGGGAAGCTTCGTACATATGTAGAATTACAATATCAGTTCGCTCTCCCGTCTACATTGTTCCTTACCTATAGCGCAATAACCAGAATCCTTCAAAAGACATGGGGAACGGGATCACTTGACCCGCCAACCCACGAAGGCTGTAGCCTTCTCTGCTCAATAGGGGAGCAGAAGGGGGTGATATCAGGAATATATAAATCCTTACAGAACAGCACATGCTTACTGTAGGAGGCTGGCCTGGCTTGTAGTGGGTACCAAGGGGTACTTACACTCTGTACCAGGTCCAGTTATCCCTTATTAGTGTAGAAGAGGCGTTTCTAGCAGCTTAGGCTGATAGAAGGTAGCTATAGCAGAGCAGCTTAGGCTGAACTAGGAGACATGCAAAGCTCCTACTATACCTCTGGTGTCATATGCACAATATCATAAGAAAACACAATACACAGATATACTAAAAATAAAGGTACTTTATTTTTATGACAATATGCCAAAAGTATCTCAGTGAGTACCCTCAGTATGAGGATGCCAAATATACACAAGATATATGTACACAACACCAAAAATATGCAGTAATAGCAAAAGGAAGTAATGTAAAGTTACAGTAGATTGCAATAGGAGCACATAGGTACAGGGGCAACACAAACCATATACTCCAAAACTGGAATGCGAACCACGAATGGACCCCAAACCTATGTGAACTTGTAGAGGGTCGCTGGGACTGTAAGAAAACAGTGAGGGTTAGAAAAATAGCCCACCCCAACACCCTGAAAAGTAGGTGTAAAGTGCACCTATATTCCCCAGAGAGCACAGAAAACGTGATCGGGGAATTCTGCAAGGAAGACCAACACCAGCAAAGCAACCAAAGTGGATTTCCGGACGAGAGTACCTGTGGAACAAGGGGACCAAGTCCAAGAGTCGCAACAAAGTCGAGAGTGGGGAGATGCCCAGGAAATGCCAGCTGAGGGTGCAAAGAAGCTGCCACCGGATGGTAGAAGCTGTGGATTCTGCAAGAACGAAGAGGGCTAGAAACTTCCCCTTTGGAGGATGGATGTGCCACGTCGTGAAGAAGCTTGCAGAGGTGTTCCCACGCAGAAAGACCGCAAACAAGCCTTGCTAGCTGCAAGGGTAGCGGTTAGGGTTTTTGGATGCTGCTGTGGCCCAGGAGGGACCAGGATGTCGCCACTTGGATGAGGAGACAGAGGGGGCGCCCAGCAAGTCAGGGAGCCCTCACAGAAGCAGACAGCACCCGCAGAAGTACCGGAACAGGCCCTTGGAAGAGGAGTGGACCGGAGCTCACCTGAAGACACAAAAGGGAGTTCCATGACGCCGGAGGACAACTCAGAAGGTTGTGCATTGCAGGTTAGAGTGTCGGGGACCCAGGCTTGGCTGTGCACGAAGGAAATCCTGGAAGAGTGCACAGGAGCCGGAGCAGCTGCAAATCACGCGGTACCCAGCAATGCAGTCTAGCGTGGGGAGGCAAGGACTTACCTCCACCAAACTTGGACTGAAGAGTCACTGGACTGTGGGAGTCACTTGGACAGAGTTGCTGAGTTCCAGGGACCACGCTTGTCGTGCTGAGAGGGGACCCAGAGGACCGGTGATGCAGTCTTTTGTTGCCTGCGGTTGCAGGGGGAAGATTCCGTCGCCCCACGGGAGATTTCTTCAGAGCTCCTGGTGCCGAAAGGAGGCAGGCTACCCCCAGAGCATGCACCACCAGGAAACAGGCGAGAAAGCGGCAGGATCAGCGATACAAGGTTGCAGTAGTTGTCTTTGCTACTTTGTTGCGGTTTTGCAGGCGTCCCGAGCAGTCAGCGGTCGATCCTTTGGTAGAAGGTGAAGAGAGAGATGCAGAGGAACTCTGGTGAGCTCTTGCATTCGGTATCTAAAGAATCCCCCAAAGCAGAGACCCTAATTAGCCAGAATAGGAGGTTTGGCTACCTAGGAAGGAGGATAGGCTAGCAACACAGGTAAGAGCCTATCAGAAAGAGTCTCTGACGTCACCTGCTGGTACTGGCCACTCAGAGCAGTCCAGTGTGCCAGCATCACCTCTGTTTTCAAGATGGCAGAGGTCTGGAGCACACTGGAGGAGCTCTGGGCACCTCCCCTGGGAGGTGCAGGTCAGGGGAGTGGTCACTCCCCTTTCCTTTGTCCAGTTTCGCGCCAGAGCAGGGCTGGGGGATCCCTGAACCAGTGTAGACTGGCTTATGCAGAGATGGGCACCATCTGTGCCCATCAAAGCATTTCCAGAGGCTGGGGGAGGCTACTCCTCCCCAGCCCTGACACCTTTTTCCAAAGGGAGAGGGCGTAACACCCTCTCTCTGAGGAAGTCCTTTGTTCTGCCTTCCTGGGCCAGGCCTGGCTGGATCCCAGGAGGGCAGAAACCTGTCTGAGGGGTTGGCAGCAGCAGCAGCTGTAGTGAAACCCCGGGAAAGGCAGTTTGGCAATACCCAAGTCTGTGCTAGAGACTTGGGGGATCATGGAATTGTCTCCCCAATGCCAGAATGGCATTGGGGTGACAATTCCATGATCTTAGACATGTTACATGGCCATGTTCGGAGGTACCATTGTGACTCTATACATAGGTAGTGACCTATGTATAGTGCACTCGTGTAATGGTGTCCCCGCACTCACAAAGTCCGGGGAATTTGCCCTGAATGATGTGGGCGCACCTTGGCTAGTGCCAGGGTGCCCACACACTAAGTAACTTAGCACCCAACCTTCACCAGGTGAAGGTTAGACATATAGGTGACTTATAAGTTACTTAAGTGCAGTGGTAAATGGCTGTGAAATAACGTGGACGTTATTTCACTCAGGCTGCAGTGGCAGGCCAGTGTAAGAATTGTCAGAGCTCCCTATGGGTGGCATAAGAAATGCTGCAGCCCATAGGGATCTCCTGGAACCCCAATACCCTGGGTACCTCAGTACCATATACTAGGGAATTATAAGGGTGTTCCAGTATGCCAATGTGAATTGGTGAAATTGGTCACAAGCCTGTTAGTGACAATTTAGAAAGCAGAGAGAGCATAACCACTGAGGTTCTGGTTAGCAGAGCCTCAGTGAGACAGTTAGTCATCACACAGGGAACACATACAGGGCACACTTATGAGCACTTCGGCCCTGGCTGGCAGGGTCCCAGTGACACATACACTAAAATAACATATATACAGTGAAATATGGGGGTAACATGCCAGGCAAGATGGTGCTTTCCTACACTTACCCCTATGTGAACTCAAAACCAAGTGGCAGACAGAGTTAGACACCACCATTGACGAATCAGAGTGGGTTAGGATCCCCTCCCACATTTACTCAGTGTCTAGAAACGCAAGGTTTAAACTAATACATTTATATATCTATGTAGGAAAGTACCATCTTGCTTGGCATGTTACCCCCATATTTCACTGTATATATGTTGTTTTAGTCTGTGCCCTGTATGTGTCCCCTGTGTGACGCCTAACTGTCTCACTGAGGCTCTGCTAACCAGAACCTCAGTGGTTATGCTCTCTCTGCTTTCCAAATTTGTCACTAACAGGCTAGTGACTAAATTTACCAATTCACATTGGCATACTGGTACACCCATATAATTCCCTAGTATATGGTACTGAGGTACCCAGGGTATTGGGGTTCCAGGAGATCTCTATGGGCTGCAGCATTTCTTTTGCCACCCATAGGGAGCTCTGACAATTCTTACACAGGCCTGCCAGTGCAGCCTGCGTGAAATAACATCCACATTATTTCACAGCCATTTACCACTGCACTTAAGTAACTTATAAGTCACCTATATGTCTAACCTTCACCTGGTGAAGGTTGGGTGCAATGTTACTTAGTGTGTGGGCTCCCTGGCACTAGCCAAGGTGCCCCCACATCGTTCAGGGCAAATTCCCCAGCCTTTGAGTGCGGGGACACCATTACACGTGTGCATTGTACATAGGTCACTACCTATGTATAGCTTCACAATGGTAACTCCGAACATGGCCATGTAACATGTCTAAGATCACGGAATTGTCACCCCTATGCCATTCTGACATTGGGGGGACAATTCCATGATCCCCCGGGTCTCTAGCATAGTACCCGGGTACTGCCAAACTGCCTTTCCGGGGTCTCCACTGCAGCTGCTGCCAACCCCTCAGACAGGTTTCTGCCCTCCTGGGGTCCAGGCAGCCCTGGCCCAGGAAGGCAGAACAAAGGATTTCCTCTGAGAGAGGGTGTAACACCCTCTCCCTTTGTAAATAGGTGTCAGGGCTGGGGAGGAGTAGCCTCCCCATCCTCTGGAAATGCTTTGATGGGCACAAATGGTGCCCATCTCTGCATAAGCCAGTCTACACCGGTTCAGGGATCCCCCAACCCTGCTCTGGCGCGTACCTGGACAAAGGAAAGGGGAGTGACCACTCCCCTGACCTGCACCTCCCAGGGGAGGTGCCCAGAGCTCCTCCAGTGTGTCCCAGACCTCTGCCATCTTGGATTTAGTGGTGCTGGGGGCACACTGGACTGCTCTGAGTGGCCAGTGCAGCAGGTGACGTCAGAGGCTCCTTCTGATAGGCTCTTATCTCTCTTGGTAGCCAATCCTTCTTCCTTGGTAGCCAAACCTCCTTTTCTGGCTATTTAGGGTCTCTGCTTTGGGGAATTCTTTAGATAACGAATGCAAGAGCTCATCAGAGTTCCTCTGCATCTCCCTCTTCACCTTCTGCCAAAGGATCGACCGCTGACTACTCAGGACGCCTGCAAAACCGCAACAAAGTAGCAAGACAACTACTAGCAACCTTGTATCGCCTCATCCTGCCGGCTTTCTCTACTGTTTCCAGGTGGTGCATGCTCTGGGGGTAGCCTGCCTCCTTTCGGCACCAGGAGCTCTGAAGAAATCTCCCGTGGGACGACGGAATCTTCCCCCTGCAACCACAGGCAACAAAAGACTGCATCACCGGTCCTCTGGGTCCCCTCAGCACGACGAGCGTGGTCCCTGGAACTCAGCAACTCTGTCCAAGAGACTCCCACAGTCCAGTGACTCTTCAGTCCAAGTTTGGTGGAGGTAAGTCCTTGCCTCCTCACGCTAGACTGCATTGCTGAGTACAGTGTGATTTGCAGCTGCTTCGGCTCCTGTGCACTCTTCCAGGATTTCCTTTGTGCACAGCCAAGCCTGGGTCCCCGACACTCCTTCCTGTAGTGCACAACCTTCTGAGTTGTCCTCCGGCGTCGTGGGGCTCCCTTTTGTGACTTCGCGTGGACTCCGGTTCACTCTTCTTTCAAGTGCCTGTTCAGGTACTTCAGCGGGTGCTGCCTGCTTCTGCGAGGGCTCCCTGAGTTGCTGGGCGCCCCCTCTGTCTCCTTCTCCAAGTGGCAACATCCTGGTCCCTCCTGGGCCACAGCAGTACCCAAAAACCTCTACCGCGACCCTTGCAGCTAGCAAGGCTTGTTTGCGGTCTGTCGGCGTGGGGACACGTCTGCAAGCTTCATCGCGACGTGGGACATCCGCCTTCCAAAGGAGAAGTCCCTAGCTCTCTTCTTTCTTGCAGAACTCCAATCTTCTTCCATCCGGTGGCAGCTTCCTTGCAGCCTCAGCTGGCATTTCCTGGGCTCCTGCCCACTCTCGACATTGTCGCGACTCTTGGACTTGGTCCCCTTGTCTTTCAGGTACTCAGGTCTGGAAATCCACTGTTGTTGCATTGCTGGTGTTTGTTCTTCCTGCAGAAACCCCCTATCACGACTTCTGTGCTTTCTGGGGGCAGTAGGTGCACTTTATACCTACTTTTCAGGGTCTTGGGGTGGGCTATTTTTCTAACCCTCACTGTTTTCTTACAGTCCCAGCGACCCTCTACAAGCTCACATAGGTTTGGAGTCCATTCGTGGTTCACATTCCACTTTTGGAGTATATGGTTTGTGTTGCCCCTATACCTATGTTCTCCTATTGCAATCTACTGTAATTCTACATTGCTTGCATTACTTTTCTTGCTATTACCTGCATAATTTGGTTTGTGTACATATATCTTGTGTATATAACTTATCCTCATACTGAGGGTACTCAATGATATACTTTTGGCCTATTGTCATAAAAATAAAGTACCTTTATTTTTAGTAATTCTGTGTATTGTGTTTTCTTATGATATTGTGCATATGACACCAGTGGTATAGTAGGAGCTTTACATGTCTCCTAGTTCAGCCTAAGCTGCTTTGACATAGCTACCTTCTATCAGCCTAAGCTGCTAGAAACACCTCTTCTACACTAATAAGGGATAACTGGACCTGGCACAAGGTGTAAGTACCTCTGGTACCCACTACAAGCCAGGCCAGCCTCCTACAATCTACCACAGAGCCTACTTAACCCCGCAAATGATAACTGAAATATACAGTGCAAATAACTCTGGTTGCCCCCGATGCGCTGAATCAGCAGCAGGACTTGTACATATGCTATGGAGTTGCCCTCAACTCGGTTCATACTGGATAGAAATCTTCAGGAAATTTTCCTCCAGCACTGAAAGGACATTATCTCCATCCCCAATAGTGGCAATATTGGGGGACTTTCCTCCTTCAGCTCACAAAATATCCAACAGGTTCATCAACCTAGCTCTGGTTCTAGCTAGAAGAGAAATAACCTCGCACTGAAAGGACTCAATGAGCCCCCAAGTGAATAGATGGCAAAACGCATTGGAGAAGTGGGCGGAAATCGAGGGAACAGTACTACTGAAAGAGGCTCTACAGGGACAAAGACCTAGAGACAATGCCACGCAATGGGACTCAATATTGGAGAACATGAGGTCCCTGGATGCTCCCATGTCAGAGGATGACACTACAACCTCGGACTCCGAATCTGAGCAGACCTCCATGCCTACAACACAGAATGTTGCGTGTTTGTGAGTCACTGCTTATCTATGGAGAATTGTCACCTCAGGAACATTATACGACGAACTATGTGCAAAATGGGGGGTGGGTTCAAGAACACCGTTGGGGATTTGCTATAGTAATATCATTATCATTGACATGTTTTAAAAATACACTAAATGCAATAAAAGATATATATTAAAAAAAAAAAAAAGAAAAGGTGGAGACATCATCATTGCCCATTCTGTAACTCATGCCAAAAAAGGAGGCTGCACTGGAATCCAGCCCTCATCCACTGTGTGCCACAAAGGAAGGCCACATCTGCACTGCATGGGTCAGTGTGGTGGCTGCCAGGTTTCACCGGCTACATTACACAAGATTATATTAATTTCGTTTAGACAGTGAGCTTCGCAGAATCACAGAATGTTGATCTGAAGCTGGGGGACTCGAACTTGGTTCCCCAGTTCCAAAGTTGGTAGCTCTGGTCCAACATATAAGTCAACAGCAGTCTAAGGCCCTCAGAAATCACTGGTCAATACAGCCAACTGATGCAGACTGCGCCCCGCTCTCAGCTGGCCTATGAAGACAACAAGCTTTTGGCACCACATAATTCAACGCAATGCCACACAATTGTCCCACAATTACACAACACACAAATCAACACCACATAATTCCACCACACCCAACACGTTTCAACATCTCGTTATTCCACACCACACATTTCATCTCCACATCATTCCACTCCATGCCACATAATTCCACTTCACATAATACCACTCCATACACCATTCTATTACACTCCACACAAAACAGTTCAACTCCAGATAATTCCACTCCACATAATTCCACTCCAACCTATACAGTTACACTTAAGGCTACATAATTACACTCCACATATATCCACTCAACTCCATACCACTTAATTACACTCCACAAAGTTCAACTCCAGACTGACACATGCTTACACTCCACATAACTCCACACAACGGCACACAGTTCCACACAGCGCCACACCACAAGGTTCAATTCCACAACATGTAACATAATTGCACTCTGCTCCATACCACATAATAACACGCCACATAAATCCACTCCTCGCCACTTAGTAGCCCACCACATAAGTACACTCCACACCATTCCACATAATTTCACTCAGCGCCACAGAATTCAACTCTACACAATTCCATTCAACACCTCGTAATTCCACTCCAAAACATAAAATTGCACTATACACCACATCCATCTAAACCACACCACAGAATTCCACATCATGCCACACAATTCAACACCACGCCACATAATTCCACTAAATACGTGCTACTCCACGACACTCCATACCACTGGACATCATTCTACTTCACTTAATACAACATAACTACTATCCACAAAATTCCATTACTCGCCATGACACATAATTTCACTACACATAACCCAACACAACAAACAATTACACTCCAACCCACAAAATTTCACACCCCCTAATTGCAATCTACACAATATAATTCAACATCTTTCCACATAATTCATTTCCACTATGTGCCACTTCACACCAATGCCACTTCACATAAATGCACGCCATGCAACATTGACACTCAACATAATTCCACTCCGCATCATGCCACATATTTACACTGGACATATTTCAGCTCCACACCACATACATCCACTCCACTCCATAATACCTTGCTAAAAGACATTGACACCCAAAATAGCTCTTGGGTTGCCAAGACCTCTTGGCTCTGCCAATGCTTGTTTATTGTTCCCAATGCAGTGCTTGAGAGCCTACGAGTGCCGCTGCAAGGGAGAGGAATAACGACAATGCTCCCTCTTTTGCAGGTGCTCACATATGCTCGGTCGGGAGCAACTTTGGATTCACACTCAGTTGAAGCAAACTGAAAGTGGTGCAGAGATGGCAAACTTCTATCTAGAAGGAACTAGTTACATTTCTTCAAGCCCTCACTTACTTATGCCAATTGATTAGCGGAATAAGTGGTATTGGTTCACTCAGACAATATAGTTGATTATGTCAATCGGGAAAAGCAGGGTTGGTCCTAGGTTTTGTGGGGCCCCGGGCAGAATAGAAACATTTGAGGCCCCTGCCAGATATGACATCACAGGAAGTGACATCATAGGAAGGGACATCAACTGAATGCTAATGTTCTGGAATTGTTTAAGCAGGTTTGCATGAAACTACCTACCTAGTGTGGATTTCACTAAAAAGCTACAATATTCACTAATTGTTTCCAGATTAGGGCATGATTAAAATTTCAAGTCAGATTGTCCCAGAACTATACAGCAGGACTACAAGCGACTCACGAGCCCCCTTTATGCTAGGGAAGTAAGTACCTGCAAGAACTGCAGCAAACAGAATATAAGAAGTGGAGACAACAGAAATGTCTTACACCGGTGGGGTGGCTAACATATTGGCAGGCAGAACCACCAAAGGCTGGCCCACACCTGCTCACAGAGCACTGAAAAATAGCAATTACTTCCAGACTCCATTTTTAAAAGATTTAAAGAACTGAAATAACTTAGAGATATACACAATGGATGGCTTAGAGGGAAATAGTTGGAACAAAAAGACTGCCAAAGCTATAGTCGGAGACGGTCACTAAAGAGATACAGTAAAGCAACAGAACAGAAAGGGCCTACTAAAAAGATTTTATACGGTTTACAGCTGAATGTAAAGGAAATGTAGTAATGTGAAATAGGTAGGCTGGGGGAGGTGGTGTGTGACTTGCAGACTAACACTACAGTAATACCAGCAACGTATAGTTTAAAAAGAATCAAGTCATATGTCTGTAATATCTGAAAAGACACTTGCCAAATCCAGAGGGACAGAACTATGCCACGCAACTCAAATTTAGCCTTAGAAGTAATGACAAAAGTGTGCCTGCCCTCCGGTAAATCAATGGCATCTTGGTTAAAGAGATAATTAAATGCAAGACAATTTTCATTATCCACAAGTCTATTCAGTCACTCCCCAGGAAGCTAACCAAACAATTTTGGTCTTCCAGCCTCCAATGACATATCTCTGTTCCTGAACCTACTGGCTACCTACTTGCATAGGCTTGTTGTTTGGAAGGTCACTCAGTGTGCAATGATGTATTCTATGTAATGCCCTCTCGCTTCTCAGCTAGTCTCTTCCCCCACACAGCCCCCTTCTCCTGTACACTGCTCCTTCTGCCCATTACCTCCCACAAGAGGCCAATTCTAACTGTGTTCCTAATAAGCAGTCACTTCCCCAGGCCTCGCTGTCACTCCTTGAGGTTTGAGATTTGTTGTGGGAAGAGGCGCACTTCATACTATGCTTGCCCAGGCTGGCCCGTTAACATTCTGCAAATGACAGTGAGCCAGGTGTCTCTGTGAGCACAGTCAGACTGACTGTTGACACCAACCTTAAGGCTGTTGCATCCTTTTGTGTTTTGCACAAGCGGCCAAGCCAGCCCAAGCAAGGAGTTTATACACATTAATAAAAACATCTCACCAAGTGGCCTGGTCATAGGCCCATCAGTCAACTGTGGATTCTCTCCTTTCCTATTTGAATATAGCCCCTTCTTTGTGCCTCACAGCACTTACGTCTTGCAGGGTGACAGCTGTCCATTATCAAGTTACAGGACACTTTGCACACACAGATATTGTTACATATTTGTTTGGTACTGGGGGACTATTAGCCACAGAACACATTTTTTGTTGGTTAATTCTGTTGCCAACTGCTCTAAATCAGTCCCTTTTAAAAGACATAGGTAGGCTGGCTAAATAAGGTGCTAGTCTAGTATGATCAATATGACTTACATATTTTACTTTCAATATGGTTATCACATCTTGGAGTGAGGTTTGACTGCTTGCTATTGCCGATGTTGGAGAGGTAAGTTTCCAAAAGGAATAACACTTAAACATTTCAAATGAAATAGTCTTTAGTTCTGAAACAGCATTTGTAAACAACGGTATGCACCATAGATGCTGCCAATTAATCACCTATTTCACCTGACTTAAAGAAAAGATCTCACAATGTATTCCATCTTTTTTCATTTTACAGAAAAATATTGTGGGACATTTGAGAAAAATTTAGCAAAGAAATTTCAGACAACATTGAGAAGTTTTGAGCCAGCTTTTTGAACAGAAAAACACCAGCAGTTTGTTTAGTTTTTACATTGGTAGGAACGTATGTTAGGCAAGCAAGATATTGCAAACGGAGCTGATGGCAGAAGCTATAATCTCTAGCTCTCCGGTCAGAACATCTGCAGGAAAGGGTCGAAGTGGGAGTGAGATTTAATAGAATGGCCAAGAGGAGCAATAGAGTAGACAGAGAGCAGGCTCAAATTTAGCAGACATATTGAGGATGGTTCAAGATCACAGCCCTCAGCGAAAGATAACACGTCCCTCTCAAAACTAAGACTTTTTTTTTTTTTTTTTTTTACATTTTTCAGGAAAATAAAGATTTTTTTTTACCTCTTCTCCAGCCTCTTACTTTTTTGCTGAATCTGCCCACTCACATCCACCACACTCCTCCATGCTCTACTTTTCACCTCATCTGTTTCCCAACCTCCTACCTACTCTTGCTGATTCTGACCCTCTTAAATCCACGTATCTTTCCACAAGCATATTACATTCTCTCTTTGATTCTGCCACTCTTGCATCTATCTTCCCCTCAATGCTCTCACCTTCTCTTGTCTCAGAGTTTTTGCTGGTTCTGCCTCTTTTACATCAATTGTTGCCTTTCCCCTGCCTCTTATTGCTGGTTTTGCATCTTAATCCAAATCGTCTCTTCATTTGCTGTCCTTCACTATGCTTCTCCCCTAGCCTCTTACTTTATTTCAGCTGTTCTTTTCCTTTGCATCCATCTCTCCCCTTCCACCTTCACACTCTCCAAATATTATTTTTACATTTTTGTAGGAATTCTGCCCCTCCTAACATTACTCTCTTGTGCATGCTATTATTGGTAGGTAAGCAACTGAAAACTCAAGCCAGAGGCCTGGCTCTGCAGAGTCCAAGATGCTCTTATAACTTGAGTCCAAAATGAGCCAGACTTTCACAGGAGGCGATGTGGCCAGGTGCGTACAGCTGCCCACCCTGCATCAAAGGAGGCAAGGCTTCAGTCTCTGCTGCTAGGCATCCTGTGAATCCAAGCAAATCTCTGTGCTGGAAAAATATTACTGTAGTCTGTGTCTGTTTTGAAGTTCTCTTATGTCCATGTCCAACATTTTGTGCTATGTAAAACTGCCAAAAATAAAATGTGGACCCGCCTGTCACCCAGACTGTAGTCCCATCTTCCAAGTATTAAAGATGAAGGGTTAAGCTTTAATGTCATAAAGAGATACCCATGTAGTGGCTGAATTCCACAGTGAGAAACTGGAAAATGTAGGATCAATCCCAGCTTCCCTACTTGACCAAATTGTCTGATCCTAGGCAAATGCTTTATTTCACCAACCTCTATTTTTGTTCATTATCAGACATCAGAAAACTTTCAAGTATGTGCAGTCAGGGTGTGTGTTGTACAACACTTCAATTTTGCTGCATGCTTAATAAGAAAGTAGCTCACACACAGGGTACATATTAACCCTGACATCCCTCTTATACAGTGCCACTGGAACTATTCAATTTTACGGTTGCTACGTTTTCCACATAATTATGGATTTGGCGCACTTGCAGCATAAGCCATCTGCTCCATAATCTGTTGCTTTTTTTAATAAGAGAAATGTTTCTAGCTCAAACGGATTAAACATTACTAAAAACACAGCAACACTTGTTGCTGCACAGTGGAAAATCCTTCGCAAAGGTTATCTGGTCACTGTTGTATTTGGGTGAATGACAAAACAATGAGGTAGTACTAACACAAAATGTGCCCCAATCTGCCACCTATTTTGCCTTTTCTTACCACATAAATTAGTAAACCCAGCCATCTAATTTGGCACTTTCTTGCCACATAATTCTAGGGGTCCTGCTCCTAGTTTCACTAATAACATCTTCATCAGGGCAGGGCCTGCAATGTTTCTAAGTTCATGTTAAAAGAAACTCTCACTTCTACTAAATATATGTCAATGGACTGATATAATCCCATGTACCAAGGTAAAACGCTTCTGTGTGTTAAAGAAGTGTGTGTGAGTTGTTTTTGTATTATTTTTGTAATTTTGATGATGCCTTATTATGTTCCTTCCATCCTAGGTAATGGTAAATTTTTATTTCTTTTGCGGCAAGCCCTGACAGACACTTTCCTTTTGATTTACACAAGGGCAGGACTCACTTCACACATAAGGGCCATCTAATCTCTGTTATTATGCAGATGCAGTGATTAGATTTCTGATGCCCTTTCAGCCCATGGATAAGAGGCCCAGAGGAGGAGGCCCCCTCCTTTGGGCATCACAGCCCTGAACCACTGCTGCTCCTCAGCCTCATAACTTTGAAGTTTTTCAAAAGGAGGTGCAAGGCCTCCTAGTTCCGAGCAGGCATGGGGCCCTGGGCTGCTGCCCTTAATGCTCATGCCAAGCGTTGGCCCTGGGGAAAGGCGTAGCACTGGCCCTTTTGGCGTTTCAAGTGCAGTGAGGGGCAGAAAACCCTCTTTCTTTAAATGCAGTTCATATTAGAGAGCCGTGCAATTACCAAGCAGACATGCTTAGATTTCTGCACCTTCTCAATATTTAGCAATGAATCCTTGGATGCTTAAGAAAAACTGAATGAAGTTTGGAACCTCGGCTTTAGATCTATTTGCCTCAGAGGGTAATTATAATTGTGTAGTAAAGAATTATTGCTTCTGATAGCATGGTGAGAGGCATGCATACTCTATACCTTGGCCTTACCTTTGATTTATTTTATTTTTGGCTGAAAATACCATACAAAAGGCTTTCAGGGTTTGATCTATTCGGGGTATAGCAACATTATGGCCTGACGTCCATGGGGTCCCTCTTTCTGAAATACATAAAGATGATAGCTGTGCTTCTTATCGTATATTTGCCTTCCAGTATAACTTGCATGGTGTGGGTAGGGATGAACTATATTTTGGTGTAGTTGTTCTACAATCCAGTTTGTTATAATTACGGATAGATATTTTTCTATGTACATTATCTCTAATAAAATACAGAGTGTAGCAGCACCCTATTGTTAATGGCATCTTCAGGTAATACCTGGATTACTTACCAATTATCTTCTTATGTCTTGGTCTTACTGTTCCTAGTCTGAGTCATATATTTTGCTCACCCTCTGTAATCACATTGGTTGGTTTGGATAGTGGTTATTATCAGAAGGTGTTGGGAGTGTCTACCCCTTATAATACCCAGTAGTTGGGCATGGGTACTACTTACAACTTTGTACTATATTGGCTCTGGAATTATTCTGTGTTGTAATTAATGAATGGGAAACTTATATAGTGAAAATGTAAACCATAAAAGGCATCTTGGCTCTAATTTGGAAACAAACAAGCAAATGAGTGGATGATAGAGCAAAAAGGATTAACAAAACAGTTATGTTTTTAAGACATGTTGGGCGTGCGAGCACCTCAAACTGTTTTGACTCGGACGATGGAGAGTAGGATGAAAAATAGTGAATATTGCAAGGTAATATTCATTATTTTTTTCTTTTCATTGCACTGACCTCAGTCATGCCCATCATTGCCCCCCCGTCACAGCCATATCTGGCATCATTGTTCAACTCACTCATCACTGGCCAGGCTTCTTGTCAACCCTCCAATCCCAACACTGCCTCCTACCCTTTCTATCATAAGTCTACATTTCTCATAACTTTCATATTTCCTGTCTGTCTCTCCCTTTTCAGTTCCACTATAACATACCCCTCTCATTTCCTAAGACTTACTTCATATCAGTCCCATTTCTTCCTTACCTCTTGGCCACCTATTGCCCCTGCCCCTCTCCAGTTATTGCCCACCAGCCGATTTCTCTGAAAGACCAGCATTGTTGGGGAAGAATCAGCTTCACATAGGACACTCCTGATCTTTCTGGTTTAGATTCCATTTAAAACTTGATTAACAAATAGTTACTTGTTGCAGTCGCGCTCAAAGTATGACAGGGTCCACAGTGATGGATCCCCGCCTCATTTGGGGTTATACTGTACAACCGACTTGCCAGATTTGTTTGAGCTGAACCACATATCTGTTTTACAAAAAGTGAGATCAGTGATACATCAGTGGTCAGCCCTTCTTCTAACTGTCCTTGGACGAGCTGCGTTAATCAAAATGTCAGTACTGTCTTAATTTGATTTTCTCTTTACTCCAGCTACTTGTATATTGCAATAATAATTTGTTTAGGCAGATTGAATCTGTTGTCTCAATTCATAGGGGTAATATGTCCTCTAGATAGTACCAACAGAAACATATCTCTCAAGATTGAAAGGTGGTTTAGAATTGCCCAATAGAAAGTTGTAGTAATCTGCAGCTTTTGCATACTGTAGTTCAAGATTTAAAAACCAATTTACCACTCCCAATTGTTAAGATAATAAGCTTTTCACCAAATAAAATGGCGGACTGGAGGGTATTGTTGATTTCTTAACTGTGGCCAGATCTCAACAAAGAGTAGATATAAAATTCTCCATTTATTTTTAATAAGGATTTTTTCATCCCGAGTATTAATGCAGAAACTAGATTGTGCGTTCTAAAGTTGCGTGAAGACAAGTTATTATCAAAGAAGTAAATCCAGAAAAAGGGAAAGGGGGGTTTGATTAAAAACTAGGATTATATAATCAATCCAGAATGGAAATTGTGGCTTGTTTTAAACAAAATAATAGACCAAAAAACAGTTAGCCTGTGATGGTCATATTCTAAAATGAGTTCCAATCTGTCATTGATTGATCCTGCTTCTATTTATATGGTAGAGATTTTATTTATATATTAATTGAAATTAATCAAAATCGGACTTTAGAGTGGTAGTGTGCAAGTTTAATTGCTGAGGTGAAGTCTGATAATTTTGGAAGTGTAGCCCACACATACCTTTAACAATTGAGGGCTGAAAAAGATTTGAATTAAACTTTGAGATTCTGTAAGGAGCATCTTTTAGGAAAACACTTTCCTGCAAAGTTACTTATATACAGGAACAAAGCATTCCTCCATAAGTTTCATAGTAGAATAAAGCCAAAGTAATTTAGAACTAGAGGGTTTGTAGATTAATGAATTTCGAGGAGGAATAGCCTCGTCTTAAGGCATGCGCCTGTCCCAGTGAGTGATTTGGGAAACAATGAGGAAAACCTACTCCCTACTTTTACAGGCTGTAATGCAGGAAGTACTGTTGATTTTATCTTTGTCTTATGATCCGGCATCCCTTCCTTATTCAGGATTTTATAGTCAAACCAAATTGTTTGTGTGATCATATCCCACTAGTCCTATTTCTGAATCTTCAGTTAAAGTCTTCAAATCTAGATAAGCAAAGTGGTGAGATTTACCTGAATGGAAAGGGTTTAAAAATGAAATGGGGTAGGTAAATCCGGAATTTTTTATTATGACAATTAGTCTCTCAGCATCCACCCTTAGTCTCCATCTGTCTTTCAGAAAATATTTCAGGTCAGTGTCTAGAACCAGGGTTTGGGGGCTTATGTAGAGCTATATCTGATAACCTTGCTGTGGTCGTATCCCAAAGAGAAAAAAACCTTTATTTCGATGGTTTTAACGCCGAATGCCCGGCAGCCAATAAACGACTGAAAACTCTTTTGCAAACTTCATCCCGCCCGGTAGCACAAATTAAAATTACCAGTTACATAAACGAAAGCTAGAGGAAAGGAAAAGGGAGATTAAAGCATTATCCTGGGATGATTTACAGAAAGCAGCCACTTGTAAAGTTAATAGACTTTTGTTGGATACAATAAATAGGCCTTATTTTTCAGACTCTTGCCTCCCCAAAATAGAGGTAGAGATTCCTGTAGATAAATAGGTGGCCCATTTTGCAGCCATTTTCCACCCAGAAGCAACCTTTCCCTCTGCTACCATTAACATGGTTCAGAATAGATTAGGCATTTCAGCCTTTTTTTTATATATACTTTGAAGTTAGGGATGTAGAGGCAGCAATTAAACAAGCATTGCAAAGTCAATAGGTTTTGACTATGTGGAATTTATTGTTTTTTGTTAGAAATGGGGTCTCTAGTTGGCAGTGGTTTGCACCCTGCCCAAGTAGGGACCCTCATTCTAGTCATGGTAAGGGAGCCACACAGCTAAGATACACCCTGCTCACCCTCTTGGTAGTTTGGCACAAGCAGTCTGGCTTATCTCAGAGGCAATGTGTAAAGTATTTGTACACACACACTAATACAGTGAAAACACTACAAAAGGACTTCACACCAGTTTAGAAAAATAGGCAATATTTATCTGAGTAAGACAAGACCAAAACGACAAACGTCCAACATACAAAAGTCAAAATATCTTTTTAAAAGTTTAAGCAAGTTTTAATCCATAGGAATCAATTGATTTATCTCTTTAGCACAAAGTACCAGGGATGCGTCAGAAACAAAGATGATGCGGGCCACAGAGAGATGAGATGCTGAAAAAGTGAAGCGATGCGTCGGTTCCTTAAGTTGGCGGAGGATGTGATGCATCGATTCTTTCCTTGCAGGTGAGGCAATCTGTTGGTTCCTTACTGGCAGGGGAGGTGATGTGTCGATTCTTTCCTTGCACGAAAGGTGATGTATCAATTTCCAGACATGCGGCCTCGGTTCCTTACTGCAATGCACAGTTGATGAAAAATTGGCACCCAGGGACGATGCGTGGAAAATCTAGATGCACTGTGTTGATGGGACTGTGGTGAAACAGGTGCTGCATCGATTCTGTAGCTGTGAGACAGGTGCTGCATCGATTCTCTAGCTGCAGGGTAGGCATTAGGTTGATTCTTCAGCTGTTTACAGCAGCTCTGGGAATCGGTGCGTGGATTTTCTCCTCCAGATCACCAGCTTGCACTTCCAAGGGCCCAGGGACTGGAGTTGGCACCACTTGGCACGTTTGGACTCTCAGTAGATGAGCCCAAGCACAGGCAGATTAAGATGGTCATTATGAACAAGGTGGTAAACACAGCACCGCTGGCAGTAACTACCGCCAACAGGCTGGCAGTCCGGACCGCCAAATTATGAAGCACATGAGAAAGAGGCAGCGGGCCACCCACCCACTGCCATTTTGGTAGTCCCGCCGACAACGGGGGAGGCCATCTTCAGCCCGGTGGAAAGGCGCTACTCCCCTACCAGATAATGAAACACCACACCCCCAGCAGCTGCAGAGCGGGAACCACCGCCACGCAAAGCTTGGCAGAAACGAGCCATATAAAGGCAAACACTCACCGGAGGCACACAGAACACGCCGATGCCAACATAGAGCGAGAGTTGGAAATAATCCTAGTGCTTCTTCTTGCCATATTACTCCAGGACTGTGACCGAAGACGACAACTGTAAGCACCGCAGCCTAGTACACATGAGAGGAAAGTGCACAGTTACACACCCACCCACCTAGCAACGCACCCCCAACCCCTCCCACCATCCCAAGCCATACATACCATAACAAGATGTACTTACCAGACACAAGCCAACCAATGCACACACCTGTGCACACCCCAATCCCACAGTGAAACGCTGAACAACAGGTCAGTATCGTGCCAACAAGACTGATGGGCACTAAAATTTACTTCAACTGGATTTTAAATAAATATACAAACAAGGCCATAGGCCAGTCTATATGTACAAGTCCTGGAAGGGCAAATATAGGCTACACTTGACTCCTACGATGGCAAAGGAAACTCCACTGAGAAGGGGCATATATGGGGCAGCCAGGCAGCTCAGGGATCAGGGGCAGGGGGTGGTGAAGGGGGGTCTTGGGCTTAGGTTTAGGAGGTGGAGAGGGTTTGGGCTTGCCCTTGGAAGGAGGGAGAATGGGCCTGGACCGGGGGGTGGCAGAGGGACCATGGGCAACACAGGACTTCTTCCTCCCTAGGGAAGGTGCACAGGAATGGGAAGGGCTGACTGGTGGAGACTTTGACGAGGAAGGAGTGGACTCGGGAATGGGAATGTTTAGGGATAAGACAGGGTGGGCCAGTGGGTTAAAACAGGTCAACACGGGAGACGAAAAGCTTCTTAGGTGCAGTTGGAGGGGGTTTTGGAGCCTGGTCTGAGAGTGGAGTTTGAGGGAGTGGTGGTACGAGGTGTAGGTGTGCTGGACGTGGATGCAGGTGCCTGTTTATTCTGCTTATGTATGGTGGATGTGTGTGGTGTGGATGAGTGTGAGCGTTTGAGTGTTTTTGGAGGGGAGTGGACAGTGGGAGAAGACATGCTGCCAGTGTATATGGATGTTGTGTGGGTGTCTGTCGGTCTGGTGAGTGTGCTGCAAGTGTCTGTGAATGTATTCGTGGTGAGTGCAGGTGTGGTGTCTGGGTTGCGTGTCTGGATGTCAGCTGTTGTGGTGACTGCAAGAATGGGGGCAGCAGCAGTGTCTAAGTGTGCAGTGAATGTGGGTGTGCATGGTGAGTTGACAGACAGGGAGGGTGGGGGAGGTTGACACAGTGGGGGAGGTGGACGTTGTTGTGTGTGCTTTGGTATGTTGGGTGTGTGCCTACATGTGGTGTGAAGTGTGGTACTTGTGTTTCTCTGTGTGCTTCTTGTGTGTTGATCTGTGTGCATGGCTGTCTGTATGTGTGCTTAGGATGGGTGAAGGGAGTGGGGTGCTGGAAGGGGTAGAGGTGGTGGGAGGGGGGACGGAAAGACCAGGGACACTGGCTGCCTTCAAAGAGGAGGCCAGAGCCTGAAAAGATCTCTGTAGGCCAGGCATGGCACCGTGAATGCCTTCCAGGTAAGCATTGCATTGCTGCATCTGGGATGCTAGCCCCTGGATGGCATTCAAGTTGGTAATCTGCCCTACAGAGATGGTTCTCAGGAGGTCATTAGCCTCCTCCGTGAGGGCAGCAGGGCTGACTGGGGCAGGAGATAGATGCCTGGGGCGAAGGAGACACCCACCCTCCTGGGTGAGCGGGCATGGGCAACTCAGTGGGGAACTACTGGGACGGCAGTGATGGAATGGGGGTGGCGGGAGATGGCAAAGATTGGGTGTGCCAAGTAGGGTCTGCCACCACCAAGGAGCTGCCATCGGAGGAGGTGTCAGAGTCACAACATCCAGTGGTAGTTGCCTCCCCCCTGGTACTCCTCTCGCCCTCCAACCCACTGGTCCCCTTGGTGTCTGTGGACTCTGCCCCATGGGTCCCGTGGGCTGCAGCATCCCCACTCACCGGTGCCTCAGCTTCCTTGCCAGATGATGCTAAAGTACACAAGAGCACGGGGGAGGGGACAAAACAAGAACAGTATGTAAATTCCAGGAAATATGTACATGTTGGAACACATACACTCCCACCCAGCTCAGGCACTAACCCTCAGCAGACACAACACATGTTATGAATGTGCCCCTGATTGGTAGGCATGACCCCACAGTACAGTACACTCCCATCCTGCCCCACTATGAAACACTTTGCAAAGTGAACCAATGAGAAACGATGCCAAGCCAAAACATCTGCAAGTTCATGTGGCTACATTAAATACAGTGGCCCAAACAGGGGACCCCTCACAGGCCTACAGACCCAGCCATAACTACCTAGGACACTATCCCACAGACGTGGAGGGGGGCAGGACTGCAGGGACACACCTGTCTATGTGCCTGGCATTACTAGGCATGCACCCCTTAGCACCTAACTACACTCATCATAGTGGAATCACAACAGTGTTGGTACTTGCCCACTCTGGCTGCTATGCTGCCTTCAAGTGCCCATCCAATTCCAGATGGGCCACTGCCAGAATGCGGGCCATTGGGGGGGGGGGGGAAGGGTTCGATGTGCACCCCTTCCTCGTTGGGAGGCCTTCCACACTGGGCCTCTCCAGTCTTCCTGGCACAGTGCCTCAGGTCCTCCCACTGCTTCCTCCAGTGGGTGCTCCGCCGGTGGTAGACCCCCAGGGTCCGCACTTCCTTGGCGATGGCTTGCCACAGTCCCCTCTTCTGATGGGCACTGACATGCATGGGACACACAGAGTAAAGAAGCAGACGTCAGTGTGGGTGCCCCATAACCAAAATGCCATGTCCGTTCAACCTGTTATGGCCCATGGAGACATACATATGGACAATTTCCAAGCCAAAAACTGCCAGACACACATGGTGAGCATTCAGACAGCCAACAAAAACACATACAGGCATCTCCCACATTCACACACATCTAAGAAGGACAAATAGCAGCTAACCTGCTCCTCTGGTCGCCCATACAGCTTGGCATACAGGGGTAGGACCCTGTCCACCAGCTTCTCTAGGTCCTCCGCGGTGAAGGCCGGCCCCGTTCCTCTGTAACACGTGCCATCTCAGGGACCAGAGTTAGGACACAGCAGCACACGCAGTGGAGTTCTTCCCTTCTCGTAGTGCAGGAGCCAAGTGTCAAGGGCATGTCAAAATGGTGGTAGATACCGCAGCGGTGTGCACCGTCACCACCTGCGGGGATCATGATAGGCCCTGCTTCCCCATTGACAACTATGTTATCCAATTATCAGGTGCACGGTGGTGAACACCGCCTACTGCCATGATGAGTAACGCCAGCAGAATGAAGTCACTTCCACACTACACTACCTGTATGGCAGGAGGCTGCCATTTTGCATCTACCATGCCTCCATGGCCTTGCTGGGGGCCATATCCATGGCTCCATTCCCTCTCCCCTTCGTCGAGTACTGACATGAGTAGTGGGCTTCCACATAGAATCATGGTGGGAAGTGTGTCTACACTGTGATGCCATTATGACTGAGTCACCTCACCACACATTAGCCTGGCTGGATTACTTCCATCTTTGTGTCTGTGTGAGGTACATTTGTGTTGCATGTAAAACATGAATTATGTCACCATGTGAAGCAAGTGTCTTCCTTCCTCCCACATAGGTACAGACCCATGTGGCGAGGGGGAGCGCCATCTGTTTACAGACCCCTGGTAGATCTAGCCACCATAGAGGAACGTCACATCATCATAAATTACTGCCTAAATTGAGCTACAATCCTGGAACTCTGTGCAGAAATGGAGCCTGTTCTGATGCCGGCGAATAGGAATCCCCATGCCATACCTACAACTGTGCAGGTACTATCTGTGCTACATTGTTTGGCCACTGGCTCATTCCTAGTGACAGTGGGTATGGCTGCCGGGGTACCTCAGGCGATGTTCAGCCACATCCTGTCTAATTTCCTGAATGCATTTGTGCAACACCTGCAAAGTTATGTCGTTTCCCCAAAGGGCTGATCTCGCCGCCATCAAATCAGGATTCTATGCTTTTGCAAATATCCCCCATGTGATAGGTGCCATTGGTGGTACCCACCTAGCCCCCATACCCCCAAGAGTAAATGAACAGGTGTTTCAGAATCTTAAAAACTATCACTCCATGAATGTCAAATTGGTGTGTACTGCTGATCAGTACATTTCCTATGTCAATGTAAGGTTCCCAGGATCAGTCCATGATTCCTTTGTCCTGAGAAACAGCAGTGTGCCACACATGATGTGACAACTACAGGAGGACAGAGCTTGGGTCCTACGTGAGTGTGTATGACACTGGATCAGTTAGATAGCCGACAGGCATGCTGTATGCAAGTAGATAGTGTGTCTTTCAACCCCTTTTGCAGGAGATTCTGGCTACCCAAACATGCAATGGCTCCTGACACCTGTGAGAAATCCCAGGACAGAAGCAGAAAGGCATTATAATGAGGCATATGTTTGAACTAGGAGGGTGATTGAGCGGACCATAGGACTCCTGAAGGCAAGATTTTGTTGCCTGCATCTCTCTGGAGGATCCCTATGCTATGTCCCTTACAAGGTGTGTCGGATAGTGGTGGCCTGCTGCGTGCTGCACAACCTGGCTTTGAGGAAAGCTATCCCACTTCTGGAAGAGGAGGATGCTGTCCAACCAGCCCTACCACCTCAGAGGAGGGATGAGAGGGCTGGTGAAGAAGAGGGGGAAGACATCAACTCCAGGACCCAGCTAATCCAGCTCTAATTCCAGTGACTCTCAGGTACATTTCTTATGACGCTGATTGCTTCTCTGCATTGTTTCAGGGTGACTTGTAATAAGTGCTGTGGTGTCCCTTACCAGTGATGTAGCAACTTCATGACTGAAGTGGCAGATGTGAGTTAACGCAATGGAATGTACAGTGTGACATACTTCAGACACTACAGTCTGTTCTGTTAGACCCCCTCCTGCAATGCAAGTGGCACCATGATGGTAAATGGCTATTGCACACACAAACACATTTGAATGCTCATAAAGAATAAGGACAGTGATATAGGATGCACAAGTGTATTTATTCCAAGTCAAAACATCCATGAGTGATGGGACAGTGGAGGGGAGTGGGCACATGGTGAACAACATTCTCAGGTACATTTGCACAGCTGTTGGTAGCACAGGGGCACAGCCCATAGTGCCATTGGAAGATGGTGAAGTGGCAGTGGCATATCAAGAAGATAGCTCAGTGGCAACCAAGGGAGACAGTTCAGAGCAGAGTCACTTCCTGGCAGTGGGCTTGGTCTTGGCTGGTGTTTCAGTGGGTTGCCTGGGTCTGAGGCCACGTTTGTGAGGGTGAAGCTGGACAGCAGGGGAAGGGGTGCTGGTGTCCTGTGAGTTCTCTGGCAGTGCCACCAGTCCAGTAGCTGCTGCAGATGTAGATGGCAGGACAGTGTCCTGGCTAGTGGAAGGGGCCTGCAGGTGGGAGGAGGACTCAGGCTGAATGTTTGCCTGGCGCTGCAGCACCCCTGCAATGGTAGCACTGAGCTGTTTCCATTGCTCCATGGCCTCCTGGTGGTGTGCTATCTGCAGCCTCTGATTCTCCTCCAAGGGGGCCAGGATCTGGCCCATCCTGTCCTGGGAATGGTGGTATGCTCCCAGTACCTCTCCAATGGCCTCCTGGCCATTAGCATCCTTCCTTGGGCCACCCCCCTGGGCCAATGATACCCTCCCACTGGCTCTAGCCCCCTGTGCCTGTGTCCCCTGCACAGGTCTAGCACCCGCTTGCCCTGGGCCCTTCATCATCCTGCATGGTGGTGGGTGGGAACTCAGGCCTCTGTACAAGTGGGCAGCCAGTCTGTGATACATGCATTACAGGTGTGGTGACTGTTGGGGTACTGTAGTTGACCTACCCGAGACCAGTCCTCCAGTGAGTCCGGTGAGGCCCTCTAGGTGAACGATAGCCAGGACCTTCTCCTCCCAGTAAGTGTATTCAGGGAGAGGTGGGGGTGTGGGGACAATCACAAATCTTCTGTACGGCAATGTTGTGCCTGGATGCCATGGAACGCACCTTCCCATGCAGGTCGTTCCATCTCTTCCTGATGTTGTCCCTTGTGCGTGGATGGTTTCCCACTGCGTTAACCTTGTTGACGTTGACTTTTCTCTACAATAGCTCCATCTTCCTGGCCAAGGGTGTCTGCTGCACCTATGCCCCGAATAGCTGTGGCTCAAACCTGAGTATTTTGTCTACCATGGTCTTTAACTCCCATGTCGGTGAAGCGGGGGTGCTTAGGGGGTGCCATGGTGTGTATTGTGGGTGGTGTGTTGATGAGGGTGCTGTTGTGTGGTTGGGTGTGTGGCTTGTGATGGTGGGTGTGCAGTGTATGAGTTTTGGTGGTGTTTTTGTGTGTGTGACTTGTTTGATGGTTAGTTCAGTGTATGTGTTGTGTCAATATCTGTCGTGGTGTTGGCGTTGCAAAGGATTGTGTGGTGTATATGTGTGTGTTTTAAAGTGTTGTGAATGTGTGTCAGGTGTGTGCTTTTCAGACTTGACAATGTGTGCATTTGTTGTTGGTGGGTCCCATTGCTGGCTGTGGCAGTCCATTCCGCCAATGGTCGTTTGACACTCACTGTCTGCCGAGCTGATTTGTGCATCATTATTTGGTGGGTGGAGGATTTGTCTGCATGGTGGTGGCGAGGTGAGGTGTACTGCGTTTCCGCCGTCGTTGGCCCTGGCGGTGGGTGGAGGTTGCAAGATGTTTGGTGGTTTGTCTTTTTGGCATCATTTAACAGCTGTGTACAGTTCACTTCTACTGGCGGTCTTTTGTTCAGCATCAGCACAGCGGTCGGCTGTGATTACCGCCAAGTTCATAACGAGGGTCAAAGTCTTTGATGTCCCTGAGACTTGACAACAGGAGGCAAGGTCAGTCCAAGCCCTTGGAGAACCTTCAGAAGCAGAATGTAGAAAGCCAAGACCAGTCTTTACACTCCTAGGTCAGAAGCAACAAGGAGCAGGCCAGCACATCAAAGCAACAGGCAGAGTGGCAGTCCCTCCTACAGCATCAAGCTCTTCTTCCTGGCAGAATGCCCTCAGTCCAGAAGGATTCTAACTGTGTGGTGTCAGAGGTCCAGTACTTGTATATGCCCATTTATGCCTTTGAAGTAGGCAAACTTCAAAGGGAAGTTTTTGTAGTGCACAAGATCCTGCCTTTCCCTGCCCTGGCCTCAGACATACTCAAAGGGGTTGGAGACTGCTTTGTGTGAGGACAGGCACAGCTCCATTCAGGTGCAAGTGTCAGCTCCTCGCACCACTCTAGCTCAGGAAGACCCAGCAACCTAGTGATGGGCTATCAGGATATGCAGGGCACACCTCAGCTCCCTTTGTGTGACTGTCTAGAGTGAATGCACAAACTGTCCAACTGTCATCCTGACCCAGATGCGTATTCAGCAGACAGGCAGAGGCACAGAATGTTTAAGCAAGAAAATGGCCACTTTCAAAAAACAACTTTACCAAAAGATGTATTTTTAAATTGTGAGTTTATAGACCCCAAACTCCAGATCTCTGTCTGCTCCCAATGGGAAATTACACTTAAAAGATATTTCAAGGCCATTCCCATGTTACCCTATGGGAGAGATAGGTCTTGCAATAGTGAAAAACGCAATTAATAGTATTTCACCATCAGGACATGTAAAGCCCTCCCGTACGAGTCCTACCTTTTAAATGCACTGCATCCTGCCCATGAGGCTGCATTGAGCCTACAATAGGGCTGACTTACAGGTAATAAAAGAGAAGGTTTGGGCCTGGCAATTGGGTGCACTTGCTAGGTCTACATGGCAGTTTAAAACTGCACAGACAGACACTGCAGTGGCAGGCCAGAGACATGTTTGCAGGGCTACTCATGTGGGTGTCACAATTACTGCTGCAGGTCCACTAGTAACATTTGATTTACAGGCCCTAGGCACACCTGGTGCACTAGACTACGGACTTACTAGTAAATTAAATATGCCAATAATAGATAAACCTATACAATGTAGACCTAGAACATATGCACTTTAGCCATCATTAGCAGGGGTAAAGTGCCCAGAGTCCTAAAGCCAACCAAAACAGATCTGAAAAATAATAGGAAGAAGAAGGCAAAAAAATTGGGGATAAGCCCACAAAAAGGGCCTGGCCCAACAGTTTTGCTTATTTGTTTAGCTGTGCTGCAAGTGGCTGAAAGTAATGTAAAAAAGCTGTGTGACACAGCCAGCGTTGTCCGCGTTATACCACTTTTTACTGAAGCGGACACTGCTTCATAATATGGCTAAAAACATTGACAAAGCCAATAGATCTTGCATATGTGAGATCTATTGGCTTTGCCAATGCTGTATTTATATAATGTGTACAACGGCTGAAGTGCTAATGTATAGACTGGAGAATACCCTTGCCAAGGTGTTACTGTGTGTAGATTCAGAAGCATTTTAGGACCATACAAAAACTGAAAATGTGCCATATGAATGCACTGAATGCAACGTAAGATGTAGGTAGACAGAAAAGTCCAATAGGTTCTAGCTTTTATTCCAGTGTTACTGTGGGTACAATGGTTACTAAAGAATTAAAAAAGCAACTCCTGACTAAAGTGAAATATAGCAATAATCAGGGTTATGTGGGTTTTCTGGAGCTTTTGGCATCTGTGCCATTGCACCTGCTGCACCCTTCGAATCGTGCCTCCCCGTGCCTACAAGGTAACTGTGCTTGTGACTGCTTGTTTAGTGGTAACATATAGGAATAATCTGTTTTTGATGGGTTTCCTAGAGCTTATGGCCCCTGTGCTACTGCACCTGCTGCTCCATTCAAATCGTAGCCCCCTAGTGCCTGCACGGTACCTGTGCTTATGACTGCTTGTTCAGTGGCCAAAAGTAGCAAAAACTGGTGCTCAGTGGGTTTCATGGAGGTTTTGGCCACTGCACTTGGCGCACCATCCATATCATGGCCCTAGTATCTGCAAGGTAACTGCACTTGTGACAGCTTATGTACTTGTAAACTATAGCAATAATTGGTGCCCAGTGGGTTTTCTGGAGCTTTTAGCCCCTGTGCTGGTGCACCTGCTGCAACATCCAGATCATGGCCCTGGTGCCTGCACGGTAATTACGCGTGGTACTGCTTGTTCAATGGCGAGATGTAGCAATAAACTGTGTACAGTGGGTTTCCTAGAGCTTTTGGCTCCTATGCCACTGCACCATCCAGATCATGGCCCTAGTGCCGAGCAGGTAACTGAGCTTGGGACTGCTTGTTCAGTGGTGTTGCTCATGGGTTTCCTAGAGCTTTTGGCCCCTTTGCCCCTGCACCTGCTGCACCATCCAAATGATGCACTTGGGACTTCTTATTCAGTGGTAACATACAGCAGTAATCGTGGCTCTAGGTTTCCTAGAGCTTTTGACCCCTGTACCACTGCACCATCCCAGCAAGTTAACTGTGCTTGGGATTGTTTGCTTAGTGTAGTAACATATAGCAATAATCAGTGCCCAGGGGCTTTCCCAGAACTTTTGGACCCTGTGCCACCGCACCTGCTGAACCATCCTAATCATATGGAATACATAATTATTTTGTAGGTAAACAAACACAAAAGCTTTCATAAAACTTGCCTTTAAACTTATCCAACTCTCACAAACGAGTTGACACATATGTCATAAATAAAGTATATGCTTTACACATCAAAGTTAAAACCAAGCATTGTTAAACTGAGTTACAATGTGGTTGGCTCTTTGCTGTGAAAATATCTGATCCTGCGCTTGACAGTGAATGGGCCATAAACAGTGGTATTTGCCCAAGATTGACCATATGTTAGGCTGACTCTGAGACTGAAATGCGGTGTTGTACTTTGTTGCTAAAAAATGTAATGTGCTCAAAGAAGAAGAATTCTGCCAAAAACATCCAAATGTTTTATGCAGATAAAGAACAAGATACCTTCTGAGATTGCTATTTCTAATATAAAATTTAAAAAAGGGCACAAGCAGGATCCATCGAGAGAGGCTGCATTCCTCATTCCATTAAAGGCTGTCACTTTGAAGTCCGCAGAAAGCAAAACAAAATAACCAGGCTCCCAGGAAAATATAGCTTGACATTTGACCTTGATCTTTGAATGCCCAGCAAACGTTTCAGATAAGAACAAGCTTTAAATGCCTGTTGATTGAAAAGGAGTTTGTAGAAGTATTCAGTGAACATTGCTTTCTCTTTGGGCGGGACAAACTGAACATGGACATCCTAAACCAAATAAATGTGAGTTACAAACCACAAAGCCAATGGCAAACAATAGGCAGAATGCATCCCCAGGCCAATTTTCTGAAACCTCCCCCAAGATGTCTTTAGCATACCTAGACAGATGGACTCTCTGGGAGGCTGTGATCTAATAATGTTTATCGGGGAAAGCTTCAGGGTGAATTAATCCCCACCTATAAAATCTACTCTGGGTGGGGGAGGGTTAGGCAGGGCTGTATCCTTGCCCCTTTTCTATTTTTGCTATACATTAATGATACTTCCAAGTATCTGATTAAATTGGGGAAAGACATTCCTTGTATAGGGGCACAACAAATCCCTATTTTATTATATGCAGATGACTCCATGCAAATCGCCCGCACGGCAACTGGTCTGCAAACTTTATTGGATAATTTTTACATGACCATGTTAGAACTTAAAAATAATCATGCTTAATCCTTTGTCATGACGTGTGGGCCCCTAAACACTAAATCGTTTGTTATGGGGACTGTAGTTTTGGAGATAGTAAAAAAGTGTAATTATCTAGGAACATTGTTTAGTTCCTCTTTGACCTGGAAGTATCTTTTAACTGTTAGGGCTCACTATTTTAAAAAAGTGTAGAGGCTATTTTTAGATTAACTCACAAGGTAGGTCAAAAACGTGTTAAAGGAATAATCCATCTTTACAAAACAAAATGTATCACTGTTGACCATATGGTGACGGCCTATGGGGGTAGCAAAAGTAGAGCTCTTACAAAAAGTTGAAAATTCCCTTTTGAGGAGACAATTAGTGGTCCCCTAAGGGCACGGCTAATATGATATACCATGAAGAACTTGGCCTTCTGTTTTTATTGGATTCCTTAAGTCTTGCCCTCTTACTGTTATGGGTTATGGTATGGTCAAACCCCGAGGCTTCTCAGGTTAGCTCTTGTATTTCTGATTGCTTAGCCTTAACGGGGATGGGCCAGATTTCTTGGTTGTCTTATCTGAAAAAAATAATTGGAATTGATAGGCATGAAGGAGCTGTATGAAAACCCATCTCTTATTACTCCAAAACTTGAAGATCTAGTAAAACACAACTTTCTAAATTACTGGTCGAATGATAGACTAAGAAAAGCACAATATATACTGACACTGGTAAGATTTGTGCTATTGTCTACAACCAATGAGATAGGACCATCCCTGACCTGGGTGATAAATTCATTTTATCGGCGGTACCTGTCGCTTTTTAGATTCTGTATGATTCATCTTGTACTAGCTTTTCCTACTGAATGCTGTTGATCCAGTGATATACCATTGTGTTTGCGACTAATCGTCCATACAAAGCACATGTCACATTATTTTGTTTTGCTCTCTATACAAAGCTCCAAGGCGTAAGTTTTTAATCCCTGTACTCCGGACATTAAATTTCAGATCTCATTTGGAGGGTCTAACTTACCTGCAGAGCCTGGTAAATGTGGATGTTTATTGGGCAGTTCCTAATTTATAAGGACATCTCTGGCTGTGGGAAAGAGACATGAACAGGTCCTTCTTAGTTAACCCCTTCGCTGCCAGGCCTTTTCCCCTCCTGTGCCGAGCCTTTTTTTGGCTATTTGGGGCAGTTCGCTCTTAGGCCCTCATAACTTTTTGTTCACATTAGCTACCCACACCAAATTTGTGTCCTTTTTTCCAACATCCATGGGATTCTAGAGGTACCCAGACTTTGTGGGTTCCCCTGAAGGAGACCAAGAAATTAGCCAAAATACAGCAAAAAGTTTTTTTTTTTTTTTTTTAATGTGAAAAAAGGGCTACAGAAAAAGGCTTGTAGTTTTTTCCCTGACAATGGCATCAACAAAGTGTTTGCGGTGGTAAAATCACTATCTTCCCAGCTTTCAGGAACAAGCAGACTTGAATTAGAAAACCCCATTTTTCAACACAAATTTGACATTTTACTTGGATATACCCCATTTTTACTATTTTTTGCGCTTTCAGCCTCCTTCCAGTTAGTGACAGAAATGGGTGAGAAACCAATGCTGAATTCCAGAAAGCTAAACATTTCTTAAAAGTAGACAAAATTCTGAATTCAGCAAGGGGTCACGTTTGTAGACCCTACAAGTGTTTCCTACAGAAAATTACAGCTGAAATAAAAGAATATTGAAATTGAGGTGAAATAAAACAGCCATTTTTCTCCACGTTTTACTCTGTAACTTTTTCATGCAATGTCAGATTTTTGAAAGCAATATACCATTAAGTCAGCTGGACTCTTCTGGGTTCGGGTATATATAGGGCTTGTAGGTTCATCAAGAACCCTAGGTACCCAGAGCCAATAAATGAGCTGCACCTTGCAGTGGGTTTTCATTCTATACAGGGTATACAGCAATTAATTTGCTGAAATATAAAAAATGAACAATAGGTATCAAGAAAACCTTTGTATTTCCAAAATGGCCACAAGATAAGGTGTTGAGAAGCAATGGTTATTTGCACATCTCTGAATTCCGGGGTGCCCATACTAGCATGTGAATTACAGGGCATTTTTCAAATAGACAAATTGTTTAAACACTGGCTTACATTTGGAAGGAAAAATGTAGAGAAAGACAAGGGGCAATAACACTTGTTTGGCTATTCTGGGTTCCTCCATGTCTCCCGATAAAAATGGTACCTCACTTGCGTGGGTAGGCCTAGCGACAGGAACTGCCCCAAAACACAACGTGGACACATCACATTTTAACAAAGAAAACAGAGCTGTTTTTTTACAATGTGCCTAGCTGTGGATTTTGGCCTGTAGCTCAGCCGGCACCTAGGGAAACCTAGCAAACCTGCGCAGTTTTGAAAACTAGACACCTAGGGGAATCCAAGATGGGGTGACTTGTGGCGCTCTGACCATGTTCTGTTACCCAGAGCCCTTTGCAAACCTCAAAATATGGCCAAAAATACAAATTGTTCTCTCATTTTGGTGACAGAAAGTTCTGGAATCAGAGAGGAGCCACAAATTTCCTTCCACCCAGCATTTCCCCAAGTCTCCCGATAAAAATGGTCCCTCACTTGTGGGGGTCGGCATAGCGGCCGCGACAGAAAAAACCCCAAAACACAACGTGGACTCATCACATTTTAACAAAGAAAACAGAGCTGTTTTTTTACAATGTGCCTAGCTGTGGATTTTGCCCTCTATCTCAGCCGGCACCTAAGGAAACGTAGCAAACCTGCACGGTTTTGAAAACTAGACACCTAGGGGAATCCAAGATGGGGTGACCTGTGGGGCTCTGACCAGGTTCTGTTACCCAGAATCCTTTGCAAACCTCAAAATTTAGCCAAATAAACACTTTTCCCTCTCGTCGGTGACAGAAAGTTCTGTAATCAGAGAGGAGCCGCAAATTTCCTTCCACCCAGCGTTCCCCCAAGTCTCCCGATAAAAATGGTACCTCACTTTTGTGGGTGGGCCTACTCCCCGCGAAAGAAAATGCCCCAAAAAACTATCTGGACACATCAAAATTATCAAATGAAAAACTACCTGTTTTTGTGGGGGGCACCTGCGTTTTTGGTCCTGGGCCCAGCAGCCTTCTAGGGAAACCTACCAAACCCAGACATTTCTGAAAACTAGACACCCGAGGGAGTCCAGTGAGGTGTGACTTGCGTGGATCCCCCAATGTTTTCTTACCCAGAATCCTCAGCAAACCTCAAATTTAGCTAAAAAATCACATTTTTCCCACATTTCTGTGTAGGATCACCGCAAATTTCATACCACTCAATGTTCCCCTCATTCTCCCGGTAAAAATGATACTTCATTTGTGTAGGTGGGCCAAGTGCTTGTGAAAGGGAAGAGCCAAAAACATGTTGATATTGAGGGGGAACCAAAGGGGTTCCAAAAGGGCAGTTTGCAAAAAAAACATTTTTAGGCTGACAAGTGCAGCAGAATTTTTATCGGTATAGATGAGACAATGCTGAGTGGTAGGAATTTTGTGGATGCCTGCAGATTTCGAAAGGCTCCATCACAAAAAAGTGGGAAAAATGTGTGATTTCTAGCAAAGTTGGAGGTTCGTAGGGCATTGTGGGTACAAAAATGGTGCGGGGTGCATGTGAAACACCACCCTGGAATCACCCAGATGTTTAGTTTTCAGATGTTTCTAGGTCTTGTGGATTTTTCTACATGGCAGCGTCCCAAAGTCCATAAAGTGCAGCCCTCACCATTCCAAGTGGGACGATTTTGAGAGTTAGCCAAGCCCTCATGGCCCAAATGTAAAACCAAAACCCAAAATAATCAAATGTCTTCTTGCTTGCTGTGGGATAAGATGTTTTAAAGTGCGAGGGAGAGCTGAAAGACTGTTACCCCCTTCAGTTGGGGTGGGGGCATAACCATGCCCATACTGGTTGGTAGCCACTACCCCAATATATATATTTTTCTTTTTAAATTCCCTGGCATCTAGTAGACTTTCTGCCCCCCTGGAGTGTGGATCAGGGGTAATTGCCCCATCTGTCCACTGGTGGGCAGAACAACTTTGGCCCCATTTATTTGGGGTGGGGGTATGGCCATACCCCCACCCCCTTATTTTGGGGAAGAAAAAAAATTACCTGGTCTCTGGTGGGCTTTCTGTCCCCCCTTGGGGCAGATGGGCCTTCCAAAAATAGGCCCATCTGCCCCCAAGGGGGGCAGATATGGCCAACAGTAATGTGCCCACATGGGGAGCGACCCTTACCCAAAGGGCTGCTGTGAGAAAGTAGCCTCTTTCTAGCCTTGTTACCCCCACTTTTGGCCTGTTTGTGAGTGTATGTCAGGGTGTTTTCACTGTCTCACTGGGATCCTGCTAGCCAGGGCCCAGTGCTCATAGTGAAAACCCTATGTTTTCAGTATGGTTGTTATGTCTCACTGGGACCCTGCTAGTCAGGACCCCAGTGCTCATAAGGTTGTGGCCTATATGTATGTGTTCCCTGTGTGGTGCCTAACTGTCTCACTGAGGCTCTGCTAACCAGAACCTCAGTGGTTATGCTCTCTCATTTCTTTCAAATTGTCACTAACAGGCTAGTGACCAATTTTACCAATTTACATTGGCTTACTGGAACACCCTTATAATTCCCTAGTATATGGTACTGAGGTACCCAGGGTATTGGGGTTCCAGGAGATCCCTATGGGCTGCAGCATTTCTTTTGCCACGCATAGGGAGCTCTGACAAATCTTACACAGGCCTGCCACTGCAGTCTGAGTGAAATAACGTCCACGTTATTTCACAGCCATTTTACACTGCACTTAAGTAACTTATAAGTCACCTATATGTCTAACCTTTACCTAGTAAAGGTTGGGTGCTAAGTTACTTAGTGTGAGGGCACCCTGGCACTAGCCAAGGTGCCCCCACATTGTTCAGGGCCAATTCCCCGGACTTTGTGAGTGCGGGGACACCATTACACGCGTGCACTACATATAGGTCACTACCTATATGTAGCTTCACAATGGTAACTCCGAATATGGCCATGTAACATGTCTATGATCATGGAATTGCCCCCTCTATACCATCCTGGCATAGTTGGCACAATCCCATGATCCCAGTGGTCTGTAGCACAGACCCTGGTACTGCCAAACTGCCTTTCCCGGGGTTTCACTACAGCTGCTGCCAACCCCTCAGACAGGCATCTGCCCTCCTGGGGTCCAGCCAGGCCTGGCCCAGGATGGCAGAACAAAGAACTTCCTCTGAGAGAGGGTGTTACACCCTCTCCCTTTGGAAAATGGTGTGAAGGCAGGGGAGGAGTAGCCTCCCCCAGCCTCTGGAAATGCTTTCTTGGGCACAGATGTGCCCAATTCTGCATAAGCCAGTCTACACCAGTTCAGGGACCCCTTAGCCCTGCTCTGGCACGAAACTGGACAAAGGAAAGGGGAGTGACCACTCCCCTGACCTGTACCTCCCCTAGGAGGTGCCCAGAGCTCCTCCAGTGTGCTCCAGACCTCTGCCATCTTGGAAACAGAGGTGCTGCTGGCACACTGGACTGCTCTGAGTGGCCAGTGCCACCAGGTGACGTCAGAGACTCCTTGTGATAGGCTCCTTCAGGTGTTGCTAGCCTATCCTCTCTCCTAGGTAGCCAAACCCTCTTTTCTGGCTATTTAGGGTCTCTGTCTCTTGGGATTCCTTAGATAACGAATGCAAGAGCTCATCCGAGTTCCTCTGCATCTCTCTCTTCACCTTCTGCCAAGGAATCGACTGCTGACCGCGCTGGAAGCCTGCAAACCTGCAACATAGTAGCAAAGACGACTACTGCAACTCTGTAACGCTGATCCTGCCGCCTTCTCGACTGTTTTCCTGGTGGTGCATGCTGTGGGGGTAGTCTGCCTCCTCTCTGCACTAGAAGCTCCGAAGAAATCTCCAGTGGGTCGACGGAATCGTCCCCCTGCAACCGCAGGCACCAAAAAGCTGCATTACCGGTCCCTTGGGTCTCCTCTCAGCACGACGAGCGAGGTCCCTCGAGTCCAGCAACTCTGTCCAAGTGACTCCCACAGTCCAGTGACTCTTCAGTCCAAGTTTGGTGGAGGTAAGTCCTTGCCTCACCTCGCTAGACTGCATTGCTGGGAACCGCGACTTTTGCAACTACTCCGGCCCCTGTGCACTTCCGGCGGAAATCCTTCGTGCACAGCCAAGCCTGGGTCCACGGCACTCTAACCTGCATTGCACGACTTTCTCAGTTGGTCTCCGGCGACGTGGGACTCCTTTGTGTAACTTCGGGTGAGCACCGTTTCACGCATCCTCGTAGTGCCTGTTTCTGGCACTTCTCCGGGTGCTACCTGCTGCTAAGAGGGCTCCTTGTCTTGCTCGACGTCCCCTCTACCTCCTGGTCCAATTTGCGACCTCCTGGTCCCTCCTGGGCCACAGCAGCATCCAAAAACGCTAACCGCACGATTTGCAGCTAGCAAGGCTTGTTGGTGTTCTTTCGGCGGGAAAACACTTCTGCAAGACTCTACAAGGCGAGAGGGATCCGTCCTCCAAAGGGGAAGTCTCTAGCCCTTTGCGTTCCTGCAGAAACCGCAGCTTCTTCAGTCCAGTCGAAGCTTCTTTGCACCCGCAGCTGGCATTTCCTGGGCATCTGGCCATCTCCGACTTGCTTGTGACTTTTGGACTTGGTCCCCTTGTTCCACAGGTACCCCAGATTGGAAATCCAGCGTTGTTGCATCGTTGGTTTGTGTCTTTCCTGCCTTATTCCCCTATCACAACTTCTTTGTCCTTTGGGGAACTTTAGTGCACTTTGCACTCACTTTTCAGGGTCTTGGGGTGGGCTATTTTTCTAACCCTCACTATTTTCTAATAGTCCCAGCGACCCTCTACGAGGTCACATAGGTTTGGGGTCCATTCGTGGTTCGCATTCCACTTTTGGAGTATATGGTTTGTGTTGCCCCTATCCCTGTGTGTCCCCATTGCATCCTATTGTAACTATACATTGTTTGCACTGTTTTCTAAGACTATACTGCATATTTCTGGTATTGTGTATATATATCTTGTGTATATTTCCTATCCTCTCACTGAGGGTACATTCTGAGATACTTTGGCATATTGTCATAAAAAATAAAGTACCTTTATTTTTAGTATAACTGTGTATTGTGTTTTCTTATGATATTGTACATATGACATATGACACTAAGTGGTACTGTAGTAGCTTCACACGTCTCCTAGTTCAGCCTAAGCTGCTCTGCTAAGCTACCATTATCTATCAGCCTAAGCTGCTAGACACCCTATACACTAATAAGGGATAACTGGGCCTGGTGCAAGGTGCAAGTACCCCTAGGTACTCACTACAAGCCAGTCCAGCCTCCTACAGCTGCCCCCCTAAAAAAAACGCATACACACACACACCAATCCCTGGTGCCTAAGTGGTTTCTGCCACCCTTGGGGGCAGATTGGCCTAACACAAATCCGGCGATCTGCCCCCTAGGGGGGCAGAAATGGTCTAAATACAATTTGCCCCTCCAGCGGAGCGACCCTTGTCTAAGGGTTTGCTCCCAACCTCTTCAAAAAAAAAAAGAAAATATCTCTGGCGCCTAGACGTTTATGCCCTCCCCGGGGGCAGATCGGCCTAATAACAACAGGCCTAAAATAAATGTGTCACCCCCCCCCCCCCCCCCCCCCCCCCCACAGCCCCCCCTGCCGGGAGAGACCCTTGCCTAGGGGGTCGCTCCCCACCTCTAAGAAAAAAAAAACCCTAAATAAATTTATCCCTGGCGCCTAGACGCTTCTGCCCCCCTGGCAATAGGCCAATCTGCCCCGGGTGGGGCAGAAAAGGCCTTGCAAAATATTGCCCCTCTGGGGAGTGACCCTTGCCCAAGGGGTCAGTCCACTCATGGCAGTTTCAAATAAAAAATAAATCCCTGGTGTCTAGTGGGCATTTCAAAAGCCGGGTTGCTTTACGATCTGGCTTTTGAAATGCTCTGAGAGACTTCAAAGGGAAGGAAATTCCTTTCCTTCCCTTTGAAGCCTCTCAGGGCCCCCATCACATGATCGGAAGAGAAATGCTGAGCATTTCTCTTCCCATGGGGAAGTGGCCTCTGATGAGGTCCGCGCGCGCTGACGCCATCAGAAGTCACTGGGGTGGTCAGGGAGGGTCGTGGCGGAAGGGTAAGGGCTTCCCCTTCCATCCTTGCCTTGGGGGGGTGGGAGGGAAGCCAACAGAGGGAGCGCTAGCTCAGAGCCGAGCGCTAGCTCAGTGCCGAGGACGTAATGGTTACGTCCTCGGCACATGAGCACTGTGCCGGTGGACGTAACCATTAAGTCCCCGGCACAGAAGGGGTTAATAGTTCTTAGCAGGCTTCAAATCATCCAAGATGGAAAATGAGCAGAGGATAAATGCATGAATATTACATTATTTTATTTCCAAAAGGTTCTACCTGTTTAGCTGGTGTCCCATGAATGTTATGCAGAAGACACTGTATAGACAATTTAAAGACTTTTATGACACATTTGTTCTAGGCGTATGTATGCACTTAATTTTATTCAACCACAGTATTAATGTGTAGTTGGTTTTTGATGAAATGTCAAATTTTGTTTTTAGGTGTATGCTTTTATGGATTCATGCAGATCCGTATAAAGGTTTTATGACAGACTGACTGACTGACTAGAGGTTGTAATAGCTTCCACAAGTTGTGGAGTGGACTAGAAAGATAAAAAGAGTTTATGCTAGAGAATATGTTTAGGAGAGCAAAATAATGGCATGTGATTAATCTGTGTCTCTTTGGGAGGACATCTGTGTGCACTTGGCAGCAGCACTAATGGATTTTATTAGAACATATTTACAATGAATAATTGATATTATACGAACACTTTATAATTATCAAGGTAAAGGAAACCTGGAGTTATCTTGTGTTTAGGTTATTATGGTTTAATGAGTTTTTGAGTTATTTTCAATGTATTGATAGAATGTGATTGAGATGTAAGGTATTATTGGGTGTAAAAATACTCCTTGGCAAAAAAGAAATAAAAAATGAAAGATTTTATTCAAATTCATACATACTCGAAGGAACAGTATAGAATATGATTAAAAAGTAAGTACACTGGACTTCATACTTATGCATATATTTTAAGCATTATTGATCCAATTGTTTATCCATAAACATTGTTACATGCTGTTGGGGGTAAGTAAAGGGTACTGTATCCTTCAGGAAAACTTTCAAGCCTCCATCAAGAAAGTTCTGTTCAGTTTAAATACCTTACTTCAGATTGACCAGCTTCTCCAGATATATTGGCATTGGTAATTACACTTAACCTTCCTTAGTATTGCTGCTATTTTTCATAGCAGCATCCAAACCTTTAATATTGGTTCCTTAGTTAGGGGTTTTAACCAACAGCCTGCAAGTGTTTTATGAAGGGGACACAACTTCCTCAGTTTCCGTTTTGTTGAAGTCTATTATAATTAGGCCTATCTGCCCCTGGGGGGAGGAGGGGGGGCAGAAACCCCTAGACACCAGGGATATTTTTGTTGTTGTTGTTTACTTTATATTTATATATGTGGGGAGTGACCCCTTAGGCAAGGGTCGCTCCCCTGGGGGGGCAAATTGTATTTAGGCCATTTCTGCCCCTCTTGGGGGGGGCAGATCGGACTATTTTTATTAGGCCAATCAGCCCCCAAGGGGGGCAGAAACCACGAGACACCAGGGAATATTCTTATTTATTTATACATAAGGGGAGCGGCCCTTTGGGCAAGGGCTGCTCCCCAGTGGGCCAATTTATTTTTAGGCCATTTCTGCCCCCCTCGGGGGCAGATCAGCCTATTATAATTAGGCCGATCTGCCCCCATTGGGGGTCAGAAACCCCTAGACACCAGTGATTTTTTTTTTGTGTTTTTTTTTTTTTTTTATGTGGGGATTATCTTTAGGCCACTTCTGCCCACCTAAGGTGCAGATTGGCCTATTTCTATTACGCCAAGCTGCCCCCAAGGCAGAAACCACTAGACACTAGGGATTTTTTTTTTTTGCATCAATTTCACGCAAGCTGAGCGTGGGGGGCAAATTTATTTTAGGCCATTTCTGCTCCCCCTGGGGGCAGATCGGCCCATTTTTAGCTGGGGCAGAAACCATTTAGGCACCAGAGATTGGTGTGTGTATTTGGTTTGGGGGGCAGCCCCTTGGGCAAGGGTCGCACATTACTATTGGCCATATTAGTCCCCTGTGGGGGCAGGTCTGCATATTTTTAGAAGGCCCATCTGCCCCCAAGAGGCCAGGGAAGATTTATTTTGTCAAAATAGGAAGGTGGGGGTATGGCCATAACCCCACCCCAAATAAATGGGGCCAAAGTTGTTCTGCCTACCAGTGCGTAGATGGGGCAATTACCCCCGATCCACACCCCCGGGGGGGGGGGCGGGGCAGAAAGTCTACTAGATGCCAGGGAATTTAAAAAAAAATGTGGCGGTGGCTACCAACCAGTATGGGCATGGTTATGCCCCCCCCAACCCAACTGAAGGGGGTAACAGTCTTTTAGCTCTTCCCCGCACACTAAAACATCTTATCCCACAGCAAGCAAGAGGACATTTGATTATTTGGGGTTTTGATTTTACATTTGGGCCATGAGAGCTTGGCTAACTCACAAAATCGTCCCACTTGGAATGGTGAGGGCTGCACGTTTTGGACTTTGGGACACTGCCATGTAGAAAAATCCACAAGAACTAGACACATCTGAAAACTAAACATCTGGGTGAGGCCAGGGTGGTATGCTTCATATGCACCCGCACCATTTTCTTAACCACAGTGCCCTGCAAACCTCCAACTTTGCTGGAAATCACACATTTTTTCCACATTTTTGTGATGGAACCTTTGGGATTCTGCAGGAATCCGCAAAATTTCTACCACCCAGCATTGTTTCATCTATACCAATAAAAATTCTGCCCCACTTGTCAGCCTACATTTTTTTTTCCCTCAAATTGCCCTTTTGGACCCCCCTCAATTTCAACATGTTTTTGGCTCTTCCCTGTCATAGGCACTTAGCCCACCTACACAAGTGAGGTATTATTTTTACCGGGAGACTGAGGGGAATGTTGGGTGGTATGAAATTTGTCCCGGTGCGGTGATCCCACACACAGATGTGGGAAAAATTCTATTTTTTAGCTAAATGTGAGGTTTGCTGAGGATTCTGGGTAAGAAAACACTGGGGGGGATCCACGCAAGTCACACCTCCCTGGACTCGCTCGGGTGTCTAGTTTTCAGAAATGTCTGGTTTGGTAGGTTTCCCTGTATGGCTGCTGAGCCCAGGACCAAAAATGCAGGTGCGCTCCCCGCAAAAACAGATCGTTTTGTATTTGATAATTTTGATGTATCCAAATAGTGTTTTGGAGCATTACCTTTCTCGGGCACTAGGCCTACCTAAGTGTTTTTTTGGCCAAATTTAGAGGTTTGCAAAGGATTCTGGGTAACAGAACCTGGTGAGAGCCCCACAAGTCACCCCATCCTGGATTCCCCTAGGTGTCTAGTTTAAAAAAATGCACAGGTTTGGTAGGTTTCCATAGGTGCCGGCTGAGGTAGAGGCCAAAATCTACAGCTAGGCACTTTGCAAAAAACACGTCAGATTTCAATGTAAAAATGTGATGTGTTCATGTTGCGTTTCCTGTTGCAAGCATTAGGCCTACCTACGCAAGTGAGGTACCATTTTTATCGAGAGACTTGGAGGAACACAGAATAGCAAAACAAGTGTTATTGTCCCTTGTCTTTCTCTACATGTTTTCCGTCCAAATGTAAGACAGTGTGTAAAAAAAGATGTCTATTTGAGAAATGCCCTGTAATTCACATGCTAGTATGGGCACACCATAATTCAGAGATGTGCAAATAACCACTGCTTCTCAACACCTTATCTTGTGCCCATTTTGGAAATACAAAGGTTTTCTTGATACCTATTTTTCACTCTTTACATTCCAGCAAATGAATTGCTCTATGCCCGGTATAGAATGAAAACCAATTGCAAGGTGCAGCTCATTTATTGGCTCTTGGTGCCTAGGGTTCTTGGTGAACCTACAAGCCCTATATATCCCTGCGACCAGAAGAGTCCAGCAGACGTAACGGTATATTGCTTTAGAAAATGTAACATCACAGGCAAATGTTACAGAGTAAAACTTGGAGAAAAATGGCTGGTTTTTTTTCACCTCAATTTCAATATTTATTTTATGTCAGCTGTTATTTTTCTGTAGGAAACCTTGTAGGAGCTACACAAATGACCCCTTGCTGAATTCAGAATTTTGTATACTTTTCAGAAACGTTTAGCTATCTGGGATCCAGCAGGGGTTTCACACCCATTTCTGTCACTAACTGGAAGGAGGCTGAAAGCACAAAAAATAGTAAAAATGGGGTATGTCCCAGTATTATGCCAAAATTGTGTTGAAAAATTGGGTTTTCTGGTTCAAGTCTGCCTGTTCCTGGAAGCTGGTGATTTTAGCACCATAAACCCTTTGTTGATGCCACTTTCAGGGAAAGAAAACACAAGCCTTCTTCTGCAGCCCTTTTTTCCCATTAAAAAAAATAAATAAATTAAATGTTCACTGTATTTTGGCTAATTTCTTGGTCTCTTTCAGCGAAACCCACAAACTCTGGGTACCTCTAGAATCCTTAGGATGTTGGAAAAAAAGGACACAAATTTGACGTGGGTAGCTTACGTGGACAAAAAGTTATGAGGGCCCAAGCACGAACTGCTCCGAGCAGCCAAAAAAAGGCCTGGCAGCAAAGGGGTTAAGCTTCTTGTCCCGATTCTAAGGTCTTCACTCCACACCAACCCACCATTACTCATTGCTCGACTTTATTTCCTTGACCCACCACGACCAACTGTTAGCTATCCTTATGCTACTGTACTTCTCTGCCACATTTGACTTTGTTAATTAATACAATGAGGAGATTTATTTTGCATTCTTATTTTTAATCTTTTAAATGTTAACAGAGGTTTTATTGTTCTTGTAATTTATGTGTGAATTTATTGTACGCTTTTATGATTTTTTTGTATTAGTTTCAAAACTTGCTAACTTATTAATTACTGCTCACAATTGCCTTTCGTCCTGTCTCCTTGCCATTCTATGGTCATTGTTACTCCTTAAACATGCCACCAGTTTCTGTATCTATTTGTTTTCACTAATGCACATTACCTTCCCCACTTTTTTATTACACATTATCTCTTTATGGGATATATCTTTATTTGGTTTCTCTTAAGCCAACTTATCAATCAATCAATCAATCAATCAATCAAAGAGATTTATAGAGCGGGCTACTCACCCGTGAGGGTCTCAAGGTGCTGGGGGGGTGGGAAAGGGGTAGGGGGACCAATGTTCAAAAAGCCAGGTCTTGATGCTCTTCCTGAAAAGTAGTAGGTCCTGGGTCTTGCGGAGGTGGGTGGGGAGGGAGTTCCAGGCCTTGGGTGCTAAGTAGAAGAAGGATCTGCCTCTGGTGGTGGTGTGTTTGATGCGAGGGACAGAGGCGAGAGAGAGGTCGCCGGAGCGGAGGTGGCGTGTGGGCGTGTGGAAGGTCACTCTTTCGTTAAGGTAGGCAGGGCCGGTGTTGTGGAGTGATTTGTGTGCGAGGATGAGAATCTTAAAGGTGATCCTTTTGTCTATGGGGAGCCAGTGGAGGGATCTGAGGTGTGGTGAGATGTGTTCGTGTCGGGGGAGGTCGAGGATGAGTCGTGCTGCTGAGTTCTGGATTCGTTGTAGTTTGCGCTTGAGTTTTAGTGTGGTGCCAGCGTAGAGGGCGTTTCCGTAGTCAAGCCTGCTGCTGATGAGTGCGTGAGTGACTGTCTTTCTGGTCTCTGTGGGGGATCCACTTGAATGTTTTTTTCAGTATGCGGAGTGTGTTGAAACATGAGGAGGTGAGGGGGTTAATTTGTTGAGTCATCGAGAGGGAGGAGTCCAGGATGATGCCGAGGTTGCGTGCGAGGTTTGCAGGGGTGGGTGCGGGGCCTAGCGTGGTGGGCCACCATGATGGATCCCAAGTGTTTTTGTGTGGGCCAAAGAGGATTATTTCGGTTTTGTTGGAGTTGAGTTTAAGGTGGTTGGCTGTCATCCATGCGGCGGTGTCGAGAAGTGCATTGTGTAGGTTGGATTTGGCAGTGTTGGGGTTGCGGGTGAGGGAGAGGATGAGTTGAGTGTCATCAGCGTATGAGAGGATGGTGATTCTGTTTGATGATGTTGGCTAGTGGGGTCATGTAGATGTTAAATAGTGTGGGGCTGAGGGAGGAGCCTTGGAAACTCCGCAGGTGATTTTGGTGGCGGGGGATTGGAAGGGGGGAGACGGACTTTTTGAGTTCTGTCGGTGAGGAAGGAGGTGAGCCAGTCCAGGGCTTTGTGTCTTATCCTGGCGTCGTGAAGGCGTGTGCTGAGTGTGTTGTGGCAGACAGTGTTAAAGGCTGCAGAGAGATCCAGGAGTATGAGTGCTACGGTTTCGCCCATGTCGACTCTGGATCTGATTTCGTCGGTGCATGCCTTGAGAGCGGTTTCTGTGCTGTGGTTCTTGTGGAACCCAGATTGGGAAGGGTCGAGTGTGTTGTTTGTCTCGAGGAAGTGGGATAGGCGAGAGTTGACTATTTTTTCGTAAACTTGGCTGGGAATGGGAGGAGGGAGATGGGGCGGTAGTTGGAGAGGTCGTCTGGGTTGGCTTTGGTTTTTTTTAGGTGCGCAGTGACTTCCGCGTGTTTCCAGAGGTCTGGGAAGGTGGTGGTTTCGAATGAGCTGTTGATTGTGGCTCGGAGTATGGGGGCGATGGCGGGGCTGGCTCTGTTGTATATACGGTGGGGGCATGGGTCGGAGGGGGAGCCAGAGTGAATGGAGTTCATAGTGGTTTCAGTTTCTTTGTCGGTAGTGGGGGCCCAGGTGGTGAGTAGGTTGGGGTGTGTGTTTGGAGGGTGCGTGGTGTGTGTGGAGGATGTGTGTGGTGTGAAGCTGTTGTGTATGTCTAGGATTTTGCGGTGGAAGTGATCTGAGAGGGAGTCGCAGAAAGTTTGTGTGTGCGTGGGGTCTTGGTTGCTGGCCTTGGGTTTGGAGAGCTCTTTGATGATGATAAAGAGTTCCTTGCTACTTTGGGAGCTGTTGTCAATGCGTTCCTTGTAGTGTGCTCTTTTGGCGGTGCGTATGAGTTGGTGGTGGATGCGTGTGGTGGTTTTGAGGATGGCGAAGTTAGTGGTGGTGGGTTCTTGTCTCCAGGTTTTCTTTGCTTTGCGGCATTTGCGTTTGGATTCGTGAAGTTCAGTGGTGAACCATGGTGCGTTCTTGATATTGCGGGTGGTGATGTTTTTTCTGAGGGGCGCGAGATTGTCGGCACAGGTGTTGATCCATTCGTTGAGGTTGTGTGCGGCGGTGTTGGGGTCGGTTATGTTGGGGGGGGGTTGTGTCAGTTGGGAGATCAGGCGCTCCGTGGGGATCTTGTCTCACATGCGGTAGGTGGTGGTGTGATGGTGGTGGTGTGTGGGAGGTTTGTTGAAGGAGAAGTGGACGCATTGGTGATCCGTCCATTGGAGTTTGGTGGTGTGGGTGTAGGTTACGTGTTGGCTTGAGGTGAAAATTGCATTGAGTGTGTGTCCGGCTGAGTGGGTGGGGGCTGTGATCAGTTGTTTGAGTCCTAGGTTGGAGAGGTTGTCTAGGAGGGAAGAGGAGTTGTGGTCGTGAGGGTTTTCCAGGTGGAAGTTGAAGTCGCCGAGGAGTATGTAGTCTGTGGAGGTGAGAGCGTGCATGCTGATGGTGTCAGCGATGGTGTCACAGAATGGGGGGCGTGGTCCCCGGGGGTCTGTATATGAGTGTGTCTCTGAGGATGGTGGTGTTGTTGACGTGGATGAGGAAGTGCATGTGTTCTGCGTTGTTGAGGGTGTCGAGGGTGTTGGTGGTGACCTTGATGGTGTCTCTGTGAAGGATGGCGATGCCGCCTCCTGGTTTGTTGGGGCGGTCTTTGCGTTGGAGTTTGTATCCTTCCGGGGTGGCTATGGCTATATCTGGCTCAGATGTGGGGTTTGTCCATGATTCTGTGAGGAAGACGATGTCGGGTGAGTGTGATGTGATGAGGTCCCAGAGTTCTATGGCATGTTTGTGTAGGGACCGGGTGTTCAGTAGTAGACAGTTGAGGTGGTTGCAGGTGGTGTGGTTGTTGTGGTGTGTGATAGTGTTTGCGGGGATGTCTGTGGTGTTGAAGTTAGAGGTGGCCTTGGTGGTGTTGAAGGTAGAGGTGGCCTTGGCGTGGGGCTTGTGTAGGTTGTGGGATATGTTGGTGGGTGCGGGTGTTGTTGTGTGGGGGCTGTTGTGTTTGGTGTTTGCGTGGGGGGTGGAGCAGGAGAATAGGCAGGTGCAGCAGGAGAAGGGGCCTTGTGTGTGTGTGTGTGGGGGTGGTTTGGAAGCAGTTGGGGCGGACTCCGGGGTTGAGGGAGAGGAGGGAGTGGGGGCGGTAGTGTAGTCTGGGGGGATTTTGGCTGGCAGGGCCAGGGGGACTGGCGCTGGGTGCGGTCCAGGCGCAGATGGGCTTGCCTCTGGCGCGCCAGCGGCGCGGCTGCGCAGCGACCGCCATTAAGAAGGGGAGGTGGGAGGGAGGGGCAGCTGGGAGGCGGGCGGGAACGGGAGAGCGAATGGGGGCAGGACGGGGCGGGGAGTAAACAGAGCAGGGGGATCGCACATGGGTCGAGATGGCCCGGCGAGGTAGAAACAGTGGGAAAAAGGCAAAAAGTACAAAAAATAATGCACAAAAGAGCAACGGAAGGTAAAAGGATACAGGAAGGTAAAAGGATAAAGTCAGAAACAGTGGGAAGGCACTATCAGAGAGCACATTGCACCGAGTAGTCGAGAACAGCGGGAGATAGAGGGTAAGAGGATCTGGTCAGAGACAGTGGGAGGGCACAGTCACAACAACACAGAGATGCAGAGAATAGCAGAGTAAAGTGGGCGACAGAGAGTGCAGGATCAATGGGAAAGCACGGTCATAAAGACGCAGAGAATAGCATTAATTTTAACATTAAAATCTTTTCACATTCCCTTTCATCTTCCCTCTTCTACAGTCTTGCATCTTACTTTACCTAACTGCTGCTTGGTCATCGAAGGTGCTTGGTCATCTTGCTGAACTTTTTTGCACACTTAAAACTACCTCCACACATTTCCTACCAGGCATAGTAATGGTTTTCCCACTTGTTACAGTAATGCTGCTCTCTTCACTAGAAACGTCAATTTATTCTTCCGAACAAGCATGTATCTGGAAAACTTCACATGGCCTCTTCAGCCTTATATCAAGTGTTGAAAATACATAAAATCCAATCCTACCTCCATTCAGTAGAGATGGGTCTTTCATAAATACTCGAGTTATGAGCAAAGTTGACTATTGCAACAGTTTCGTTCTTGACACAGTATGTGTTTTTGTGTCCTAAATACTCATCAATCTATCATTTTTGCGCTAAGCACCATCTTCAACTTTCCGTGTATGCTTCCTCCTCCTCGGCTGGTCAGCTACCAAATAAAGGGCTCCCTGTATTTTAGAATAGTCAAAATATTCTGCTTATTTTCCTCACTGAAACCTTTCTTTCAGTACTCTTATGTGAAACCTGTACTCTACCAAGTACTCCTCCCTCCATTTCCCCCTCAAAACCCCCACTGTTGGATGGAGATTCTAGTGCTTCAGTGTCCTGGTACCCCACCATTGGAATTCATTCACCCTCCATTTGAAGAGCACCACAGTGACTGAAGCACCTCTTTTTAATTTCAACCGCCCACTTGCTTTCCACTGTGCTGCATCCAGAAATGTAGGGGGTACAAAATGTGCAGACATTGTTTATGAAGTCATTGGTTTTGCTTCCAACCTTAAAATTCTGAATCATATTCTAAATCCCTAATTGTACAATCTAATCTGTCATTATGCACCACTTGCATATACTGTACTATGTTTGAAACATTTAACTCTATAGATGCACAGCTCTCTCTTTAAACTAGCTTGTAGTTTGAAAGGCTTTTTCTCTTTTTGACCTTTCTGTTTGCACTCCTGTTTATGTAGTCTTTGAACTCTCCCCTTCTTCTCTTAGTATGAAATTCTTCTGAATTTTCATTGCTCTCCAGATCTTTTAGGTCTCAGATCGGACAGCTTTGGCTGGCTGTTGCAGATCTATTACTTTTACCTTACATATACTTAGACTGGCTTTGGGTCAGTCCCTTATTTATGATTAGATTACTTTGCTGCCTGACACAGATCTGTGCTCCAAATCTGATGGCTTTCTTTCCAGTTCTTGTGTTTGTCGCAGCTAGGAGTAAGTTGGTCTCAGTGCTCTAATTGTTTCCTTTTCCACACTCACTCTTATCGTTGCGCATGTGTTTCCCTTAAAGTCCTTGCCCCACTGCGTTGTTTCTCCCTACTACCCACACTGTGCTCCTATTTACATTAATAAGTGCCCCTGCCTTCCCTGCACTCTCTATTTTCTATTCTTTTCCTTTCCGGCCCATTCACTGCTCCCTTTTTTAACCTTCCTTTACAAAGGCCTGTCAACTGCCAAATGCTTCCGGGCTACTTCTTACTATTTCCGTGCTTCTGTGCACTTTCTTAATAACTTTTAATATCCAGTCTAAAATGTCTGTGAGCCATTGTTAGAATGGTAAATTAAAAATGCCAAAATGGTTGCCTGTGCTTCTCTGCGCATGAACATACATCGGCACCATCTTGGAATGGCCACTTGTACATGTGCTTCACAACACAATTATGCTTGGGTGGCCATATTGAAATGCCTTTAACTTAATATCAAGCTTATTTGTTCACAAGCGTGATCATGCATCAAGGCACTTGTGTAACATGCATCTGATGCACTAGCAGCCATTTGGCATTAGCAGTTTGAGTGCAAAGAAGCACTGGTAAAGCCAGTAGATCCGTCTTTAAATGTTAAGACCTACATGGAGTGCAGAATTATTAGGCAAGTTGTATTTTTGAGGATGAATTTTATTATTGAACAACAACCATGTTCTCAATGAACCCAAAAAACTCATTAATATCAAAGCTGAATATTTTTGGAAGTAGTTTTTAGTTTGTTTTTAGTTTTAGCTATGTTAGGGGGATATCTGTGTGTGCAGGTGACTATCACTGTGCATAATTATTAGGCAACTTAACAAAAAAAAATATATACCCATTTCAATTATTTATTATTACCAGTGAAACCAATATAACATCTCAACATTCACAAATATACATTTCTGACATTCAAAAACAAAACAAAAACAAATCAGTGACCAATATAGCCACCTTTCTTTGCAAGGACACTCAAAAGCCTGCCATCCATGGATTCTGTCAGTGTTTTGATCTGTTCACCATTAACATTGCGTGCAGCAGCAACCACAGCCTCCCAGACACTGTACAGAGAGGTGTACTGTTTTCCCTCCTTGTAAATCTCACATTTGATGATGGACCACAGGTTCTCAATGGGGTTCAGATCAGGTGAACAAGGAGGCCATGTCATTAGATTTCCTTCTTTTATACCCTTTCTTGCCAGCCACGCTGTGGAGTACTTGGACGCGTGTGATGGAGCATTGTCCTGCATGAAAATCATGTTTTTCTTGAAGGATGCAGACTTCTTCCTGTACCACTGCTTGAAGAAGGTGTCTTCCAGGAACTGGCAGTAGGACTGGGAGTTGAGCTTGACTCCATCCTCAACCCGAAAAGGCCCCACAAGCTCATCTTTGATGATACCAGCCCAAACCAGTACTCCACCTCCACCTTGCTGGCGTCTGAGTCGGACTGGAGCTCTCTGCCCTTTACCAATCCAGCCACGGGCCCATCCATCTGGCCCATCAAGACTCACTCTCATTTCATCAGTCCATAAAACCTTAGAAAAATCAGTCTTGAGATATTTCTTGGCCCAGTCTTGACGTTTCTGCTTGTGTGTCTTGTTCAGTGGTGGTCGTCTTTCAGCCTTTCTTACCTTGGCCATGTCTCTGAGTATTGCACACCTTGTGCTTTTGGGCACTCCAGTGATGTTGCAGCTCTGAAATATGGCCAAACTGGTGGCAAGTGGCATCGTGGCAGCTGCACGCTTGACTTTTCTCAGTTCATGGGCAGTTATTTTGCGCCTTGGTTTTTCCACACGCTTCTTGCGACCCTGTTGACTATTTTGAATGAAACGCTTGATTGTTCGATGATCACGCTTCAGAAGCTTTGCAATTTTAAGAGTGCTGCATCCCTCTGCAAGATATCTCACTATTTTTGACTTTTCTGAGCCTGTCAAGTCCTTCTTTTGACCCATTTTGCCAAAGGAAAGGAAGTTGCCTAATAATTATGCACACCTGATATAGGGTGTTGATGTCATTAGACCACACCCCTTCTCATTACAGAGATGCACATCACCTAATATGCTTAATTGGTAGTAGGCTTTCGAGCCTATACAGCTTGGAGTAAGACAACATGCATAAAGAGGATGATGTGGTCAAAATACTCATTTGCCTAATAATTCTGCACTCCCTGTATTGTTTTTTTTTTTTTATATTTGTAAACGCGCTCTTTGTTTTCCTGATTAACATCTGTTGCTTTTCAACCCCTTTTTCATGTTCCTTCCTTGACCTTAAGAATGCCTCTTGCCCACTCCACACAGGTATTAGACTGAGCTTATCTTCCCCTGGAAGGAACCAGACTTTTGGTCAAGCATCATGTCCTCCCGGCGGGGTCCTGGTGCAGACACAGCCCCTTTCCTCACCCAACCAGATAACACAGAAGATGGGGATCCTGATACAGAGCCCTTCTTGGAGGATGGCGTGCGGACAGCTGGGATGGAGAGAAACCCAGAGGGGGAGCAGGTGGAAGTAGTCACTGGCATCACGTACCGTCATTCAGTCATTATTGTGTTTATCCTCTGCTTCATTAATCTGCTGAACTACATGGACCGATTCACTGTGGCAGGTGAGATGATCATTGGCTATGATAGGTGAGAGTATATCTTGATCGGTGAAAGGATACAGCTCAGCAAGGTGGAGAATATCAACAAGTTTGATCAATCAACTGAATGTGTGTGATAGGGAAGGATATAATCTATGGTTTTGATTGGACACTCAGTCTTAAGGTGTGGCCAGAGAAAAAGTATGAGCAAATGTGATAGGTTAGTGGGGGAGGGGGAATCTATTCAGTTAATCAGCAGATCCTTCATCACCCATATACATGTTCAAAGGAGAATCTTTCATACAGCAGATAACATCCCACTCGCCGATTGTGGTGGGAAGTTAGAATGTGAACACAGAAGTAACAGACTATTTTCAGTGCTGTTGGAGAGGTTAGGCAAAACTGTCGCTGGGTAAGGAAAGAGGAATAGAAAGTTGTGTTTCTTCAGTAAGCAAAATACATAATGGAGGCTAACATCAACAAACAGGTTTTAGGAACTTTCAGGTTTATTACTTGCCTTCTTGGCTTGGGGTCTCACATTGTATTGCAGACTTCAGTTATATTTTTATAGTCTTCTACCTGTTGAATATACTTTATCTCCTGTCTTTGCAGGTGTGCTCTCAGATATCGAAATGTATTTTGGAATCAAGGACAGCTCATCTGGATTAATACAGACAGGTACATAGGTCTTTGCATCTGCTCAGTGGCTCTCAGTGTTTCATTCCTGTTATTTTGTGTCCTTCTCAGCAAACTATGTTCTTGAGTATGTTACACCCAGCTCCTTCTTGTCTGTTTGTCATCACGTCTGCTCTCTGTCTGAATCTGTCTGTCCCTTGCCTTCATCTGTCGAGCTGTCTGACCCCTTTCACTAAGGGCTTTCTATTCTTGTCTGGTCTAACTGCTGCTCATAGTCTGCAAGTTTTTTTTTCTTGCCACCATGTCTGCTCTGTCTGTCCTTCAGTTATGATCCTTCTCTCTGTCCCTCACTTTATTCTGCCCATAAACCAATATTTTCTTCTTCTGCTCTCTTTGGTCTGTCTGTCTCCTTATGTGCTCTATTTTCTGTACATTTTTCTATCAACCAAACTGTCTTTAAGTTTGTCAATACGTCTCCCTGCTACTCTCTACATATCTTTCAAGTTGCTTACATCTACAAATCTACCTTTTTCTGTGTTTTCTCTATACGTTTCTCCTTTGGATGCTGTCTGTCTACCTGCCACCCGTATGATGCCTTTCCTTTGAGTTATGAGGCAGTATTTTGTAGTGGAGGAGGGAGAGATGAGCAATTTGTGTGTTTTGCACAAAATGGAGGCTTTTTGTGCCGGGTCCTTCTGGAACATCCCAACCTGCACAAACACTCTACATGGATCATTGGCCAAACTTGTGCACCATGAGGTATCTAGCCCATTCTTTTTGTCCCAAGTGTAGGTTTCAATTGCATGGTGAAACTCACCCATCGCCCATTTCTTCTGGGCATCTCTTTTGGATGTGGAAGAATAGCACACCTCCAGACAGAGATGAATAGACATCACAGCTATGCCAATCAGAACTGGTCTCAGTACAGACAGTGGACAGGAAGCCCCTGAAATCTAGCCATAGACACATCAAGAATGCCCTAACTAGATTACAGATCTTGATGTTTTACAGTTTGCAAGACCTCTGGTTGGTTCTGTCAGCCTGCCTAAACTGCCAGAGCATTATAGGTAAAGCCAGCACTGTGTTCACCATTATGAAGTGAGCACCTAGGAGGACTATGCCCTACTTCAGGAAAGATGACTGCACAATCAGGGGAAGAATCTCTCTGTTTTATACCATCCCTGTAGACAAAGCTTACGTCTAGGAAAGTGTCCAGAGTTGCCTTAGTAGTGTCACCTGGGAAAAGCAGAAAGGCATTCCCCCTGCTAATTAACAATAAGTGGTGATGTGATTCTTGGAAAGACCTGTATAAGGCCCAGATGACTGGATTGACCTGTATGAAGATAGCTCAGCAGATTTGCCAGGTACCATGTCCCAGGCTTGTTGCCAGGGTGTTAGAAATCGTGTCTCTAGTTGGCTGAATTATGCACCATGTCCAAGTAGGGACAACAATCCTAGGCAAGGTAAGTCAGCTACCCACCTTAAATTATTCTGTGCTCACCCTCTGGTAGCTTGGCACAGAGCAGGCAGGTTTAACCTAGGAGGTAATGTGTAAAGTATTTGTGCAACTCTTGAAACAGTAACACAGGGAAAACACCACAAAAAGACTCCTCAGTGTTAGAAAAATAGATTATATTGTTATGACTTAAACAAGCCAAAAACAAAAAAAATCCTATAAGTAGAAGCAGAGATACAAATTTTTAAAGAATATCTGCAAATATAGTGCTTAAAAGTTTAATGCGTCAATTAGGGCTGTCTGTTCATTCTAGACCACCACAAATCTGAAAAGTCAAACTGACTGCGATGGAACATGGGTCAGATATAGGGACCAACTTTGTCCCACTGAAAAAGTACCTTACGCATGGAGGATGTGTCAACGTGGAAAACCTGATGCGAGGAGCAGAGGAGGCGATGCATCTGTTCCAATCCGCACAGTTGGGGATGTGTTGTTGGCGAACTCTTGCCGATGCAAGTGATGCTTCTTCATCGAGCCTCGCAGCTGGTGATGAGAAGGCGATGCATTGGAGTGGAGGTCAGTGCATCGATCCTGAGCGGTGCAGTTGGCAATGCAAGGCGTCAAGGCTGAGGCTGATGGGCTGATCCTGACCCACTCAGTCGGTGTTGCGATGTCCTCCTCCTCCGCAGCGAAGCGTCGCATAGAGAAGAGATGCAGCGGTTCTTATCGGTGCAGTGATGACGATGCATGGGTTTTTTGTGGAAACAGTCGCCAAACCCTATTGCAAGAGCCCAGGACTGGATTGCACCACTTGGCAGGGCAGGACTACAGAGTCCAGAGGCTACAGCAGAGGGGAATGAAGTCTTTGATGAGACTTCAGAACAGGAGGGAAGCCAGAAAGCCCTTGGAGTCACTGGGTTAAAGTGGTGTAGGTCCAGACCTTATCCAGGCAGAGAGGGCAGCAGGCAGGTCAGCACACCAGAAAAGTAGTTGTTCCAGAGCAGCAGTCCAGCAGTGTAGTCCTCCCTTCTTGCCCCAGCTCTGGACTCACTACAGGGGGTTAAGCAGTCTTTTGCTTGGGAGCAGGACACTGACTATTCAGGTGTAATTGTCAGCTTCTCCCTCCCATCCTGTCTAGGATGATCCATAAATATGCAGATGGCCACTCAGTTACACCTATCCTTCCCTTGTGTGAGGTCGTCTAGAGGGAATCCATGAAACCAGCTGTCCCTCCAACCTACATGTGTATTGGAGACAGGCACACAGGGCTACGAGTAGGAAAATCCAAACTTTCTAAAAGTGCAACAAAAAAAAAAAGATGATGGATGGAATGCTGAACAATATGAAATATTCACCCCAGTCCGTGATCTGAGCCTGAATCTATTGTTTTTTTGCTCACAACACCATTCCAGTTTGGACCCATCCATATGCAAATCAGTTTTGACACTGCTCCCCATGGGAACAGTCCAGCTTGAACTGCCAGGCCAGGTCCTCCCTGGACTGGAAACAAGCATCCTGGGACCAGTTTCAGGGCAATCACCCCATATCAGCCAGGCTAGCTTGACTCCGGTGGCATGGCGAGCATTGGACAGTCAAGCTGCACACACAGGCTCTGCAGTGGCAGGCCTGAAACATGTTTAAAGGGCTACTTAAGTGGGTGGCACAATCAGTGCAGCACACCCACTAGTAGCATTTCATTTACAGGCCCTGGGCACATATAGTGCACTTTGCTAGGGACTTATAAGTACATTAAATATGCCAATTGTGGGTACACCAATGTTACTATATTTTAAGCAGAGAAGCACATTGCACTTTAGCAGTGCACTGGTCAGCAGCGGTAAAGTGCTCAGAGTCCTAAGGTCAACAAAAACGAATTCAGCAAAAAGTGGAGGCAAAAAGGCAAAAGGTTTGGGGGTGACCATGCATAAAGGTCCATTTCAAACACCAGAAGAGAGAAAAGCAAGGAATTCTGGGTTGAGAATATGCTCTGTTGCCTCCACAAATTGAGAAAAGTGAGCTCGCTTTATACATTTCAGTTTGAAGGTGGCCTTATTATTTGAAATTAACTCACTACTTAGCATTAGATTCAAGCTTCAATATACAAGTGCAACAGCCTTATCTGCAGATACGGAGACATGGTTGTCACTTGCCCAACAAATATTTTTATGCTGAATCCCAAGGCATTTGCACAAACATTGCTGCATAAACTTGATGCATTGTTACATAAGAATTTTAAAATATTCAATTGCCATAAAAAAATAGTGAAAATCACACAACAGAATGAAACCCCCAGCAACCCTTGAACCTCTGGCAGAAAGAAAACGTGTTGGCTAACCTGTGTTAATTTTTAACAATAAACATTTCCAGAAAAATACAAGCATTTGACTTTCTAATACACAATTTGACGTTTTACTAAAATATTAGGATGTCAAATTTTAAGTAAATCAAAGGATGTGCTTGTGTTAGTGCAACATGCACTATAGAACAAAGATAAAATCCAATTCAGTAGTAAATATTTCAGCTGTTTGCCGATAAATATTTAGTATTGTATTGTATCTTATCTCATTTTTATTGTGCATGTTGCAACAAGATGTACAGTCAAAACTGGGTATTTCCAATGTCATCACTTGTTCAGCAGTATCACGATATACAGCTGATTGATTGTTTACACATGCCCTTTCTGTTTAAATGCCTCTTGCAAACTGCTGTTTTTCTCAGAAGTGTCATGTGCTATTAACAGACCCCTAGTTAAAGGTCTTTATGTACTGCCAGTTTGCCATGAAATGAGATCTTTTACGATGTTGAACACTCAATCTAGAGAAACCTGGCAAGTGTGTGTTTGGGAAGAAGCCTTGTTGATTTCCTGTAAACCCACCAGTTATAACAGCAATGGAAGTGTTGTTCTTTTGCTGATGTAAAGTGTTGCACCACATTGACATTTTTTCAGATTAAGATTGCTAAACTTCCCAAGCAGAAATCTAACATTAATTTCTATTAATTTGTATTTTTATTCAGTTCTGTGTATGATTTCCTTTTGCCTACATTTTGCTTGTCTCACTTATTTTCTGGTCTTTTTTCTGCCCCCTTGAACTTTTTATCCTCACTCTTTACATCCCATGTATCCTATTGCCCTTATCTCCCAGTATTTATCTGCAGTTATATGGTGCTTGCTCCTGTCTTTGGATATTTGGGTGATCGGTATAACAGGAAGAACATCATGATTACTGGGATCGCCTTCTGGGCTGCAGTCACCCTGGGCAGTTCCTTCATCCCAAAGCAGGTGAGGAGCAGTGATTGTAAGCCCAAGTTTTGGGTAGTGGTAAGGGATTTGTGAATGCAGAATTTCTGTGGAGGGATGTTAAGGTGACTAGGGGTGCTTGTCTGTAGTTGTGTAGGGTAAAGGAGTTAAGATGTATCTTAATGCATGTGTTGATAAGGATTAGAGCTGCTGATCCCCTGCATGGGTATTGGGAAAGAGTAAACAGGGAACAAACTATTGGTCTGTTATCTGTTAATTGTGAAATTTTTTAGTTCCCGATGGCTCAAATGTTTGTACCCCATATATTCTTTGAAGATGTTTGTCAAACGTTGTGGCCTTCATAGAAAAGTTTATATTCCCGGGGGGGTTACACCTGAGTTGTGGGAGGGTGCTACATCTTCAGTGTGACTTGCATGGCATGGAGATCCATACTAGTTGCCTCTGAGCATCTGGTGTTTTCATGCCCTGATACTCACCTTGTTTAGGGTCGAGCCCAAAGCGCTTTGTCCCTGGTGTAATCTCTCTGTGGGCTTTTAACCTCACCCATCAGTTTGGTTGGTTCGTGGGCTTGCCTTTAAAAATTTGCTTTATTTAATTAGTGAAAAGCATGTATACATCATGCCTTTTTCAGTGTTTAGCCCTCCTCGAGCGCAGCGGGCAACTCCTGAAAACATACCAGGCTCCATGTTTTCCATATGGTTTCTGGACTACTTTTTCTCTTTATCTCGCTGGGCAGTAGTTGAGCGCTTTGTATGACATCGACCATGTTACATGGATATTTGCACTTTTGCCGATTACATGGATAATTGCACTTTTGCCGATTACATGGATAATTGCACTTTTGCCAGTTACATGGATAATTGCACTTTTGCCGATACATTTCACTGCAAGTGAACTTCTGTTTCCTTTTGTGTGTCTGCTTTGCGCTTATGGTGGCCGTCGGCTCGCTTAAGTGAAACTGTTTTACTTTTCATTTTCAGTTTATATGGCAAGAAAAGTCAGGTTAGTTATGGGAAACTGATTTACTTTTCATTTTCAGTTTGTGGCAAGAAAAGTCTGGTTAGGAGTTTACAATGCTAATAGCTTTAACTCTAGCAAATGTGAGACCCATAGCATTGCAATTGCTTGTTTTATGCTTGTATTTGCATTTCAATATAATACATTTTCACAGTGCCTTCTCTCGAGTTTCTGTGAAATCGTATTTATGTAAATAAAGTTTGCCTTAGTTGTTTGGTCCTTTTGTTTTTATTTTGTAATCCTTTGTAGTGACAAGTAGGCCTAACCTGTCTGATACAGTTTAGACCTAATTGTCTTCAGAGGTGAGGGTATTGCCATGATTTATAAAGATGTTTTTATATGTAGGCTGTCACTGTGTATCATTATTAACTGTGAAAGTGCTCTCGTCACTATCTCCCTGACTAAAAGCTTTACCTTTTCAGGCTTGTTCAACTATCGCCCCCTCGTCCATCTAAAGCCTTCAAGGAGGCTTTAATAAACTTCATCACTCCTTTAGTTGTCAAATTGACAAATTTTAACATCCTCGCAGATCTCAATCTCCACCTAGAGTCCACCCAGGATAACAATAGCATCAAGTTCATTGATGACCTGGCTGCCATGCAGCCAATTCAGCTTGTAGAAGGTGCTACACATTCAGACGGTAATCTTCTCGACCAGGTGTTTTCTAATCTCAATTCCTTACAAGTCGCAGCTCCTCTGCCTATGCTGTGGACTGACCACTTCTTGATCTCTTTGACCCTTTCCCTTCCATGCAAAGAGACCATATCTTCCTCAGCATATCTTTTCAAACATCTGTGGCAGAAGGTCAATCTCCAAACATTTGGCCCATTTATTAATGCTAGTTGTTCTCTGCTGCCCCCTAACACTGAGATTGCTGACTCTTCTGCCTTGGATGCCTTTATACCAGCCAGGTGGGTTACTGTGAAAATGAGACTTGATGCCCCCTGGTTCTCTGAGGCTCTTAACTCGAGGAAAAATCATTGCAAGGATTTAGAACGCTCTTGGAGGAGATCCTATGATACCACTTTAAAAGTCGCTTATAGAGCAGACATTAAATCTTATCATAAATCAATCATGAAATCTAAGGCAGAATACTATGCTAGTAAAATAAATAGCAGTAGGAACCCAGCTAAAGAAATCTTCAGCTTGGTGAACAGCTTAACGAACCCTCGGCTCCCAGCTGACCAGACCGTAGCATACTGCGATAAGTTAGCAAACTACTTTTCAAATAAGACTGAGGCCATCTATTCACTCTTCCCCGGCCTGTTCTGTGGTCCGGGTGGGGTTTAGGATGCCAGCAGCAGACATGGTTTCGATGACCAGGTAGCAGATGTGGCTTTGACAGCCCTGCTCAGCTTGTTTCATTCCTTAGGTTTGCCCTCCTTCTGTACTCTGTGGCCAAGTGAAATCCTGATCTCCGGTTGATCCACTTAAACCAGATATTTTCATTTAAACATCAGGAACAGCTTTTTCCTCCTAGACTTGATCTGGTTAATCTTTCTATGTCCACCACCTCTGTACCAGGCTCTTGGAAGCATGCTAAAGTGATTCCACTACTTAAAAACCATCTCTAGATGCTTCTAAGCCTGACAACTTTCATCCTATTCTTGCAGAAGTTACGGAGCGGTATGTCAACAACATTCTGACTAGCTTTTTAGAGTATAATTGCATCCTGGATACCTCTCAAAATGGCTTACTACCTTTTCACAGCACAGAATTTGCACTCCTGACGGTCTTTGAGCATTTTAGTAGTGCCTTGGATGAAGGCAGATCATCAGCCTTAATTCTACTCTATCTTAGCGCCGCATTTGATATGGTGTCCCATCAAATCTTACTTGCTCGGTTGCAAAACATTGGCATAGGAGGCATTACGCATTCTTGGTTTGCCTCCTTTCTTTCTGAGCGCTCTTTGCAGGTTACCTCTTCTCTGTACAGTTCTTAATCCCATGTGCTCCAGTACTGCATCACGCAGTGCTCATCATTAAGCCTCACATCGTTTAACAAACATATTCATCTTCTAGCTCAAGTGATGAAGTCTGCTGGGCTCACACTGATTTCATACGCAGATGATAATCAGCTTTTACGTTCTATATCAGGCAATCCTTCTCAAGACAGGGCAAAATTTAAAAAGGTATACTTGCAGTGGCTGAATGGATGATAAATTGCCTTCGCCTAAATACCAATAAGACTGAGATTCTTCTCCTAGGCAAATACTCTCTCTTTTTGAAACAGTCACTGAGACGATCACTGATGGCCCTTTTCTCTTGGGCCTCCACCTATTAAAAACCTCAATGTATGGATGGACAACTCCCTGGTTTTTGAGGCTCAAGCCAAATCGGTGACTGAAACATGTTTCAGTCTCCTGAGATGCTTCAGACCAATTTTTTTCTTTTTTTTTTTTACTTTCGCACCCAACAAACCATCATCCAGGCTGTCATACTGTCCCATCTGGACTAAAGCGCCTCGAAACCCTAACGGGTACATAGCGCGCTTTATAAATTTAATGATTGATTGATTGATTGCAATATTCTTTACCTGGACTCCAATAACTCTGGCATAAGGAATTTACAACTCACTCAAAATGTGGCTGCCAGGCTGCTCTTCTCTTTCCCTAAATCATGCTCTTCCTCTGGTCTTTTGCGTAGACTTCACTGGCTCGCGGTGGTGAAGTGCTTCCAGTTTAACACTTTTTTGTATTCCTCATAAGATTCTTCATTCATTGGCAGCGCCTATTTTGAGTCATCTTATTTCACCATACTGCCCCACTTGTTCCCTACATTTTGTCAACCTCAGCCTGGCTATAGTACCCTGAGTGAGGAGAGCCAGAGCTGGGGACCGGTCCTTTTGTGTTCTGGCTCTTTCTGTCTGGAATGCATTTCCCTTCCTATGAGAACTACTCCGAACCCTTTCCTCTTTATGAAGTTCCCTAAGACATAGTTCTCTCTCCCTACTGGGTGGTAGGCCTAGCATTGTGGGTTTTTTAGGCCAGTGCTGGGAAGCCCTTTTGCTGGGACAGCAATGTCTTCTATAAATCTTTTAACATAACACTGGATACTCAAGAAGGGTTTTATACATGGAGCCCTAGCTTGCCATGCTACTGCTATATTAGTGATGATCATCGACTTCCCACCTAGGATGGTCTTGGACAACGTACTCATGTGTTTCCTTTGAATATATCTTCCATTTTGACTTATGTTATGTAATGGGATGGGGGTTCTATATGCACAGCTCTCAGATATCCTTGGTTCTTGTTCGAACTTTATACAACTTACTAAAAAAATATATATATATTATATCAACGAGCTACCTTGCTTACTTTAGAATTGCTCAGACCCTTCTACCAGACCCTCTCTACCATTCTGAAAACCATGCTTCTCTGCCCCAAGTTAGATTTCAGCTTATTATTTTAAAATGCATCGCTGAAAATCCCCAAAGCTCACTCTATTATATATTAAATCCAGGGGAATGCTTCCAAAACAGTGGGGAAAAAAGTATGTAGGTTTTGCGTATTCCGTTATTTATTTGCAGTTTTGTATAAAGCAAACCAGGCCTTTTGGGATAACAGGATGTTTTACATAGTAGTGTTTTAGATCCGAATTCCCTCTTGCACTTTACAGTGGTTAGATAACATGTGTTTGTATGTCTAAAAATTCCTAGTCTTGATCTTGACATCATTTTGCAGCTGCTTTATATATAATCTTCACTAGGAATGGCACTCAAGGAGTAGGATTTTAAGATCTTAAGGTCTTTTGCGGGCCTGGTTCCTAAAGCTGTTGGGGGGGAGGGGGGGGTGTTGGAGGTTCAGATTTTAGGAGTGCATCCGATTAAAATGTATTTCAGAGTTCTTGCTTTGTTGAAAAACAGGATTTTCAGGCACTGAGATTGTGCTTCGAAGTGATTAGCTGCCACCAGAGATGACTAATTTGTGTTCTAGAAAATATGGTGCCCCACTCAGTGGGGCTGCATTGACCTTACAGGTCAGCTTGAATAAAGTTTAAGCAACAGTTGGATTAACAGCCACACATCTGAGTTGGTGTTAACCAAAGGACCGCAAAAATGCGCAAAGCAAGGCTAGTAGTTAAAGTAGTAGAAAAGTCAAAATAACGGCCTAAGAATCAGGAGACTGAAATATTGGGCTTTATGTGCAGTGAAGTGGATTGGAGGTCAGGCTCAGAGACTAAGGGTGAACACTGTACCATGAAACTGTGAACACCTCTAAGAATCTAAATTGTTTGGGCAACACATCAAGGAAAGGACAGTTCAATATCCTAGTTAGCAAACCCTAGCTTCATGGTTAAGATCAGTGTTCCAAGATCAACTAGTTCCTCAAGTGCTTTTCGGGAAACGCAATCCAGAGACCTAGCACCAGCAGTACCATTAAAAGGTTTAGGTGAATATATCCTTTTCAAAAACCTTAAAATTGCAAGGTTGGAGGCAGAGGGGTCAAAAATCGATGCCAGTATAGGTCATGAAAAGTGTCTCAACATCATATAATCGCTTTGAAATGATCACACATTGATGGTCTTGAATAGAAAATTATTTTTAATGAGGACAAGCATTAGGACAAACACTTTTTGGAGGTGATGCAAGATTTGCTGATGCTGAAACCTTAAATTAGTACATTCAGAAAAGTACTTTTGTGGGCCTTTAAAATCCCAATGTGTAGTATCATTAAAACTCTGAAGAAGGTGCTGGCAGTGAAGACACCAAGGCAAACTTTAGTCCCTGACCTACTAGCAAAAATCCCTAAAATGAAACTCTCCCAAATGTTTAGTAGGACAAACAGGCGAGACACACACATGGGGATTTACATAGTGTACAGAATTATTACTGGGCAGAATTTCCATGGAAGAATATGTGCAATGTCTCATTTCACCGCCTCGTAATGTAGCAACATTTAGTGCTATCATCCAGACACACATATTTTAGCATGAAATAGAGAATACATTTGTAAACTTCCCTCAAGGGGCATTAAAAAAGAGATAGAGATATTACGCTATCTCTCTCTTACTCTTTTTTTCCCCCATCATCAAATTAAGTCAAAAAGTGGACCTATTCCAAAGGATGAGAGATTATAAAACAGAAACTGTATTGTAGGGTCAAGGAGAAAGACAGAAGGAAAGTAATCTTCATGGGGAGTGTACCAGGAAGACTCAGGGGTAGAGAAAAAAAACAAAACACGAGTTTCATGATTGCCACCAGTGCAACATATTCACACTCAGCAGCATTTCCCAAATCAAATCACCTCTTTCCATTCCACATAGTAGTACTAGGCTTCGGAGTTCTCATCATCATGGTTTCCCTTTGAAGTCAATAACTTTCTTCTTCTAGCTGTTGAGATATTCCTGCCCTGAGTCCTTCCTGACTCCAGGAAACTCCGTCCCAGTCCCGACCCAAGCGAGATAGACCTGCCGTGTACTGCTTTTGAAAAACAAATAGAGGAATAGAATTACAGTATTTTGTATAGATTTATGTTTGTTAACTAAATTGACTGGTCTTGTCTCTGAAGAACCAGAAAAAGAGTAGTGGACCCTACAGGTAAATTTATGCTAAGTAATTTGTAAAGGCCAATCACCTTCAGGAAAAATGATCACCCATCAAGTACCAAACATTGCAATACATCAAAATCAAATTTACTGTTAGTTGAACACCCTTCCTCATAGTCTGTCACTACATAAAGTACTCACATTCACTCACTCATTGGTGTTGTAGTTACCGCTTCCAACCCAAGCACGGTGGTAGGTACACAATTGTATTTTTGTTGCAGGCAACACATTGGAATTTGGTATTAGCACTTTTGTAAATCAATGATCTTCTGGGGCAGCCCTACCAAGTGATGCAAAAAATAGATAGGCATGCGGGGGAGGCAGGCATTGTCCTCAGTGTGTCATGAAGAAAGTGTGGAGGCATCTTCACCGCACACTGGTCCAGCTTTAATCTGGCCATACATCTGACAAAAAAATGGCCGGGCAGCATAAATCAGACACAAACATAATATTCCACTAGCTATTTTTTGTGCAAAGAAAGAAGTTAAACGTTAATTAAAAAGTCCTGTGGTAGCATTCGCATAGTCAGTCTGGGACATAGAGTTGGTCCTCAAACTCAGGTGGTTCACCCAGAAATTGGTCTGACCAATCATCCTCCTCCTTTTCCTGTGCTGTTTCAGTAGCAGTGTAATCGTGTGGTATGTTGATTCTTTTTGATCATGGTCAATCTCTCTGCATTTTGAGGCAAGAGACTGGTCCTTCTCTCTATAACAACTACGCCAGCTGTGCTGAACACACGCTCAGCAGACACACTGGCAACAGGACAAGACAGATACTTTATTGCTAGCATGCTGAGCTCTGGCCATTCGCACATCTTCCTATGTCAGTACACTAATGGGATTTGATCCACATAGACTTCTTTTGGGTCATCCATATACACATGGAATGTCCTCTGAATGGTCACTGGTGCTGCCACTTGCTCGATCACTTTTGCCTTCGCCTTGGCACTGGACTTAAGACCTGCCACTTGAAACCAATCCAACATAGAGGTTGGGTCTGGTTCTTCTGTTGCTCTTGTTGCTGGGATTTTTGGTGCTGGTGTTGGCTGCTGTGAAACAAGACTGCCCTCTATAAAAATTGAAGGTGGCACTCAGAACTGTGGAGCAGGACTCCCAAGTTCCAGTCATTCTTCCAGGTCTCTGTCTTGCTCACCAATCCACCTCTTGTATTTTGAAACATCCCCTTTGGAAAAAGAAATGAAAGTAGGCAGAATTTGTTTGTACCACAGATCAAGTAGTGTAGCACAGATATACTCTTTGAACGAGATGATGTCGTTTTGCAGCCTTGCATTACAAGCCAAGTGAACGATTAAGCTCTCAACCAAGGCATGCGCTTCTGGGTTTTCATTCACACCTGCGACTGCGAACCTTTCAGACACCTTCTTTAGCTGGTCGTGCAGCAGATGCAACAACAGGCTAGCTTGACCTATTGTACTGTCCTCCTTGCTAACTGGTGTGAAAACCTCAAAAGGGTGTAGCATCTGTGTCAACCATTTGAGTAGGCCCCTTTTGTCCGCATCCATGGTCCTAGTTTTCCCAATTGCATCCCCTCCTTTTTGAATGACAGTCATTGATCTACCAATACTGCTCAAACGGATGTTGCAACATGTAAAAGGTTGAGTTCCAACGTGGTGGTACCTCCTGTATTTAACTGGTACTCTATTAGCACACTGAATACTCCGCAACTGCTTCCGGGCTTCAAAAGAATGGCTGAAATGAGTGCAGACTCTTCTGCAGGGGGTCAGTATGTTACTGACTATGTCTTCTTTTTTGCAAAACTCTTGCAAAACCAAGTTTATGCAATGCAGTAAACACAAGGCCCTGAATTAGCCACCATCTGCCATGGCCTTGACTGTGTTACTGCCATTATCCAGGGCAGCCATTCATATATGTTGCTTTTAAATTTATCGAAGATATTTGCAGCTCTATGTGATTTATCCATGGCGAACATGGCTACAGTTGCATACCACCAAATGCCCTTAAAACGTTCTTCAGGGTCAAGTCATGTAGATGACTGTTGCCTTACCCCCGCAAAAGAGATCCAGTGTCCAGTGGTCCACATGTGTCTCGTCAAGTGGAGAGTGTGAACAGCACTTCTCTGCAAAGCTTGTCCAACCAGTTGCAGCACATCATGATGTAGCTCTGGAACAGCAACTCTGGCAAAATAGGTCTGACTTGGAATCTTCCATTTCGGGCAGATGGCAGCCACAAATTCTAACAATCCCACTTCTTCCACTAAAGAAAAAGGGAGGAGGTCCAGCGCTAACATTTTTGGCAGCCTCCCATTGTACAAACATGCCATTGGGTGGTTGCGGTCATAGGTCCCCTCCTGCCTAAACATGCACATGAAAGTAGCCTGGATTTTCTACTTTTCGGGGCCAGTGAGGCAGACGACTTTTGAGAAGTAAGTGGTGGTAGACTCAATGTGTGTTACGCGACAGTCACTGTATGCCACGGTGTCTCCATCTGACTCTGAGTCTTGTGCCATTGTGAGGTTATTGAGGCGGGTGGTTCTGGTGCAAAGCTGGGGACAGGGCTGCTTTGCATGAGAATGTCACCCTCTTCCTCATGACCTCCCACCATAATTGGACTTGTAGCTGTACCATGACCACGTTCAGCAATTTTTTTTAAGGTACTCCTTCCACCGGATTTTGTGGTGTTTTTTGATATGGGTTATTTGGCCTCCCGTACCATAATGTGAACCAGGCTTACCTTGACGAACACTTGTGTGGCAAATGGAGCATATTGCAATGTTCTCCTCCTGTTTGCTAAGCGTAAAAGAAGTCCCAAACTGGGGAGAAGTACTTTCTTAAAGGGCCTCTGCCAATGCTTGAAGAAGAAATGGAGGTAGGTGGGTGAGTTGCCTCTCTGCAGTGCATACTTTTACTGAGGTAGGGGTTGGTGCACTTCTCAGCTGGAGCTTTATAGATATGGGAGCTGGCGGTGCTATCTGTGCCACATCCCTCGGAGCAGGTTGATAGGAGGAGTAATGTCACACAACAACAGTCTTGTTGTCATCCTCCTCCTCATCATCCCCTTTCAACATTTTAAGGCTTTCAGGAACTTTTATTTTCTCTTGCCTCTCCTGGCATCTCCCGGACTCTGCCAGGGTCCCCTCCATGTCCCCATCATCATCATCATCATAAGTGGTGCTTGAAGAAGATGGTGGAGTACCCCTCCTTTTCATTTCTGGAGATCTGAGAGCCAGTGATTCTAAAATAGGTGTTGCTCAGCAGGAAGCTCAACCTGCTGTTCTGCTCCGACTTCAGGGAGATCTACTATTGCTGGCTGCAGCTGCTGTCCACTTTTCTCTGTTTCCTGAAATGATTGAGTACTACTTTGCGAAAGGGTCAAATCCAATTCTACATCACTGCCTCACTGACAGAAATGGTCTTGGGCTTAGCTTGGGTTGGTGATGATGCAGCAGTGCTGCTTCCAGGTTCCTCCCCGAGGCTGGTACAGCAGGCACACGTCTCCTGGAAAAAAGTTGTGGCCGGCACACCACTGGGGGTAAAGCTGCTTCTTTTCACTGACAGCTTTCTAGGAGCAACTTTCTTTGGGGCCATCTTAATGCACTCAGTTGGCAGTGGCACCAAGCTTCACAAGCGGAAGAGATTAGATGAATGACATCACTAGACAGGCCTTCTGTTTAGCAGTACTGATTGTGATATCTCTTATTCCCTTCTGCACCTAAAAGCAAACAAGCAAGAAAAATATTTAGGTGGTCATTACGACCCCGGCGGTCAGGGATAAAGTGGTGGTAGTACTGCCAACAGTCTGGCGGTACTTGCTGCCACATTATGACATTGGCGGATTGGCTGAAGCCAATCTGCCTGTGTACCACTCCGACTGCCATGGCGGTAGCAGCTGCCGGGCTGGAGATAACAATCTCCTGCCTGGCGGCTGCAAATGTGCCACCGGCGGTATCATGACCCTGCCTACCACCATGGTTCCTACCACCACGAAAACCATGGCGGTAGGCCATATCAGTGACAGAGAATTCCTTCCCTGTCACTGATAGGAGGCCCGCCTCCGCCCAACACTCCCCAGACACCCCCTACCCTCCCACCTTCTTCCATGCTCCCCCCTCCCATCCTTCCACCATACACACACATGCAGACACACACTCATCCACACAGACATACACGCATGCATTCATTCATACACGCAAACATCCGCACACACATCCAAACTTACACGCATTCACATTTCCATTTATACACGCATGCCTTCATACACGTACGCAAACAACACTAAACACTCACTCTCATACCTGCACACACATACATGCACCCACACACACACACACACACACACACACACACACACACACACACACACACACACACACACACACACACACACACACACACACACACCCACAACACTCCCCTCCCCTGTTGGAAACCCGACTTATCCAGGGGGTCTTCCGGCAGGGGATGGGACGGGGTGCTGCTACCACCAGCAGCGCCTGCCAGCAGAACCCCGCCAGGCCGTATTATTTGTCATAATACGGCTGGTGGCGGTCTACTGGCGTGGCGCTGCTGGTGGTAGCAGCACCACCTTAACACTGTCCACTAGCATGGCCACAGCCGGATTTCCGCCCTTCTTGTGGCAGAAATCCGTCTGTGGTCATAATTAGGCGAACGGATGGTAGTCGTTGTGGTGGTCTTTTGGCAGCCGTCACCGAGGTGGTAGGCGGTTTTTACCGCCATTGTCATAATGAGGGCCTTAGTGAAGCGTGGCAGTGTTGCAGTTTGAATTAGTACTGACAAAGGCAATATTAGTGTGGTTGGTTACTTAGGTAATAAATAACAATTTATCCAACCATTTTAAAGTCAAACCGTATCATAAAATTTCATTTGAAGCTAGGATAACACAACATACAGCTATAGCTCTTTGCTTCATGTGCATCTGTTCTAAAGGAGTCACCTGTGGCAGTCAGGGAGGTCCATGGGTAAATGGAGTAATCCTTAACAAATGAATGTTAGTGCCCACTTATGGCAGGCAAGATGGGCCAGGGGAAAATGGAATAATCATTTAAAAAATGAATAATGCTGATGTGTCTGTAGTACACCTCCGTGGCAGGCATGGTGTCCAGGAGGAAATGTAATTATACCAAAAAAGAAAATAAATAAATGCTGTTTTGTGCCTGTGCATGTATGGTGTATGTATGGATAGAGGCAAAATGCAAAAAAAACAACAAAAAACAACCCCCCCCCCCCCCCCAAAAAAAAACCTTAAAATAAAAACAAAAAATAATTACAAAAATTAATTAAAAAAAGTAAAATAAATAAAATAAAAAGAGACTTGCTGATGTTTGTATAGTAGTATGAGAAACCTATCTTGAAGCAAGGAGGTGCAAATGAAAAATGCGAATAAATTGTATTGTAATGGTATTTATATAGCGCTTACTAGCCATGACGAGGCGTTGAAGCACTTTTTGGCGAGTAGCACTCTAGTCCAGAACCCAAAAGGAATTAGTGGTGAATTAGTATAGGGAAATATGAGTACTGTTTTAGTATTATTATGAGTTAATTTGAGCCACGGATATGTGAGTTTGTTAGTTGGATTGACTTGAGTAACGGAGGGGTAGAAGAGGGAAGAATCCAGAAGTGTTAATTGGGAGTTTATAGTAATAGGATTTAAGCTTGGGATGAGTAAAGGGGGTATGGAGGAGGGAAGAGTCTGTGGAAAGGGTTAGGGAGATCATATTACCAGGAGGGGTTTTGGATGAGATAAATGAGGGAGAATTTAGTAGGGAGATCATGTTTGTAAACTGAGGTTTGGGTGAGTTAGATGTGGAAGAGGAGGGAAGAGCTTAGGCAGGGTTATTTAGGAGTTGAAAGTAGTAGAATGTATTTGGGGTGAGTCAGAGTGGGAATGGAGGATAGATTGATAGAGACATGATATATGGTGATGGGTAGACAAAGTAAAGCTTACAAGAGAGTAAAAATATATTTGTTATTTATAATTGTGTATTTATAATTTGAATTTTATTTATAGATTCATTTTAATTTAATTTTTTCTCTAGTACAGTCGGACTAGAGTAATAAATTAATAGATATGTAAGTACATAGTAAGGTAATATATGTCCAAGCAATATAATAATGGGTATAAATAATAAGAAAAGTAGTATTGTATACACACAAACTTTCAAGATTTGTAATATTTGAAGTTAATTAATAAGCATACTTTTCTAACATTTATTTATCTTTACTCAATTTTTGAATAGCCAAATACCTATGATAATTAACATTTGATCAGTGTGATATAAAATGAGAGCAGGGATTCATAAGTATCTAATATAACAACTTATCTAGGGGCTATGCAATGACCTATGAACATGTTAAGCCTAGAATAACATAAACATTTATTACATTTATATACACACACACACACATACATGAATACACACACATATATGTATATACATATTTAAACCGTGAGTAAATATACATTAGTTAAACAGGTTTAAAGAGTATGTGTGTGATTTATTGGTATGACATAGTAGCAATACATATTTTCTAAAGAACTATATATAACTAGAATATACACATAATCAGATAAAAAATATTTTTCAACACAGGCATATGCAGTCCATAGCTGTTTGAATATGGTGGTTATGAAGGAAAGATTCAATTCTTGAGTAGTCTTCTGAAGACAAGATAGTTATCTGTAGATCTTATAGTTCGGGGTAATGAATTCCATAGTTTGGCTGCTTGAACGGAGAAGGATGTACCACCTATAATCTTTTTCTTGTATGGTCTTGTTCTAAGGCGGGGTGCCAATCTTGAACGGGGGTTTCTCTGTTGAATGTATTTGGTTATTTTGTTTCTGATAAAAAGCGGTCCTGTTCCATGTATAGCTTTGTGGGGTGGTACAAAGCAGCTGCAAGGTGCATCTTCTGGCAGCGGGTAACCAGTGCTCTCAAGGCAGGGTAGATGTGGGCTTGTGGCTTTAAATGTAATAGTAGCCTGGCTGCGGAGTTCTTTATACGTTGTAGTTTTTTTCATAATAGATAGAGATGATGCATGGTAGAGGCCATTGGCATAATCTAGTTTGGATAGTACAAACAAGATAGTAGCCTGCACCTTGTGTGGAAATCCGAGGTGGGGGAAGATGTGTCGTAGAGTCTTCAAGATGATGAAGCTTGTTCGTGCTAATTTTCCACTTGGGCATTCATTGTTTTCTTGGAGTCCATGGTGATTCCAAAGTTTATAACTTCCTTGGATAATTGAGGAGGTTGTCCGAGATCATCAGGCCAGGCACACAGTGGGACATCATTTTTACACTCACCACATACGAGTATTTCTGTTTTGGAGGCATTTAGTTTGAGATGGCTCTAACTCATCCACTGATCAACTGCTCTGAGGCAACTGAAGATTAGTGAGTTTTCGATGTTTTTGGGGCATTTAAGTAGATATTTGTTTGTCATCTGCATAGTTGTAGCATGTGAGATGGAAATCATTGATCGGTTCTGGTAATGATATCATGTAGATGTTGAAAAGCAAAGGTGAGATGATTGATCCTTGGGGCTTCCCTGCTTTTGCGAGGTAGGGTTTGGACGAGAAGGGGGGAAGAGTAGATGATATTAGTTCTTTTTTTAAGGTAGCATGTGATCCAGTCGAAAGCAGTCCCTTCTATGCCAGCTTTGTGGAGTCTTTGAATTAGGGTGTCATGGTCGACCGTATCAAAGGCAGCCGAGAGGTCCAAGAGAAGTAGTGCAGCAACTCCGTTGCGGTCGACTGTGTTTTTAAGATCATTCCAGATTGCTATGAGTACCGATTCAGTGCCTCCTCCTGGGCGGAATCCAGTTTGGTAGTCTGAAAGTATAGAAATGTCTTCAATGAACTGTGTCATCTGGGTGAATGCTGCTCTTTCTATCAGTTTGCCCAGGAAAGGTCCATTTGTGATTGGTCTGTAGTTGTTGGGGTCTTGCAGGTCTAGGTTTGTTCTCTTTAATAACAGTCATATGTATGCCTTTTTCAGGTCTACTGGATTGACAGATTGATAGCTCTTTCTCGATTCTGTGGGTGGTGGTGCATGGCCGTTCTTAGTTGGTGGAGCGATTTGTCTGGTTAATTCCGATAACGAACGAGACTCCTCCATGCTAACTAGTTACGCGACCCCCAGCGAACGTATTTGTAAGACGTATGTCGGTGGTTCCTTCTTTACTCACATTTTAGTCCGTTTTCGATCATGGTTACGCTGTGTTAGGAGCGCGAACCCGGAAGTGTATTTATTTCCGGGTTCGGCTGCGCGCGAGCAGCGTACTCGCAAGGCGTCCTTACTGTCAGACGCTGGAGCCATAAAATAAATAATTTTCGGAATAACGAGGTGGGTTTTTGAAATGACGAACTTTTAAGGATTGCAGAAGGTGAAGGATAGGATTTGAGTCTTTAATTAATACAACAACCGCTTTTTTGACCTTGTGAGACTTATACTGATTTGGCATATAATAACTTTGAATGATGATGAGCTACGAAGCATGTACTGTAGATTACATATTAAATACTATTCAAGTAATTCTTTCTTTTTATACTGACAGTTATGGGAACACTACTGGAGTGTTGGATGAAAACTTTGGAATATAAGAATTTACAAATTGTAGTAGAGATGATTAGTGCCTGATTTAAGAAGGTATTTTATTATCGTATTATTTGAATTTGGACACTTTGGTGTACTCACTGGGGGCTTGTAGCTTGTTAATAGATTTGCTAATGTTGGTGTCTTTACTTTTAGGAAGTTAGTTGGAGATTGTTGGTGGCTTGGTGTTAATTTTCAATCACTAGGACTTTGGGTTTGGTTTCTTTCCTTTTTTCTCATCACTCATTCTGGTGATACCATGTAATTTTCACCTCCCTTGGGTAATTTTGGAGTGTGTTTGCACATCATAGTGGACGATTGAGCATTTTGGTTTCAACTCATTTTGTCATATGTACTCTATGATTTCTAGCCCTGAAGAAGTCATAAGGGATTCATCATTTCCCAAGACGAAACACGTGTTGGCTGGAAGGAACATAATCTGTGGATTACAGACTGTATATAAGTGAATGAGATTTGGAATAAAGACTTTGGATTCATCATTCAACTTGACTGGCTAATTCCAGGATCATTATGATACATTTGGACTGATGTATTGAAGTTGAAAGTTTTTTGTGAAGTGTTCACTTTATATTCGTGACTTTGTGTTTTCTTTTGTTTTTATATATATCTAGAAGGGACCCTCACTATATTTAATTTTGTAGTTAGAGGTGTCTTTCCTCTGAGGGTAGGGTGTTTCCCTATTGAGGTTCCCTGCCATTTACTAGGGTTAGTTCATTACCCGTAGCACCATTTATCCTTAGTTTCACACCCTGCTTCGTTGTTGTACTACTGGAAAAGCTCCTGTAGTTAAAGAGTTGTTGAGGATTCTTCTTACAGGTGTGGCAGCAGATGTAGATAAAAGAATGTTTTTAAAGATGTGTGGTGGGCAAGGGTCAGAAGGGCAACCGGAAGGTCTGCTTGCTTTGACCAAATCCATAAATTCACCTTGTGATATTTGTCTGAAGGACTGTAGAGGCTGGGTTGGTTTATTCTTAGAGGGTATTTTAGGAAAGGGGTTGGTGCTAATGGCTTTCTTATGTTTTAAATAGGAGTCCAATGTGTCTGCCATGGTTGTGTATTGAGTTGCCAGTTTGTTTGTGAAATCTTGAGCAGTGGGATGACATCCTTCCATGCATGTAGGTTTTCGAAATTAATTGAGAATTTTATAAAATTCTTTGGTTGCAGATTTAGCATTTTGAATTATGTCTGAGTAGTATCTTTTTTAGCTTTTTTGATTGATGATTTGTATATTCTGTTAAGTTTGTGTAGCTGCAGTTTGTCTTGACTGTTTGTTTTGAGCCAGGTCCTCTTTAACTTTCTGATTTGTTGCTTTATCTTTTTAAGTTCTGTGTTTCTCCAAGGTGTTGGTTTTCCTTTGTCCTGTTTAGTTTTTCTGAGTGGTATTAGGATATCAAAAGCTTCCTGTAGCAACTCATAAAGTTTTGAAACAGAATTAATTGTATCTAGATATGTGTTGGCTGTTAGTTGTGTTTCTAAGTCCTCAAAATTGAGCTTGCTCCAAGGTCAATAGGTGCATGTATGTAAGTTGTTATGGGGTGTGTTGATTTGTGCTGTTTTATGTCAGAAAGTTATCAAATGGTGGTCTGACCATGTGATTGGTGTGATGCTATGAACGGTAACTAGTTCAGGCTTAGCAAAAATGACATCTAGGATGTGTCAAGTGATGTGTGTGGGATTGTGTACAATCTGATGTAGGTTCAATGCAACTAGGCCAGTGGTGATAGCTTTTGGATGGGGCCTATTGGGTTTGTCGAACCATATGTCTAGGTCCCAAAGAATGCATAGTGTAGGAAGTTGTCTCTGTATATACTATCTAAAAGTGAGAGATAGTGTGCACAGAGTGCAGGGGTTCCCCTTAGAGGTTGATAGTGGCAGAATTAGATAATACAATTGCTCTATTTTGTGGTAGTGTGGTTGAGCAGTAGGCTTATCAGAGGGTAGTGTTAAGCATTTGTTGTACACCCACAGGCAATAAATGAGAACACACATTGAAAGCCTTGACCTTCAGGCCAGTAGGTTTTTATACAGAAAAATATTGTTTTTTAAATTTGTTTTAGAACCACAAGAGTCAAGTTTTAGGTAAGTACATACATTGTAAGGTACTTCACACAGGTAAGTATAGATCTTTGATTTAAAACAGTAGTACACACAGTTTTGGTAAAAATGGCAAATCGCTTTTTTTAAAGTGGACACTGCAAAAATCAACAGTTCGTGGGGAAGGTAAGTATTGGTTAGTTTTTCAGGTAAGTAAAGCACTTACAAGTTCAGTTTACTGGGCATAGGCAGCAGACTGTTGGGGGTTAAAGGCAACCCCAAAGCCACAGCACCAACAACACAGGGCCGGTCAGGTGCAGAGGTCAAAGGAGGGCCCAAATAACATAGGCGCCTATGGAGAACAGGGGTGCTCTGGTTCCAGTCTGCTAGTAGGTAAGTACCTGCGTCCACTGGGAGCAGACCCAGGGGGGTTTTGTAGAGCACTGGGGGGACACGCACAAGCACACAAAACACACCCTCGGCGGCCCGGTGCAGTGTGCAAATTAGGTGTCGGGTTTGTCGTAGAAGACAATGGGGGGACCCGGGAGTCACTCTGGCGATACAGACAGGGCACAGGGAGGCTTCTCGGGCCAGCCACCGAGTGGGCTAGGATGAGGGCCGCCTGCTGGTCACTCCTGCACTGGTAGGTGGTTCCTCTCGGTCCTGTGGGCTGCGGGTGCAGTGCTTGGTCAAGGTGTTGGGTTCCTTTACCAGGCAGTCGCGGTCAGGGGAAGCCTCTGGATCCTCTCTGCAGGTTTCGCTGTGGGGGTGCAGGGAGGTAGACTCATGGTATCCACATCGTTGGAGTCGCCTGGGAGTCCTCTCTGCGGTGTTGGTTGTCCTGAACTCGAACCGGGAGCGTCGGGTGCAGAGTGTGAAGACTCACGTTTCTGGCGGGAAGTTAGAGTCTCTTTAAAGTTGCTAGCTTTGTTGTTGTTCCTGGACAGAGCTGCTGTCCTCTGGAGGTTCTTGGTCGTTTAGGTGCAGGGCAGTCCTCTGAGTCCTCAGAGGTCGCTGGTCCCACTGGATGCGTCGCTGTGCAGGTTCTTTGAGTCTGGAGACAGGCCGGTAGGGCTGGGGCCAAGTCTGTTGTCGTCTCCATCGTCTCTGCGGGGCTTTCAGGGCAGCAGTTCTTCTTCTTTCTTCAGGTTGCAGGAACTGGTTTCCAGAGTTCAGGGTCACCCCTAAATGCTCAATTTAGGGATCTGGGGGCGGTAGCCAATGGCTACTGTCCTTGAGGGTGGTGACACCGTCTTTGTGCCTCCTCCCTGTGGAGAGGGGGGCACATCCCTAATCCTATTGGGGGAAATCCTCCAAAGCAAGATGGAGGATTTTCCAAGGCAGGGGTCATCTCAGCTCAGGACACATTAGGGGCTGTCCTGGCTGGAGGGTGACTCCTCCTTGTTTTTCTCATTATCTCCTCCGGACTTGCCGCCAAAAGTGGGGGCTGTGTCCCGGGGGCGGGCATCTCTGCTAGCTGGAGTGCCTTGGGGCATTGTAACACGAAGCCTGAGCCTTTGAGTCTCACTGCTAGGTGTTGCAGTTCCTGCAGAGGGGAGGTGTGAAGCAGCTCCCCCCAGTGCAGGCTTTGCTTCTGACCTCAGGGAGCACAAAGGCTCTCACCCCAGGGGATCAGAAACTTGTCAGTGGCAGGCTGGCACAGACCAGTCAATCCTGCACTGAAGGATTGGGTAAAATATAGGGAGCATCTCTAAGATGCCCTCTGTGTGCATTTTTTTTAAAATAAATCCAGCACTGGCATCAGTGTGGGTTTATTATTCTGAGAAGTTTGATACCAAACTTCCCAGTATTCAGTATAGCCATTATGGAGCTGTGGAGTTCGTTTTGACAAACTCCCAGATCATATACTTAATATGGCCACAGTGTACTTACAATATATAAGAATGGACTTAGACACTGTAGGGGCATATTACTTATGCACCTATGCCTTCACCTGTGGTATAGTGCACCCTGCTTTAGGGCTTTAAGGCCTGCTAGAGGGGTGACTTACCTAGGCCACAGGCAGTATTTTGGGTGCATGGCCACCGGTAGCACTGGGACTTATCTGTGTGCCAGGGGTGTGTCAATTGTGGAAACAATGGTACATTTTTAGTGAAAGAACATTGGTGCTGGGGCCTGGTTAGCAGGGTCCCAGCCACTTCTTTGTCAAGTCAGCATCAATATCAGGCAATAAGTGTGGGGGGGAGGCTAACTGCAACAGGGAGCCATTTTCCTACACATAGGTTTGAGTATAATGTAATAAGGTTTGAGACTGTATCTAGAAAAGTGTCTGGGAATATTGAGTTGTTAGGTGGAGGTCTGTAAAGGAGGAGAAAGTTACAGAAGGAAGTTGGAGTAGGGTGGCATCTGGTGAGGAGGGCTTCAAAACCTTGTATGGAAATAATGTCTGTTTTACTGAGATTTATTGCCTGTTTGAATATGATAGGTAGTCAACATCCTCTCTTGCCTATACGGTTTTGTGTGATGGTTTGATAGTTCAGAGGAAGGGCTTCATGCAACACTGGGGCTATGTCATCTCCCAACCATGATTCTGTTATGAATAGTAAGTCAGGTTGTGTGTCTGTGAGCAGGTCGTAGATGTGGTGCTTGTTTTTTTTTTAGAGTGACCGAGCATTTCTGAGCTGGCAGTTTAGAAAAAGTGTGTTAGTGGCGGTGTTGTTTTGTTTAGGAGAAGGGTGAGCAGTATATTTTGAGCTTGTAGCAGGTGTCTTGTTAGTTACGATAACTGTGTGAGGGTCACAATAGTCTTGTTTTTCAATATAGTGTTCCTCTTCCAGCAGGTTTAGGAGGCATTTTGTTGGGTCTGTGTGTGTGGGTGGTGGACTTGGTGGCTGAGAGAGACATGAAGAGTGTACTGTTTTTGTAGGGTAGCCTTATGTAATAGAGAAGGGGATGCAAAGTTGTTAAGAGTGGCATGTTTATTTTGTTTGCGTCTGTTTATTGTGGAAGGAGTATGGGTAGGGGTGGTGGAGGAGCATGTGGATCATGATGTAAGGCTCTAAATTGTGCAATAGATGAGAGGCGGGTGAATGAATGTTGCTGTGTTGGGTGCTTGTGGTAGATGTTTGTGAAGAGTGAGAATGTAGGGGTAAAGATTGGACGGGATTTGTATTCTTTGTGTAGTCATGAGGGTGGAAGTGGGGTAATGAAAGTTTGTGTTGATTTGATGTGCTGATATGTGTGTTCTGTATTGTTTTTGTGGAATAGTGAGAGGGGATAGTGATGTGGTTTTCGGTGAGGGATTTGTATGTGAGTTAGTGCTGGTGAGTGGAATTAGAGTATTACAGGAGGTGTTGATGTGTTTTGGGGATCAATGTATGAGGTGTGTCAGAGGGGATGGATGTGTGTCCGGGGAGTTTGTGTTAGTTGTGATGACTGGAAGAGGTAATAATGTGTGGTGAGTGGAGTGTGAGGATTGTATGGTTGTGTGTAATTGGTGAAGAGAGGGGAAGGGTGTTTGTAGATGGTATGTTGGAAGGCTGGGTTCAGGAATTGTCAAGATGAAAGGTAGTCTGTATGGAGAAAATAGAGGATAGTGTTGTTGGTTTGTATGAACAGGGAGTGTGTATCTGGAAGGCTGAAAGTAATGTATAATGTGGTTTTGTGTTGTGTGGGTGATGGCAGGTTGTGTTAGTGGGAGTGGACAGAGTAGTGTTTGCTGAAAGAATGAAGGTGTTTTACTGTTGTAGTGGATAGGTGTTGTATATGGGGTATCATGTTGGATGATGGGGCATTGCAATCTGTATGAGGTCAGTTTGTGATGCAGGAGTTGGATGTCTTTGCAGATAATGTGTTTGCATGTTGATGTGTAGGGAGTAAGTTCCTTTCTGATAAATGGGAAATTGGGCATCATTTCTGGCCCTAGGACCGACCAGGCCCAAACAGGCAGCTGCCTTTGTCCTCTTCGCCCCGTAACTGAGACACCCTGAGCAATAGGCTTAAATAGCCCTACTGGCCAATAGAAACCTAGTCCTAACCCTAACCAATCAGATTTGTAACCCTAATTCAAACAACAAATGGGAGCCCAGGTCCTAATCACCAATCATACCCCTAATCCTAACAACCAATCACAACCCCAACCCTAGAACCAGGAACCAATCAGAATCTCAGCCCCACTACCAATCACAAGCCCAACCCTAAAAACCAGGAACCAATCAAATCTCAGCCCTACTACCAATCACAAGCCCAACCCTAAAAACCAGGAACCAATCAGAATCTCAGCCCTACTACCAATCACAAGCCCAACCCTGAAAACCAGAAACCAATCAGAATCTCAGCCCTACTACCAATCACAAGCCCAACCCTAAAAACCAGGAACCAATCAGAATCTCAGCCCTACTACCAATCACAAGCCCAACCCTAAAAACCAGGAACCAATTAGAACCAATCAGAATCTCAGCCCTACTACCAATCACAAGCCCAACCCTAAAAACCAGGAACCAATCAGAATCTCAGCCCTACACCAATCACAAGCCCAACTCTAATCCCTAAGCCAATAGAAAGACCAGCCCCCAACAACCTATCACAACACCATATGCAACAACCAATAGAAACTTATATAAGGGCCAAGTTAACTGAAGCCCAGTCCCTGCGGGAAGGGAGGAGGGAGCTGCTGCTCTATTCAGAATCTCCTTGGATAGAGACAGGCTGAATCCACACTTCCAAGCTAGCAGAGCCTACTTTCCAGGTAAGGGAGAGATTGTAAGAAAAACACTGAAATACAGCTTGTCGCGCACTCTAATATGTGGCTTTTTTAAGGAAAAAACAGGATGCAGACAGTTTCTGAACACAATTTAAATCACAGAAATAGATTAAGCAGTCTCCTAAACACACTCTGGAAGATGTATATAGCCTTTTTACTTAGAAAAGAGGGGTGGGGGGCTTTAAGCAGTCTTCTGCCACAAACTAGGAAGGAAATTGCAAACAGTCACAGCTAAAAAAAACAGCACTTTAAAAGGCTAAGCTGCCTGAAACACAGAGAGTCTACAGTAAACAAGCACGGGTAGCAGTAAAAAGCACTCTTAAGCAAATAATAAGATTTCCCAAAAAAGTCTGAGGTTCCTTACCTAGGTCTCTTACGAATCCTTGTTCACTGGGCTGTATTAGGGCACAGGGAAAACGCTGTTCTCACAAAATGGAGGTGGCTGTCTTTGGTTCCCTCCACAAACTTAAGGGGCCAGAGCAGGTGGGGAGGAGGGCTCAGGTTGCCTGGGACTCAGAAAGGCAGTCAGCTAGGCCCAGCCCCTGTGGGAAGGGAGGAGGGAGATGCTGCTCTATTCAGAATCCCTATGGATACAGACAGGCTGAATCCACACTTCCAAGCTACCAGAGTCTACTTTACACAGAAATGCATGTAATATAAGCACTGTTCATAATAATCATAATATAGATATCAGTTTAATAATATGCCTGAGATCATTATAGTATATCACATCCATCAATGCAAAAGCACACTGGGTGGATGCACAAAATGACGACCAGCCAAATGGTCAAACAGCAAGCAAGGAGGCATGGGGAACAAAGAACACATGCAAGCGTATATCAAAGGCACACTGGCTGGATGTACAAATTGGCCGCCATCCACATGGTCCTACAAACAGCAGCGAACAAGGAGGCTAGGGGAACAAAGAACACATGTAAGCCTATGGCAAAAGCACACTGGTTGAATGTACAAAATGGCCGCCAGCTACACAGTCAAACAGCAGCGAGCAAAGAGGCTTGGGGAAAAAAGAGCACATGCAAGCCTATTGTAAAAGCGCACTGGTTCAATGCACAAAATGGCTGCCAACCACATGGTCAAACAACAACAGCGAGCAAGGAGGCATAGGGAAAAAAAGAACATATGCAAGCACACTGACTGGCTGCACAAAATGCCCACCAGCCACTTAGTCAAACAACAACAAGGAGGCAGGGAGAACAAATTACACATTCAGGTCTATGGACACAGACTGCACAGAATGGCCGCTGGACACATGGCATGGAGAACAAAGACAAATGGTGGCCAAAGACGAACACACTCACGCACACTGACCAAAAAATGTATTATTTCAGCAATGAGAAACACGAAAATTAACTGAGCTATAAACATTTACAACAATACACTTTTTTCAGGAAAAAACATGAACTACAAACACTAGCCAACATTTTAAATGTAATCCAATGCCAGCCTTGCCCTAAATTATGTTCTAAAAACATATACCGCAGAAACATTTCTTTCATGCCCTGATGACTAGTACTGGGCCTTCTGGCTGGATGGCCGGTTGGAAGACTAGGCCACACAGTAAAATAAATGAATATTGCAAATGTAACAAACATGGAGAAAAGGTACTGAACTGTGCAACATTTTCCCTTTACAAAAGGTGAAAAATGAAATGCAAAAAAATAACTAGGCCCCCTACTTAAACTCCAGGCCACCCACTACAATGAAATTTGAAAATCAAACAAAAGTACAAAGAAATACTGGTGTATGCTCAGCCAAACAACACCCTTATACAATAGTTTTTTAACTTGTGTGATATCACAAAAACAAAGTCTTGAAATCTAAAGATATCCAGCAGAAAAGAGAGTGATCCTTCCACCTTGAAATCTAAGTGAAAAGTGACCAGGAGATGGACAAAGCACTGGGAGTAGTCTGCCGGACAGGAACAGGAAGTTGAAGTCTCAGGGGCACTTCCTTCCTGTTGGGAAAAAAAGGTTACCCAAAAAAAAAAAAAACTTTTCGCACTGAAAACCAGCTTGAACTGTCCGTTGGAGAAGAAAACCTACTCAAATGTCTTTTTGAGTAGATTTAGCTGCTTCTCAAGTTGAAAATCTGCACAAGGTTCGTTCTCCAGCAGCACTATATTGGCACGGTAGTGGCCGTAAATTCTCATGCATACCTGCGGCCTGAGACTATTGTGGCGGGAGCGCCAAAAATAAATCTCATGCATGCAAGCGGAAACAGAATTCATGAACATTGCGGAGTGCCTAAATTCCGAAAACTCCATGAGTGGAGCACCAGGGCCTACTTTTCTTTCCCTATCTTAATCTCTCCCACCCTCTCCTCTCCTTACACCTCTTCATGATCTTTCTAACCTTGCCACTTAATCCTCAATCCCTTCCTGTCTTTTTACGGTTGAGCCTGCAATAGCATGTGCTAGTGCATGTGTCTTGCTTGGGAGAATCTATTGTTAAATAAAAAGGGCTTGGAGCCTGCCATTGTTTACCATTTGTTGGCTTTCATGGCAGTCTTCTTTAAAGCGTTGTAATTTGTCACTGCAGGCCAAGCATCATTTCCACTCATGTCTGGGGAGCAGGGACCAAGCACTGATTGATTCAATTTAATCAGTGCCCATCCGCAGGTCCCGATGTGATTGAGGTACATCTTTTTAACATCTAAAGCCCTGTAAACACAGGATGTGTGACTGGCAAAAACATGGCAGCAAGACAAACAAAATTAAAAAGTTTTATTTTCTACAGTTAACGCTATTCTTTTATTTTAGCAAGTCTTCTTTTCTCACTTTGTACTCATGTTTTGGATCGTGGGCACTGGTCAGAAAAGATGATGATTTTCTTGCTCTAAATATTGCAAAGCGACATTGTTTCTTTCTTGGGTATGATTTTCGAAATTATGCTTATTACACATAATTATACACTAAATCCCAATCTACTCCACCGCACCCCACCCCAGTCCACTCCAATCCACCCCACCTCACCTCACCTCACACCAGTCCGCCACACTCAATCCAGTGGACTCCAAATCAACCCAGTCCAGCCTACTTAAAACCAAACCACTCACCCAATCCACTCCAATCTACCACACACCAGTCTTCCCAGCGAACCCCACTCCAGTCTGCCCCACACCAATCCAAAACAATAAACGCTTCTCCAATAAAAAACAATCTGCCTGTGCCAATACCAAACAATGTGCTCCACTCCAATCTAAAACAATCTGCCCATCTTCAGTCCAAATAATCTGCTCCACTCCAACCCAAAACAATCTGGCCCACTCCAATCTGCCATACTCCAATACCAAACAGTCTGGCCCAGTCCAGTGTGCGCCACTCCACTCCAGAACAATCTGTCCCACTCTAATCTGTGCCACACCAATCCAAAACAATCTGCCCCACTCCAATCCAACACAATGTGTTGCACTCCAATCTGCCCCACTCAAGTCCAAAACAATCTGCTCTACTCCCATCCTAAACAATCTGCCCCACTCCAATCCTAAACAATCAGCACCATTCCAGTCTGGAAGAAATCTGCCTCACTCCAATCTAAAACAACGTGCCTCCCTCCAGTCCAAAACAACCTGTTCACTCCAATCTACCCTACTCTAGTCCACCCTTTCCAGTCTGCCTCACTCTAATCCAAAAGAATCTCCGCCCTCCAGTCCAAAAACTCTGCTCCCTTCCAATCCATAAAAGTCCACCCGACTCCAATCCTAAACAATCTGCCCCACTCCAATCCAAAACAATCTGCCTCACTCCAGTCCCAAAAAATCTGCCTCACTTCGATCTGCCCTACTGCAATCCAAAACAATCTGCCATACTGCAATCTGCCCCACTCCAATCCAAAACAATATACCCCACTCCAATCCATAACAGTTTGCTCCACTCCAATCTACTGGCTGCAATCCAAAGTAATCTGCCTCACTCATCTGCCCCACTCCAGTTTGCCCCTCTCCAATCAAAAACAATCTGCTGCACTCCAATCCAAAACACTCTGCCCCATTGCAATCTGCTCCACTCCAATCCAAAACAATCTGCCCCACTCCAGTCTGCCGCACTCTGATCCCAAACAATGTGCCCCACGCTAATAGAAAACAATATGCCCTGCACAAATCCCAAACAATCTGACCCACACCAATCTGAAACAGTGTGTCCCTCTCAAATCTGTCACTATCCAATCTCCTCCATTCAGTCCAAACTAATCTTCCCCACTCCAATCCAAAATAATCTGCTTTACTCCAATCCAAAACTATCTGCCTCACTCAAATCTGCCCCACTCCATTCCAAAACAATCTGCCCCACTCCAGTCTACCTCACTCAAATCCAAAACAATCTGCCCCATTTCACTATGCCCCACTCCAAACCAAAATCCGCCCTACTCCGGTGTGCCCCATTCCAATCCAAAACAATGTGCTCCGCTACAATCTGCCCTGCTCCAGTCCAAAATAATCGTCCCCACACCAGTTCAAAACAATCTGCCCCACTCCTGTCTACCCCAAGTCACTGCAGATCAATCTACCCCACTCCAATCTAAAACATTCTGCCCAGCTCCAATCTGCCTCACTCCAATCTAAAATAAAATCTTCCTTCTCCAGTCTACCCCACTCCAGTCCAGTGTCCCCAACTCTAATCAATCCCACTCCAATCCATTCAACTCGTTCAACGCCAATACAGTGCACCCCATTTCATCCCACTCCAGTCCACAATCCACCCCATTACCAATCCAATGCAGCCCTTTCAAATCTAGCCCACTCCAATCTAGTTGATCTCACACCAATCCACCCCACTTCATCCAAAATCACTCCAATCCACCCCACCCCAGGCCAGTCCAACCCAAATCAATCCAACCCACTCCAATCCAGTCCAGCGCAATCCACCCACTCAAGTCCAATCCACTGCACACCAATCCAACCCTCTCCACTGCAGTCCAGCCCACTCAAATCCAGTCTAACCCAATCCTCCCACACAAATCGATTCCACCCCATTCCAGTACATTCCACAACACTCCAATCCACCCAGCCGCTTTAATCCATCCCACTTCAATTAACTTTAATCCACTTTACGCCATTCCAATCCACCCCACCCCAATCCATCCCACTCCAATCCATTTCTTCCCAATATACCCACTCAAATCGATTCCACCTCATTCCAATACAATCCACCCCATTCCAATCCAGTCCACTGCAACCCTTCCTCTCCCTGCAATTCACCCGCCTGACTCCAATCCAACACACTCCAATTCACTTTAATCCACCCTCTCAAATCCAATCCAGTCTACCTTAATCCAGCCAATTTAATTCCAATCCACCCCACTCAACTCCAGTGCAATCCACCCCACTCAAATCCAGTCCACTTCACCCCACTCCAGTCCATACCAATCCCACTTCTATCCACCCTACCCCAATTCACCCCAGTCCAATCCACCCCAGTTCATCCCAATCCAATCTACCCCTCTTAATCCAATCCACCCCATTGCAATCCAGTACACTCCAATCCACCCCACTCAATCAGGTTTCCCCATTCAGTTGACCCCATTCCAATCCACCCCATCCATTCCACTCCACCCCAATCCAATCCACCCTGCTCCTCTCCAATCTACCACCCTCCACTCAATCCCACTTCAATCCAATCTACTCCAATCCACCCGCTCTACCCCAGTCCAGTTCACTCCATTCCAGTACATCCATCCCATCCCACTCAAATCCAGTTCACTCCATCCCACCCACTTTAATTTATCCCACTCTAGTCCAATTCACCGCACTCTGGTCCAGTCCACCCCATTCTAGTCCAATATATTCCATCTCACTCCAGTCCAATCTAATTCATGCCACTCCACCTCACTCCAGTTCACCCAACACCAAACCACCCCATTCCATTCCATTCCAATCCACTCCCACTACAATCCACACCAGTCCACCCCATCCCAATCCAGTCCACCCCAATCCAATCTACCCCTCTTAATCCAATCCACCCCATCCTAATCCTATCCACCCCACTCAACCCAATCGAGCCCACTCCAATCGACCCCATTCTAATCCTCCCCATCCATTCCATTCCAATCTATCCTGCTCCTCTCCAATCTACCACCCTCCACTCAACCCCACTTCAATCCAATCTACTCCAATCCACCCCGCTCTACCCCAGTCCAGTCCACTCCAGGTCACTTCAGGCCACTCCAATTAAATTCACTCTATCCCACCCACTCTAATTTACCCCCCTCTAGTCCAGTCCACCCCCCTCTAGTCCAATCTATCCCATTCTAGTTCAATATATTCCATCCCACTCCAGTCCAATATAATTCATGCCCCTTCACCTCACTCTAGTTCACCCCATTACATTCCAATACAATCCACACAACCCCAGTCCTAAATCACCCTACTCAAATCCACCCCACTCCAGCTCAATCTAATCCATCCACCTTTAGCCCAATCTAATCCACTCCACCTCACTCCAAACCACCCCATTTGATTCCTACCCACCCCAGTCCTATCACTCCAATTTATTCCACCCACCCCATTCCAATCTGATCCGCCCCACTCCGATCCACCCCAATCTACTTTATCCTATTTCAATCCACCCCATCCATTCCACCACACTCCACCCAATCCATCCCAATCTACCACAATCCAATCCATCCCGTTCTACTCCAGTCCAATCTACCAGACTACCTCAATCCACTCCAACCCACTCCACTCTACACCACACAACTCTATGCCACTGAACTCTACTCTACTCTATGCCACTGAACTCTACTCTACTCTATGCCACTGAACTCTACTCCACTCTACGACACTCTAGTCCCCCACTCCACTCTGCGACACTCTGCACTAACAATTCCACGCTACAGTACTACTTCCCCACTCCACTCTGACACTCTATGCCAGTAACTTTTAGCCATGCTGAACAGCAACAACACTGGTGTACAACATGGCAACAATACATTGCCAAGCCAATAGTTCTTGTATGGGTGAGACCTATTGATGTTGTCAATGCTTGTTTTACCTTTTGCTCTCTCTCCCACCTTCTTTATCACCTGTTCTCTTCTCTCTTGTATGTCCTACTCTTCTCACTCCCATCTCAATTTAATCTCCCAACCCTCACTATCCCCTTCATCCGTTCCTCTTTCACATCTGTTTCTTTGCTTCTTTTTCATCTCCTCCCTTCTTGTTTATGCTCCTTTCCCCTCTCTATGCCTTTTAACTGTTATTATCACCTTTTTTTTATCTTCAAGATTTCTAGCTTTTTTCCCCTACTTATTACCTTTAAATCTCTTCTTTTCTTTTTCCATTGAATTCCCCTTATTTCTCATTAATCCCACTTTCCACCTGAACCCCTAGTGCTCGTCCTCCATTGTGGCTTCATCCTTCCCAATGCAGAATTGGAGGGATAGATAAGGCTGTTTATTCAGATTCGGATTTGTGTGTTTTCATATCTTTGGAGTTAGGTAAGATATATAATTACCATTCATGGAAAACTTGGCTTGCCCTTCATGAGTTCAATGAGGTACTGTAACTTTCACATAGTCAATTGACCAGACATTTTCAGCAGTGCGATTTGTAGCTGTATCATAAATCCACAGAACGTTGCATTGATGTAACACAAGAAGTGGCACACAACAACAGAAACTTATTTCATTCTGCTGTAACTTCTGAATCAAACCAACTGGAAGATACTGTGTTCTCTGTGTGCAGAATGTGACTAGAAAGCAGTTAAGGGCTGCCAGAGAGACCAGTGGCAAACCTTCAACATCAGTTTTTTATTAGCTTGAGTATAGCAGCACGAAAGCGCTGCTTTTCCGCTGGGTTATCATCTACCTGGGCTTTTAATCACGCTCACCTCATGCCCATCACTTTCACTCGTTCGTGGGCTTGCCTTTCAAAAATGCTTTGTTATCATTGGTCAATGCTTTACATTTGTCCCTTCTCAGGGCAGTTTGTTACTGCCTTGGCTTTCGCCCTGTTACATGTATAATTGCACGTTTGCTGATATGTGTGACTGCAAGCAAACTTCTTTTTACTTTTGTGTCTCTCCTTCTTACTCATGCTCTTGGTGGCCGTGGCGCTTTGAATCAGCTCGCTTATGTCAAATAACGTTTTACTTATTTTCTGGCTGAGAAAGCCGTGCAAGCGCGGCTCATGGCGGAAAGCAAAAAAAGCCCACACTGCTAAGTTTAAGCGTTTTAATTTGCTTGGTGGGAGAACCCTTTAACCGTTTTCAATTTTCTCTAAAAGGTTGCTTTACAAGAGGGTGGGGGTAGGCATTTGGGCTTCTTGTTGGGCGTGTTTAAGCAGGGTGTTGTTGTCTCTCAAAGCATTGTTTGCCTTCTGCGACCATATAATTGCATCTGGACACGCTGATAGGATCAAAAATGTTTAAACTGCTATGGTTCCCTTCATGTCCTGGTGGGCGAATCTGTGTTTTAAAACATCTGGTTTATACCCTTAAAAGAACAAGCTATAAAAAATATCTATCCTATTATGGTAATCACTTCACTTTTTTTAATCTCATGGGTGTCCAACTTTGGCCCAAAAGGCCAATCGTTAAAAGCATGATTATATTCACCTAAAAACACATGCTTATTAAGCTCCTTCCACTACATTTAAAAACAAGCATAATCTGATTCTTTGTTTATTGGACTATATTTTCCACTCGCGACAAAAAACGACTCCCTTTTGCCAGCAAAGGAAAACATTAATTGCTGTTTTACTCACACATACTGTCCAAATCATGCAAAGACAGCATCTGCCTTCACGCTCCTGTCCTTTTTACATTGCAATTTTTGGTTTGGGCCCTGTAGGTGCACAGCATTTCTCTTCGTATTCATACACAAAGCTTTATTTTTCAGAAAAAATACCATTGCCACTTTGTGGTATGTTTTTTTTTTTTTGTTGAACCACTCCATAACATGGCATGTATTTCCAGGCCATCTCCTTGATGTGCTTCTCTCCCTGGCCTCCGTGTCGCTCTCCCTTACCCGTTTGCTTTTGTTCCCCTCTATGTTGTTGCTTGCCCGCCCTCCTCCCGCTGTTTATGTTCTGCTTGCTCCCATCCTCTGTCCATGTTGTTGCCTGCCCCATATGTTGTGGGTATTGTTGCTTTTTTTCTTTTATCATCATTCTGTCCCTTGTTAATCCATGGCAGTTATCCCACCAGATTCATGGCAACCGCCCAACGTGGTGTTAGAAACCAGGTGAGATTAGCACCATCCTGCTTTTTAATGTTATGAAATACCCACGACTACTGTGACCAGGTGACTAGACTCCTTTCTCCTGGACACAACATGTCCGTGTCTGGCATTTTGCGAAAGAGGAAGAAGCTAAATGGAAGTGCTTTAGTTATATGTAGGGCCACTGGAATTATGTGGAAGAAAAATACCAAATTATGAGGCAGGGTTGACCAATTTATTAACTAGAAAAGTTTAGTTATGAATTTACAATGCCATTAGCTCTAAATCATGCAAATTCAAGACCCATTATATTGCCAATGCCTGTATTGAATTGTTATAGATGTAGTTATGATCATGCAGCCTCATGTAGGTTAACCTGAATCAACACACACTCAGTAGATGGTGCAGGAGCTGCATAGGGGGCATACTTGGCTCATATGGGGAGAGGGTTGTTCTCCACCCCTCATCTTGTTGTACCTGTTCTTAGGTTCTGTGTGTGCCCTGGGCTTTTCTGAATGGCTTGCAACAGCTATTCCTCCTTACAGGGAAGAAGTAGGGGTAAAAGGGGCCTTCAGGAGATGCCACCTGTCAGCCCCATGCTCTCCTTAAGCCCGTGGTTATTCCTGCAGGAGGACTTGGTGATGTGAAGCGACATGTCTATACCGGGCTTTGCCAATGCTCAGAGCTGTTGCTGTGGATTCAACAGTAGATGTCTGGGAGATAAGGCTGGGGAAGCATAGACTGCAACCCTGTAGTGCAGAAGAGGGCGATAGTTGTGCTGGGCACTTTCGTGCAACTATTACCCTGCCACCTCGTCTCCTCTGGTTTCACCAGGTGTGATGTAGTTAGGCCTGGAATTTTGGGGTCCTGTGTGTGTGAACCGAGTTTTGCTAGGCCCAATACTTGTGGAGCTGATAATTTTGGGCCTGGATACACTGGGTTACTCAGAATCAGCTGGAACGGTATTAGCCCACCCATTCCCCCACCACCAGTGATATCTTTACGGGCCTAACCTTCTAACAAAACATTAATTACAGCTAACTTATTCCTCTCTGTCCCTTGATAATTGTTTGGGGGCTTTTTAATCTTCACCTGTGGCACATTTTTTCTATTTTCAGCACTTCTGGCTCCTCCTGCTCACCAGGGGGCTAGTTGGTGTTGGCGAGGCCAGCTATTCTACCATTGCCCCCACCATCATTGCTGACCTTTTTGTTTCTGACCAGCGCAGCCGCATGCTGACCATTTTCTACTTCGCTATCCCGGTGGGAAGGTGAGTGTTACTGAAGAGTTAATAGTGAAAAGGGGCAAGGTCTCTAAGAATAGTGGAGACCATGTTGTTGGTGTCTGGCTGCACAACTAGTCCCACTTATGGTCTTTCTTCATCTCACTTTCAGTGGCCTGGGATATATTGTGGGCTCACAAGTGAAGGCAGCCACCCAAGACTGGCACTGGGCTCTCCGGGTAAGTCTTCTAATATTGCAGATCCTGCCTCTTATTGTGTCACCTCCCTTGCAAATGGAGAGCTTTACAAGATTTTGAAGGTCATAAATAGGATAGGATAGGGTGCTTGAAATGTTTGAGGGTATCGGGTGAAAGTTTGGGGGTGTATGCAAGTAAGGTGAAAAATGTGGTAATGGAGGTTTTTCTTGCTGTATGCATTGAAAAACTCTACAAAGTCCCTTTTCATTTTAACCTTTAAGTTTCACTATCAAATTGGATAAAGCTACTGTCTACAGTAAACTGTGGCATCCACATTTAGTAGGCTTGTTTAATGAAGATAACCTTTTTCATGTTGGGTTCACCAATGTGAAACTTTCAAATTAAAATTATGAAAAAGCACTACTGTAGTGAACTGAGTTATGGCTGCCCTGCTCTTCGTTCATCATCTCTTGCCTGAGGCTGGCTAGACAGTCTTCCAGAGGTAATGGACTGATGAGTGCAGTCACATAAGTCCCTTTTAGCTAATCATATTCTTTTTCTTTTGTAGGTGACTCCTTCATTCGGAATCCTGGCTGTACTTTTATTGGTATTTGTAGTGAAGGAGCCGCCTAGGGGAGCAGTGGAGCGCAAAACTGACAGGATTCTTGTTCATACTTCCTGGTGGGCTGATGTTAAAGCTCTCATGAAAAAGTAAGTGAGTGCAAGCAGCAACAGTGACTACTATATTTGTGCGTGTGTTTGACGTGTTGGCTACCTGGTGCATGTTAGTACAATTCTTAGTATGTACTGTGCTGCATGCTTTCTGGTAGTGCATCTCTGGTGCTTCGGCGTGTGCCTCATGTTCTATGGGTAAAGTAAAGCTTGGTGTCTTGTGCCCTTGTTATTCTGGGTCTGCCCAGTAGTGTGAGATGTGTGTGTGCTACATGTTCTTTAGTGCAGAAAGTAAACTTTGCTGTGCAATCTGTGGTTTGAAAGTACTGGGCTATGCAGTAAAAGTAATTCTGTTCTCTGATGCATGGTAACGTTAATACATTGTCTCTGTCCATCAGAGAGAGGAGCTTGGCTTATGATGCAGAATATCATCAGTGACACATGTCCTTAGATTTTGTGGCTTGTGGTGTGGTGTTTGCCATTGGGTAGGTCATGGTAGAATTCTGGTAAACTGCATAAGGGGTATGCCCTCTGTGTGCTTTGGTGTGGTGTGTGTCAGTCCTGTGGAGCACCAGCATTGCTGAAGCCATGAAATTACTCCTATCATTCTCCATTTCGTCAAAGGGAGATTTTTTTTCTGTTCATCTACTAAAAACCTATGTTTTGTCATTGGAAGAAACAAAAACATTTAAGTAAAAGCTACCCAGTAAACCCGGATGCAGTAACTTGTTTATTCATGGACAAATTGTACGTCAGTTTATCATCTGTCTTTTCTGGATTGAAAGTCCTGTATTGGGCCAGGTAATCTGGGCTGAGCATGAGCATAAGTATGCGTATGCATCCTTTTTCAGGTCTCACCAAAGTCAATGAGTCATGAGAACACTTTGATTCTCCTACAGTGATGTAAGCCATTCATTCTCTATGTAAATGTGGGCCTTCTGTGCAAGATCATCTGGTGATACATTTTCCATGTTTTGATGCCTGTTCAAGAGAAATACCCCTCCACAGTGTAGTATTACGCCTATTCTTTAGTAATGCTTGTGTTGCAGTCCATAGACCATGTAGCAATAACGTATCCATCTCTCTATTCTTGTTGCAGCTCTAGCTTTGTCCTGTCTACATTTGGCTTCACATCGGTGGCCTTCGTCACAGGTTCTCTAGCTCTCTGGGCTCCTGTCTACCTGTTGCGCTCTCGAGTGGTACTGGGCACGAAAAACCCATGCACGGGGAATGTGTGCAATGCTGATGACAGGTGAGCATTTTCCAGGATGAAGATGTGACCGAGAATCAACGAACTTTGCAAGGATAAAGTGTGCAGTGCTGACAGAAATGTTTCCAGCGTGCATACCAACTTTTTCAGTTGAGTGATGGAAGACTGAATGTATATGCTATAATAATAAAATAGCTGGAGGAAGGGCTGCTAAAAAAGGTGTAGTAATAGTGGCGAGGAGGCTTGCAGGAATAGAAGACTGGATGAACAATATGTGGTGCGGCTTAGGGGCAGGATGCCAGCACATGAGGATGGAATCCTTAGTGTTATTTTAGAGACTAACTGAAACGGGTTTATGTTGTTTACCCGATACAGAGTGGAATCGTGTGGCCCTTCCTGTAGTGAAAAGGCTCTGAAACTAAACGCTGCCTAGTCTGCATGTTCTCCCTTTGTGTATTCCCTGCCTCTTAATGCATCCATGCTTCTCCCCAGTTTTCCTCTAAAGACTCTCTCTTCTTCACAGTTTGATCTTTGGCATCATTACTGTTTTGACGGGGCTGCTGGGTGTTGGTGCAGGTGTGGAAATCAGCAAGTGGTACCGAAAAAGAAACCCCCGTTCTGATCCACTGGTGTGTGCTGCAGGACTTCTTGGATCTTCTCCATTCCTGTTCTTGGCCGTGGCCTGTGCTGGAAGCAGCACCGTTGCTACTTACGTGAGTGTGAATTTGGCTGGGAAGTGTTGGGTGAGTGGGCACTGGCAGAGCACGTAGCTGGTTGTAGAGTTGAATTGGGGACGGTGGAGAACAAATGTGCAGGAGTTACTCCATCAGCATTAACCAGAGTAAAGTATTGGCCTGGGGACTGGAGCAAAAGTATGCATGCAGACGCAGCATTGCCAGGAATATGTCAAAGATTGAGTGGTGGTGTCAATTGAGAATGCCACTGGTGGTACATGAAAGAATGTGTGATGGTCCAAAGATGATGGATAGATGTAGAGGATGCCTTTGATCACTGCTGGGTCATCTATGCAAGTTTGTGATTTAACTTTTCAATTCATTGTGAATTATATGCAGAAAATAAGAGCTTTGCAGCATGAATCCTTTTCTGGATTCACATGTGCATTATTCTGCTTCTAGTGGTTGGGTCCACAATTGTCTTTTTTCCTTTCTCTTAGTTATTTATTTATTTATTTTCCTGGGGGCGTTGTTGACCACCATTTGGTGGTATGTCCTTCACCCTGGGTGACAACAGACTATGCCCCGGATGTTCCTGTTTGTAGTGGCCATCTTCAGATTGTTTTTTGCACTGTTGGGTCCGGAAGCAATGGAGAAACTCCAAAACATGTTTGGAAAATTAAAAAATTCAAGGGAAAAACACCAAGTCATCGAACAAGGCGAAGGAGAAGATGACGAGAGAGTAGACGTTTCAATTGCCCCTCCGATGAGGGATTACGCCAGAGTCAACATGTGGTAGAAGAAAGAAGCAAGGTTGTGGTCATGGGAAAAAAACTTTAAATTTTTCTCAAACTGCCACCACAAGTTTGCGCAGCGAGACCGCCACAAAATCTGCAAACTCCGTCTGTCAAAAAAACACAGGGACGAGAACTGTGAGGCCTGTGCCGCATTCCTTCCAAAGACCCTAACGTTAATATGAAAACCAAGACTAAGCACTAACACCATGTCAGCAGCCAGAAGCCACACATGTCGGTGAAAGATCTGGGACTGTTCAGCGATGATGATGATGAGAACGTCGAAGAGGCAGAGACCACCCATGAAGGAAACTGGTGATCGAAAGTCAGCCATTAGCAAAAGAAGCCCAGCCACAGTGTACCGATGATGGCAAAGTGCTGAAAATGGTGAAAGGTCCATCAGGTTGAAGAGGCCTTGAAGGAAAAAACCGAAACCTTTGGAGACAGAACCATCGACCCTGAAGAAAAGGCCACCCCAACGCACAATGTTGAAAAGCCACAAGAGCTGGAAAAGAAGAAGCAAAGGTTAGAGGCCGAAATGACGGCCGAAAGAAGGAGTTCGACTCCTTAAGGGAAAGTTTGGATACCAGGTAAACCTTCTGTGGTAAAGAGGAGGAATCAGCCTTAGGAGCTCTGGCAACACCTGAACCTCATGAGAAGAACCTGAAGAGGAGGTCTACGAACCCCAATGGGAGAAAGGAACAGAGAGGTTCGACGAAGAGTCATGGAACGACCTCGACATACAATCACCAGAAGAAGAGGTAGACACATACCCCTCAAGGCAATCACTGCCTGACAACCTCACAATTTACCATAGTCTGGAAGAATGGCTGCAAACATATATGGGTTTGCACTGGAGGAGGAAAAAATTGAATTCTTGTTTTCTCTTTGAGACATAAATGTCACCCAATAAGGGCAACTTATAGCTAGCTCCCAGTGCTACCCATCATATTGGATCAAGGCAAATAAGTCTTTCAGGAACCTGCCACAACTAAAGCAGTCACCCTCGAGTAGAAAAGAAATATAAGCCCTCAACAAAAGACCCCAAATAGATTCAGAGGAACGCACCAACAGATTCCATCATTGTTGCCACTGCAATGAAATGAAGCAACAGTCGCACCTCGAAAAGGCCTCCACCAGAAAGGGAGAGCAAAAGGTTTGACATGGAGGGAAGAAAAATGGCGAGGGAACACAATGGCGAATTTCTAATTCCAGTTTGCTGTTGAACAGATATAGTCGCCGACAATGAGATGAAATTGAAGCACTCATGCAAAAACTTCCTGAAGAAGATAAGAGAGCCACTGCAATAATGCAGAAAGGCAAAAACATCACTAACACATGCCAGAAGCCGACTTTGGACGCAGCAGACACTGCCAGAAGGTAGATGTGCACAGGAACAACACTGAGGAAACATGCCTGGCTTAGAATATCATGGTTCAAACAGGAAGTACAAGTCACCATCATAAACAAACCCTTTACAGGGGAGGCACTATTTGGCTAGGCAGTCGATGAGTCCTTGCAGCAAATTAAAAAGACAAGACAGCTAAGGCTATGTGAGCCTTACAATACAGAGGTGGTTTCAGGAGGGGTGGAAGCACACACTCAGAAGACCCACAGGCAGGGAATCCTTCCCATCAGGTCAGCAACAACAGCAAGCTCAAACCAGCTCAAAACAAGCCACACAGCAGACCCCATATCAACAGTAGCAACACCCTGCAAGGCAGTCCTTTCTGGCAAGGAGAAGAGGACAGACCTCGGAGGTGGAGGAACCACCAAGAAATGACTTAACTGAGACGAACCCCCACAAAACACCAGTGGGAGGCAGAACAGGAAATTACCCACAACATTAGGCAGAAATCACCATGAACATTTGGATTCAAAACTATTCGTCACGGATACTGCATAAAACTGATTAAAAAAAAGAAAAAGAAAACGCATTTTCCCCAGAAGCAAAGAGATATGAAAAGGTGGAGCTCATACAGCTCAGGAAAGAAGGTCAAAAGACGTCTACAAAACGAGCAATAGAAAGATACCAGTAAGGGAACAAAACAAAGGAAACTGGTCACCTCACTTCCTGGTTCCAAAACAAAACCTCACCCTATGGCAAATTCTGGACCTCAGGTTCATAAACAATTTCATCTGCACCCAACATTTTAAGATGACAACGCTTCAGGGAGTAATCCTACTTCTACAAAAAGGGGATTATATGGCAACATTAGATCTGAAGGATGCCTATCTGCATATACTTCTGATTCAAGCACACAAAAAGTACTTGTCTATTCGTACTTGAGAAAGTACACTGTCAGTTCAGAGACCTACCTTTCGGTATTAAGTCAGCACCAAAGGTCCTTGCAAAGTGTCTTGCAGCAGTCGCAGCCTTTCTGAGAAGAAAAGGAATGCATGTGCACCCATACCTAGATGACAGGCAGGTATAGGCGAAGGCAAAACTCAAATGTCAAAGGGACATTCAAACAGTTATCACAACCTTACAATGACAAGGGTTTTCCATAAATCACAAGAAGTCATCTCAATTGGAACAAGAAATGTTTTTCTATGGGCGACACTGAACTCCAAAACAGTATGAGCATACCCGACTCAGAAGAGGATAAAGGCGATAGTAGAGCAAGCTCACCTGTACCAGAGGCGTCAGTCCCTGACAGTGAGGAGAGTCATGAAGCTAATGGGCATGATGGCATCATGCAGTCCGCTCATAACACATGCAAGACTGCACATGCGACTATTCCAGGAATGGTTATGCAACAGTTTGTCACAGGCCACTGGGAGCTGAGAGTATCTAGTGGTTGTAACAGCAAAGATACAAAAGGAGATACAATGGTGGACATCAAAAACATAACCTTATGAAGACCATTCAAAACACCAACTCCAACTGTGACCATCACAACAGGTGCATTCTACAAAGGGGAGGGAGCACACATGGGCAACCTGAAGGTATGAGGTCAATGGAACTACACAGATGGGATAAAACACATCAACTTCCTGGAGATGAAAGCAGTGTTACTAGCTCTGAAGGCCTTTCGGGCACACATAACCGGAAACACTGTACAGATACAAACAGACAATACAACAACTATGTTTGACCTGAACATTGAGGCAGGCATGAAGTCATTCACCCTGAGCAAGGTAGCCTAGAAAATATGACAAAGGTGAGCTCAATGAGGATCATCCTGCAAACTGTCCACCTACCAGGGAAAGAGAACACAGAGGCGGATAAGCTAAGCAGACAAGAAAGCACCTCACAAGAGTGGGAACTAAAATAGGAAAAACTGGAGAGGATGTTCAGGGCCTGGAGCAAGCTAACAGTCTAACTGTTTGCAACATCAGAGAAAATAAAATGCCAACACTTCGCCTCAAGATTTCAACATTAACAGTCAGAAGGGAATGGCCTGTCACCAAACTGGTCAGGGAGATTTGCTTACACCTTTCCACAGATTCCCCTAATCCCCAAGGTACTGGAGAAAGCAAGACAACCCGGGACAGGTCTCATCCTCGTAGCCCCAGGGCCAGACAGAGTTGGTATTCAAAGCTAGTTGAAATGTCCAGGGGACAAAAGATCAAAATCAGGGCAGAACGGGACCTCCTTACAATGTAGGAGGTGACAGTGTACCACCCGAAGCCAGCAACACTCAATCTACCAGCCTGGTGTGAGAAAGTGCCTCTTTTGACATGGTTAGCCCCCACTTTTTGTCTGGTATATGATGTGGTTTCAAAGGTGTGAGTACCCTGGGCCCCTGCTAAACAGGTTCCCAGGGCCAGATCTCTTTCCAAAAACTGTTGTGATGCATGGGCACAATTGTCAACACCTTTAGCGGCCACTATAAGTCCCTAATAAATGGTACCTAGGTACCCAGGGCATAGGGTACTAAGGGGTAGGCCCCTGAGGGCAGCAGCACAGATTGTGCCACCCTCAGGGACCCGGCATCCCAAGTGCACTTGGCCGTGCCATTGCAGGCTGAGTGTCCTGGTGCAATCCTAAAATGCAAATATGACATGGCGCACAGCCTGTTTGACCTGTCCACTACACACTACATGCGGTATAGGTAAGCCACCCCTCTGGCAGGCCTTACAGGCTAAGGCAGGGTGCATTATAATGCATGTGTGGGCATGGGTGCATGAGAAGTATGCCCCTTCTGTGTCTTTGCCAAACCTGGGACATAGAAAGTGTACAGAGCGGCCATTTTAAATGCATGTGCTGGAAACTGGTCAGTACGCGTTTCACAGCTACATGAAGATCCCTCCAAACCTGGGTTCTTTGGTATCAAATAACTCAGAACAACAAATCCAAACTGGTACCAGTATTGGATTTAATGCAAAATGTACCCAGGGGTCACCTTAGGGTGACCCCTGTAAAGTTAACTAGCCCTGGCATGTTACTGGCCGGTCCCAAACCAGTCTGCCACCATTAGACAAGATTCTGGATCCCTGGGGTGAGGGCCTTTGCTCTCTGGGACCAGAAAACAAAGCCATTCCTGGGCAGATGTTACACCTACTCCCCCAGGAATGTGCACTTCCCTGTCTGCAAGCTTCAAAGGGCTTGCAGCCCTTGAAACTCGACCCCAAGCCCTGCTGCTAGTAGTAGATGGCTTCCTCTGTTGCAAACCCCTACTTTTGGTGGGAGCAACAGTGGGAAAATGCACAAAGACTAGTAGGAGTGTCCACCTTCTGCTTGCATCACCCATCAGGTGAAGCAGGCGAGGTGATCTCTCCATTTCATTTCCCTCCATCTTGCATGGTAGGAAAATAGCCAGTGAGGGTAGGGGATGTGACCTCTCCCCACAGTAAGTGGTCACATAGTGGGTGTAGCCACTGTAAGGTAGAAGGGCCATCGGCCACAACCTGGTACTCCACTAAACGCCCCTAAATGCATTATTTAATGGGCATTCCTGGACTTGCAGATCAGATTTGATGGACACAAGAAGACCAGCGACAAAGAAGACCCAAGGCTCGAGAACAGAAGTTCTGCTGCAAGAAGGAAAAGGCACCAAACCATGCCTGCTGCACCTAGGGCTCAACAGTCGCTGCTGAGGGGTCGACTGAACATCGGACAGACTCTGAGAAACCCCAGAGGACCTGCAACCTTCTTAAAATTGACAGTAACCTCCCTCCAGAGTGAAGGCATCACTCTCTGCGACCAGTAAGCTAGATCCAGTGAAGTCCAGTTCACTGACCGGCCCCTGACTAAGAGACCAGACACAACAGCCGGACCAAATTTACCCCAGCGGACCCGAAGGACCTCCAGTGGCTGAACCGTGCAATAGCCAAGGGTACTGGACCCCCAAACATTGGACACCCAGAAGAAAAGTCCACTCCAGACTCTCCAAGGACCAGAAGCAAGCACCAGTCAAGGGACAGCAGGACACCCAAGAAAGACCCCCCTGATTGGCCCTGCTGACCTGCAATCCACACTCCAAGTGATTGCTCCCTGGTTCCAAAGGTTCCTTTGCGCACAACTCTTGGCTGACCTATGTGCTCTGCACTCGGCCTCCCTGGCCCTTGCATCGGAGAACCAGCTGTGCTCTAGGGGTCCCCAACCCTTTGCGACCTCTACACTCCTAGGGGACCCACTGGACTCACCTTTAAGTTCACCTGTGCAGTGCACTTTTAATTGGTCCCCCTCGCCTGTCCTGCACCAGCTCCAAGACTTTAAGCCGCAGCTCCCGCTCCAACCGGCAACCGCCCGAACTTCTCCAGCTGGCCCACAGGACATCTTGATGACCTTAACCTAAAACTAGAAGGCGACATTCGTGAAAGCATTTCCTAATTTTATGTGCATTTTAAAGGTTTTCTCCCATTGATTCCTATAGTGCGTAATTACACACAGACTATTTTTGCTAAATTTGGATAAATCTTAACTTAAAAAGTACCTACCCGATTTTGATGGCCTTGGTCTTAAAAAGTTTATAAAAACCTGAAGTATTTTTGTAAATTGGCCTTGAGTTATTCTCTTGAGTGTGTGTCCACATTTGCAAATACTGTGAGTGCAACAAATGCTTAGCACCTCTCCAAGATTGACCTAACTACTCCACCAAGGTGCCAAAAAAATAAGAGCATTAGGTGGTCTCGTTTTTACCTCTGTGAACCAACGTGGGGTTGCTCGTACTCTCTGCACAGTGCACGTCATTTTTGCATACTATATAGAGAACCAGCCTTCTACACGGGTCGCCTGAATACATATAGTTCAGACACCTACATCTACCCCCTAGAACTATGGAAGTATTAAAGGAGGCAACAAAAGCCTACCAAAAGACAATGCTGTGCAGCAAAATGGAGAACGTATCTCCACTGGTGCACAATAAACAAAACAATGTTAACAATAACAAGACAGGAAAATGTACTAACATACCTCGCTCACCTGCTGGACAGTGGGATAAACTATTCAACACTTAAGGTGCATTTGGCAGCCATGGTAGCATATACTAGGAGCACATCACGTTAAAGCTTCTTCACCTCACCAGTGGTGAAGAAATTCTTAGAGGGTTCAAAGACAGTTGCACCCCAGAGAAAGGCACCAGCACCTATGTGGAACCTGAACACAGTACTAAAACAATTGATTACAAAGCCTTTTGAGCCTATGCACAAGGAAGCTCTCCGATCCATCACACTTAAAACTGAATTCTTAGTTGCTGTCACATCACTTCGAAGAGTGAGTGAACTTCAAGCGTTAACAATACAAGAACCATACATGCAAATGCACAAAGACATGGTGGTTCTCTGAACAAAACCACAGTTCTGACCCAAAGTACTGAACAACTTTCACATCAACCAAAGCATTCTTCAAACTATTTTTCAAAGAACCGCAAAAACAAATGGAAAGAGCCCTACAAACCTTGAACGTAAGGATAGCTTTGAATTACTATTTGAAAAAAACTGAACAGTTTCACAAGGGAAACCAATTATTCATCTTCTACACAACATCAACCAAGGGTTTTCCAGTAACAAAGGGAACAATCGCACAATGGATTGTGGAAACAATGCAAATCTGCTCCTCAGCTACAGGGAAGACATTTCTTGGACTGGCTTGTAGTGAGTACCAAGGGGTACTTACACCTTGCACCAGGCCCAGTTATCCCTTATTAGTGTATAGGGTGTCTAGCAGCTTAGGCTGATAGATAATGGTAGCTTAGCAGAGCAGCTTAGGCTGAACTAGGAGACGAGTGAAGCTCCTACAGTACCATTAGTGTCATATGCACAATATCATAAGAAAACACAATACACAGATATACTAAAAATAAAGGTACTTTATTTTTATGACAATATGCCAAAAGTATCTCAGTGAGTACCCTCAGTATGAGGATAGCAAATATACACAAGATATATGTACACAATACCAAAAATATGCAGTATAGTATTAGAAAACAGTGCAAATAATGTATAGTTACAATAGGATGCAATGGGGACACATAGGGATAGGGGCAACACAAACCATATACTCCAAAAGTGGAATGCGAACCACGAATGGACCCCAAACCTATGTGACCTTGTAGAGGGTCGCTGGGACTGTAAGAAAACAGTGAGGGTTAGAAAAATAGCCCACCCCAAGACCCTGAAAAGTGAGTGCAAAGTGCACTAAAGTTCCCCAAAGAGCACAGAAGTCGTGATAGGGGAATTCTGCAGGAAAGACCAACACCAGCCATGCAACAACGATGGATTTCCAGACAAGAGTACCTGTGGAACAAGGGGACCAAGTCCAAAAGTCACGATCAAGTCGAGAGTGGGCAGATGCCCAGGAAATGCCAGCTGTGGATGCAAAGAAGCTGCTACTGGACAGTAGAAGCTGAGGATTCTGCAGGAACGACAAGGGCTAGAAACTTCCCCTTTGGAGGATGGATCCCCCATGCTGTGGAGAGTCGTGCGGAAGTGTTTTCCTGAAGAAAGACCGCAAACAAGCCTTGCTAGCTGCAAGTCGTGCAGTTAGGGTTTTTGGATGCTGCTGTGGCCCAGGAGGGACCAGGATGTCGCCAATTGCGTCAGGGGACAGAGGGGGCGCCCAGCAAGACAAGGAGCCCTCTCAGAAGCAGGCAGCACCCGCAGAAGTGCCGGAATAGGCACTACGAAGTGGAGTGAAACTGTGCTCACCCGAAGTTGCACAAAGGGGTCCCACGTTGCCGGAGGACAACTCAGGAGGTCGTGCAATGCAGGTTAAAGTGCCGTGGACCCAGGCTTGGCTGTGCACAAAGGATTTCCGCCAGAAGTGCACAGAGGCCGGAGTAGCTGCAAAAGATGCGGTTCCCAGCAATGCAGTCTGGCGTGGGGAGGCAAGGACTTACCTCCACCAAACTTGGACTGAAGAGTCACTGGACTGTGGGAGTCACTTGGACAGAGTTGCTGGATTCAAGGGACCTCGCTCGTCGTGCTGAGAGGAGACCCAGGGGACCGGTGATGCAGTTATTTGGTGCCTGCGGTTGCAGGGGGACGATTCCGTCGACCCACGGGAGATTTCTTCGGAGCTTCTAGTGCAGAGAGGAGGCAGACTACCCCCACAGCATGCACCACCAGGAAAGCAGTCGAGAAGGCGGCAGGATCAGCGTTACAGAGTTGCAGTAGTCGTCTTCGCTACTTTGTTGCAGTTTTGCAGGCTTCCAGCGCGGTCAGCAGTCGATTCCTTGGCAGAAGGTGAAGAGAGAGATGCAGAGGAACTCGGATGAGCTCTTGCATTCATTATCTAAGGAATTCCCCAAAGCAGAGACCCTAAATAGCCAGAAAAGAGGGTTTGGCTACTTAGGAGAGAAGATAGGCTAGCAACACCTGAAGGAGCCTATCAGAAGGAGTCTCTCACATCACCTGCTGGCCCTGGCCACTCAGAGCAGTCCAGTGTGCCAGCAGCACCTCTGTTTCCAAGATGGCAGAGGTCTGGAGCACACTGGAGGAGCTCTGGGCACCTCCCAGGGGAGGTGCAGGTCAGTGGAGTGGTCACTCCCCTTTCCTTTGTCCAGTTTTGCGGCAGAGCAGGGCTGAGGGGTCCCTGAACCGGTGTAGACTGGCTTATGCAGAAATGGGCACCATCTGTGCCCATGAAAGCATTTCCAGAGGCTGGGGGAGGCTACTCCTCCCCAGCCCTAACACCATTTTCCAAAGGGAGAGGGTGTAACACCCTCTCTCTGAGGAAGTCCTTTGTTCTGCCTTCCTGGACCAAGCATGGCTGGACCCCAGGAGGGCAGAAACCTGTCTGAGGGGTTGGCAGCAGCAGCAGCTGCAGTGAAACCCCGGGAAAGGCAGTTTGGCAGTACCAGGGTCTGTGCAAGAGACCCGTGGGATCATGGGATTGTGCCAACAATGCCAGGATGGCAGGGGGGCAATTCCATGATCTTAGACATGTTACATGGCCATATTCGGAGTTACCATTGTGAAGCTACACATAGGTAGTGACCTATATGTAGTGCACGCGTGTAATGGTGTCCCCGCACTCACAAAGTCTGGGGAATTGGCCCTGAACAATGTGGGGGCACCTTGGCTAGTGCCAGGGTGCCCACACACTAAGTAACTTAGCACCCAACCTTTACCAGGTAAAGGTTAGACATATAGGTGACTTATAAGTTACTTAAGTGCAGTGTAAAATGTCTGTGAAATAACGTGGACGTTATTTTACTCAGGCTGCAGTGGCAGGCCTGTGTAAGAATTGTCAGAGTTCCCTATGGGTGGCAAAAGAAATGCTGCAGCCCATAGGGATCTCCTGGAACCCCAATACCCTGGGTACCTCAGTACCATATACTAGGGAATTATAAGGGTGTTCCAGTATGCCAATGTAAATTGGTAAAATTGGTCACTAGCCTGTTAGTGACAATTTGTAAAGAGAGAGCATAACCACTGAGGTTCTGGTTAGCAGAGCCTCAGTGAGACAGTTAGGCATCACACAGGGAACACATACATATAGGCCACAAACTTATGAGCACTGGGGTCCTGGCTAGCAGGGTCCCAGTGACACATAACAAACATACTGAAAACATAGGGTTTTCACTATGAGCACTGGGCCCTGGCTAGCAGGATCTCAGTGAGACAGTGAAAACACCCTGACATACACTCACAAACAGGCCAAAAGTGGGGGTAACAAGGCTAGAAAGAGGCTACTTTCTCACAGAAGGGTGCAACTCTAGCTTTCTTAGCAAACGTGCAATAGACCCAATCCTGTGCAGCAGCAACATGGGCCTCTCCTCACACATTTACGAAACATTGCTGTGTGGACATACATACAAAGGAACAAAGAAGCACAAGTGGAACAAAAAGTACTGCAGCACTTTTTTGCAAGTAATTCCTAATTTCATCCCAATCAACCCAAGGAACGGGATACCACTACATAATCTAATACATAGCATGTGAATCCAGAAAAGGATTCAAGCTTCAAACCTAAATGGTTACTTACCGGTAGGGGTAGTTTTGCAGCCTGAAGAGTTTTCTGGATTCACATGCGAGCCACCTGCGTCCCCAGAAATGGGAACAGTGCAATCAGGTGGAAGGGGAAAATATAGACTAGAACGCAACAAACAATAGCCTCCAAATGAGAAAAAAAGAATCTGAAAATGATCACTATGCACAGGAACATCCGGTGCACCATGTGATGTCACTCGGAGGATGGACATGCCACCAAATGGTGCTACACGACACCCACAAAAAAACCAAAATAAACTAAAAAAACAAGAAAGAAAAGGAAAGAAAGACAATTCCGAACCCAAATACTGGATGGCGCAAAAATGCACAGCTTATGAATCCAGAAAACTCTTCAGGCTGCAAAACTATTCCTACTGGTAAGTAATCATATTGTTAATGTGACTTTTGGTAGTGTTAGATTACTAACAATGAGCAGTCCCTCCCAATACACAGTGTCATCCTCTTACTGTCATAACACAACTGGAGAGAAATGGAGAGTTGAGGATATAAAAATATATCCAAAGGGAACAACACTGTACCGATCTTCCTAAATACAAAACCAAAATAACATAAGAAAGTACAGAGTTCACAGGGAGCTCTAAGCTGTGGAAAGTTTCCTAGTAGCTCTTAGACCATGTTAGGTAAGTTGATGCTGGTGGATACTGAGGAGAGTCGAGGTTTGGAGGTGGGGGAGGGGAGGGAAAGTTTTTTTCTTTACGGAGTAGGTGGTCTCACACACTATATAATGTCATGCTTCATCATATGACCACTTAGCCCCACACAGGTAGGACAATGTCACCTGGGCGGACTCAACCTCACTGTTAAAGGAACAGGAGGGAGTGCGTAAATTATCACTGTTCTGGAAAAATGTGGGATCCAGCTAACCTAGGGCATACTTAAAAACACATAAACAGTCACCTATGTGATAGTACATTGCCATTGATTCTTAGATAGGCGACTCTGTGAGTCCTTGCTCTCACAGTGGTGTCCCCATTTTTGTTTTAACCACACCAACATTCTCTTCCAGGGGATCCTCATCAATAGTCATAAACATTGAATATTCCCGCCCTTGTGCGGGGACCCCGGAGCATATATATATAAAATACATACATATTATCATGTGTAAAACAGCAATGCAGGCTATAATCATAAATAGGCTAAAATGCTTTATTTCTATGCAAGTTTTTTTTTTTTTTTTTTTTTTTTTTTTTTATATTATAAAATCACAAATAGATCATAAATATCTACCTAAGCCCCAAAAACTGGACTTAGGGAAGTAAACAGCAGTAAATATCAGAGAAAAATAGAAAAAACCACATTGAAAAACAATGAAGCATTCTTAGCCAATAGGCTGCATGCAGGTTAACACAGGAGAACCATAAAAACTTTGGCACCGTGCCTTTAAGACCCTGAGCACCTCCAGTATCCCACCATGCCTCAGGGGTGAAGGGAAGGTGACAGTTGGTTCACAGTTAGGTCAGTTCTTTTTTCCGGCTTCTTCTGAGAGGATCCTGGAGCATTGAGCTCTCAGTTTTTCTGAGTTTTCCTCAGAAAAATTCTTTAAAAAAGCGTTTTTTTCACTTTTCACTCGACAAGTAACATCTTTGTCTGAGCTAGGAAGGTTTTTTCTGACAGAAAAATGCCATCTCTTTTTGTAAAATGTCCCTCTTGTGGGAAGAAGAAAGCCCAGTCAGACCCACACTCTCTGTGTATTGTCTGCCTGCCACAGAGTCACTGTCCTGACACCTGCAAGTATTGTAAGAACATGTCAAGGAGGACTCTCAAAGACAGAGAGAAGATCAGGCTACATGGGCTTCAGGAGAGGAAAAAGTCAACATCCTCTTCACTTCCCAGACCTACAGCAGAAGGAATGGCCCGATCGACGTCGACAGGTAGGATTGTACCTGTTTGTTCTCCATCGACGTCATCGGCACCACCGTCTCACCGGCATACATCGCCGTCGACGGCGACCAGACCGACGTCGAGGGACAAAACGTCGAAGCATGGACACAGGGGTACATCTCCGTCGACGGCAGGCCGCCGTTCGGCGTCGAGTCATCTCCGGCGCTCCCGTTCGCCGTTGAGAACGTCTCACCCCTTGGCGTCGAAGGACACGACACCAAAAACACCTCGACGGCATGAACATCCGCCGTCGACCACTCGCCACTCAACGTCGAGACACACGACGGCGAGTAGGTCCAGGTCCCGCGATAGGCGATCGGCGTCAAGACACTCGACGGCAAGACCTCCGACGTCAAGACCTTAGACGTCGAGAGCAGACCAGCCATCGCAACCTTCGACGTCGAGGATACAATCGACGTCGGCACAACCTTCAGCTGTGTCACAGGCAGTAGAGCCAGCGGACAAAGCTCCCTCACCGGTGGTCTCTATAAGGAGTGCATCATCCCATTCCAGAGCATCGGGGCATGTTTCTCCCATCACAGCATCCCCGGATTCACAATACTCGAGGATGTATTCTCCTACTGCCTCATTACCGAGAACGCCATCGCCTACAGCTAGAGCAGGACGGGCTCGTTCTGCTTCTCGTCAGCCGACCACAAGACCTGCACACTCTGCTACAGCCTCTCGGAGCAGGTCCCGTTCCCGAAGGAGAACCAGGTCACGAACACCACGCAGAAGATCACCTTCTTGGTCTTCTTCAGGATCGTCTGTGGGGCGCTACTCCCCCACACTCACAGATTCTCCACCTGCTAGGATTTCCCCGGTGGATGATATCACCACTTTTAATGAGGTTCTTCTAAGGGGAGCGCAGAAGCTAAATATTGAGGTACCGGAGCCGGCCACCTCATCCTCAGTTATCTTTGAGACCCTACAACACAGATCAGTCTCGAGAAAACTGCTGCCACTAGTACCGGGTTTGCTGCAACCGACTATGGACACTTTTCTGTCTCCAGCCACTCTCAAGTCTGCCCCGGCTAGGATTCAAAAGAAATACAAAGCTCCGGAACAAGATCCTTTATTCCTGCGGAAGGATCCGCCACCGGACTCTGTGATCTTAGCCGCAGCCAGAAAAACACACTCTGTGGCATCATCTTCCACAGTCCCCCCGGATAAGGAGAGCAGACACCTAGACTCTCTGGGGAGAAAGATGTGCGGTACGGCGGCATCTGCTATGAAGGTCTCCAGCGCCTCAGCACTTCTGGGCAGATATGACCGCTCTCTGTGGGACTCACTCCACAGATTTACAGAAAAGTTGCCCAGGGAAGATAGACAGGACTTCCAGGAAATCTTGCAGGAAGGGGGCCTAGTATCTAACCAGGTCATCAGCGCGGCGGCGGACGGGGCGGATTTGGCTGCGCATGGGTATGCGCACGGAATCTGCGCTAGGAGGTCTTCCTGGCTACGGCTCACGGGTCTGAAACAGGAAGCACAGCAGCGCATTTTGAACCTCCCATTCAGCGGGAGTTCGTTGTTCGGTACCCACGCGGATGAAGAGATGGCCCGAATGAAAACGGAAGTCGACACGATGAGGGCAGTGGGCCTGGAACGTAAAAAAGACTTCAGGCGGAGGTACAGGCCGTATGACAGACGACCATTCCAGCAGAGGGTTCAAACCCCTCACTGGTCTCAAAGGCCACAACAACGACAGGGACGTCCCCTGTTTCAGGCACGTAGACCCACAAGAGACAGAGGGTCAAGTAGACCTCAACAGTCTACAGCAAAGACACCATCAAAGCAATGAGGCATTGCTTCCCTCAGCACTGTGCACCACTCCGGTGGGGGGAAGTGTTACGCATCATCTTCGCGAGTGGCACTCAATCACAAAAGACAAATGGGTGCTCAATATTGTCGAACATGGCTATTCTCTCCTTTTCAAAAAACCTCCTCCACACTTGCCGCCAGCAAGGTGTTTTCCTTCTCATCTCAGCCTGCTACGCAAGGAAGTTCTCGCACTCCTACAAAAGAAAGCTGTAGAAAAGGTTCCTCCGGCACAAAAAGGAAAAGGGGTGTACTCCCGTTACTTTCTGGTGGCGAAAAAAGGTCAACAGGGCCTCTTCAGACCAATTCTGGACTTACGGCTCCTGAACAAGTACATAAGAAAACAAAAGTTCAGGATGCTAGCCCTTCACCAGATTGTCCCGCAACTGCATCAGGGAGACTGGATGTGCTCCATCGACCTACAGGATGCATATTTTCACATCCCAATAGCAACCAAACATCGGAAATTTTTACGTTTCCAGATAGCGTCACAGCACTACCAATTCAGAGTCCTTCCATTCGGCCTGAAGTCTGCACCCCGAGTCTTTTCAAAATGTGTAGCAGTGGTAGCGGCACACCTTCGAAGACAAAAAATATTCGTCTACCCCTACCTGGACGACTGGCTAGTGAAGGCCTCATCTCCGGATCAGGCGAGAAAACATCGAGATATCGTTCTAAGAACTTTCGAGTCTCTAGGTCTTCAAATCAACCACGACAAGTCAACCTTGATTCCAACACAAAACCTCCACTACCTGGGAGCGATACTAAACACAGAGCTCCAAAGAGTGTATCCTTCGGAGGAACGACTTTTATCAATCCACAGGAAGTGTCAACATCTATTAACAGCCGATGCACCTACAGCTCGTCAGGTGACATCGCTTCTGGGCTCCATGGCTTCATGCATCTTCATTGTCCCGAATGCCAGGCTACGCATGAGGCCCCTTCAGGAGGCATTAGAGAACAATTGGAGCCAAAAGACTGGTCACTGGGAGGACAGAGTTCGACTACCAGCAGTGGCTTTTCAATCACTACAATGGTGGATGCACAGACCTCACCTGTCGATAGGTTCTCCGTTTCACCAGACAATTCCAGTCGACACTCTGGTAACGGATGCGTCTCTTCAGGGTTGGGGTGCTCATCTGGGTTCCTTCCAAGCTCAGGGTCTGTGGTCCGACAAGGAAAAGAACTATCACATAAATCTACTGGAACTCAGAGCAGTCCATCTGGCTCTCAAATCTTTCTCTCCATTGGTTCAGGGGAAATCTATCCTAATTCAGACAGACAATACAACCACAATGTATTACCTGAACAAACAGGGGGGAACAAGATCACTACCTCTGTCTCGAGAATCCCAAACGATATGGCATTGGCTCCTGGCCAGGGGAATGTCTATCACAGCGGTACACCTGCCAGGTCAGCAAAACGTAGAGGCAGATTTCCTGAGCAGACATCTGGAAGACGCGCACGACTGGGTGCTACACGACGAAGTCGTCGAGGACATCTTCGGTCAATGGGGTCGACCTCAGTTGGATCTCTTTGCAGACGAAACAAACAAGAAATGCCCAGACTTCGCGTCCAGGTTCTGCCGTCCGGGATCTCAAGGGAATGCCCTGTTGATCAACTGGTCAGGGACATTTCTCTACGCCTTTCCACCGATTCCCCTCATACCGGCAGTAATCAACAAATTTTACAACTCCAGAACCAGAATGATTCTGATAGCGCCACAATGGCCCCGCCAATTCTGGTACACGGACCTACTCAACTTATCGGAAAGACCTCACAGGAGGTTGCCGTGCAGACCGGATCTCCTGAGCAGAATGGAAGGCAGAATCCTACATCCCAACCTTCCCTCTCTGAGCTTGACAGCATGGCTCCTGAATTCCTACAGTATGGGCACCTAGGGCTCTCACAGGAGTGCATGAGCATCTTGAAAGAGTCAAAACGACCTTCCACGCGGCGTTCTTACGCTTTTAAGTGGAAGAGATTTTACATCTGGTGCTCTCAACAAGGTATAAATCCCATACGAGCTCAGGAGGACGTCATACTATCCTATTTACTTCATCTGGCGAAGTCTGGTCTGCAGGTATCTTCTATTAAGGTTCATTTGTCTGCAATTACAGCGTATCGTAAGTCGCCTTCTCAGGAATCCTTCTTTACGATACCTGTAGTCAAGGATTTTTTAGAAGGCTTGAAAAAGGTTTTTCCTCCCATTCGGAGACCTTCTCCTCCATGGGAACTGAATGTAGTCCTGTCAAAACTTATGGGCCCTCCCTTTGAACCTATCCACAAGGCCTCTTTACAGCACCTTACGTGGAAGACGGCTTTTTTGGTGGCCATTACTTCAGCGAGGAGGGTCAGCGAAATTCAGGCTCTGTCTTGCAGAGAACCGTACACGGTTTTTCACGATAATAGAGTGGTTCTGCGAACTCACCCATCTTTCCTTCCGAAGGTGGTGTCAGAATTCCATATCAATCAGACTATATCTTTACCGACTTTCTTTCCCAATCCGGAGACTCCGGCTGAGAAAGCATTGCATTCTTTAGACTTAAAAAGAGTGCTGAAATTCTATTTGGACAAAACAAAACCGATTAGACATTCTAACCATTTGTTTCTGAATTATGGTCATTTAAGAACAGGAGAGGCAGCGTCTAAACGAACTATATCAAGATGGATTGTGTCTTGTATTGTTAACACTTACCAACTGGCTAATAAGCAATTACTGGCTAGGCCAAAAGCGCATTCCACAAGGGGAAAAGCGGCTACTGCTGCCCTCCTTAACAATGTACCAATTTCCGAGATTTGTAAGGCTGCTACATGGAAGTCTGTGCATACCTTTACTAAGCATTACTGTTTAGACTCGGATGCAAGAGCGGATGCCCAGGTGGGGCAGGCCTCTCTTAGAAATCTATTTGCATGAATATGTATTCTTTCCTGCACTTCTTTCGGACAGTCCGCAGAGTTTAGGGATGGGCTTGCTAATCTATTCAATGTTTATGACTATTGATGAGGATCCCCTGGAAGAGAAGGATTAGTTACTTACCTGTAAATCCTAGTTCTCTTCCAGGGGTATCCTCATCAAAGTCATAAACAACCCACCCTCCTCCCCGGACTTAAGTCTCCTAGAAGTGCAGGACAGATTATCTTTCTGATCAGTTACACAGATTGTCACCGTAAAAAAAGTACTGACCTAACTGTGAACCAACTGTCACCTTCCCTTCACCCCTGAGGCATGGTGGGATACTGGAGGTGCTCAGGGTCTTAAAGGCACGGTGCCAAAGTTTTTATGGTTCTCCTGTGTTAACCTGCATGCAGCCTATTGGCTAAGAATGCTTCATTGTTTTTCAATGTGGTTTTTTCTATTTTTCTCTGATATTTACTGCTGTTTACTTCCCTAAGTCCAGTTTTTGGGGCTTAGGTAGATATTTATGATCTATTTGTGATTTTATAATATAAAAAAAAAAAAAAAAACTTGCATAGAAATAAAGCATTTTAGCCTATTTATGATTATAGCCTGCATTGCTGTTTTACACATGATAATATGTATGTATTTTATATATATATATGCTCCGGGGTCCCCGCACAAGGGCGGGAATATTCAATGTTTATGACTTTGATGAGGATACCCCTGGAAGAGAACTAGGATTTACAGGTAAGTAACTAATCCGTCTTCACTATTAAAAGTGTACTTTCACATAGGTGACTGTTTAGGTGTTTTTAAGTATACCTTAGGTTAGCTGGATCCTACATTTTTCCAGAACAGTGATAATTTACGCACTCCCTCCTGTTCCTTTAACAGTGAGGTTGAGTCCGCCCAGGTGGCATTGTCCTACCTGGGTGGGGCTAGGTGGTCATATGATGAAGCATGACACTATATAGTTTGTGAGACCACCTAGTCCGTAAAGGAAACTTTCCCTCCCCTCTTCCACCTCCAAACCTCGACTCTCCTCAGTATCCACCAGCATCAACTTACCTAACATGGTCTAAGAGCTACTAGAAAACTTTCCACAGCTTAGAGCTCCCTGTGAACCCCATACTTTCTTATGAGATTTTCATCCTCTTACTGCCCAGCTCTGATTACCAGGGTTTGAGGGCTTGTTTTATTGTCAAATTTGGGATGTTTAATTTCTTGCATGGTAGCTTTGACCCACCGGCATAGAACATCTAAACTAGATCTGCTTCTCCATGGAATTTGGGTGATGAGGCCCTTTATCCACCACTGTAGACTTGAAGATAGTTTGTGGGCATCTTATCTTTCAAGGGGAACCATCTCTAGGGATGTCTACAATGTTAATAACCTGTATATCTCTTGCCTTGTCTCAATTTTCAGGTTTTTATCTTCATTGGAGAACTTCTTTTGTCTATGAACTGGGCTATTGTGGCTGATATTCTACTGGTTAGTATTAATTCCCTTGTGTTTCCCCTTCCAATAGTTGTAAGCTACTTATAAACATTTAATCCTGTACACCAGTGGTTCCTAACCTTTTGACTTATGTGGACCCCCACTTTATCAGTGCTGTAACCCGGTATCCCCCACTGAATCATTAATGGAATCCGGGGACCTCCCTCACCCATGAGTCATTACTGAAAGTTGGGGTCCTAATCTGTTAATATTAATACATTTTCGAAGTAGTTGCGGACCCCCTGAAGAGGCTTTGCAGAACCCCTAGGGTCCCACAGGTTGGGAACCACTGCTGTACACCATTACCACCTGACCCTTCTTGGTGTCCCATTTCACCTCTTTCACTACTTCATGCTCCCGGAATTCCAGTCTATACGTACCACTCATCTGACCATTGAATTGATTGTCAAAACCTCTAAGTATCACCTTTGAAGGCATTTGCTTTTGCACAGTGATAAAATGACTTTAAAAGCTGCTTGATGTCATTGTGTGCTCTTGTTCAGTGTCCAGGTGCTGCCTTGGAAGTTCTGTACTTTTTACAAGTGCAGCAACTCACTCTGAGCACTCAATCATACACTAGTTTCTGATGGGTATTGATAAACCAGTTATTGCTCCACATGTGTAATTGATCAAACGCTGCCATTTGAAATTTTCCCAGGTGTATATTTTTGCTTTGTAAAGGGGCCTTAGTTCTGGAGTGTCCAACATAGGTCCAGAATGTTTATATCCAGGTCTTATTTTTTGGCTACACACATATGATACACTTACATACAGTGAAATTAACTCAACTAAATTTTGAATTAACTTAGCGCTTCTGAACCTACAGGAAACTCCCTAGCCTTACAACATCAGATCGACAACTCATAGATCCCTGTGCATGTCTCGCTCCAATAGTTGTAGGTTGAATTTAGCCTAGGGAGGTTGATTGTGGGACCCTGATCTTAAATGTGGCTTTCCCAGTACTGAAAGATCCTTATTGGAGAACACTATGTTGTACATGCTGTTCTCCTTCCTGAGTGCATGGCAAACCAGCTTGATATGCAGCCCAAAATAAAATCTATATCTTCTTGCCTGTGATCCAGCTTAGAGACTGTCTTTACTATATCATGCTGGAGATTTGTTTCTTCAGAGAAGACGTCACTATCTGTAAACACAGTTTAAAAGGCCACAGTTAACATTTACTAAGCCAACACAACATTTTTTCTGGTTTTCTTTTCTTTTTTTATAGGATCCTTGTTATGTTTTCCTGTCTTTAACCTATGCTGTATCCTTGTAAGACACTTCGGACTTTTCTCCTCTCTTACAGTATGTTGTGATTCCTACACGGCGCTCTACTGCTGAAGCCTTCCAGATAGTTATATCTCATCTCCTTGGGGATGCCACCAGCCCCTATCTAATTGGACTGGTAAGCTTTAAAGTGTCAAAATCACATCCCTTCTTTTGCCGTGGTTTCTGTTTGTAAGTTTATCCTATGCTGTATGATTGCAACAGAGAGGTAAGACTCTCACAAGGGGGACTAAGGGAAGTGGAGGGTATTATCACCTTGAAGGTGAGTGATCTGCAAATGTATGCTTTGGTTTAATCTTTACCTAGTTTCCTCAACTCACTGAACAAGGCCCTTTGTGCCTAATCAGGCAACTCAAATTATCTACACAAATGTAAGAACAGAGTACTTTCAAAGATTAAACATTTTTGGCCATGAATGCTGCCCTCCAACCAGAAACACTTTCTAGTACCTGCTCAAAAGTAAAGGTCACCCACCTTCACATTGCTACACATGATAGAGTGACCAAAAGTCCTAGATTTCCCCGGACAGTCCTGTTTTCAGTGGACCGTCCTGGTGTCCCAACACCTGTGTTAATTTTAAATAAAATGTTCCGGTTTTGGGGGGAAAGGTCAGGTCGTCCTGCAAAGGAGAATTGACAGGTATACTGTTCTTTCCACAAGCGCCACTAAAGTCTGAAATAATGTAAGTGTCTGTTTTTGCCAGGCAACACAGGAGGAGCCTGCTCGCTGCAGAGAGACTAAGTGTAGAGGAGGGGGTGAAGGGAGAAAGTCCTGCCATTGCTAAAACCTTTTATATACAGGGAGTGCAGAATTATTAGGCAAATGAGTATTTTGACCACATCATCCTCTTTATGCATGTTGTCTTACTCCAAGCTGTATAGGCTCGAAAGCCTACTACCAATTAAGCATATTAGGTGATGTGCATCTCTGTAATGAGAAGGGGTGTGGTCTAATGACATCAACACCCTATATCAGGTGTGCATAATTATTAGGCAACTTCCTTTCCTTTGGCAAAATGGGTCAAAAGAAGGACTTGACAGGCTCAGAAAAGTCAAAAATAGTGAGATATCTTGCAGAGGGATGCAGCACTCTTAAAATTGCAAAGCTTCTGAAGCGTGATCATCGAACAATCAAGCGTTTCATTAAAAATAGTCAACAGGGTCGCAAGAAGCGTGTGGAAAAACCAAGGCGCAAAATAACTGCCCATGAACTGAGAAAAGTCAAGCGTGCAGCTGCCACGATGCCACTTGCCACCAGTTTGGCCATATTTCAGAGCTGCAACATCACTGGAGTGCCCAAAAGCACAAGGTGTGCAATACTCGGAGACATGGCCAAGGTAAGAAAGGCTGAAAGACGACCACCACTGAACAAGACACACAAGCTGAAACGTCAAGACTGGGCCAAGAAATATCTCAAGACTGATTTTTCTAAGGTTTTATGGACTGATGAAATGAGAGTGAGTCTTGATGGGCCAGATGGATGGGCCCGTGGCTGGATTGGTAAAGGGCAGAGAGCTCCAGTCCGACTCAGACGCCAGCAAGGTGGAGGTGGAGTACTGGTTTGGGCTGGTATCATCAAAGATGAGCTTGTGGGGCCTTTTCGGGTTGAGGATGGAGTCAAGCTCAACTCCCAGTCCTACTGCCAGTTCCTGGAAGACACCTTCTTCAAGCAGTGGTACAGGAAGAAGTCTGCATCCTTCAAGAAAAACATGATTTTCATGCAGGACAATGCTCCATCACACGCGTCCAAGTACTCCACAGCGTGGCTGGCAAGAAAGGGTATAAAAGAAGGAAATCTAATGACATGGCCTCCTTGTTCACCTGATCTGAACCCCATTGAGAACCTGTGGTCCATCATCAAATGTGAGATTTACAAGGAGGGAAAACAGTACACAGCTCTGAACAGTGTCTGGGAGGCTGTGGTTGCTGCTGCACGCAATGTTGATGGTGAACAGATCAAAACACTGACAGAATCCATGGATGGCAGGCTTTTGAGTGTCCTTGCAAAGAAAGGTGGCTATATTGGTCACTGATTTGTTTTTGTTTTGTTTTTGAATGTCAGAAATGTATATTTGTGAATGTTGAGATGTTATATTGGTTTCACTGGTAATAATAAATAATTGAAATGGGTATATATTTTTTTTTGTTAAGTTGCCTAATAATTATGCACAGTAATAGTCACCTGCACACACAGATATCCCCCTAACATAGCTAAAACTAAAAACAAACTAAAAACTACTTCCAAAAATATTCAGCTTTGATATTAATGAGTTTTTTGGGTTCATTGAGAACATGGTTGTTGTTCAATAATAAAATTAATCCTCAAAAATACAACTTGCCTAATAATTCTGCACTCCCTGTATATCTCCGAAGAGCGCACACATATTTACAAAGCTACGCAAAAAACGGGACAGGCCAGATATAAAGTAAGGCTAAAGGCTGTAGTCCTACTTTTATATCTGACATGTCCCGGTTTTTGCTTCTCAAAATCTGGTCACCCGATCACATGGCCTGCAAGCCCACGCTATGTAATTCCAGTTTACCGTGATACGTTACTGTGACATTACCCTTTACATTTTGCTTCTTCTACTGCCCTCCCTCCCCCTAAATCTCCATCCCTTGAGGTTCATTCCTGTATCAGAAGCTCAATTGCGTCTATATAAATTGATGACCTTGCTGCTTGATTCTTCATTTTTTGCTCCGATGTTTTGAGGACCGGGATGGTTTGATTAGTTGTTCAAGTGTTAAGAAGCAGGTTAGATGGTCAAAGATTTGCTACTGCACTAATTGAAACACTGGTTTCCCACCCTTCCCCACTCTTTCCCTGCTGCCCTCCCTATCCCGTATTAACGTCTGCTACTTCCCTTTTCGTCAATCTCTGCTTCAGTCATGGCACTCTCCCCTGCACCGATGTCTCTGCACAATCTCCACACTTCTGCTCTCCTACACCCTCTCTCCTCTTCTGTTGCCATCTCACCAGTCCCAATATGCTCCTTGTAATGCCTCCTCTCTTATTCTCTTCTGTGTGTGTCCCGTCTGATTACTTTCAAAACTCACTTCTTCCCAACCACTATTCCATTACAGATCTCTGATCAGATCAGAAAGGGGAAGCCAACTTCTTACCTCTGGGAGTTCCGCAGCCTGCAGTATGCCTTAATGCTCTGCGCCTTTGTTGGAGTCATTGGTGGAGCCTTCTTCCTCGCCACTGCAGTCTTCATAGAGAAAGATCGCACAAAGGCTGAGCAGTATGCCCGAGGTAATTATGTGTTGATTTAAGCATACTCTGATGAATAACAGTGGGGCACTTTTCCAAGTGTGACACAGGGTAGTGGTGCATCCCCTGGAGGGGAACAAAGCCAGCGTAGATCTCCACCATAGTGTCTGTATTAATATTCATAAATCCTTTTTGTATATCAAAGGTAAACAAACACCTCTTTCAAAAATAATGAACATTGTATAAAGACGTTGAATTTATTTATTTTAAACTCCCCTTAGAAATTAGTAGAATAAAATCACTTTTTTATGTTCTCCTAAAAATGAGAAATTGGAAGAAATTTGGATAGACAGTCTGAAGAGTCCTTAAAGTGGAATGTAACGTCATTTAAAAGGAGCAAGTTCAGCAGAATCCCAGAGTGCAGCACAGTGCCAAAATTCATTTCTGTGTCTTGTAGAGCAAGTATCTGAAACAATGGGGCTCTGGCCCTTCATTAATTCAGGCTGAGCTATTTTTAATACTTACTCATCCCTTCTGGTGAGTTTACACTTAACAGGTGTTCTGTTCAGTTGAAAAGTGGTGTCGCGTCGGCTCTCATTATCCTAAATGAGACTACTGGATTTCTAGGCAGCAGGATCGATCACGGTGTGGGGGACTGAGTCTGACCCACGTGTAAAGAACTCTGTCACCCTAAATCCGGTTTTTGCTCCGGCTAACTAGCAGTGCCTCATTTCTCCCACGGGAAAGAGATGATTGGGCAGCCGAGCGCATGACATCTTTGGAACTTCTCAGGGAAGTCGTGGTCACTCAGATCCAAACCAACTCTCTCATTTACAATATGATCTCATATACAAATGACAAAGACAGTATAAGTTTTATATAATGATTTAATAAAACAACTGTATTTTAGATAATAAGGCATGAGCCGCAATAACCAGAACCATACAACACAGTAGGATTTAAATAGTTACCAGGAGAGTAAAACATAAGAACAAAGCGATCATTGTGTATAATAGTTTCTACTCTCCCTCTGCTTGTTCTATTTCAAGCACAGCATGTTAAGCTTCTAGCTTGCCTGTCTGTATCACTGGGGAGACATCAGCCCTCATACCTGAGCAAAGGCCTGTGATCTTGATTCAGCATCTGCAACGAGGCAGTCAGCATCTAGTTGTGGTTCCCTGGTCGGAATCTCCCTCTTGCGTGTATTGGGACAAGGAAGTTATTTTATAACTAACATGTCAGCGTGATCAAAAAATGTCCCTACGCAGGAATGCCAAGTCTAAACTCCTACCACGTCTATCGGCAATGTACCAGACTGTATCCTTGACTGAAGCACAGAGTGAATATGTTATGGAGAACTCCAGTGCTGAACTAGGCAAAACAGTGTGATATGAATAAAAAAACAAAACCGTAGAACTGGCTATTTGAAAAATAACAGTACGAAGCCTAATAAAAAGCATTTAGAGCAAAGTGCACAGAGGCTCTAAGCTGCTAGCAAATGAATAAAATACATCCAGGGCAAAGTGCACAAAGGCCTAAAGCCTAAAGCTAACGCGCAAAGGATATGTAAAACCAACCACACTACAGTGGAGGGGCAATAAAAGATGCCTTTAAATCTTGTTCTTATGTCACATTTGCTCTGTGTTCACAGACAGAGGCCAAAAGTCAGTTTTTCTTGCAATTAATTATCCTTCTGACTGCAGAGTTCCCGGACTTTGTAAGGTGAACTGTGTGACCTGCTGCTTTGAATGTAAAATAAAAGGATATAGGGTGTCAGTTGTTTTCTAACACTCAACATTTAAATGACTGTCAACTGTGTAAGCATTTCAAAATATATTTCAGTAGTTGTGAAAGCCTTTTTTGGGTCGAGCCTGCGTATCGTAGCGAGACGCTTTAGTTATTAGAAAAGGGCTCGGAGCCCTGTCGACATCACGTCAGTGTGTTTGATTGGTTCGTGGGCTTGCCTAGTAAAATCTGCTTGCTTTCATTAGTGGAAGGCATGCACATGTCATGCCTTTTCCGGTGGTTAGCCCTCCTCGAGCGCAGCGACCAAGTACAGAAAACATGTGAGGCTCGCTGTTTTCTGACGGATCGTGGACTACTTTTTCTCTATTTTCCTAGCGCGATTTCGCTTGGCAGAAGTCGAGCGCTTTACACAGTTAATTTCACTTTTTCGGGTTACGTACATAAAAGCACTTTTGCCGATAGATGAAAAGTCGGGTTAGGAGTTTACAAATCGATCAGCTCTAACATGAGCAAACGTAAGACCCGTTGCATTGCAAATGCTTGTTTATATTTCTGTGTGATGAAAAATTATTTTAGTAGGATGAAAACAAATCAGAATACTTTACGTGTTAATGTGCAAAGGATGTTTTCTGAAACCCAGTTTTCACAGACTGTTAATACACTTTATATTTTTATCAGTAAAGCTGCAAGTTAGTGAAAAGAGTTTTTTGGACATTTCTTGGAAAGTTACTGTGTGTAGATGACAATATGCTACCACATCATGGTTTGATAATATATTTATTAAAATTGAGTGTTTAAACAAACTGAGGAACACTCCTGCCCTAGGATCACACAATTTGAGACCCTTTTACGGATCAAGTAGATTACAGTTAGGTCGAGTAGATTATTTAGGTTACTCAACCTGCAGGTCTAGTAACATTTTAATGATTTTGCGAGCCCTGTCTGAGAGACTTACATTGGACTTTTTCCTAGAGATTAATGACATTCTTCAATGCTGGATCCATTAAGAATTAATGGCATTGTACAATGCTGAACTCATTAAAAATAGTGTGTTGAAAAGGGTTTCAGGGTCCACTCTGGCGGCTGGGGATCATTAAAAAATTATGTCTTCAAAGTAGATTCCTTCAATGCAGAACTAGGACCAGAGGCATGTAAGCATTCCTTATTAAGAATCAGCTTTTAGTTTTGAGAACAAAAGTGAAAAAGCAACTAGTCTAAAGGACTCGAAAAATGTACTTTTATTTATCTGGGCTTTTCTTACGTGATGCCTCCAAACGGTTTGCTTACAAACGGTGTGAGTCAGAGATCCAGCCAAGTAGTAGGAAACATGGTATTAATAGCGACAACCTAGTGAAAGCAACTGCGCTATCTGCAACTTCACTGGTGAAGCTTTCCTCCCTTGAAATTTCCTGGCAAACCTGATTTTTCTCTCCAGGAAGCTTTATCATACCCCAGCATTCCTATAAATGACAAACTAGCTCCTGCAGTCCTGTTACCTGGATATTTCAAATATTTCCTAACTTTATTTCTGTTTAATGTTTGCATTGGCTTTTTAAGGATATTCTCTTGAAGGAGGAAGTATTTTGTCTCACTTGATAAGTTAATGTCATATTGGAAGCATATTAAGAAAGACCGAGCACCAAAGTAACTTCTTAGTGCTAAAAACACAGTTGGGCATGAGAACGCAACTAAAGCATAAATGTTGAGAAAAGAAAAGTTTGCAGAATGGTAGCTCACCAGGCAAAAGGGCATGCAGTTTATTAGTTTGATTGCCAGAATGTAGGATAATCTTGTGAGGCGGGAAAGTCTCAAAGGGCCTTATTTAGAGTTTTGCAGACAGGGTACTCTGTCACCAACATGGTGGATGTCTCGTCTACTGGATTACAAGTGCATTATAGCCAGTAGCATCGTAATACTGAGGTCAAGGGATCCGTCAAACTTTAAGTACGACCAATATTTGGTATAATATAATATTTTTGGAGTGAACTGGCATACAACAGTGACATTTAGAAGAATGGAGCACCAGTGATGTGGTATGTGCAAATGCTTGAAATTAATGTGGATGAATACGGGGTTGCTGAACATTAACTTTAACACGGGTGGTTAATGGCCAGTTTTTTGGGGTTTGACAACAAATGAGCACAACATTCGGATTTCTTTGCTTTTGTAGCTGATAAGCTGTGTATGTTTTTCAGAGATATGTTTGTTCTTTCCACCAAGAGCCTGTTTTACATTTCGGCAGAGGCGTACTTCTGTCACAATGGAGACGGTTATCCCGTCCCCTGAAGTTTAAATACCTTAGAAAACAATGGTATTTAGATTTCGGCGTACAGGATATCCATCACTGTTATTGAGTAACCCCTCCGCCAAAATATAAAGCAAGCCCCAGTCTGGATTTCTATCCAAGATATTTTTCTTATTTCTGTTACTTTCTCAGTTTTAATGAATCAGCTATCCTCTATGGTTGAACAATTTATGTATACTCTGGGCTCTAACCTTGCATCCTGTTACTTATTGTCAAGCAGCAACTAGACCAGCCATAAGTGAAGGTGAATGTTATTAAACAAATATACACTTCGATCACACCAGGTCATCTGTAAGCTCATTCAACAGGGGTAAGGCTACCCTTGGTGGTGGACAGTTGTGTTGGAAAGTTGTTTTGGAACAACAATATGGATTCTGCCATATTTACTATCAAGTTTCTGATGCTCGTGTTGTTATGGAAACAGACTGGTCGTACATTAAACCTTTTTTGTCACAATTCAGCTTCCAGAAAATCTCTCCTGGTTTATGGATCCTTCAAATTTGAATGCAGTTGTTTTACTTTTAGCTGATTCCGTGCTGGAGAAATGGAAACTTACGTACCTATCACAGTGGTTCTCAGGAGCCAATAAGTTCACATGCATCCCTCTTAACATTCCGGAGTTTTATAAGTTATTTGTCAGAATTCCTCTGTCAGAAGTGGAAATGATATTTAGTTGATGGAAAGCAAACTATGTTGCCTGCCACCTCAGCATAAAATAGAATTAAGATGTCAGAACCCTGCTGAATCTGAGCAATAAAAAGAATTAGAAAGGAGTTCAAACTTCCTTGACAAGAGGCAGGGATATTCTAAGTTTGTGAACATGAGAAGCGTGCTATGTTTGAGAACGATTAACAACATCTGAGTAACTTTTCCAAAGGTAGTCATTCTTCGCCCGGTAACCTCACTCGCGTCCTACACATGAAATACAGTGCAACTCCATTTTGTTGCCCTCTCCAATAGAATTTAATCTGTTTCCCTGTACATTTGGTACCCTGATGCCATAGCAAAGAATGGACTCCAGTCAGTAGACATATTAAAACACAGAAAAAGCTTTCGTTTGTTGTCTTGCAACAAATTCCTTCTTGGCCCTTGAGCTTTGGAGAGATTCTCAGTGATCTGCTCCACTGCAGATAATTTAATTGTGACCACAAGAAACCATGACTGGTAGCTTCGGTGGTGGTGGTGTTGGTGGGGGGTGAATGCATAATAAGGACAGGGAGGAAAGATTCCAGGTTTGTGATCTCAGGGGAACCCTGGAATATTGCTGCAACCCGCATTGGGGATTATGTTTGACAATACCTTATCCCTTTATTACCCAGCCTCATCAGTGCGGTGGTGTGTGCTGTTCACCTCATGCAACTCGGAAGATATGAGGTAGCATCTTGGAGGGATAATCCCGACCAGGACTAATTCTGCTTTTTTGCCTTTTCTTCTGTTCCAGGCCTGATACAGGAGGAGGAGGAAGAACGCATTGTTGTCCCCCGTAGAGGCAGGTCCACCAAGGTGCCAGTGTCCAGTGTGCTGATCTGAGTGCTTCCAACAAGATCAACAAGATCCAGCGCAGTGTTTGTGTTTCTGGGCAGGGAGGCACGGTGGAGTGGGAACGTGAACTGCACCAGTACCCATATGCATCAGATCAAGATTAATCCAAAAATGACATACTCACTCCCCACCCCAGCTTCAAGGACATTGCACTGAAAACTGACTGGATTTAATTTTTGCACTTTACAGAGTACAAAATAACCATTTAAAAAATGTCCAACGTGCTTAAAGAAGGTGAAAGTACATTTGCTGCCTACAATGGATCTTACAGCTGCACCACATTTTGGTGTGTTTGTGTCTGCAGCATCTGTATGTTTTAGAAAGGAGGTGGTCCAGTATCGTGTTTGAATGGAGTGTAGATGAGGGTGAGGATGCAGGATTTGTTAGTGTGTCTGTATGTGTCTCTGTATGTATAACGACATTGTGTGGATTCTTGGTTATTTAGATGGGTGATTGATTAGTTTGTTAAAATACTGCTGTACATAGTGGTGTTTCAAAACTTCCAATAATCTCAAGTGAGTCAAAAGGATTATTTTCTTTCTTTTCTGTGAGTCAAAAAATTCATTTCTGTGAGTCAAAAAAGATATGTGCACACGAGAGACCATAGGAAACATTGAATGCATTCTCCGAGAGAAAGGTGATGTTTTGCTCAGGTCTATAGCCCCACTCTAATAATAAAAAGGCGTGTGCATAGCTGTGATTTTCTGTTGACAACCACAAGTGTGGAGAGCAGGATAACCACTGCAATGCCTGTAGACCAATGGTTACACATTCCCAAACTTAAGACCAAGGAGCAACCACAGTGTAGTCTGCTTACAGATAGTCAAGTAGCTTCTGAGTAGCCAAGCCTGCTGAATCCCACACCAGTGCCAGAAACGTGAGTTAATCAAATTATCATAACTTTTTTTGACATTAATGGCGATATAACAGAAATGTCTTGAGGGGTTACTACAAACAAGCATATTGTGGTAACAAAAAGAAAGCTATTCTTCATTTATACACCAACTATAAGAGGTTACTTTTGTGCACTGTTATTGCCGCACTAGGTTATTGTGTATTTAACAAGCTGCTCTTACGTGAGTGCTCAATTCAGAGAGGATGGGGAGAAAACGTGAGTTAGAAACAGATTCAGCCTAATGTGACGATCATGCTGGCCTTTCAGAGGCACTGTCCAGTTGGAAAGACTTCTGTATGCAGACTGTAGTGTGAATACCCCAGAGCACGTCTATTAATCCCAGGGTTAAAGATAGGCCCTAGTCATCTGATTACATATCGTCATTGATTCCAAATACCCAGAGGCTTCCAGGTGACTCTGGAATGGCTGTGTCCCATCACACCGAGAGCCGTAGGAACATGCACTAATAGCATAGCAAGCTGCAAGAGAGGGAGCATTTCAGAAGGAGATATGATTCCCTCTGTCTCCGTTTCCGATTCAGCAGTTCAGAAATGGAGCTGAAATGTGAGATGTGCCCTGGAACTGCTACAATTGAAATTTCCTTTTTTATAATCGTGGTGCGTGAAAAACCTCTAGACCGTGTCCCAATATGTCAAATGCAAAGTAATGATAGGGTTCAGAGAAAAGGTTTTCACCAAGGAGGTGATCTTTTCATATTAATTAGTCAACAACTCAAACGTTCTTGTGCGTACTTTGATTTGTGGATAGGACTGATTATTTGTGTGCCTTCTGTGGTGAGCCTTCTCTCACATCACCAAGAACTTTCTGTGTTGGACAGAAAATGTGTTTGTGTGTGTATGTTGTTGCGACTGTGACTGAATGTGGAATGATTAAGACGCTCTTGACATTTACAAGCACATTATTTTAGAAAGGGAAAACTGCTGTATTACAGCCTGTCACCAGGTTTCGAGTTGTCCTGAATAGTTAGCACGCCCCAATCTGTTTAGTTCAGTTCAAGCAGAGCCAGTCCTCTCAGTAGTCCCTTCTTTCCGCCAGCCATTCCCTATATTGTCAAAACTGCTACCTATTGGTTCCTTCTTTTCCCTATGCACTCTTCTTTGGATCTGTTTTGGCCATCTCCAAATGGCCTGTAAATGGCTGGCCTGCTGTACAGTTAATTTTCTGTCTAGCACGCAGGATGTACCTTCTTGGGTTGTTGTAGGCTTTGGTATGATCAGCAAGTGTGTTTTTAAACTAATAAAATGGTTAATATTTGTTATATTTCACAGTTAGAAAAGGTCTGATTGTCTTGCTTAGAACAGGTTATGGTATGGGGAGTTGGTTATATTAGTGCTTTGCTTCTGTTTCATCACGGATTTACACCTCTACATTGTTAGAATCCTTTATGAGTAGCATGCTTTAGAACTGCCCCAAGTCAGATTATGTTTTCTTCGACACAGCCTACTGGGAGATTAGGAAAGGGAATCTGTCCTGAATCTCAGTGATATTCCATTTGACCTTTCTTAAGACTACATTTCGTGGAATTCTTATATATTCTGTTTGTAGCATGTGTGGCTGACAGGCTTTGCATACCCCTGCTATCTAGTGTTGGGCCTGGACATTTGCAACTTGTTTTTCTTCAAAGAAGTCCCACTCACAAGGTATGTTGTGACTCCATCTTTCGTCCAAACTGCATCAGCACTTTGACCTCACCTTAGATTGTTTTTCTTCCACCATTGAGATCAGGCATTCAGGAATGCTGCTCCGGGATCAATTCTTTTAACACATTGGTCCGTTCTTCTCGATTCTGGCTGTTCACTCTTTGCTCCCTTGACGAAAACCGAGCTTCTATGCAGATGAAAGCATCCATCTTAGACGCCGGTTATAACAGGTGCTGAGGAAGAGAAAGCAGGGCTTTCTGGCATTTCAGCGGGGCAAGCAGAATAGAATCCAGAGGTCATTGCCATCTTCTGCAAAAGTTTCGCCATTGAAGAGGAGGTTTAATTCCTCGAGCCAGTGGTGCAACTCACACCAGCCTCAGGTCCAAAGAACAGGTCAACTCTACATGCCTCTGTGGTGCCACAAGGTCACTCTTGAGCCCCAAAATGCCCATCGACGATGGCAGTGCACCATCCCCTGGGAGTCGGGCACTGAGCCCTTAGTCGAGCTGGAAACATTACAAACTTCGGTTTTCCTTCCTCTGACCTGGGATGTCCTGGTCTCCGGGAGCCTGAGTGATGCCAATGCAAACCCACATCCAAGGGCATTGTGCCAAGCTACACACTGCCTCGACCTTGGGGCTGTACAAAGCCACACTCTGAGCTGAAAACGACTCAGAAAGCTCATCCACAATAAGCATCATGACTCATCAGATTCTTAAGAAACACAGTCTTCCTCTTGAGGAGAACCAGGACTCAACCCTTTTAGGCCACCAACTGCACAAATGGTCAGAGATGCTGCAGCTAACCCCACACTGTTCCCACAGTTGCCACCCACACTTCCCACCCACACTTCCTTCACCACTGCCCTTGCACTCTCCTCCGCTTGACCCACAGGACACATTCAGAGCCTTGCAGCCCTTACTTTCTACAGGACCCCTACAACAAGCCCTTCAGGCCACGGGAAGGACATTATGCCTTGGAGGACTATGTAGTCAATCAAACAGGATTTGTAAAGCTCGACTAATCACGCTTGAGGATATACAGGTGCTTAGGTCGTGTAGTAGACCCTAGATGACCCTGACCTCGAGCCCTACTGTGCCAAACTCTCTCCAGAACCTGCACAGCACAGTCAGTTCAAATTGCATACAGTGCAGGATGAGAGTGACTTCTTGGTTGAGGTTCTGTTCAAGATGGAGTGTATGGTGCATTAACTTCCCATGTTGAAGGGAATGTTTAGGTCGGCCACCAGCAACATTAAAGAGACTGTAAATGCCGGGGTGGTCACTCCTCAAGTTGAGAAAAAGTATAAGCCTGTCTCAGATGATCTGGCATATATTTGTGGACAGAGTGACCCGACTCCTTAGTTGTCCACTTCCCATAAATGATTTCAAAGCAGACTAAAACAGATGCCCCTCTGTCTGATAAGGAGTCTAAACCAATTGACACAGTTGGTAAGTGTGTAGTGCTTGGGGCAGCTGCTCATTGGCAGATTTCAAACTTAGTGGGTCTCCTCTTCAGGTATGACTCGTACCACTAGGAGGAATTAGAGGCACTTGTCAAGAACTTCCTAGAGGACCATCATATACTCAGATGATTGCTGAGGGAGAAAAACATCAGCAATGCCAACATTAGATGTGCTTTTGATGTGGGTTATACATCTGCAAGAGATTTTAATACTAGCATCTTCTTTTGAAGCATGCCTGGCTTAGGGTGTCAAGGTTTAGATCTGAGGTACAATAGCACTTCTTAAATATTCTGTTTGATGGAAAATATCTGTTTGGCCCCGAGGTTGATCAGATGCTTCAAATAATCACCAAGGATACCAGTATGGCTTAATCCATCGGTGTGTTATGCTGCCCCAGGCCCAGATCTGCTTTTCAAAGGCAACAAAACAACTGTACTGCAAAACCAGCAAGCACAAGTCAAAAACACCTGTACCAGCAGCCATTTCAGGACACCCAGCAACATATGACCTTCCAAAGAGAGGTAAATATGGGAAAATGGATGTGGGAAAGGCAGAGGTGGCTCAGCGAGGCTCCATCCCTTTCTTCCAACTACATCACTCTTCTCGGGAGAAGACTAAGGCACTTCCTCGCTCAGTCGGTAAACCTCACCTCAGACCTGTGGGTCCTCTCCAATGTGCGGTAAGGGTACTTGCCGCAAACGTCTTACAGTCCCTTTCTACATCCTAACCTGCCACATACTGAATTCAGACCACCTCCACCTTCTGAAGGAAGAGGTTCAATTGCTCCTAGCATAGGGCAACAGAGCACCAGTAGCCGTACACCAGCACAGGACAGGGGTCTGCTTCCTGTGTTTTTTTTATCCCAGAAAAGGCCAGCTCTCTCTGGTTGATCCTCGACCTCCAACCATTGGTCGAGTTCATCCTTACTGAACACTTTCACATGGTCACCTTACATGAAGCCTTCCCTCTGTTACTCCAAGGTAACTTCAGTTGAGACCTGGATTTGAAAGATATGTCCTTTGACGTCCCGATCCACCCAGTGAGTTATCTGTAACATCTGATAGAGACTTCTATCCGGAGGTTTCTTACCTTTGAATTTTCCCAGGCTTCAGATTGGATCCGAAAGAATTTTTGTGAGCAGTACCCCTACGCGCTGGTAGGTAGCATCAGTCAGCTGCCTGTGGCGGCATCTGTGCCAAAAAGTGGCGTCCGCATGACCTATATAGTTGCTCCGCGGCACACTGACATCAATTCTTTTCTTTCTGTGCCGGTCAGCGCAGATTCGGAGAAAGCTACCCTCCGTCACTTTTTGGCAAGCTTTTTTCGATGTTTTGTGGACCACTTTTTTGAGGTATTTCCCCCTAGTGTGTCAAGGAAATGTCTTTGAGGAAGGCAGAATTTAAACCGTATGGTGCCTGCCACCGTGCCATGTCTGTTACGGACCAACACTTCCAGTGTCTGCGGGGTCTGGAGTGCGACCACAACTCCAAGTTGTGTTCCGATTGACAGGCCATAGCACCAGAGGCTTTGAGGGCGTGATCTTGAAAGCTGCTAGTGGCCCAGCAGGTGACTCCTCAGAGGTCTCAGTCAAGAGGGCGGTCCTAGGACCGCTCCAGGAGCCCCAAGTCCACTTCATCCCATTTGCCGTCGTCAGGAAACTCCGGTAAAAGGAGCAAAAAATGGGGGATGACAGCAGACTGGACACATACCCAGATACCGGCATGCTTTCTCCTGCTACCGTTCCTACGGAGGAGGAAGCTACTGATGCTCTAGTGGTGAAGAGGGGAGCTCAGGTCCTGGACCTTGAGTTGCCCTCAGTGGCAGTCAAGACTGACATCTAGACAGAGGTACTGTAACCAGGAGCTTCTTCCTCTGAACCCCTGCTCCCTTTTAACGAAGCCCTCACTGACATCCTTCTGGGTACCTGGTCCAAACCCAGCACAGAGGCTCCTGTGAACAGGGCGATTTCCCGCTGTCATCGCCCTGCACCTAGGGATCCACGTTTCCTCACCCAACTCCCTACCCCAGAGAACTTGGTGGTCCATGCTTCTACCTCCCATGGCACATTCTCTGCCCCTCCCCCTGAGAGGTAATCCAAGATGCTGGATAGCTTTGGCAAGCAAATGTTTTCATCCGCCAGGCTTGCATTGCAGTAAGTGAATACTGCATGCTTATTGGGCCTGCTTTTCCACTCTGAGGGACACGGTTGCGCAGGTGCTGCCACAGGTCCCAGGGAAGGCCCAGACTGTACTTTCCCAAGCAGTCAGACAGGATAGTCGTAGCAAAGTTCACTATCCGCTGTGGTTTGGACACAACTGACTCGCTGGGCAGAGCAGCTTCATCGATGGTGGCCCTTAGGAGCCACGCCTGGCTGAGAACGTCTGGCTTTTCAGGGGATGTCCAGGCTTCCCGCATGGACATGCCCTTTGATGGCAACAGTCTCTCGAGAGACAAGGCAGACTTGGTGCTGGAATGCTTTAAGGATTCACGAGCAACAGAGAAGTCCTTGGGCCTCTCAGCTGCCCTGTGTCCTTAGTCTGCCTTTTGCTCCTTTCGTGGCTAGGGAAGGGGCGTTCAACCGCGCCAACCCTATCCCAGCCACTGTTCCACACAAACTTCCCAATCTCAGCCTTGGTGCGGTTTCTACTGACCCCATGGGTTGGGTGGCCAGTGGTCTGCTCCAACCACCCCAGCAGCTGCAGCCTCCAAACCCTCCTAATCTTGCCCTTTTCAATCATGAGCGTCCAGTTCGTGGCAGAATCTGCCATCATCTTCACCACTCATAGTCCATAACATCAGACAGGTAGGTTCTTCAGATAATTCAGAGGGGTATTCTCTCCCCTTCAAGTGCCTCCCTCAATGTCTCCAACTTATGACCAGCTGACTGAGGATCATTTGTCCTTGCTCCGTGAGGAAGTCATGGCCCTCTTGGCCAGAGGAGCAATAGAGAGGGTTTCAGTGCTGGAAGTAGGCTGTGATTGCTATTCCCGCTACTTTCTGGTTCTAAAAAAACAGAAAAGTGTCTTCATCCGATTCTAGATCTAAAAACCCTCAACCTCTTCCTCAGAAAGGAAGAAGTTCAAGGTGCTCACATTGGCTCAGGTCTTGTCTGCCCTGACCCAGGAGACTGGATGCCTGCCCATCAGCATTACCTGCGGTTTACCATAGGCCACAAGCATTTTAAGTTCACCCTGCCCCCCTTTGGCCTTACCAGCGCCCCTAGGGTGTTCACCAAAGTGATGGCGGTGGTCGCTGCACATCTGTGGAGATCAGGGGTGCCAGTCTTCCCCTATCTCAACGATTCGCTGTTGATGGCAAGCTCGCACCAGGCTGTGGCCTCCCACCTCCAGACTACGGCAAACCTCCTGCATTCACTGGGGTTCACTATCAATGTGGTGAAGCCACATTTGACTGCCTCTCAGCTCCTACCTTTTATTGGAGCTGTTCTCAACACAGTGCAGTTTGAGGCTTATCCTCTTGAGTGCCAAGTCCAGGATATTCAGGCCGTGATACCTATGTTTCGGCCGCTATCCTGGATTTCGGTGAGACTGACTAAGGCTGCTGGGCCTCATGGCCTTCTGCATCCTGCTGGTGACACATGCCAGATGTCATGTGCAGGCTCTGCAGTGGGCCCTGAGGTTCTAGTAGGTGCAGCATCAGGAGAATCTCTAGTCTTCTTGCTCCTCAATCGCGTAGTGTTTTCTTCGATCAAAACGAGTGCAAGCTTCACAATCTTCCTCACGATGTTCAGGAGAAAGGCAAAGATTACAGACCAAGTGCTGGTCGGTATAAGGAAATTTAGCGTGGCACCGGGGACAGAATTGGAATGGAGTCCGATCCATCAGGCTATGGCGCAGTAGGCCCGAACAGGCCCAAGAAGGGCACAAGCACCCGACAGGGCATTTTTTTTATATCCCAACTGTATTATCGGATCAATTGCAGAAGAAACCGCGTTCGAAAATAATACTGAAGGTATGAGAAAAGTTAATATATAGTTTCCGAATCAAAAGTCTCGGATCGAGAGGGAACACGTCTGAACCCGACAGCTGAAAGAAAACAATCTAACAAAGGAGTTGATGCCCATGCGCACTATCGCCAAGAGGAGGAATCACTCAATCCTGTGACTCAAAAAAAGACTTCTTTGAAGAAAACAACTTGTAACACTCCGGGCCCAACACTTGATGGCGGACTATGCATAGCATGTGTTACCGACCTTCAGGTTTGGCGCTGGAAAAGGCCAAATCACCACATCCACAGGCCACACCTGTTTCGATGACTGAGTCAAGAAAACACATTAAAAGCTCACATCAGAGCCGACGTCCACACACTTCAGAGTCGAAAATTCAACATCCAGCTTTGGAACCGAAATCACAGGCTGTATCTTCCGGACTCAAAAAATTAGGTACCATTTTGGAGCTGAAAAACTCCTTCTATACAGAGGAGACAGGACTTTCGAACCGATTAAAAAACACTTCAAAGACAATTCCTGAACAATCCTCCAAAGGACTTAATCAATCAATCAATCATTAAATTTATAAAGTGCGCTATGTACCCGTCAGGGTTTCAAGGCGCTGTGGGGGGTGGGGAGGGGGTAGCTGCTATCGGTCGAAGAGCCATGTCTTGAGGAGTCTCCTGAGGTGAGGAGGTCCTGGGTCTGGCGCAGGGAGGTCGGGAGTGAGTTCCAGGTCTTGGCGGCGAGGTAGGAGAAGGATCTGCCGCCGGAGGTCTTGCGCTGGATACGGGGGACGATGGCGAGGGATAGGTTGGCGGAGCGGAGTTGGCGGGAGGGGACGTAGAAGTTGAGTCTGTTGTTCAGGTAGGCGGGTCCGGCGTCATGTAGTGCTTTGTGCGCATTGTGTGAGAAGTTTAAAGGTGATCCTCTTGTCCACGGGGAGCCAGTGGAGGTCCTTTAGGTGGTGGGAGATGTGGCATCGGCGGGGTATGTCGAGGATCAAGCGGGCGGATGCGTTCTGGATGCGTTGGAGTCATTGAATGTCTTTTGCTGGGATGCCTGTATAGAGTGCGTTGCCGTAGTCAAGTCTGCTACTGACGAGGGCTTGGGTCACAGTTTTTCTGGTTTCCGCCGGGATCCACTTGTAGATTCTACGGAGCATGCGGAGGGTGTTGAAACAAGCGGAGGAGACTGCGTTGACCTGTTTGGACATGGTGAGAGCTGAGTCGAGAATGAAGCCGAGGTTGCATGCGTGGTTGGCCGGAGTAGGTGGGGGACCCAGTGCGGTGGGCCACCAGGAGTCATCCCAGGCTGAGGGGGGGAGCGTCCGAGGATGAGGGCTTCCGTCTTATCGGAGTTTAGTTTCAGGCGGCTGTTTCTCATCCATTCGGCGATGGATTTCAGTCCCTCGTGGAGGTTGGCTTTGGCCGTGTGTGGATCTTTGGTAAGGGAGAGGATGAGCTGGGTGTCGTCGGCATAGGAGAGGATGCTGAGGTTGTGCTGACGGGCCAGTTGTGCGAGGGGTGCCATGTAGACGTTGAACAGCGTCGGGCTTAGCGAGGAGCCTTGGGGGACGCCGCAGATGAGGTTGGTGGCTTCGGAGCGGAAGGGTGAGAGTCGGACTCTTTGGGTTCTGCCGGAGAGGAATGAGGAGATCCAGTTGAGGGCTTTGTCTTGTATTCCGGCTTTGTGGAGACGAGTTAGTAGGGTGCGGTGGCAGACCGTATCGAAGGCTGCGGAGAGGTCTAGAAGGATGAGGGCAGACGTCTCGCCGTTGTCCATTTGCTGTCTGATGTCATCTGTGGCGGCGAGGAGTGCAGTCTCGGTGCTGTGATTGCGTCTGAATCCGGATTGGGAGGCGTCTAGGATGGAGTTGTCTTCGAGGTGGTGGGTGAGCTGTGCATTGACGATCTTCTCGATGACCTTCGCTGGGAAGCGGAGGAGGGAGATCGGTCGGAAGTTTTTGAGGTCGTTGAGGTCAGCCTTGGGTTTCTTGAGGAGGGCTTGGATATCGGCGTGCTTAAAGCTGTCCGGGAAGGTTGCTGTATCGAAGGATAGGTTGATGATCTTGCGAAGTTGGGGGGTGATGGTGGAGCCGGCTTTGTTGTAGACGTGGTGTGGGCAGGGGTCAGAGGGGGATCCTGAGTGGATGGAGTTTCATGGTCTTGAGGGTTTCGGCGTCGTCTACGTGGGTCCAGGTGGTGAGGCGGTCGGCGTGGGAGGAGTTGTCGGGGGTGGGGTCTGGCGGAGGTGTGGTGTTGAGGCTGTCGTGGATGGCGGCGATTTTCTGGTAGAAAAAGTTGGAGAGTGCGACCCAGAGTTTCTGTGATGGTGGGATGACGTTGGCGTTGGGGTTGGAGAGCTCCTTTACGATGCAGAAGAGTTCCTTGCTGTCGTGTGCGTTGTTGTTAAGGCGTTCTGTGAAGTGGGAGCATTTGGCGAGTCGGATAAGTTGGTGGTGCTTGCGGTTGGCTTCCTTGTGGGTTGCTAGGCTGTCGGGTGTGCGCTCGAGAAGCCATTTTTTCTTGAGTTTCTGGCAGGTGCGTTTGGAGGTGATCAATTCGTCTGTGAACCAGGCTGCTTTTTTCTTTTCTTGGTTGACGGTGGGCCTCTTGAGTGGTGCGAGGGTGTTGGCGCAGTTGAGGATCCATTGTTGGAGGTTGGTGGCGGCGGAGTCCAGGTCTGTGGGGTTGGGCGGTGGGTTCTTGGCGAGGGTGCGGGTTAGTTGGTCTTCGGTGACTTTTCCCCAGCGGCGGTGTGGCGGTAGAGGGTTGCGGTGGTGTTCTGTATTTTTCTTGAATGTGAAGTGGACGTGGTGGTGGTCGGTCCAGTGGAGTTCGGAGGTGTGGCTGAAAGCGATGTGGTTGCTTGCAGTGAAGAGTGGGTCTAGGGTGTGACCGGCGGTGTGAGTGGGTGTGTTGACCAGTTGTCTGAGTCCGAGGTTGGAGAGGTTGGTGGTCAGTGATGCAGTGTTGGCGTCATTGTTGTTCTCCAGGTGGAAGTTGAGGTCTCCCAGGAGGATGTAGTCCGTTGAGGCGAGGGCGTGGGTGCTTGCGAGGTCGGAAATGGTGTCGCTGAAGGGGGCTCTTGGTCTTGGAGGTCGGTATATGAGGGTTCCTCTGAGGGTAGTGTTGGGGTCCGTGTGGATCTGGAAGTGAAGGTGTTCAGCTGTCTTGAGGGTGTCGTCCGTGTGGGTGTGGATCTTGAGGGTGGATTTGTGGGCGATGGCTATTCCTCCACCGATTCCGTTGGTGCGATCTCTTCTGGTGATCTTGTAGCCGTCAGGGATGGCGATAGCGATGTCTGGGGCCGAGGAGTTGTTCCACCAGGTTTCGGTAAGGAAGGCTACGTCTGGGTCGGTGGTGTTGAGCAGGTCCCAGAGCTCGATGGCGTGCCTTCGTGCGGAGCGTGTGTTGAGGGGGATGCAGTGCAGGTGGTTTGTTGTTGATTGTTGCAGGCTTTGTTCTGTTGCAGGTGCGGCAGGAGAAGGGTCCTTTGGTGTGCTTCGGGGTGGCCTGGAAGCAGGCTGTGGAGGAGCCAGGGTTAAGGTCGAGGAGTTCGCTGGCCGAGTAGCGAAGGCTGGTGGTGCGGGGGCGAGTGGACCGGGGGGGTGGCGCTGAGCGCGGTCCAGGCACGGACGGGCGCAGACGGGCTTGCCTCTGGCGCGGACGCGCAGCGCCAGCCATTAAGAAGGGAGGGAGCGGGAGGCGGGAGGGAGCGGCGAATGGGGGCGCGAGGGGGGCGGGGCCGCGGGGAGGCAGCAGCAGGCAGAAAACGGCAAGGGGGAGCACCCAAGGGGCGAAAAAAGCCAGGTAAACAAGGCACAATAACAAAAGTAATGCACAGGTCAAAAACAGTCACAGAATACGAGATGGCACAAAATACAATCGGGATACAGCAATTAGAGGGGCACAAAAGGGGGCAAGGACGCAAGGCGCTGAAAAGTGGAGTAAAAACACTTACAGAAACGGCGAAAAGCGGCAGTGAGCCTCGGGCCTCGAACACGGTAGCAGCAGCGTGGGCGGGGGTCAGGGACACGCGACAGCAAGGTGGTGCTGCGGACGTGGGGGGCGAGCTCTAGACCACAACAGGTCAGAGGTCGCTCACTCGCGACGGCCAGCGCCAGCCAATAAGAAGGGAGGGAGGAGCGGCTGGGAGGCGGGAGGGAGCGGCGAATGGGGGCGCAAGGGGGGGCGGGGCCGCGGGGAGACAGCGGCAGGCAGAAAACGGCAAGGGGGAGCGCCCAAGGGGCGAAAAAAGCCAGGTAAACAAGGCACAATAACAAAAGTAATGCACAGGTCAAAAACAGTCACAGAATACGAGATGGCACAAAATACAATCAGGATACAGCAATTAGAGGGGCACAAAAGGGGGAAAGAGCGCAAGGAGGCAAGGCGCTGAAAAGTGGAGAAAAAACACTTACAGAAACGGCGAAAAGCGGCAGAGAGCCTTGGGCCTCGAACACGCTAGCAGCAGCGTGGGCGGGGGTCAGGGGCACGCGACAGCAAGGTGGTGCTGCGGACATGGGTGGCGAGCTCTAGACCAAAACAGGTCAGAGGTCGCTCACTCGCGACGGCCAGCGCCAGCCATTAAGAAGGGAGGGGGGAGGTAGGAGCAGCTGGGAGGCGGGAGGGAGCGGCGAATGGGGGAGCGAGGGGGGCGGGGCCACGGGGAGGCAGCGGCAGGCAGAAAACGGCAAGGGGGGGAGCGCCCAAGGGGCGAAAAAAGCCAGGTAAACAAGGCACAATAACAAAAGTAATGCACAGGTCAAAAACAGTCACAGAATACGAGATGGCACAAAATACAATCGGGATACAGCAAGGAGGCAAGGCGCTGAAAAGTGGCGTAAAAACACTTACAGAAACGGCAAAAAGCGGCAGAGAGCCTCGGGCCTCGAACACGCTAGCAGCAGCGTGGGCGGGGGTCAGGGTCACGTGACAGCAAGGTAGTGCTGCGGACGTGGGGGGCGAGCTCTAGACCAAAACAGGTTAAAACATCTGAATATTATTCTGAGGTCTCTGATATCCAGACAATCGTCAAGATTATGGACAGTAAACATAGAAGGATTCATATTCATAAGGAGACGGGGAAAATTATTGCTTCACCTCCTCCACAAACCAAGAGAAAGCTGGTGTTTCAAGAGACTCATGATACTGCTCCACCACCAGCAAAGATATTTAAAAGAAAGGAGAAACCATCACCTTTACAGCTTTCCCCACCATATTCGCCACAGCTTTCTTTCTCTCCACCACGTACTTCTCCACCACCGTTGCCTTCACCAAAACATTCTTATACATATTCACATGGAGATACCGTGGACCCTTAGGATTTATATGACCCAGATCCTATACCACTAAATGACACAGATCTCTATCCAACCAAGCCTTCACCACCAGAGGATACTACGGCTTACACTCAGGTCATTTCTAGAGCAGCTGCATACCATGGAGTACAGATGAATGCTGAGCCTTTGCTGCCTGGTATGCTTAGACATGCTGATGACATATTTAAGGAAGTTGTCAAAGCTAGGGTTCTAACCCCAAGAATAGATAAAAAATAGAAGCCTGTGCCAACTGACCCAGTTCATATCACACAACAGCTACCACCAGACTCTATTGTAGTCAGTGCTGCAAGGAAAAGGGCCAATAGCCAATCTTCAGGGGATACTCCTACCCCTGACAAGGAAAGTAGAAAGTTTAATACGGCTGGTAAGAGGGTATCTACACAAACAGCTAACCAATGGCGTGTTGCCAATTCCCAAGCCCTGTTAGCAAGGTATGACTGGGCACACTGGGATGAAATGTAAGAATTCTTGCAATATTTACTGAAAGAGCATAAAAAAAGTGCACTAATTGTTGAAGAGGAACAAGCAATCACCAATAACCAAATTAGATGTGCCCTTGATGCAGCCAATACTGCAGCTAGAAGTATAAACACTAGCATAACAATTCATAGACATGCATGGTTAAGATCTTCTGGGTTTAAACCGGAAATACAGCAGGCAGTGCTTAAAATGCCCTTTGATAGGGAGCATCTATTTAGACCTGAGATTGACACAACTACTGAAAAACTCAGGAAAGATTCTGACACTGCCCTATATATCACACCTTACCGGGGCTCCTTTCACAAACAACAGTTTAGGGGAGGTTTCAAACCCCAAACTACAGAGGCTTCCATCACACAGCCCAAACAAACCGAGCAGTACTACCCAAGAGGATCATTTAGAGGCTCTTACAGAGGTCAACACTGTAGGAAGTTGGTTCTGTATATACTATTTCAAAGTGAGAGATAGTGTGCACAGAGTCCAAGGGTTCCCCTTAGAGGTTGGTAGTGGCAAAATTAGATAATACTAATGCTCTATTTTGTAGTAGTGTGGTCGAGCACTAGGCTTATCAGAGGGTAGTGTTAAGCATTTGTTGTACACACACAGGCAATAAATGAGAACACACAGTGAAAGACTTAACTCCAGGCCAATAGGTTTCTATATAGAAAAATATAATTTTCTTTATTTTAGAACCACAAGATTCAGAACTCAGGGTCGTGGGAGCTTTCGGATTCTCTCTGCAGGCGACGCTGTGGAGGTGCAGGGAGGTCGTCTCAGGGTGTCCACATTGTGGGAGTCGCCTGGGGGTCCTCTGCAGTGTTCTGGATACGAGCCAGGGGCGTCTGGTGCAGAGTGTTGGGCACTCATGCTTCCGGAGTAAGGCTGAAGTCCCTTTAAAGATGGTTGTTTCTTGGTTTCTTGGACAGAGCCGATGTCCACGGGAGTTACTTGGTCCTATGGGTGCAGAGCAGTCTTCTGAGTCCTCTGAGGTCGCTGGTCCCGCTGGATGCGCCGCTGTGCAGGTTCTTTGAGTCTGGAGACAGGCTGGTAGGGCTGGGGCCAAGTCAGTTGTCGTCTTTGCTGGGCTTTCGGGTCAGCAATCCTCCTTCTTGTTTCAGGTTGCAGGAATCTGGCTTCCTGGGTTCAGGGTCACTCCTAAATACTAAATTTAGGGGTGTGTTTTGGTCTGGGGGGCAGTAGCCAATGGCTGTCCTTGAGGGTGGCAACACCCTCTATAAGCCTTCTCCCTGTGGGGAGGGGGGAAAATCCCTAATCCTATTGGGGGGAATCCTCCAAAACAAGATGGAGGATATCCTAAGGCAGGGGTCATCTCAGCTCAGGACACCTTAGGGGCAGCCCTGACTGGAGGGTGACTCCTTGTTTTTCTCATTATCTCCTCCAGACTTGCTGCCGAAAGTGTGGGCTGTGTCCGGAGGGGCGGGCATCTTCACTAGCTGGAGTGCTCTGGGGCGCTGTAACACCAGACTTGAGCCTTTGAGGCTCACCGCCGGGTGTTACAGTTCCCGCAGGAGGAGGTGTGAAGCACCTCCACCCAGTAAAGGCTTTGTTACTGGCCACAGAGTGACAAAGGCACTTACCCCATGTGGCCAGAAACCTGTCTGGATGTGGCAGGCTGGCAGAAACTGGTCAGCCTAGCACTAGTAGTTGGACTGGTATACAGGGGGCATCTCTGAGATGCCCTCTGTATGCATTTCTCAATAAGTCCCACACTGGCATGAGTGTGGATTTATTATGCTGAGAAGTTTGATACCAAATTTTCCAGTATTCAGTGTAGCCATTATGCAACTGTGGAGTTCGTGTTTGACAGACTCCCAGACCATATACTCTTTATGACTACACTGCACTTACAGTGTCTAAGAATTGGCTTAGACACTGTAGGGGCATAGTGCTCATGCAACTATGCCTTCACCTGTGGGATAGTGAACCCTGCCTTAGGGTTGTAAGGCCTGCTAGAGGGGTGACTTACCTATGCCACAGGCAGTGGGTTGTGGGCATGGCACTCTGAGGGGAGTGCCATGTCGACTTAGTCTTTTTCTCCCTACCAGCACACACAAGCTGTGAGGCAGTGTGCATGTGCTGAGTGAGGGGGTCCCCAGGGTGGCATAAGACATGCTGCAGCCGTTAGTGACCTTCCCTGGTCACAGGGCCCTTGGTAGCAGGGCTACCATTTACAAGGGACTAATCTGTGTGCCAGGGCTGTGTACATTTTGGAGACAAAGGTACCGTTTAGGGAAAGAAGACTGGTGCTGCGGCCTGGTTAGCAGGATCCCAGCACACTTTCAGTCGTAACTAGCATCAACAAAAGGCAGAACGTTAGGGGTAGCCGTGCCTTCAGAGGCATTTTCCTACAAGCACTTTAAAGCCAGAGGCAAATTTCAAACCTCAACGAATGTCACCACTCCCCCAAAACAATGACTTCCTCAACATCCCACAATCCCATTCAACAAGTCTGCAACAATTCCACTCTCACTGGCAAAACATCACCACAGATCAGTGGGTGCTTTCAATTATCCGCAATGGTTACTGCCTAGAACTAATTTCTACTCCTCCAAACATTCCACCTTACTCTCACAGACTTTCTCCAGAACACAATGTTCTGCTAAAGCAAGAGGTGCAATCTCTATTACTAAAAGAAGCAATAGAAACAGTTCCAATATCAGAACAGGGAACAGGATTATATTCACTATATTTCCTCATACCAAAAAAGGATGGTGCTGTCAGACACATTCTGGATATTATACCTCTAAATCTATGTATCCTGTCAGAACATGTTCACAAGGTAACTCTGCAGGACGTAATTCCCCTACTACAAAAACAAGATTACATGACAGCCTTAGATCTCAAAGATGCTTACTTTCATATTCCCATACATCCAGATTTGTAATAGCAGGAAAACACTATCAATTCAAGGTACTTCCCTTCGGCATAACAACAGCTCCAAGGGTTTTCACAAAATGCCTAGCTGTAGTAGCAGCTCACTTAAGAAGACAACACATACATGTCTTTCCTTATCTAGACGATTAGCTAATAAAATAAAGCAACATTATACATTGCCAGCAACACACTCGATACACAATAGATACCCTACACACATTAGAGTTCACAATCAATTACCAAAAATCACATCTTCGATCCAGTACAGGTTCAACCTTACCTAGGTGCTATTCTCAATACCCAAAAAGACTTAGCCTACACAAATGTACAAAGGATACAGGCTTATCTGATAGAGACTTCTAGTTGCTGAATCCTTACCTTTGAATTACCCCAGTCGTCAGACTGGATCTGGAGATTTTTCTTCGAGCAGTACCTCTGCACGCCGTCAGGTGGCGTCGGTCGACTCTGCGGGCGTCGTTGGCGTTAGTGCTCGCTGTGATGACATCGCGTTCGTATATTGGCACCACCCTGGCGCTTTGACGTCAGTTCTTTTCTTTCCGCACCAGCCTATGCGCAGATCTGGAGAAGAGCTACCTCAGTTATTTTTTGGCTACGTCAACATTTTTGTCGAATTTTTTGCAAGTTCATGGATGCGTCGAGGGATGTCCCGCAAGACTGATTCAAGCCCTGCGACTCCTGTCACCGAACTAGGTCACTGATGGATCCACACCTCGTGTGTCTCTGGAGCGTGATCATGACCCGAATTCATGCTCAGAGTGTAGGGCCATGAACCCAAAGGCTTTGAGGGAGCGGTCCCTAAAGCTCATGGCGGACCGACACTCGACTCCGCGTCGCTCACAGTCCCGTTCTAGAGGAGGGTCTCGAGACCGGCCGTGGAGTCACCACCACTCTTCGCCTTCAAGTCATCGGGACATTTGGGTCACAAAAAGAAGAAGTTGAAGAAGGACAAGCGTTCTTCGACTTCACCCCGTTGATCGGATGATACGACGCTGGAAGATCGTCGATGCTCTAGGCCTCTCCTCCGTCAACTGAGCCTTCTTCTGGGTCGGCTCCACGTTACCCCAACTTCCCGGGAGCCAGAGCCACCCCGCCCAACTTAAAGAATTTTATGAGGCCAGGTGCCTCATTTTTGGGTGGTCCGACCCACCTTCGGAGCCTTCGGGCACAGGTGAGTCAGTTGGGGTCCCCTCGGTTTCAAAGCCGTCGGCTTCAGCTCGAGAGGGCCACTCCGGATCCAATCGCGGATCCGTCCCGACGCCAGTTGTGCCACGCCGACCTTCCACGGCGTTGGGTCAGACGTCGATGCTCCCAACGTCAGCTGGACCCACAATTGATGTTGATCCCATCCTCCTAGCCGACCACCCAGAGCCGTAACGACGTTGATCGATGCAGATTCCGTTCTCTATGGGCTCTCCTGGGCCCAGGGTTGATCCAGATCCTTATTCTTGTGGATATGGATACGGGGAGAGTATGGAGGGGACGCTGGACCTTTTTAGAATACCAGTTTGACCCCCAAATGTACTGGGTGCAGGATTTGGGTGATGCCAGTGGTTTAGACACCTCCCCTGACACTGGTATGCTCTCTCTTCCTAGCGTGGCTACGGAGGAGGATGCTACTTATTCTAGGGCAGCTGAGGTCCTGGACCTCGAGCTTCCTTCTGTGGAGGTTTGGCCTAACATCCTAACTGACGTGCTTCAGCTGGGGTCTTCCTCTTCCATGCCCCTTTTACCCTTTAATGAAGCACTGGATCCTTCTGGGTACTTAGTCCAGACCCAGCACAGGGGCTCCTGTGAATAGGACGATTGCTCTCTGCCATCGGCCTGCGCCGTCAGACCCGAAATTCCTGACCCAACACTCCATGCCTGAGAGCCTTGTCATCCAGGCTTCTTCTTCATCTGGTGCATTCCGTGTCGCACCCCTGGATAGGAAATCCAAAAGACTGGATAATTTGAGGAAGAAGTTGTTTTCTTCCAACAGTCTAGTGCTGCGGTCCGTGAACACCGCATGCCTTTTGGGCCGCTATTCCCATACTCTTTGGGATACAGTCGCGCAAGTGCTGCCTGCAGTTCCTGAGGAGGCTCGGACTGTCCTGTCCCAAGCCGTAACAGATGGGAGGGATGCAGCTAAGTTCATGATCGTTGTGGACTGGATACGACCGATTGTCTGGGCAGATCAGTGGCATTGAGACACCACGCCTGGCTGAGAACATCTGGCTTTTCGGGGAATGTCCAGCAATCCTTGATGAACATGCCCTTTGATGGCACACGTCACTTCGGAGACAAGGCAGACTCGGCGCTCAAGCGCTTTAAGGATTCCCAAGCCATGGCCCGGTCCCTTGGCCTCATGCCCGCACCTAGACCCCAGCTGTCTGCCTTTCGGCCCTTTCGTGGCTACAGAAGGAGCACCAAACTGCATATTTTTCCCCCTGGCCACCGACCCGCACATGCTGTACAGCCCCGGGTCACCCAGTCCACCTGCGCCCTCTTCAGCCTCCAAGACTTCCTAGTCTGCAGGTACATCAGGAGCCAGTAGGTGTCAGGATACGCCACAACCTGCCCCAATGGCAATCCATTACCTCGGACAGGTGGGTCCTCCAAATTGTCCGAAGGGGCTGCTCACTGCCCTTTGAGACATCTTCAGCCATGCCACCTTCCTACAGTCCGATATCGGAGGATCATTTGGCGCTACTCCGCGAAGAAGTCCAAGCCCTTTTGGCCAAGGGAGCTATAGAGAGGGTTCTGTTTCCAGAAGTAGGTCGTGGTTGCTATTCCCGCTACTTCCTGATTCCGAAAAAGGACAAAGATCTTCGACCTATATTAGATCTTAATCTCTTCCTAAAAAAGGAGAAGTTCAAAATGTTGACATTGGCTCAGGTCCTCTCTGCCCTGGATCCCGGAGACTGGATGGTAGCGCTGGACTTGCAAGACGCATACTTCTACATTCCTCTCTTGCCGGCTCACAGACGTCACCTACGATTTGTGGTAGGTCACGAGCACTTTCATTTTTCCGTGCTCCCCTTTGGCCTTACCAGTGCCCCACAGATGTTCACGAAAGTGATGGTAGTGGTGGCAGTTCATTTGCGCAGGTTAGGGGTCCCATTCTTCTCCTACCTCGACGATTGGCAGTTGAAGGCGAACCCACCCCAGACAGTCGTCTCTCACCTCCAGACTATGGTGAACCTTTTGCATTCGCTTAGGTTCACTATCAACCTGCTAAAATCACACCTGACTCCTTCTCAGACGCTCCCTTTCATCAGAGCTGTTCTGGATACAGTGCAGTTACGGGCATATCCTCCCGAAAAGTGAGTCCAGGATATTCGGGCTATGATACCGATGTTTCAGCCTCTGTCCTGGATTTTGGTGAGAATGACTCTGAGGCTGCTGGGCCTCATGGCCTCCTGCATCCTGCTGGTTCAAAATGCCAGATGGCATATGCAGGTTCTGCAGTGGGACCTGAAGTTCCAGTGGGCGCAGCATCAGGAGAATCTCTCCGACAAGGTCCAGATCTTGGAAGGGATTGCGAAAGGCCTGCAGTGGTGGTTAACGAATCAGAATTGGGTCAAGGGCAGATCCTCTCCTTTCCCCAACCAGATCTTACGGTCGTGACAGATGCGTCACTCCTGGGATGGGGTGGCCACATGGGAGAGGCTGAGATCAGTGGCATCTGGTCTCCGGCGGAAACCGGGCTCCATAACAATCATCTGGAGCGTCAAGCGATTCGACTAGCATTGAAAGCATTTCTTCCCTCCCTCAAGGGGAAAGCAGTGCAGGTGTTCATAGACAACACCACCACCATGTGGTATTGCAACAAACAAGGCGGAGTGGGGTCGTGTACCCTTTGTCAAGAGGCCCTTCGTCTCTGGACTTGGCATTTCCCTGGTGGTTCAACACCTGGCAGGCTTCTTGAATGCCAGAGCAGACATTCACAGCCAACGATGCATAGTCGACCACGAATGGCGTCTCCATCCGGAGGTGGCGCATGGTCTCTTTCTGCAGTGTGGAGAACCTTGGTTAGACTTGTTCGCCTCTGTAGAGAACGCGGAATGTCAGCTGTTTTGCGTGTTGGAGTTTCCGAGGCGGCACTCGCTCGGCAATGGTTTTCATCGCAAGTGGAATTCAGGCCTCCTTTACGCCTTCCTGCCAATACCACTTCTGCCCAGAGTTCTGAAGACGATCAGGCAAGACCAGGCCCAAGTAATACTGGTGGCTCCAGACTGGCCACAAAGAGTCTGGTATCCCGAGCTTTTGAACAGGACCATAGCTCCTCCGATCAGACTGCCCCTTCAGGAGGATCTTCTGTTGCAGCAGCAGGGGAAGGTCCTCCGAACCTGTCAACTCTGCGACTTCTTGCGTGGAGATTGAGCGGTGGCAGTTGATGTCTTTTGACTTGCCACCTGAAGTCTGTGATGGTATCTTGGCAGCCAGGCGTCCCTCAACCAAAACTGTATACGCCTGTCGTTGGAAGAAATTTGTGGCATGGTGTGTTGACAATTCTGTTGATCCTGTATCTGCTCCTCTCTTTCAAGTTCTTCTTTCCCTTGGGCACTCTTAAGGGAAATCTCTCTGCTATCTGCTTTCTTGAGGCTACCAGATCAGCCTTCCTTATTTAAATCACCCATTGTTGGGAGGTTTCTTAAAGGCCTCACACATCTTTTTCCTCCTATCCCATTCATCGTGCCCCAATGGGATCTGAACCTGGTCTTAACTTACCTTATGTGTACCCTGTTTGAACCGCTTCACAACTGTCCTCTAAGGCTCTTGACTATAAAGATTGTCTTTTTAGTTGCCATTACTTCTCCCCGCAGAGTTAGTGAACTCCAGGTTCTGTCATCGAAGCCACCTTTTCTTGCCATACATCCTGACAAAGTGGTGCTTCGTACGAGGGCTTCTTTTCTACCTAAGGTAGTGACACCGTTCCATGTTAGACAGTCCATCACCTTGCCTACCTTTATGCACCCCCACAACCCTCTCATGAGGAGGAGAGACTCCATTGTCTGGACCCAAAAAGAGCGCTGGCGTTCTATCTTGATAGTATCAAAGACTTCTGGGTAGATGATCAACTCTTTGTGGGATATGTGGGTGCAAAGAAGGGAAAGGCGGTGCAGAAGAGGACCATTTCCAGATGGGTACTCTTATGCATCAAAATGTGCTACGCTCTGGCTAAGAAGCAACCTCTGAAGGTTTGCAATCTCACTCCACCAGAGCTACTGCTGCTACCACAGCGCTAGCACGGGGCGTTCCAGTCCTGGATATTTGTCAGGCAGCAACGTGGGCATCTCTTCACACTTTTACTAAGCACTACTGCCTGGACAATCAGGTCCGAAGGGACGGCTACCGTGGCCGTTCGGTCCTGCAGGACTTTTTGGTATGATCTTGGTTCGCAGGCCCACCACCAGGGATGGTATTGCTCGGGTATCTATTTAAAGGTAAGGAATCTGCGACTAGACGTCTCTATCAGATGTACAAGTTACTTACCTTCAGTAACTAAATATCTGGTAGAGAGATATTCTAGTTGCAGATTCCTTACCGACCCGCCCATCCTCCCCGCACTGCGAACTGATTTCTAGGGACAGGAATTTTCCCTTGAGGGCCCTAGTTTTGGCGCACCACTCTGTGTTCTTCATGTCTCTGCACTACTAGCGTGGAAAGTCGTGAAACGAAACTGACATCAGTGCACTAGGGTGGCACCTATATGTGACAGCAATGTCATCATGACGAGCACGACGCAAACGACACCCGCAGAGTCGACAGATGGCGCGCATCGGTACTGCTTGAAGAAAAATCTTTGGATCCAGTCTGACGCTTGGGGAAATTCAAAATTAAGGAATCTGCAACTAGAATATGTCTCTACCAGATATTTAGTTACCGAAGGTAAGTAACTTGTACTTCAAAACCTCATATCACAAAAACAGCCCAATCAAAGATACACTGTAATATTTATCATGAAACTATTGGGAATGATGGCATCATGCATAGCAATAGTACCACATGCAATACTAAACATTAGAACACTGCAACAGTGTCTCTCACAACAATGTTCTCAAGCACAGGGTCAATTACAAGATTTAGTGTTGCTAGACCACCAAACTCACAAATCTCTACAATGGTGGAATCACAGCAACTTAATAAAAGGGCGGTTATTTCAGGACCCTGTGACTCAGACCATAATAACAACATACGTCAATGACAGGTTCGGGAGCTCATCTCAACAACCCAACCATACAAGAGGAATGGAATTCAACGCAGTTAACTTATCACATAAACCATTTAGAATTGTTAGCTGTGTTTCTCGCCCTAAAAGCTTTTCAACCTCTACGCAAACACAAAACAGTCTTAATAAAAACAGACAGTATGACAACAATATATTGTCTCAAGAAACAGGGAGGAACACATTCATCTCAGTTGTTCCTTCTAGCCCAAACAATATGGAAATGGGCAATTCACAGTCAGATTTACTTGCTAGCGGAGTACCTCCCAGGGATACACAGCCAGCTAGCAGACCTCCTAAGCAGGACGCAGCAACAAATACATGAATGGGAAATTCACTCTCAGGTACTTCAACAGTACTTTGAAATGTGGGGAACATCTGACATAGACCTTTTCGCAACAAGCGAAAAACACAAAATGCCAAAAATTTGCATACAGACACCCACACCCTCTGTCCAAAGGAAATGCTCTATGATCAACTGGTCACGGGATATTTGCTTACGCTTTTCCCCCCTCTTCCTTTAATTCCATTTCTGGTCAACAAACTGCGTCACACCTCTCTCACCATGATACTCATAGTTCCCACGTGGGCACGACAGCACTGGTACACAACACTCCTAGATCTGTGAGTAGTACCACATCGCAAACTTCCAAAAAGACCAGATCTGTTAACACAGAACAAAGGTCAAATCAGGCATCCAAATCCCAGTGTTCTCAACTTAGCAATTTGGCTCCTGAAGTCATAGAGTTTGGAAATTTGCACATTCCATTAGAATGTATGGAAGTTCTAAAGTAAGCACGCAAACCTACAACTATACAGTGCTATGCTAACAAGTGGAAACGGTTTGTTTACTACTATATGCTACCTGCTTCATTTACAAAAAGCACATTTAGCTTTTTCCTCTATTAAAATTCATCTTACTGATATATCAGCGTACTTACAAACCATATAACATACTTCTCTCTTTATGGAAGGACTTAAACATATGCAACCAAGAACCCCACCAGTTCCTGCATGGATTCTCAATATTGTGCTCACAAGATTAATGGGACCACCATTCAAGCCCATGCATTCATGTGATATTCAATTTCTCACTTGAAAATTGCATTCTTAGTAGCAATTACTTCATTAAGAAGAGTAAGTGAAATACAAGCATTCACTCCATACAACAATTGTTTCAAGTACACAAACATAAAGTTGTACTCAGGACAAATCAATTTTTTTTGCCAAAAGTAGTTTCTCCTTTTCACATTAACCAATCAGTGGAATTGCCAGTCTTCTTCCCACAGCCAGACTCGACTGCTGAATGAGCTCTTCATACTCTTGACCTTAAAAGAGCTCTAATGTACTACGTTGATAGAAAGAAAGAGTTTAGGAAAACTAAATAGCTTTTTGTTGCTTTCCAACTGCCACATAAAGGAAATCCTATCTCTAAACAAGAATTGTAAGATGTATTCAAACATGTTACATTAAAGCAAAAAGACAACTTTTGATAACTCTTAAAGCTCATTCCACTAGGAAAAAAGGTGCTTATTGCATTTTTAGGAAACATACCAATGGCAGACATATGCAAAGCTGCCACATGGTCCACACCACATACATTTACAAAGCATTACTGTGTTGATGTATTTTCAAAGCAACAGGCCAATGTTGGTCAAGCTGTACTTAAAACATTATTTCAAACTACTTTAACTCCTGCAGGCTAGCCACAGCTTTTTTTGGGAGAAGGACTGTTTTTTAGTCTATACACATGCCACTTACCCATTGTACATCTGTTTGTGGTATGCAGTGCTGCAGATTCAGATGCACCCTCCCTCCTCCTCGAAAGCCTGTATTCGTTGCAGTTTTTATTTGTACATATGTATATATATTTACATTTGCATGGACATCTTATTTACTTATTCATTTAGTTGTACATTTACATTTCTTCATTCTATCACTCCTTCCTATACCCTTCTGCGGGAAAACAATCTAACAAAGGAGTCGATGCCCATGCGCACTATTACTGAGAGGAGGAGTACTCAATCCTGTGACTCGAAAAAATACTTCTTCAAAGAAAAAACAACTTGTAACACTCCGGGCCCAACACTAGATGGCAAAATCTATGCATAGCATGTAAATCTGCAGCACTACATGTCTCGAACAGATGTACACTGGGTAAGTGGCATTTTCCATAGATAGTATTCGTTCGGAATTAGCATAAGAAACAATCAGCATTGGCAAGAAATAGTAGAAAATAGCCAGGGCCCTAGGGGAGGGCCAAACCATATACTAAAATAGCGCAATGCGAAGTCAGCTCCCCCACCCAAGGATGTGTAGTAATTAGGAGCTGGAAGAACTCAGGACCCCAAGAGGTGAGTACCTAGATGACCCCCAGCGACCAGGACAGCAGAGCTGAGTTACCAGGTTTTCCCATAGCTAACATGAACAATTAGTAAAAAGAACTTTGCAAGAACAGGACCAGACCAGAGGAACCCAAAGGTGGATTCTGGAAGAAAAGGACCTGCAAACGAAGAGGACAGAGTCCAGTCCACAATGGTGTGTGCAGATGAGGCATGTGCCACTGCCCACCCTTCTCTGGATGAAGATCTGTGTCAACGAAGGAGGATGAAGACCAGCTGCGAGGAGTCCCAGGAGTCATACAGAAGATGTCCCACGCAGGTCGTCAGATTGCAGAGATGTCAGCAGTCAGGAAGACCCCAAAATGCCTTGGCAAGTGCAAACCAGGGCAGAAGAGTAGTTACAGAGCTGAAGAGGACCAGCAAGGCCCTGGGGACTCGACCGTGGGAGGTGAGTTCAGGCTGACCCGCAGCAGTCGGGAGAGCCAGCAGAAGCAGTCACAGCCCCCAAAGCAATCCATTGGCAGCAGGTAAGTTGCAGTGAGGCCCAATCAGCACACCTGGAGAGGAGACCTACATCGCTGAAGCAGCAAAGGAGAGTCTGTCCTTGCATGATGGAGTGCTGGAAGCCAGGGCTATTTGGAGCCTGAAGAGCCCTCGGGCAGGAGTCAACAAGCCTTGGTTGCCGCAAGAGTCGTGGTGCACAGGGATTCCGTCCTACGAGAAGAGGCAAAGGATCACTGTCTCCCAAGTTGGAAAGAAGGCAGAGATGACCAAGGGGACCACTCAGACCCACCACCTATGTTGCAGGGTCCATGCAGTTCCAGAGGAGAGCAGATCCACGCAGCTGTGGACGTCGTGCCTTAGGTGCCTGCAGATGCAGGGGAGTGACTCCTTCTCTCCATGGGAGATTACTTCTTGCATTTTGGTGCAGCTGAAATCTCGCTGGCCCCAGAGGATGCACAGCTGTGGAAATGTTACAATTGCTGGGGGAAACAATGTTGCAGAAGAGGTCGTCTCGGGAGTTGCAATCTTGTTCGGTTCCTGAATTGTCCAGTTGCAGATCCGGTAGCCGGGAGCAGAAGAGGTCGATGCAGAGGAGTCCTGGTGGAGTCTTTGTCACCAGATCTGGGGACCCACCGCAAGCGAGTCCCTAAATAGCCCTAAAAGGGGGTTTGGACACTTTGCACTGTGACGACCTATCAGAGAAGGCTACTGACGTCACATGCCCTACCTGGCTACTCAGATGCACTCAGGGGCCTCAGCGCATCTTGTTTCCAAGATGGCAGAATCGAGTGGCCACCTGGAGGAGCTCTGGGAACCACCCCTTGGGTGGTGATGGACAGGGGAGTGGCCACTCGCCCTTTCTTTGTCTAGTTTCACACCAGAGCAGGGACTTGGGGGTCTCTGGACTGGTGCAAACCGGTTTATGCAAGGAGGGCACCAAATGTGCCCTTCAAAGCAAACCGGTGGCATGGGGAGGCTACCCCTCCTCAGCCTTGTAACACCTATTTCCAAGGGAGAGGGTGTTGCATCCCCTCTCTCACGGGAGATCCTTTGTCCTGCCTGCCCCTGCTTGAGCTGGTCAAGCAGCAGGAGGGCAGAACCCTGTCTTAGGGGTGGCAGTAGTGTGGACTGCCATCCAACCTTGGAAGACTGGTAAGAGCAATAATGGGGGGTCCTTTAAGGAGCCCCCAGAGTGCATGAAATCATGCCACCAGTACTGGCATTGGTATTGGGGTATGATTCGACATGTTTGATACCAAACATGCCTAGGTTTGGAGTTACCATTATGTAGATGGACCACATGTAGTGACCTGTGGCCAGAACATGGGTAAAATGGCTTCCCCTCACTTAGAAAGTCAGTGCAGTGGAACTGGAGATCGTAAGGGCACCTCTGCTCTTGCAGGGGTGCCCTCACACACAGGGATCTGCATCCTGCTGTTTGAGCTGAAAGGGCCTGCCGCTGTGATGACTTACAGTGACCAACCGTGAAAGGGTGCATGCGCCTTTTCATGCAGTCTGCAATGGCAGGCCTGCAGACACAGTTTGCATGGGCTCCCATAGGTGTCATAATACATGCTGCAGCCCATGGGGGTCCCCTGGTGTACCAATGCCCTGGGTACCTGAGTACCATATACTAGGGACTTACAAGGGTACACCAGTATGCCAACTGCAGGGTATAAAATGTTACCAGGGTAACCCACTTTGAATGAGAGAGCAGAGCACTATCACTGATGTCGTGGTTAGCAGGATCCCAGTGAAAGCAGTCTAAACACACTGACAGACAGGCACAAATGTGGGGGAACCATGCCAAAAAGAGTGACTTTCCTACAGACACCAACTCCCCCCAGCTCTGCACTAGCTCAGGAGATTTGACGGTGGGCAGCGCGCAACAACAGTTAACTGTTCCTCTCTGGAGCATTTGCCAGGCCACATCTCTGGGTGGACACAAGGGGTCTGCAAAAAAAATCAGAAAGGTTCCCGCTTCTTGGGTTTGATGGGTAAGGTGCACTGTAAGATTATTTGATTGTAGGGCAAAAATAAACTGTTGAAAACATGGGTGGGGTTACCCCTCGGAACATATATCCTATTGCTAAGGAAGGGACCAGAAGTCCCTCTCTTTCACTGGCTACTGTAAATGTGGCACCCCAAAGAAACCTCCTCAGAACACATTCTGGGCCTGTATAAGGTTGAAACAGGACTGGACCCTGTTTGCTGTAACCTGATTATAGCCACAAATTACTGGTCCTGCTCAAAGATGTTGATTCCAAGGATCAGTTGGCTGAATTCCTGCGTGGCTACAGGGACACAGTAAGCTGCAAGGCACCTTTGTCATGGGGTGACTAGTTGACCAGTACCAACTGGAATTGGATTGGTGATCTCACTGGTGTGAGTCCTTGTCCCTAAAAGCTGCCCTGAGGTTCTGGGAGTCTTAGAAGTGACCCAGAGGCTCTGCTCCAGAAACCCTGAAAAGTGGGGACTTGGTATACTTTTGGATTTCCAAGAACTCTGGAGCCAACAGGGAGACTTTGCGGCAAAGGTGCACCTTTTTCTTGGGTACGGACTCAGGCTTGCTTGGCTGAAGAATTTTGCGCTCCATAAAAAAAGCCTGTCCGAAGGCTACATTTTTTTACCAGGACAAACCAACTTGGTGTATCCGACCCTCGCTCCATCGCAGTTAGTCTGATATCACTCCTAGTCCCTGTCTACCACAACAAAGATTATCATTGGTGCTTAAGGATTTTGGTGCTATTTTTACTTAGCACTTTAAAAAAAAATATCTCTGGTCCTGCCTTGATGTTCCTACTATGAACCGCTCAAGCCATTGTGTACGACTTAATATGCCCTTCTGGCCATCCACAATGTTCCTGGCCTCACAGAAGTACCTATTTCCACTCTGTCCTTGGAAGCACAACTAACCTCATACTGATTCAGCCCACTGTTTGTACCATATTTCTGTGTAGTGGCCAGTAAGTTCACAACTAAAAGCACTAGTATCAAGATTGTGGCAACAAATATTACTGTTCATAAGGATGCCTAAATGACCCCCCATAAAGAACAGTACCCAGCTTTCACTTCTACTGATGTATGTCAAAATGAATCTTCAAACTTATGGTGCTAAAACAAGGCTTGAGACTCGCCAGCATCACCTGTATGATCCAGTGTGATCATATTTAATGGTAACATACTGAGCTATTCTGTTCTTTCCATCAAGGCTGCAAATCACACAAACAGTGCCATTTGCTGTCGGATAAAAAAGGCCCACAAGATAGGTAAAAATAAGTGCTTAGAAGGGGCTTTACCAATCAGGGAAACAAAATATCCCAAAGGCATTGTTCAGCTATGTACAATAAACCTGTGAGATGTGAACTGCACAGGCAAATTACAAAACACACCCTGCAGGTAATACAGTTCCTTTACTGCCTTAGCTGCTTTTTATAGAACAGCTCAGTTTGCTGTCACCAATGCCCATAGCTAGCTGTATGTATATTAATTGCATAGCTGTTTTTTCACCTGTGGCCACATAGCAAATGTATGGCCCAGATCAGAATATAGTAATACATTTGTTAGCTTAGTCTTTCCATTTTATCTCAAGACAAAAAACAGGCCAGTGTGGCACCTGCTTGCACTAACAAAGCACCCCACATTTTACATCTTCTGTCCTACGTAGATTTTTTTTAATCTGATCTGCTGTGTCCAGGGGTTTGGTGGCCTAAGACTTGAAGCCACACAAGCACATGCTGCAAGGAGGAGGGGTAGGGGGTTGAATGTCCCTGACCACTATATAGCAAATATTTGACTTCTGAGGCACAGAATGCATCCAGGCGAAGACTGGATCAACAGCGGGACTGTCTGTACCTGTCTGAGCCCGGAGGAGGCTGGGCTGGGCCACCCTTCTTGATCCTTGAACCTGTTTGCTCCCCTACGTCGGACCTTGGGTATGCGAAAAACCAATGCGGCCCATGTAATGGATAAAGGTCCTTGTACTAGTTCATCTATTAGTAGTATAAGGGGATACCTTCCATCAAACTTTTTGAGAAGTGTCCCGCCCCGCGATGACGTAGGCAATGACGCGGGTACCCCACCACGTAATGTCGTAGGTGTAGGTGAGTCACATGGGTTGTGACATGATGTGATGCTGTGTTAGTCATGTGCCCTGATGCTGTCCCTAGTGTGTATGTCTAAGGGTTGTGTGAAATGGCGGCTGTGCAGGTGTGCAGCATGCTTTGTGTCCTAAGAGGACAAGTCTGGGCATGTCAGACATTCAGGACCTAATGGCTGCTTGCGGGGCCACCTCACAGGGTGGAGCATTGGGATTGTAAGGCCAAACCTCCACACTGCTGGCTAATATAAAAAGAGGGGCTGGCAAATGCTGCTAAGGTCGTGAAATATGATTAGCATTATGTGTAACCCCTCAACGTATCAGAGCCATCAAGGTGAGCATGTGACTGCTATGTGTTGTAGAGGCATACGCCCTTTTTGAACCATTGAATACATATAAGGGTCCGGCTAGAACAGCAGGCCAAACTGTGAACCATTGCTGAAATAGGTTGTCAAGGCATTATGAAGAGATACAATCCACTCACCAGAAAAGCTGCCTCCTCAGGGGCCCAGAACACTATCAATAGATATTATCAGACCCTAACACGTCTGGTGTTGAATGAAAATGCACAGCCAGCTACCCCTAAAGATTGGGGTTCCGACGTTACCGGTTTTCAAGCGGAACTTTGCCAGCGGCTTGAAAAGCTCAGCCTCAAGCAATTTCCGTAACTGATATCCCCTATTACGTTTGACAGCAGTGACAAAATTAGCCTCGAAAGACGAATTAAATGATGCAATCAACTTCATCAACACTGAAGATGATGAAGAAGGTGTAGCACCACCGAATTCGCCAGTCTATGAACATATGAGCTTTATGGAGGGTCCTGATCCAGAGGCAGTCGCCATAGAGCTGGCAAGTGTAAACTCCGAAGGCCCTTATACACCAATGGACCTATACGACTTGCAAGATTTCAGAGCAGCCGCCGAGTGTAGTGAGAATGCTGAGGTTAGTAAAAAATCTTTATATGCAATTATCGTTTATTTGCTGATATCATACTTTTAACTAATAGTTTGTCTTTTGCTTTCTGTTTGAACCGTAGAAAACAACCACAAAAAGAGATGCTCTACAGGGGGTCTACGCCAAAGGTTAACAACGTAAATCTTTACTGCTTATGCTGTTCCAGACAGTCTGAAAGTATTACAAGCCAGAACAAAGAGCTGCGTAAGAAATGTGTTTGCACCTACACTAGCACTGATTTTGAAAATGAAACTCCAGGTGTACCCTATCATGCCATATGGCCTGTTAAAGGTTTTGCGGAGACCGTTGTGAACACAGGTCTTAAACGTGGCTATTATAACCTATGTTACGGCCATAAAATTAATGAGCCACAGCAGGAGGCTCACGACTGTCTATACAAGTCGTACACTGCAAGAACAATTCTACACACATGTAGCCGGTTAGACCCTCACAAGGTATATAAGTTGTTAAAGGTGGTGTACGGGTTGTCAGCTGTGTTAGAAATGTGTCCACGCTGATATGATTAAGGACTTGGTAGCAGCGGTGAAATGAGATACGCGGTTGAGCCCTGCTCAAAACTCGAACATGTGCAGGGGCTGTGTACCTATTTTGACAAAAGATTGATAGAAAGGGTCATGGAAAGACAAACGTGTGTTATTTATTATAAAAATAGAAGAATGGGGTCTTTAGCCCCACAAAAGTTGTTTTAAAAAAATACAGTGCTCGCGGAGAGAGGACCATAACCGTGTTATTTAACGCTACATACTTACTCACTTTTAGGACGAAAATCTAAGTTTCACGGTGCAAGATGTCTGAGTTACACCCAGGATACATCTGTATTGGGAGATTGATATATGTGCTGGTTAAAGAAAGAATAGCTGAAATACACCCTGTGACTGTGCTATCTGAAAATTTCGGAACCTCCTGCTACGTTGCAGTGCGACAACCCTGTGTGTATCGCCAACTGGTGTATCAACGCATGGCTACCCGCAACGGATAAATACTGGAGCGCGTACATAGACCGGTCACGTGAGTTAAGACTTTCACCATTGACGGGGCTACACTGTGCTTTGGAACGTAAGACTGAAGATTATTTCACAAATAAAGTTTCTGTATTGTCCAACCTAGAACTGTATGAACGGTTGAAGTCATGTCTAGAGCTATTGAGCGTATAGCTATAAAAATATCAAAGCTTGTGATGCCAAGACCTAATAAAAGGAACAGCTCTGAGTAATATGTGTAACATGTGTCGTACTATGTATACCTAGTCAAAAGGCCTCACCGTGTCCAGCAGCGTTGACAGCGATAAGCTATGTACTGTGAAATGTCAATTACACTGTGTTTATGTTGTGCTTACCCGTATTTTTATTTTTTTAAATAAAATGTTCTTACACAAAACAGGTGTCTTTCACTTCATGGGTTGTAGCAATAGCTATCATGTCAAAGGATGTGTTAAGGAAGACTTATTACGATACACTAGGGGTTGGAAGCTTCGGAAGTGCTGAAGCTCTGTTTAGAAGGGCTCGAGTTGAAAATGAATCTGTAAACCGATCAGGGGTGAAGACTTGGTTATCGGGGGAAGAGGCGTATTCACTCCACAAACTAGCCAGGATATGTTTTAAGAGGAGGGCCACAGTCGTTAGCATGCAGCTAGATTATCAGTAGCAGGCGGACATAATCAGTCTTCAAGATCTAGCAAAGCATAACAACGAGGCAATGTATATATTAACAGTCATAGACGTATTGTCCAAGTACGTCTATGCAGAAGCGTTAAACGATAAAAGTGGTACCAGCGTCACCAACACCTTTAAAGTCATCTTTGCGAGAGGTTAAGTACCTCAAAAACTACAAACAGATGCTGGAAAATAATTTTTCCACGCTGTTCAGCATTTTGTAACGCACACCGAGGTAAAAGAGGCAGTTGTAGAGCGGTTTAACAGAACTTTAAAATCACGATATTTCACAGCCAACAATACCTACAGATACGTGGATGTTCTACAGGCCTTTTTTTAGATGATCATAATGCCAGTTACCACAGGACCATCAAAATGTCTCCCGTGGAGGTAATGACTGATAATTTGTTAATGGTATGGAGAACTGTGTATAGGAGTCGTCTTACAGAAAGGGACAAGAAACCTGTTTAAAAAGAAGGGGATCATGTCAGGGTTTCAAAGTTGAAGGATGTCTTCACCAAAGGCTACCAACAAACATTTAGCGACAAGATATTTATAGTGGAAAGTGTAGAGTTTAAAGAAGGGGTATATATTTACAAGTTGAAGGACAACTACGGAGAAAAGGTAATGGGTGTCTTTTATAAAGAAGAGTTACAAAAGGTGCCCTACGATCCGAACTGGGTGCCCATGGTTGAAAAGATTCTGAAAAGGAAAGGCAGCGGAGCTAAGAGACAGGTGCTGGTCAAATGGCAGGGGTGGCCCGAGAAATTTAACAGTTGGGTTTTGGACAGCTCACTGCACAGGATGTGAGGCCGCGCTTTAAGCGCCGAGATGGAGACCTCACCTTTTTATAGTACACTGCCGTCCAAAGCCTCGAAGGACATGTTCCCGGACAATCAGATTTCTAATTATACAGTGAAACTGGCTAAACCGGTGGACCTGAAAGAGTGCTGGGAAGTGTCCCTAATGGAGATACAGTACCCTAGAACATGGAATACATTTGCAAAGCACGAGGCTAAATTCATCATAAAGCACTCGCAGGACTTCTTGAGCCTCCCCGTATGGTTATTACACCACTGGAGCCGCGATGGTCGACACCATCAACAGAGCCATGGCCGGCGTTGAAGAGTATGCGAATATACGTCTGGTGTTGGATAATGTTAGAAGAAAAGTGTTTCTTAAAGCCCTGGAGCTCGATACCAGGTTTACCTGTACCAGTAAATTGCAAAGTGTTTTAGGGACTGTACAACATGTGAAAAGACAGGTTGATCCAGACCCTATCTGTCCCGATATCAACTGCGGATTTTATACACTCATCGTGGATAGCAACATCATAGAACCTCAGACGACAGGGGATAGTTATTCGCCGTTGTTGAGATGGGTCCTGGTGAAGGGAGAAAATAACACAATGGTTAATATACAATGTCACAAACTTGACTCTGTGGCAATTTCTAAAAACCATTTTGACACTATAACCATTAGGGTCTACGACAATCAATCAGAGCTGGTGGCCTTTAAATACGGGAAAGTTATTGTTAAGCTTCATTTAAGGCTGTGTCGCAGCGGCGACTATTAGGCAGTTGCAATGGTCATCGTGAAAACATACAGGGACTATTATGGAGTTCAGGCCGGTCATGGCGGATTGCTGCCCTACTTTCAAGGGGCCCCTATTATGTACGGGCCGGATTGGAGGGCTTCTTTTGGAGTTTGTTTAGAAGAGCCATGCCTTTCTTGAGAAGAGGGTACGAAATTGCAAAACCTAACGTTAATGCGGCGGCTACGAACATAGCCCATGATGTCGCCGAGTGCATGAACAAACAGCCCCAAGAAGTAGCTGGGTTGTTGTACAAGGCGCATGCGGATGTTAAAAGGAAGTGAAGGGCTTCGAGGCGCAGGGGCCCACCAATGCCCTATAAAAAATGGAGGACTTCTTCAAAAGGTCCACACAAGAAGAGTTGTAAGACGGAAGAGATCTTCCAAGGTGAAGAAGACAACAGACTCTAGTGCGAATATGTTTTAAATCAGCTATCATGGCCTTCGTACACTGCGCCTTGGGTGAATGCGCCAAATCTGAGCTAGATTTGTTTTTGCTAAAACCCACACAGACCAGCATAGAGAACTTTTTTCATGGAAGTATCGCCTCTAGCAGCTCTGGCGTGGATAGAGTTTTTTGTATCTGAGTCCACGGATATGTATTTGGATCTCAACAACACTCTGCTACACCTTGTCTGCAAAATAACAAAAGCATTAACCTGGGGGATCGACTCATCACGCAAAGTGATAACATGTACACCTACAGGGCCTACATAGTGAGTATTCTAAATTCTAGTCGCGAAGCCCTGGACCCACAGCTTTCAGAGGGGCTCTTCTACAAAGATACTCAAGCGCATTTTGAGGCCAAGGCATTGGACGGGGGCAACGATGATTTTAAAAAAAGAGCCAGCTTCGCCACCGGCAGTAGAGAGTTTGCCCTCCTGGTGCACATACATTCAGACCTTTTCTTTCAAGATAAACGTCTTGTCAACGGTATTGATCTTAAGATCAAACTCAACCGCAACAAGGATGCGTTCTGTCTCATCAGCGGCGATGTGGAACAGTATAAACTGATTATATTGTCCTCGAGCCTGTTTGTAAATAGAGTGAAAGTGTCGCCAAACGTCAGACTGGCCCACGCCGAAACTTTACAACTATCGAACGCCAAGTACGCCATTGAAAGAGTGGCTCTGAAGATATTCTGCATCCCGCTGGTACTAGATTAATGGAGCAGCAAAAGCTATTTCTGGGGCATCTCCTGAAACTCATCATCATAGGGTTTGGGGACAATACAGCTTTTATTGGGCTCTATACCTCTAACCCTTTTAACTTCACATACTCTGGCATCATCTATTCCTGCTTTGGTCCACAAGGGAGCTGTTATCCCCGCAAAACCGTTTACCCCGAGTTTTGGAACATCCAATTTTGTCAGGCAATATCTCGGTCTGGTCTCGACAAGGGGGAAACACCTGCATGACTCAGGAGTCGTCATTTCAAGAGAGGAGTATGGGGCCGGCTTCACGCTGTTTTAGTTCGACCTGACTCCTGACATGGAAGACAGTGAGCACTACAGCTTGATCAAAAACAGAAATCTAAAAGCTGAAATATGCTTTACACAGGTGCTGTCTGTATTCGACAGCGTCATCCAAGTTAACCACGCCCGACAGGTTATGTTTGACTATCATTAAAAGATTGTAAAATGGACACTGTGCAAATACGTGACTTCTTAAGCAGGCATAAATACGTTAAGAAATACTTTTTAGGTGTATTTCCTAGCGACGGGCTAATGGGGGAGATAGGCCCAGAAAGACCCCGCATACTCGTCTTTAACACCAACCTGAATTACAAGGGTGGTAAGCATTGGGCGGCCCTGTTTCTGGATGTAGACAAGGCAAGGTTATAGTGTTTGACAGTTTAGCGGATTTCCCAGAGGATAACATTTATACAAAGCCAATATATGTAAAAATATGTAATTTTGTAAATATGTAAAAAAAAAACATCACCCACGGTCGAGTATAACAAGATGCGTGTACAGGATTCTCTAGCCATCACATGCAGGGAACATTGTGTATATTTTATTAGTAAAATGTCTGAGAGTATGACTTTTAGAAATCTTTTTAATCTGTATTCCACCGATCTATTAAACGACGACGGTATTGTTATGAAATATGTGAATGAAAACTCAAGAACTATATTGAGCGTTGTTAAAATGGAATACAGTGTTTGTCAGAAGTGTAAGACCTTGTAACGCCTCTATTTGTACGGATGACTGTCTAAAAATAAATATTTTGAACATGAATTCAGGTTATGCATTTTTTTATTCACCCACCACACATTTTGAAACCATTTTAAAAAAGATGACTGATGACTGTTGAAAAGTTAAGTGTTTATTACAAACCATTTTCAACTCAAACATTTAAATGGTAAAGAAATAAATGAAGCAAAAATCTTTCGAGGCGCAAACCTTTTAACAAAACTGTACAACCGTTCAAATGCCATGATAACAGAGCGGTAGCCAAGTGTTCATTTTGAACAGTCTCTTTTTAGGCTCCATAGGTTGAGCGTCGCTGCTCCTAGACGGTGTTAGCTGCGAAAAGAAAGGCGATGTCGACATGGTGGGACTGATGGTAAATACACCAGGGGTCGGATCTTTCAAACTTTCAAGCCTTCGCCGGTGGTCGGCGTTACCGACGATCATGGAAGGAATGTTGAGTTCCGCAGTAGGAACTGCTCCCATCCTCTAGGAGCGTTTTGGGTCAATAGTGTTTTGCTGTGCGTGAGACCTCTGACCAGATCGTACATGTGTGATCCAGCAACCGGTTGCCCCTTGTAAACAAATTCACCCTGGTCGTTCCAAGAGGTCAGATCTTTAGTAGCAGTCATTTTACTAAGCAGCATTTATGGCCCTCTATACTTATGACTTATATTTTTTTAAAGTTCTTCGACAAAGGCGTCTGTGGGGGCTGAGGTATCCTGGGTCCTGAGGCGCTACCGGGTCTGCTGGCAGCTGTTCCGTGTCGGGGGTATTCAGAGTCAGTTTCTTTTTCAGCGTTCCATTGTTTGTGATACTGTAAAAAGTTTTGAAGGCCTCCTGACTAAAGCCCCGCTTTGTCGTGTAGTTTTAAATCGGTTCGGTCAAAAATGGCTTTGATCTCAGCATTGAGATGCTGCGTCTCGTTTCTGCGTATGTCCCAGAAGTCAGTGGTAGAAGGGCCCAACTGTTACAGCTGTTGGCAAGGCACAAGGTAAATTTTTGGGGCGTGCTCCATCAGGTCCTCGATAGGAGACCTGTAATTAGTGGTATAGGTATAGCTATACCCAGCAGCGCCCCTATAAAACCTCCAGACTGTTTGACCAATTTCTTTTTAGAAAGGAGCTAAGCCCTTTTATTGCTGAGCTTCTTAATAATGTGGCGCTTCTTCAGCACAAGGAACTGGCTCATTAATATCGGGACATGACCTTTTAGGGTGTTTCTAAAATGGCAGCCACTAAATCGTCTGAAGCCGCCCACAGGATAGCCTCTCTTTTCAGCGGCTGGCTGTCACCAGCATTGTTAGGAGGTCTAAATTACACCATAGCCCCGCAGACATGGTAGCAACCTTATGTTATAAGGTTTAGATTGTACATTTTTTTAAAGTCTTTTTTATGTGTCTTTTTGTAGGCTTTGGGGACTATTTTAGGCGTGTAAGCCACTGGGAAGTCAGGTGGGAAAATACCAGAGCGTAGTCTGTAGTCTTCTAGAGTATTGGGTTTTAAATCTACCAGTAAGTAGCCATGGGGTTTTGCGGCAGCGTCGTTAAATGCTTCCATGAAAAACTGGGTGTTTTGATTGATTGATAACTGAAGCTTGTTGCGGTTTTTTTTTAAAAAAAGACCAGGTATGAGGCGTTGAGAGTTATAGAACAACTGCTCTTACCCTTGTAAAACAAGTTCTGTACAATGTAGCATAGTTAGATTACAATGATGTGAATATTGAGTAAAAACGATCTCGATCTCGGGGTGGTCCCCGCCTTTGCGCATGAGATCGTCCACAATGACCATGTTTACAAGGTGTTTAGGTAACAAGTTGTCATTGTTGAGATTACTGGGGATGCCTTCTATAAATCTAATGTGCGGGAACTTTAGGGATAGTTCATTGTAAAATCTTGCCAGCAGGAATAAAGCCATACAATGTTGTTAGAAAATGCTCTAGGTTTTTTATCTCAGACCCCTAACAGTTTCTTTATAAAATAACTTTTACCGCTATTTGAGGGATCTACTAAAATGCAGGAGAATGGGTGTTGCAGCCTGGTGTCCATATCGGTTGGGGGTTTGCCCCTCTAATGTCTTTTAATAACTGTACAGCAGTGTTTTGTAGTCCTCGGACAGGGCTCTTTTATCCAACACTACTCGCTGGGTTTTATACAACGTCTGTGTTGTAATTTCCCACCTTTTTTTGGCCCTGACTATGCTAGAGCGATTTACAACTATTGCTTTATTAATATCGCTCGATGCGTATTACTCGTGCGCCAGACCCTTCAGTCTGTCAAAATTTATTTTAACCGTATTGCTGACATTTAAAGTGATACCTTTGACTTTCATGCAAACCTTGTCGTTAGAGGTTTTGTAACTATAGGTAGGGGTCCGGAGGAGGTGTACTCAAGTATGTACTCATCCTTTTCAAGCTTGCTGGTTAAATCCCCTAGTTAATCACCTAGAGCAAGATCTTCATCACCCTCTTTACTCACAAAAATAACAGAGTCAGTGTTGTGGTACAAACAACGGTACTGAAGCTTATCCAGCAACCTGTAAATCCCTAGACAAGCTTGAGTGGTTGTGAAGCAGGCCATGAAGATGTTTATATTGCTACATGTTGTGGGGTAGTCTTTGGTGTATTTCCAGCATAGCCCGGCCATCTCATCGTCGATAAATTTGCAACTGGACACGTCGTAAGACGGGGCAAATAGATACTTAAAAAGTTCATCTGGATCTGTGACGATGGATTTGTTTGACAGATTGGTACGCTGTGCGAATTTTCCCCATAAGGAATTGGGACAGAGCTTAGCTAACTGGCGTCTGGCAGGGTTAACCTTAATGAACTCCGGTCACAGCCTAATACCCTCATGATCGTGGTAATCAGCGATGTATTGAGGGCTCATTGATGCACCGGTTGGGATACACCGATGCCTCCTGTTTGTCTCTGAGAAACAAGCTGATGTATTCAGAAAAGAGTTGGGTTGTGGTGTATGGAAAGTGCCAAATTTCCAGTATTTTACCGAGACTGTACTCTTTCTTGAGGGCCGTTTGTACCTCGATGGTACACCATGTCCCCCCAAGCAGCCTTTGCTCATCACTATGTCTAGCCTCGCTAGTCTGTTTAGTTTCAGCACATGTTCGACATAAGGGGAACATTAGCTTGTCGTCAACTCTGTACGGAAGCACCGGGAAATAAAGCTTTCGTGGAGGGTGGTTTTGACACTTAATGAGACCAAAGTACTTGTCTACGGACTTAAAGTTCCTATATATAATCCTAGGATGCCCCACCGGGTACAACTTCACCTTGTTCACAAACAAATACAGACTGGTGAAGTCGTAGTAGTGTATTTTCTCCCTCACCAGCGACCCAGTACAGCTGTATGGTGTTTGTACGACCGCCGAATAATGCGTCACAGGGTTCCAACAGTGCTGGTAACTGCCAGCTCTTAATGAAAGCGCCAAGTTCTGCATCTTTTGTTAGTTTGTCTTACCACTCGTGTTCCCAAAGGGTTCTCAGAACAAAGCCGCTGTTTTCAATATACTGCGCCTTCGCCTGAGTACGGCGATGCAGATGTTCAAACGTGGTGCCCTGCAGTCAATTAAACTTGTGGGATTTGTAACATTGTGGACACCAGTGGTAAAAGCAATAGTTGAGCTCAAATGCGGTTGGTACCCCATTCATTAACGCATACCTGTCTAGGTAGTAGCAGCCCAAGAGGTATTCGCCGCTCTGCAAAGCGTGTTAAATGAAGATGTTCTCTTTCTCCAGACATACAGGAGCCACTGAATAGACTGGGTGGAGTAAGGTTTCTGTTTACCGTTATAGAGGTCAGGCGGTACTAGAGCTATGGTTTCAGGTTTTCGAAACATTTGCTGATAAATAGACATGCACATGGAAGCCAGGGTAATGTTCTTAAATTGGTCTAGGTATTCAACGATTTCTTTCCTGTTACGGCATTTGGTTTTAAAAATCCTGACCCATTTCGTCATCTCCACCACAACGTCTCTGAAAAGGTTGCATGCTTTTCGCAAGATCATTTCATCCGCCTGACAATAAGCTTTTAACTGAAACCGATTTGCACTGTTTTAATCTACTGTAGAAAGCTCTCTTTTTTAGATGGCATCATGTGCTCGACGCCATAAAATTCGGGTGAGGCATAGGACCTCTGTAATTCTGATTAGCCCATGTGTTAAAAAAGTATGGGACCAAAGGCTTTTGGCAACTTGCTTAACTTAATGAGCAGAAAATTTGAGGTGTCAATGAACCTAATTTCAAAAGGCACAACCTTTAACAGCATCAGTTTGGAACCCTGGGTGATGAGCTACACGTTCAGCTTTTCCCGAATCAGGTCCGGAGAATAAAGAACGAGTCGTACGCTTTTGAGTTGTGAGCCAGCATTGTGTACTCACAGTATTTCGGCTGCATGAACGTGTTGAGGAAATCGTTCACGCACGACCGGCCTTCAGACTTCCAGTTTTCATCAGCTGTTAGATGATAGGCGTAAATGTAGTTGGGCTGGTGCACACCCATCTCCTGCGTACAATCTATATTGAATACGATATAGTCTTCTGTTTTTTTCTGGGGAAGCCTTCAAGCATGTAACACTTGTGTGCTGTTCCAGTTATAAAATACGATTTACATCTGGGACATTGCATACCTTTACAAATGTGGTTGGAGGCCTTGTAGCGCCTGCAAGCCTGACAGTCTGATTTATAGACGCACTGGGCGAGTCTGATGTTTACGTTCAAGCAGTTTTGCGACCGACAAAACATCTTACATGTCGAGCAGTTCACCTTCTGAGCATCGTCGTTGACGCACCCGTTCCTCTGACACATTTTACAGTGCATTTCACACTGGTGTCTGGTCCGGTTGTTGTATATGTGGTCACAATGCTCACACACGTACTTGGCTCCTAGAAAACTCTTTAGGTTTAAGATACCATAAAAGTAGTTTTCGTGATGTGCACATAAACGGTCTTGTTTTTTACACGCTCATCGGTAGTGAAGTACTACCAAGAACCGCTATGGTACAGAACTTTTACCGTAACGGCAAAATGGTTCTCAAAAAGGCCCAGGTCCCCAAAACCAACCAGTCTGTCAGGCGGTATCTGAAGCACCTCGTGGGCTACCGCCGCCATAGACATGATGTTGTCTGGGGTAGCTCGGTCCACCAACAACCATGCTAAAGGATTTGAGGCTTTGAGCCCACTAACTCCAAAGATTGACAGCAAATGGCATTTACCCTTATGGTTTAAGACCCTACTGGCTCCACCTCTGACCCAAGTGATAATGGTTTCCTGAAAGTATTTAACTGGAATATTGCTGGTCTTGCGTAAAAATTGAGGATCAACAGTTGTGTAAAATCTTCAAATAATTTGATGTAGTCTGCTTCCAGGAACCATGGGATATGACTTGCAATTTAGCTTTGGAAGGCTATAGTTCATGCCAGGTTCCCTCACCTCCAACTGGGAGGGCAAAGGGTGGTTTTAATATTAATTGCTGTGCCTAAATTGCCAAATTTAGATGGTGGATACTGACCGGAATTTAGAAGTTGTTTTGTTAAGGTTTAAAAAAAATGGGCAGTTTGTTAATCTTGACTATTTATAATTAACATTTTTACTCAAGACTTGGATGTCTATGTATTGGCTATTAAGGAATTTTGAAATCATTTTTTTTTTTGTTTCAGAATCAATTTTGCTTCTATGACGTTGGATGATTTTAACTTGTATTTGTGTGAAGACTGTCAGATCTTAGATTCCTACAGGTATGATTATGGAGTTTCAAATACTGAGCACTTTTGGCATTCAAAACAAGGTGATTTATTAATTCAGTTTGAGCAGATTTTAATTTTCCCTTTGTAATGAATTTACAGCAGGATGTGCTGTGTGCGCAGAGTATCCCCACTTTTGTAGGGAGAAATAAGCAGTCTTTACATAGGTTTTATTTTTGTCACCTCGAGTGTACCCCATTCACTCAGGGAATTTAAGGTTCAGTGGGATGGCCACAGTGACCATAACCTGCTGACTGACAGCTGTATTTGAGTGACTCTTTGAGGCTAATGGTATTGCCCTTCAGTAGAATGCTTTGCTGCCATTAAAGAATCAAGCACAGAATAAACTGGGTCAAATGTAGACTAGAAAACATTTATATTAAATCATTTCAGAATTGTAATGATGACTTACCTTCTGAAAGGTGATTTGATCATTCTTGTGCTAAAGCGCTTCAAGACTTGAGGAGGACCATTAAACAAACCCTTGCCTGTACCAAGGGAGATAGTGGGCTATTTTGGTCCATTGTAAATCGTCCTTTATTCCACCCTATTTAAGGACCTATGCTAGCATCTCATATTTTAGTTGATGTTTGGAAGAAGATTCAATCTATAGGAGAAGGAACCTGAATCTAAATCTGTACATCATCAAACTTTATTTCTGAGTGGAAGGAGGTGAGGGAAGCTATTATGGTCCTTACACATAATAAAGCCCAAGGTCCTGATGGGGTACCAGGTGATTTGTTTAAATCGAATGTCATTTTATGGGCCTCTTTAATGACTGTGCATCTTAATGCAGCGGTGAGGTATGGTCTGCCAGATTACCGTTCCCACTTGGTGATTGTACCAGTGTTCAAGAAGGGATGCAGGGAAGATCCGTGCTGCACGATTACCGATCTCGCTGATTGATTTGGAGGTGAAAATATTAGGATGGAGGGTTTTAAACTGATTCGCCATCTGGGCTAAGGAGCATAATGTTTTATCTGGGGACAGCTGACCCATGTTTACATTTTATCTTGATTACTTCAAAGTACACCACCACCAACACAGGGGTCAGCCCACTTAGCTTTCATAGATCTCAGTTCATTGTTTGAGTGAGTGAACAGAAACAAGCTCTCAGCTTTCCTGGAATAACTGGGGGTTGAGCAGGATGTAAATTGTTTGTTAAGGGACCAACATCTCAATCTAACAGCATCTGTCTGCTTTGGTGAGGGAGTCCTTTAGATGACAATTAGGAGTCAGCCAGGGCTGTATTTGAGCCTCTTTCCTATTTACCTTGTAACTCAATCACCTAGAACAACACTTGCTCAAGGAGGGGAATTATATGTTCTATGTGAGTAAGTGCCCCTTAGCAGCATTGCTGTATGGAAATGATGCCATGCTCTTTTCCAGAACCACTCTGGGTTTGCAGCAACTTTTAGACTGATGTGTTTCTATTACTCCACTGAGTTCTTGTTGTGAACAAGATTGTATTGTTTGTGGACGAACCTGTTCACAACCAGTATGGCGTGGTAGCACAGAGTCACATCTACAGGACCCACTTGGAAGAGACACTTACCTATAGGCATTAGACTCATTGCCTGGGCATATTTGATGAACATATAGGAAAAAGAACAGAGGAATTCAGTAGAGTAATAGAAACCCTGATGAAGTCAATCTGGGACGAAATGCATTGGCTGGGCTGAGTTGTTTTGTATGAAGGTTTCAAATAAAGGGATTTTGACGATACACTATGGCTCCCATCTTGTAATGGATCTTGAAAGGAACAGTGAATTAATCATAACCTGTGGATATATGAATAATTAACTTTGGGGCTACTGTATGCGTTCCCTCCATGTGGATTTATTTATTTGGAAAAAGATGGTTTTGTGAGCAGTGGAACCAAAGGGGGGTGGAGCGCACTTCAGCTACTTGGGATTACCACACATTAGTGCAGCTATCTTGCGCCTACGCTGCTTAGCTCTGTGGATTTTAAAATGTTAAATATTAAACAAGTTAGACCTGCACTTTTGTACCTACAGCTCCTACCTGATGCGAAAATCTGTCATTCTGTTGCCTGTTTCCTTGTGTGAGCAGGTACAGTAAGAAGTTTACTAAGGGGCACATGAAATGTTTTTATTTTATTGTATCTTTTAACCGTCTCTTTTATGGTTTATATTTTTTTTAATCGATTAAAGATTGACTGAATTAATGCAATCTTTGCCATTTCCCTGAAGAACATGGCAGCAAGAAGGTTTTAAATGTCATTATGGTAGCTAAGGTGGAGCAGGAGTCTTCCGGTGAAGACAAAGCAGTTTATTGAATAGAAAAGAGCCCATGACCAGAAGACAGGATCAGCAAGATAAAGAGTGTGACCACAACTGCCAAGAGAGAAACATTTTAGCTAGGCTCCAGAACATGGAATTCTGACAACCAGTAAGTACACAAGTGGTCAATAGACTGCACTGAAGTGTCCAGTGTGCTTACCATTGTCAACTTTTAACTTTTTATCTGGCCTAATCAAGTCTTAATGAGGTGCACACATATCCCCACCCAAGCACATCCTTGACATGGAGTAGAACTGGACTGTCGGAAAGAGGAGCTGGTAAATGAGAGAGATTAGAGAAATAATGGGAAGTTACTTGAAGGAGCAAATTCCAGGAAAGAGAGCAGAGAAGGAAGCTAGGAGCAAGAAAGAAAGAAGGAAGGTAGAATTGACAATAAAAATGAACGAGGGAAGGGAATAAAAACAAAGTTCTTTATAAGCAGTGGAAGAATACAATTGCCATGAGTATGGGGAGTAAAAGGGAGTAAACACTGATATGGACAGATTTTTACATTTAAGAACTTTGGAAAACACAGAAAGAACCCACAAGAATTCACGACGAATGGAAACAGAAAACAGGAAATGCCTGGTAAATGATCGAATTTTGTTGTCATAATTAACAGATCGTACACCCCCTAAGCATACCTTACCTTTGGATACATCTGGAGTAGATACCAGGGTAGCTCGCCAAGTAAACCTTTCTATAACTAGTTTCATTTTGTGGATTGTGGCGGTTCTGGCACCGAAACTAGTAAATCTCGAGTGGCAGGATTTTGTGGATCAATAAAACGTTTAGCTCTTCCAAGTGACTTAGGGCTAGATGTAGCAAACTTTTGCGAGTCGCAAATGTCCCAATCGGAAATGGGATGCAAAAATCCCGTTTCCAACTCGCAAAATGCGACGCGAGCCATTACCGATTCGCAAAATTTGCGACCCCATTTTGCGACCCGCAAATAGGAAGTCGCAATTTGCGAGTCGCAAACCATATGCAATAGCCACTCGCAAATTGCGACTAGTCGCAAAAAGCCCATTTTGCACTTCCAATTTACCACTAACTCAGAGCAGGTGGTAACCATTACCAAAGTATAAAAAGGAGACCCAGAAGGCATTTGGGTTACTCAAGATGGCGGAGATATATGTGATAGCAGTGAGGAGGAGAGCCCACGCCGCACAGCAGAGGAGGAGGAGGAGTCAGAGACTGGAGAAGATATACAGAACCAGGCTGACACTTTTCCAACAAACTGAGGAGGAGATTTATGATAAATATAGACTCAGCAGCGCAGCTATACTAGATTTAATAGAATTACTCAAACCACAGCTACAACGCCAGACTGTGCGTTGCTGCGCCATCCCTACACATGTGCAAGTACTATACTCACTGCACCTCTTGGCCTCGGGTAGCTATCAGGGGGTCATTGCTGTGGCAGGTGGGGTATCCCAAAGTTCACTCTCACGGTTCTTTAGGGCATTCCTAGACACCTTACTCACACACATGTCCAGATACATATACCTACCCAGGAATGAGGCAGAAATCAACAGTACCAAGTTGGAATTCTACAGGATTGCCAACTTCCCCCATGTCATAGGGTGTGTAGACGGGACACATATACAAATATGCCCTCCTGCAAACCTGGAATATCTGTTCCGCAATAGGAAGTGTACCTACTCACTCAACATTCAGGTGGTATGAGACGCCCATTATATTATCACTGACATGGTTGCCAAATTTCCAGGGAGTACTCATGACTCCTACATTTTTAGGCACAGTGGGATACACCAACGCCTAGAACGTGGGGAGTTTGGAGACGGATACCTCCTAGGTATAGCTGAAAACACCTTGCAGACATACACGCAGGTCAATGTGGAAACCATCTACGCCCAGCTAACATTGTACATTTTTTGCCAAACAGGTGACAGTGCATATGCACTCCGCCCATGGATACTTACCTCGTACTTAACACCCAGCAATGAGACAGAGAGGCGATACAACAGTGCACATAAGAGGACCAGAAATATAATTGAACGGACCTTTGGACTGCTGAGAGCAAGATTTAGATGCCTCCACAGAAGTGTAGGTGCCCTCCAGTATAACCCAATAACAGCTTTCAAGATCGTTGTCGCATGCGCTATACTGCACAACATTGCCACCAGATGTGGGCTACCTCTCACCCCTGAAGACCCTGATTCTGAGGATGAAGAGTAAGAGCTACCACATCGCCATCATGGGGATAGAAGCATAGCAAATCAAGGCAGACTGAGACGGGAACACATTGCAATCCAATACTTTGGAAGGTACGTGCTAACTGTTACCATACTCACTAATGTGACACACAAAGAGTCCATGTGTTAAGTGGAAAGAACAAGTGATTTAATAAGTGCACACAAAAAAACTATATAAACCTTTAGAACAGGTCAGGGGCTTGAAAAGTCCACCTGGCATGGGACACATTGACTTCATGTGCCCCAACCCCAGGACTGTGTGGAGCTCAAACCCTACGCCGGGCTCGGCCAGCATGGCTGGTACTATGGGGGTCAGCAGTGCCCTGCCTTGTGCTTCCACTGCGAAGCACCCTGGTGTCACCGGCAGATACACTGCTGACAGTGGAGCCCTCCTCACTATCTTGTGGCGTGTCGCCTGTGCCCCTGGCCACCTGCCGTGCCTCCATTATGTCTACAGCGTGGCTGAGACGGCCCAGTCCACGTGCCACGTCACTGGCAAAGTGGCCCATGTCCACTTGGAGGCTGACCGTGTGCCTAGAAAGACCTGTAGTGTTCACGGCCAGCCTTACAATTGATGATGACATCCTGTCTAGGCGGTTCAGGAGCTGCCTGTCCCGACACCGTGCACTCTCTGCCTGTGTTAGCAGTCCTGCCACGAGTTGATGCATGGAGAGTGCAAGGTCGCCCATGTGTGTACTTATCAGTTTCAACTCAGAATGTACAAGCTGCATGCTGTTTACATGATTGCGCTCCATACGCCGCAATGCCCCAGTAATCCTCCTGATTTCTTGTGTCTGCAGGCGCTGACCCCGTAGGAGTGCGGCCTCAGTATGTGAAATGGAGGCATCCCCTGACTCTGCCTGCCGCTGTGAGGATGGATTTCCACGTCGCCTGCGACGCGTGGGGCCTCTGTGACGTCTCCTGTGGCACTTTGGCTGGGACCTGGTGCAGGCTCACACACCAATATGCCAACTGGTGTCTCGTGAGGGGACATGGTGTCGGTGGTGCAGGTCGCAGTGGTGGCTGGTCCTGTTCCCTCGTGTGGCTGCTGGCTGACCAGTGGCCCCTGGCTGCTTTGGCTGGTGGGGGTGTCTTATGAGAGACCTGTGGGACATAGGGAACACACTGTCAGTATCTACTATCTGTTATCAACTTCCTAATAAACTGTTGCCTATAAACTGCCTACTTGACTACATTGCCCATAATGCACCATTCTGGTGTTTGCTACTCTGAAATGGAACTTTTTTGGTTCTGCATGCTCCTGTGTACAAGGTGGGTGGGGGTATGGCATTAATGAGGGTACATGCATGTCTCATGGTACTCACCGGTTGATGGTCCTGGCTCAGATGTGTCCAAATCTCCCATCCCGCATACTGCCTCAGGCTCAAGGGTCTCCTCTACCCTTTCCTCCAGGGGTGTGGGTGGTGGTACTGTTGATGGTCCCCCTCCTGTGCCCCTCATCTTCCGGAGCCGCTCTGCCACCCTCTCCTTGGTCCGGCAGCGCAGGTCGTACCACCTTTTCTTGAGTTCCTCAATACTCCGGTGGCTGACACCCAGGGAGTTTACTTTTTCCTGGATGTCCATCCATAGTCTCCTTTTCTCAGACTCTGGCACGGTGAGGGCTGACCTTCCAAACAGTTGGTCATGGTGCTGACAACACTCCTCGGTCAACACCTCCAACTCTTTTTCTGCAAACGTGAGTTTCCGCTTCCTTGGGGTCTCTGCCATGGTAGCTGGTGCTCTGTGTGTTTGCAGTTCTGCAGTTTAAATGGGTGTGGTCCTCCCTCCTCCCAGCTGTATTTGTAAATTTCCTGGCTGTGATGTCACCATCATGTGCCAGGAAGTGTTTTCTAGAGTGTTCTGCAGCACTGTAGGAAAGTACCATCTTGCCTGGCATGTTACCCCCATTTTTCACTGTATATATGTTGTTTTAGTTGTATGTGTCACTGGGACCCTGGTAACCCAGGGCCCCAGTGCTCATAAGTGTGTCTGAATGTGTTACCTGTGTAGTGACTAACTGTCTCACTGAGGCTCTGCTAATCAGAACCTCAGTGGTTATGCTCTCTCATTTCTTTCCAAATTGTCACTAACAGGCTAGTGACCAATTTTACCAATTTACATTGGCTTACTGGAACACCCTTATAATTCCCTAGTATATGGTACTGAGGTACCCAGGGTATTGGGGTTCCAGGAGATCCCTATGGGCTGCAGCATTTCTTTTGCCACCCATAGGGAGCTCTGACAATTCTTACACAGGCCTGCCACTGCAGCCTGAGTGAAATAACGTCCACGTTATTTCACAGCCATTTTACACTGCACTTAAGTAACTTATAAGTCACCTATATGTCTAACCTTTACCTGGTAAAGGTTAGGTGCAAAGTTACTTAGTGTGAGGGCACCCTGGCACTAGCCAAGGTGCCCCCACATTGTTCAGAGCCAATTCACTGAACTTTGTGAGTGCGGGGACACCATTACACGCGTGCACTACATATAGGTCACTACCTATATGTAGCTTCACCATGGTAACTCCGAATATGGCCATGTAACATGTCTATGATCATGGAATTGTCCCCTCTATGCCATCCTGGCATTGTTGGTACAATTCCATGATCCCAGTGGTCTGTAGCACAGACCCTGGTACTGCCAGACTGCCCTTCCTGGGGTTTCACTGCAGCTGCTGCTGCTGCCAACCCCTCAGACAGGCAGCTGCCCTCCTGGGGTCCAGCCAGGCCTGGCCCAGGATGGCAGAACAAAGAACTTCCTCTGAGAGAGGGTGTGACACCCTCTCCCTTTGGAAAATGGTGTGAAGGCAGGGGAGGAGTAGCCTCCCCCAGCCTCTGGAAATGCTTTGTTGGGCACAGATGTGCCCAATTCTGCATAAGCCAGTCTACACCGGTTCAGGGACCCCTTAGCCCCTGCTCTGGCGCGAAACTGGACAAAGGAAAGGGGAGTGACCACTCCCCTGACCTGCACCTCCCCTGGGAGGTGTCCAGAGCTCCTCCAGTGTGCTCCAGACCTCTGCCATCTTGGAAACAGAGGTGCTGCTGGCACACTGGACTGCTCTGAGTGGCCAGTGCCACCAGGTGACGTCAGAGACTCCTGCTGATAGGCTCCTTCAGGTGTTAGTAGCCTTTCCTCTCTCCTAGGTAGCCAAACCCTCTTTTCTGGCTATTTAGGGTCTCTGTCTCTGGGGAAACTTTAGATAACGAATGCATGAGCTCAGCCGAGTTCCTCTGCATCTCCCTCTTCACCTTCTGATAAGGAATCGACCGCTGACCGCGCTGGAAGCCTGCAAACCTGCAACATAGTAGCAAAGACGACTACTGCAACTCTGTAACGCTGATCCTGCCGCCTTCTCGACTGTTTTCCTGCTTGTGCATGCTGTGGGGGTAGTCTGCCTCCTCTCTGCACCAGAAGCTCCGAAGAAATCTCCCGTGGGTCGACGGAATCTTCCCCCTGCAACCGCAGGCACCAAAAAGCTGCATTACCGGTCCCTTGGGTCTCCTCTCAGCACGACGAGCGAGGTCCCTCGAATCCAGTGACGCTGTCCAAGTGACCCCCACAGTCCAGTGACTCTTCAGCCCAAGTTTGGTGGAGGTAAGTCCTTGCCTCACCTCACTGGGCTGCATTGCTGGGAACCTCGACTTTGCAGCTACTCCGGCCCCTGTGCACTTCCGGCGGAAATCCTTCGTGCACAGCCAAGCCTGGGTCCACGGCACTCTAACCTGCATTGCACGACTTTCTAAGTTGGTCTCCGGCGACGTGGGACTCCTTTGTGCAACTTCGGCGAGCACCATTTCACGCATCCTCGTAGTGCCTGTTTCTGGCACTTCTCCGGGTGCTACCTGCTTCAGTGAGGGCTCTTTGTCTTGCTCGACGTCCCCTCTCTCTGCAGGTCCAATTTGCGACCTCCTGGTCCCTCCTGGGCCCCAGCAGCGTCCAAAAACGCCAAACGCACGATTTGCGTGTAGCAAGGCTTGTTGGCGTCCTTCCGGCGGGAAAACTTCTGCACGACTCTCCAAGGCGAGAGGGATCCGTCCACCAAAGGGGAAGTCTCTAGCCCTTTTCGTTCCTGCAGAAACCTCAGCTTCTTCTGTCCAGTCGAAGCTTCTTTGCACCCGCAGCTGGCATTTCCTGGGCATCTGCCCATCTCCGACTTGCTTGTGACTTTTGGACTTGGTCCCCTTGTTCCACAGGTACCCTAGATTGGAAATCCACAGTTGTTGCATTGCTGGTTTGTGTCTTTCCTGCATTATTCCTCTAACACTACTCTTTTGTCCTTAGGGGAACTTTAGTGCACTTTGCACTCACTTTTCAGGGTCTTGGGGAGGGTTATTTTGCTAACTCTCACTATTTTCTAATAGTCCCAGCGACCCTCTACAAGGTCACATAGGTTTGGGGTCCATTCGTGGTTCGCATTCCACTTTTGGAGTATATGGTTTGTGTTGCCCCTATCCCTATGTTTCCCCATTGCATCCTATTGTAACTATACATTGTTTGCACTGTTTTCTAAGACTATACTGCATATTTTTGCTATTGTGTATATATATCTTGTGTATATTTCCTATCCTCTCACTGAGGGTACACTCTAAGATACTTTGGCATATTGTCATAAAAATAAAGTACCTTTATTTTTAGTATAACTGTGTATTGTGTTTTCTTATGATATTGTGCATATGACACTAAGTGGTACTGTGGTAGCTTCACACGTCTCCTAGTTCAGCCTAAGCTGCTCTGCTAAGCTACCATTATCTATCAGCCTAAGCTGCTAGACACCCTATACACTAATAAGGGATAACTGGGCCTGGTGCAAGGTGCAAGTACCCCTTGGTACTCACTACAAGCCAGTCCAGCCTCCTACAAGCACCTGCATTCGATTTTCGGCACAGTCGCAATTAGCGACACCCACTCGTAAATTGCGTGTCCGTTTTTTGCGCGGTCGCAAAAAGCGGACTCGCTATCTGCGGTGCGACTGCATTTGCGAGTCGCAAATTGTCCTCGTGTTTTCTTCTTGCATTGCGGTTAGCGAGTCGGAAATTGCGAGTCGCAAATTTTTCCCTACCTACATCTGGCCCTTAGTTGCTACGGCCTCTCTTTTGTACTGGTACACAGAAAGTTTAAGGCATCTGTATCCTCTAGGCTAGGTAGGCCGTCAGGGGGTCTCCCGACTTTGGTCAAAACATCAATCACTGGCTCAATAAGTGAGGTTAATGTGTAGGTTTCCCTGACCTTCTGTGCCTTAGTATGACTGTCCTCTGACGAAATATACTTCATTTATAACGTGCATTGGAGACCTGTAGGGAGCAAAGGGGAACTTATTGGTTCATTTGTGTTACATTTTGGAACTGTCATTATTGTGCTTTGAACTGGTGGCCTATTAGATTGTTTTTCCTGGGCCTTTTGAATAAGCCGTTTATGTTTGTTCAAGATCTAATAAAGAAGATCTAATTGTGAATGCCTTCTCTGTACTCCTGTGAATTTTGACAACACCGCAGAATTAGCAACGAGCGAAAGTTTTGAAGCTCATCGTTCTTACTGGTCAGTAAAGAGTTCTGCTGTTTACATTACCCAACTAGTTTCAGATGCCAGTTGCGGACGCTACAAGGTACTGTTTTCCAGTATCTAAAAAACGTTAAAAAAAGGGCCCATGAATACAGCATTTACTTTGCTGGGGTCTTTACAAAGTTTTTAGTGCAGTATGTTATTTCGTTTGGCTAATCATTTCTGAATTCAACGTTACCGCAGACGCAAGCTGTCTTGCCAGGTCAAACAGGATGACTCTAGAAGCCATCTTAGAGTGATTGGATGATCATCCAACTACTGTAGAAGTCATTTTCACATCATCAGACATCATCAAGCTCTTGAAGTCATCAGCAGAGTTTAGAAAAGTGAGCCTGATGATTTGAGAATGACATGAAAATGAGTGTGTGATGACTTCACAAGTTGTGATTATTTGTGATGAGCAGCTGATGACTTCTTGTGCTGAGATTGTTGCTGATGATTTGAGGATGCGTTAAAGATGACTATATAATTACTTCACAGGCACTAACAAGATTAAAGTGGGTCTGATGATTTGAGGAGGACTTGCTCATTGCTTCAAGAGCCTTTGTCTGTTTTGGTTTCACTTTTGTTACAAAACATAACCCTTATGGATAATTTCATAATTATTTGTTGATTGGTGAAAAATAAACACCATTTAGTTATTTTATAAGTTTTCGTTTACATACAAATAAGCACACAATGTTATTCTAAGAACTGTTACAAGGTCGTCCACAGGATAATACTTTTCCACTTTTCATCCATTTTCACAATGGGTCAAAACCAGTATCCAGTGTTAAAATGAGCAATGCATAACATTAATAAAGACGTACATTGAGTAGTATAGGTAGGGCCATTAGATTTAAGGGATCATCCTAGATTTCTTTCTTCGTCAAACGGTGTGATCCGAGGCAAATATTTTTTTTCTCAGAGCCTCCTGTCTGTTCATTATTGCATTCCTTCCAGTACAATACTTTAGTATATGCACTGTACAAAAACCTCTCTTGTTTTCATTTAATAGCTTACAATGTTCTATTTATAATAAGAATCCGGGCACATACAGGATACCCATTACCTCTGACTTCTCTCTTAGTGTAGGGGCAGAATTGTTTCTCGGTTTATGTTTTAAAACGTGCACTTTTAGTTAATAACAAATTATCTGATTTACTCGGGAGAAACGCTTGTGTGTAAAATAAATACACTTACTTGAATTTTGAAGCCACCTAATTTTATGCGCACATCTTTGCTGCATGCTAACATACCAAATATTTTCAAGACTCTGCTCGTGTACTGGTTCTTACAGTCTGAACCAACCCGTAACTCAGAGCTCTCTGTTACTTTGTTGGCTCGCCTTCCTTTACATTCTGTGAGGCAAGTTAGGACATCAGTTGTCATTGCCAGTGATTGATGACTGCAAGTTAATAACTTGATACATGTTTTGCAGTCCTTTTTCTGTTTCTGGTATCACACCGTATTGCCTCTGCATTGAACGGAAGCGGAAGTTGAGGTGCATGCTGCAGGAACCACTGGATAAGGGAGAAAGTTTTGCTTCCTCGAAAAGTGTGCATATTCTGGGACAGATTACTTGAGAGGGAAAGAAGAACATGTTGCTCCGTTTCTGTGGTATTTTTGGCTCGGGGACAGTGGGAAGAGGCAGAAAGTGAGACGGGTCGATACTCGCCTTTTAGGGTTCTTGATAAACGCCACACTTTGTTTCAAAGGGAGTTCGCCACTCTTTACTATCTGGTGCCAAAATGCAGTGCTTTGTTTGCGAGAGGTGGTGGATGCAGGATTCCAGCTGTCCTCTGAGCTTTACTTATTATGGCTTTCTTATTGAAAAGCCGGGAATAGAGCCACGTAAAGTCATGTTGGGGCTTTGTTTGAAACACAGCAGCAAATGTGGAGACGGTGGGTGGGGGGTGTAACGAAGGGTGTATACTCACATCTCATCATCGACATTGGAGCAGATGCATTTGTATGTTCTGATTTATTATTTCAAAAGTGTGTGTGGAAACCTGTCAGAATAAGTGTTTGACTTGATTTTGCAAGAGGTGTCAGCCGTAATTTTATGTCATTTAGCCTAATGATCCCAATGGCATTACTGACACTTTATTATCTTATCAGCAATGCATGATGCACCATTGTCATCTCTACACCTTACATATTTAATTACTGACTGTTTAATAAAATAATTTTTTCCTCATCTTCACTATCAGCCTTTTTTCCTTCCCTTCTCCCCTCACTTTCCTTCTCTCCACTCATGTTCTGCTCTATGTCTGAGTTTCCCTTTTCTCTCTGCTACCCCCCACCAACCAATTTCAGCTTTGCATCTGTCCCTTACACTCCTTTCATGCCCTCCCCTCTTGGACTGCTTTTCTTCTCCTGCCTCTCGCTCTTTTTTTATCCACTTTCCACTTTTTACTCTTATGTTCCAGGCCAATCTTGCACTCCCTTCTCTGCTTTCCCCAGTTCTCTTCACATTCTTTGTCTACCTTTGCATTCAGATTTCTCCTCCTTCCTCACTCTCCCTTTTATGTTTTTCCTTTTTGCACATATCTTTCATGGCTTCCACTTATCTGCTTCATTCCTTCTTCACCACTCTTCTTCCTTACTCCCCCACCTTAGAAAGTGTTTACAAATTACCATCCAGTCCTGTTACGTTAGTTCAATGAAGATATCTTCTACATTTTTGTCCAGTACTGCTATTACCAGAACTGCTTGTTGAGGACTCGGGCTCCTGTCAAAGAGCAGCATGCAATCTCCTCTATGTAGTGCAAATAGGATCTGAAATAAAGTCAATAATTAAATGAAGTTGGGAGTTTGGTAACACAAGAGAAGGGGTACAAGAAGAGATGGCTAACAGGAGGAGACAAGAATGTTTGTAAAAGAGAAGTGTTTTTTGCTGCCATGATAGGATCACAGGATGGTGACCGGCAGGTGCCATGACAGGAGGTAAAAGAGATTGACTACCAAGAGGGGACAGACTGATGTAGGAGTGGAGCCTCGCCGTAATTCTCCACCAAAAATTCTGATGGGAACACTGATACTTTATCAGAGTACCTATACTAATGACAGGAAAACATCCTTTGATGACAGAAAACCATAGCAGCCTAGGAATTTCCTAAGAATCACTATTGCGTGCCTTGTAAAGCAGAGCTACACATTAGGCGAGGAAGGCCCAGGAATGATACAGCTGTGTCATTCTTTAGCTTTACATATTTTATTACTGTATGCATTATGAAACAGATATACACACTTTCTCGCTCTCCCATACTATCTCCTTTTTTTCCTCCGCTTCTCACCTCACTCCTTTACTACTATCCATTCTCCTTTCACGCTCTGCTTTTGCTCTCCCCTCACTAACTGCTTTTCACTTTTCAATCTTTCCCCTCCCTTCTCCTTTCTGTCCCCATTAATGCTCTTCTTTCTAGGTCCCCTTTTCTTCCTTTCCCTTACCCCTTCTCATTTCCCCTCTTCTCATTCTCATTGTGTTCCTTTCTTCCACTCCAGGCTCTGCTTTCCCCAGTTCGCTTTCCTCTTGTCATTATCTCTGACTCACCCTCCAGTCTCTTTCCCTTCCTCACTCTCCCTTTTTATCTGTTTTTCCTTCTCACCTATACTTGATGGTTTACATCGCTTTGTTTCCTTCCTTCCTTATCCACAGTTCTTCCATACTCCTTCACCTGAGATCCTGTTTGCACATTGTAATCCAGGCCTGATCTGTGAGTGCAATGATCATAGGGTAAAGCTATTGCTTTACAATGGTCACAGCTGGGCCACAAATTGACAGGTTGGGCCGAATTTCATGTGGTCTTGCTCTGTCCTGAAATTTCCAAAAATCCTGTGGGAGACCTGCTATCTCTGCCCAGCTCAGCCTTAACTCTGTGACCTAGTGACAGTGTTTCTAGTATTACCCTCATTTGATTGTTAAATGTTAACATATATCTAACTTTTTGAGTGAATTATGTGTTCCTTACTGGGTTTGAATGTTCTAAAATATGAAACAGCAACAGTAAAGCCTGACAGCCATGCCTTCTGTCATCATGCTTCCACCACACATGAAGAAGCTCCCTTGCAAAGTATCCATTTCATTGGTTCACTCACCAGTCCCTGTAGGCAGATTTTTTGTCTATCTCAGGACTCAGGAGAAGGAGATATTTGCCAACTCTTCCCTGGCAGGACACACTGATTTAGTAGCTGAATGGATACTAAGGTAGGTGTTAGTCTCAAGTAGCCTCTATATTGGGCTCTGCTAGGCCTTGCTTTTAATGTTGTAGTGCATGAATTGCAGATTTGGCATGGCCTGTGCTGTTCTCAAGAAAAGCTTACGTTTGGAACAGTAAAATCTGTAAGCAATAGAGAAAATGAAAAGCAGTAGCCTACAGCTTAAATTAGTAGATGTCACATGCACTATTTGTTGCTCGCTGAATACTGGTTGTAAATTTAAGCCAGTATTTTTGCGACCAGTAAATCATTTTTGGAACTGATCAATGCACAAATAAGTCGGTTTCAAAATTTAGATTCTGAGTGAGACTCAATCTGATCTGTTACTTCAATATTCATGATTGGAGACCATCACTGGGATGGTGGCCTACTGCAGTCAGGAGGCTACCATGTCTTTGACTGCCTTTTTTAAGCAAGCATTGGCAAAGACAATAGGTCTTGCCTTTGCAAGAGCTATTGGTTTTGCCAATGTGTTTGAGCCATGTTCTAGGTTTTGCAATTATGCACGTAGGTTGTTCATGTGGTGATTTGTTGCAGAGGCGTGTAGTGTATTGTTCTAAAGTCTACTTTAAATTGGCTATGCAACTGCTGTATGGCCCAGTGATGAAAAACTGGTTTTGTTTTCCAAAAAGTATTGCATCAGAAGTGTATCAATCCTGCAAAGTCTTTGGTGTATACACCTTGCTCTATACACCTCAATCACTCATACCTACACAAAGTAATGCATTGTCCTTTCGTGGCAAGCCCCTATCCTCTTACCACACTTCTCTATCTCCCTGGATCTCTTCCAGCCTACTCCCTGTATTTTTTGCACATCATTTACACCCACAACCTACACTCCCCAGCCAATATTATTTCTCACTCATAATGAGTCAACTTTCACAACACAAAATTATTATCAGTCCCATTGCAGGAAGAGTGTGAAACGGCATATCATTCACAGCCTCTCACTCACTACCTAATTCATCCACACACATTCCCTGTAGTTACAACACCCCTCACAGACTGAAGCACAACCACTCACACCACACACTCAAAAACCTATAACTAACCATGCAGTGCTTACCATGTCATTTGATGAACCGCAGCCTTTTAACCTACTCAATCCACAGTTCACTTAGTACATGCTCACTCACCGTCGCTGAAACTATTAGACTTCACCTGCACACACCTCTAACTCAATATTTGTTCAACCTTGACACTGCTCACTGTCACCATTTAATTGATTATACCTCCTATATAGACTCATAATCTACCTGTTACAACAGCCGTACCATCTGCTTGCTATTCATCACTCAATACGGTTTAGAACTCACTGGCCATGCCATCTTTTCGCACAGAACTGTCACGTAGGCTCTCATTATTCTAATGAAACTACTTGATTTTGAGTGTCAGAATCGCCTGTGGTGTGGGAGACTGAGTCTAACCCACTACAGGTGACACCTGTCGCTCCAATCTGGGTTCTGCTCCGGCTAACTAGCAGTGCCTCATCTCTACCGAATGGCAGGGACGATTGGGCGGCCCAGCGCATGACATAACTGGTTTCTCAGGGAAAGCCGTGGTCACTCAGGTCTCATCCGTTTCTCTCAGTTACATTAGTCTCACATAATCAATGACAAACAGAGGCAGTATATATTTTAATAATGCTTTAATAAAGCGACTGCTTCTTAGATAGCAAGGCGTGGACTGCAATAACCAGGACGATACAGCATGGCAAGATTAAAATTGTGACAAGGCGAGTAAAACATAATAATAATGCTACCATATTGTCATTAGAATCAACAGGCTAATTCCTACCTAGGCTATGATAGAGCATAGCGTGTTAAGCTCTAATTCTGCCCTTCAGGTTCCCCTGGGAAGACATCATCCCCCATACCTCAGCAAAGGCCTGAAGTCTGCAAAACAGCTGTAGCGAAGCATTCGGCGTACAGTCGTGGTTCTCTGGCTAGAATCTCCCTCTAACGTGTAAGGGACAGGGAAGTGTTTTTATAATAAAACAGCTGGTGTTTTAAGAAAATGTCCCTATTTAAGAATGTGTATTTTCTATGAATGTCAGAGACTAAACTTATACCACGTTCACCGGCAACCTATCTTGCTGTAGCCTTGAAAGAAGCATAGAGTGAGCAAGAATGTCTTGTTTGAGAAAACAGTCAGATAGAGAGAAAATAAAACAAGACCGTAAAAGTGGCTACTGTAACAATAATAAAGGAAAGCTGAATAAAATACATCTAGGTTAAAGTGCACAGCGGCAGGCCTAGTATGTTAAAATAACATGCATGGAGCTATAACTAAAATGGCCACACAACAGAACCACTAGTACTTCAACTCTGCTTCATGTAGCACAACTAGGCAAGAATGTGTTCCCACATTACCATCAGCACCCACCTCTTGCGAAATTAATTTTTTACAAAATTCTTTATCAGACTTCTACAACAACCCTCCATTTAACTGTACATGCAACCACCTGTTCAAAGCATTCACACCCTAACGTAATTTAGCCATGTGCAGCAAAGCTCAGTCATCCACATGCTAACAGCACATTGCACTCACTAAATAACACTACTCATATAACTGCCTCTCAACACTAATCGCTCATCTCAGCAAAACATCCTCACAAAACACCATTCAATCTCTTTGAATACTACGCAGCAACATCAGCAAAACTGATAATCCACTCACAGCACTGATTTACACCATTGACTCCCCATCATCTACTTCCACAAGTTTGAGACACTGAACATATACAAGATGCAAAAGCACCTTCCTCCATCACCCTTTCACTGACCCCTCACAACACACATTATGTTGCACCTAACACCATTTATCCTTTCAGAACACCACTGACACATGCTTCTGGCACCACTTCCTACACCAGTCAATCACTCCATGCACTTCCCTTTAGGCAGTTGCAACAGCACTTTCTTTCAGCACCAATCAGTTAGACTATCACCCAAACGCAGAATAACGACTCCAACAACTGTCTCATCTCCGCCACTAACTTTAACCACTCACCACATTATGATGTTCGTATCCCTTGACAAAACCACTTTCACTACACACTTCTCCCGTAGCCTGACTCTTTACTGCTTAGTCACTAACCCCTCATCAGGAAAACCACTTGCCTTCAGCTACATGCATCAACCATTCTCGGCTAGTCATTCACACCACCAACAAGCCACAATCACATGCTTCGCTCACAGCAACAATAAGCTACATCCACTCAAGCAATGTCTAACTTGCTCACACCATTCACCCATCTTAGCTATCATTCACCAATGTAATCATTCACATGAGCCACTTGGTCACATCTTACCCATAGCTCTGCGTAGCCGTATTTGCCTCACATAGCATTACCAAGCCACTCACAGCTTTTTTTTCACATCACAAGTTGCAGTCTCATGAATGCACAATTTCACACTCAACACCACTCCTGCACTACTGGTGCTAACCCCTACACTTACAGTGACTGTTGAACATCTCTAATTAACAAAATTACTTGATTAGAGTGACAAAGATCAAAATGAAATAATAGAGGTGAGACAGGATTAAAAGGAGTGAAATAATATAAGTGGTTCTCCAATTTGTGTAATGGCTTAACACACCTGTGCAATTAAGTTGATCACAAAACACTCAGAAAGTAGTAATTGTTAAATTGCCCTGTAGTAACCTAAACATATCTTGAAGTCCCCACAGGTAAGGCTGGGTATCTTTTCTGTGGTAAGCTGAATTGAATTCCAAGCAAAGTTGCCTTTCCCTGTTTCTTCTTCTGTTTTCTGTGCACACATAACATAGTGAACAGCTAAAAAATATCCCAGGGTGATCTATGTAATGCTGAGGGAATACTTGCCCATTCTGCCAATCACACTCTGTAACTGGTGAGCAAGGCAGTGCTAGGGTGAATGTCTTCTTACAGGTCAATCAGAAGAGACTAACCACATCCTTTTCTTACATTAATTCTGAATTTCTGCTTTCAGACAATCCGGATAGTTCGCTAGGGTTATACCCTTCTGATTGGATGTAAGGTACCCATTCAGAGTTACAATGGGCAGTGCATGCTTCCATGGAGCAGTTTAAGTGGTTTTCTCGTATTCAGACTATAAATCCACTCTTTTTTTTTATTTGGGGACAGCCCATGAAGCAGTTACTTGTATTTTTTGTAGCCATGATCAGCTTTGCAGACAAAAGTAATAAAAATATGGACTTTTTAACTTCCACAGTATGTCAGACAGGGTTTACCCATTAATATTCGAGATTATTTTAGAGCAGCGGTTCTTAACATGTGGTCATGAGGGGGGAACCTTACTCAGGGGGACTGCGAATACTTTAAAAAATTAAGTAATATTAACAGACTAATAAAATTATTCAAATAAAGAAGCAAAATGTACAACTGTAAATCCTCCGATTTATTTGTGGGAGCATTGCAAGAGCATCAAATAGAATATAGTACCGTATGGACGATGAGTGACCTAAATTAATTTGGAAAAGCACCAACATTCCTAATAAAATGTTGATTTTTGTTTATTTGTGAATGAATAAAACATTTTATCATTTGTGTGTTTGTTTGATAAATACCTGTATCTGTATTTGCTGTGCATTGTTTTACTGTCCAACTCGTAAATGCTTAGCTGTTGACCCTGCTTTCCGGTGATGACTCATCACAACATAATTCTGTAATATTACAGCCCCATCCTGGAATACTCCTAGGATCAACCTGGACTAATCCAGCCTAATCCTGAATTCATCCTGCAGTAGTAAATAATCATCACATGTTTTCCACGGAAGTAATCAGGAACCCATCCTTGAGTAATCCAGCCTAATCCAGAAATCATCCTGGGGTCATCCTGCTGTAGTAAATGATCATCACATGTTTTTCACTGAAGTAATCAGGAATTCATCCTGGAGTAGTTTCTGTGATGACTCTAGAGTCATCTCATTTAAATATTTCGCCCTATAGGCATACTTCAGGATGGCTTGGGATGACTTCCCCAGATAATTGCAGGAATAGCCCAGCTGAAGTCATCAGATGGCTTCAGAATGACTCCAGTATGATCTTCCTTTTTGACTCTATTTGTTATATATGCTGTGTGACAGTCTTTATAGTTCCAGGCGTGTGGAGATGTGTGTGTGAATGGAGATGTGCAAGCTACCAAGATGCAAGATATTTGGATTAAGTTTATAGATGTGTGGGCACAAAGGGTCATCATCGCTGCATTTTTATCAGCGTTACTCACCACGTTTGGAGTCCTCATTGTGTTACTGTGTTTGTGGTGCTCGAATATTGGAACTCGGAGCAGAGTGTCATTCAGTTTTCACAAGCATTTGTTCATGTTATAGATCTGGTTCATAATACCGGAACTTGAGTCAACAGTGCCACCTGCTGGTAGAATCATCAGAGTGATTGGCACACTGGTTCATTATAGAATTTTGATGCACCCTGACCGACTGCTGATACATGTATCACAGTGTTTGGCACACTTATGTACTATGAATTAAATTACTTTCTTCTACAACTTCTTTGGTTGATTTCAGTGATCATCACACTCCCGATTTACATTGGCAAAATTTGGGTTACCTAAAGCGCTTCTGCTGGTTTCAGTGATCAGCACACTTACTCATAATATATTGACAGTTTTGGAGTTACTACTTACGCTATTGTTCCATATTTGTGTTTACATTTTGCATTTTTTTGTCTTCTAGTACACTGCTATTATAATGCAGTCTGTCACACCTCCCAGTCCCTTCTTACAAGATCCAGGAGAACTTCAGTTGAAGTGGATTTTATGGTTCAGATCGTTTAAAACTTACTTTGGGGGCAATTGATGGCAGGAAATTCAAACCAGATTGTAAACCCAATTTACTTTATTACTATTTGGGAGTAGAAAGCCGAATGTCTTTGATCATGTTCCTGAGTTTGTAAGCACAGGGGATCAAGAGCATGATGAGTTTGAGGTAGCTGTAAAACAATTAATGATGTATTTTCAAGCAAAAGTGAATTTAGTAGTGCGTTGCCACAAATCTTTCACTCGTGTGCAAGTTGCCAACGAATCCATTAATTTGTATGTGACAGCATTGAAGGAATTGGCTGCATATTGTGAATTTGAGGGATTTATCTCTGTTGATACATGACCAAATTGTTTCCAGATGTCACTCTAAGAAAATACAACAAATATTACTGGTGTGCAAGAACTCGTCTCTTGATGAGACCATTGATACTGCTAAGGTCATAGAAACATCTTTGGAAGACTCTAAACAATTAAGGTCTGGGGAAACACAAACAAGTGAAGCAAAAGTTAACATAAAACTTAAACCACAGAAACAATCTATGATGCAAAGTTATTCTTTCAATATCAACAGAGGTAGAGGATCTTTTGGAGGTTCAAATAGAACCATGGCCCTAATTATAACTTTGGCAGTAATAACTGCCTACCGCCGCGGTGACGGCCTCCAACATACCACCAGGGTGGCGACCATCTGTCCGCCAGATTATGAGCACTGCCTGATTTCCGCCACAATAAGGGCGGAAATCCGGCATTGTTCATACTGGCAGACGGTGGTGATCTGGGGCTGCTAACACCAGCACCGCCCCACCAGTAGAATGCTGCCAACTGTATTTTGAGCAGAAATATGTCCTGGCGGTGTTTTGCTGGCGGTAGCAGTGCTCCTTCCCGTTCTCTGCCGGATGACCTCCTCACCAGACAAGGTAAGTCGGGCGTCCGACAGGAGAGGGTGGGCGTTTTGTGTGTGTGTGAGTGCGTGTGTGAGTACGTCTGTGTGTGTTGTGTTGTATGCCTGGTTGTATGTGTGTGAGTGAATTTGTGTAAGAAAGATGAAGTGAGTGCGTGTCTGCATGTCAATGTGTCTGTGTGTAGGAATGTGTGTGAGTATGTTTGGACGAATGCGTATGTGAATGCATGTATGCCAGTGAATGAGTGAATGCGAGTATGCCAGTGTATGTGAATGGGTGTATGCGTGGTGCGTGTGGGTGTCTGTGTGTGTGTCTGCGTGTTTGTGTGTTTATGGGAGTCTGAGGGGTGAATGCGTGTATCGGAGAGGGTGTTTGGATGGGGAGGTGCAGGTGTCAAGTGAGTGTTGGGGGGGTGGGGAGGCCGCCTACCGGTGACAGGAAAGGAATTCCCTGTCACCAGTAGGGCCTACCACCATAGTTTTTGTGGCGTTGCTAATGCCATAGAAACCATGGCGGTAGGCCAGCTCATAATGCCGCCGCCGGTATTCAGTGGGCTGCCAGGTCGGAAATTGACATCTCCGGCCGGGCGCTCATACTGCCATGGCGGTTTAAGTGGATGATGCATAATATGTCATTATGTACCGCCAGTCTGTTGGTGGTAATACCCATGTTAACCCTGGCTGTGAGAAAACTGCCAGGGTCATGATGAGGGCCCATGTGTTTTAGGTGTGGTTCTTCCTCACACATGCCCAACTTTGAAAACTGTCCCTCAGCCAAACTATGGCTTATAATGGCAGTCGTATACAACTAGAAGGCTATTTTTGGGTCAATATCACTTTAGAAACCAATACCATCAAAGGAAACGTCTATGTTGCTTGCAAAGGTATTAATGTATTGGGCTGGTGGCATCAGGGTGATTTGAATCTCCTGATCAGACCTGGGCACAAGCAAATAGTTACTTTAGTCAATGCTATTAATGAACAAAGGTCATTGAAAGAGGCTTTTAAAAAAGTGTTTCAAGATAGTGTGGGCAAAATTAAGAGCTTTATTCATACCATAAAAGTCAAAGAGAATAGTGTGCTTGTCAAACATAAATTGCACAATGTTCTCTACAGTGTACAAAGTGAATTATCATCTATTTTGATGAAAATGCAGGAGGATGAAATAATTGAATGGATAGATGCAAGTTTATGGCTTTCTCCAGTGGTTCTTGCTAAAAAGAAATCTGGGGAACTGCGTCTTTGTGTGGACTTAAGATCATTGAATGAGGCAATATGAGTAGAACATCTTCCGCTTCCATGAATTGAAGATTTAATTAATACTGTGGGTAAATCAAAATGTTTTTTTAAACTAGACTTTAGGGCAGCTTACCATCAGGTCATCCTAGATAAACAAGACTTTCTATTGGGGACGCTGTCAGGAGGGTAGGTTTATAGATCTACGGACAGGACATAAATAATGTCAGTTCCAGTTCCTGACATGCAATTCCTAGGAGCTCTATCCTGAGACCGGGGATGGGCGACCTTAGTTGACAGAGCAAGTAGACTAAAGTAAGTGACCGTTTTTTTGTATTCCTCTCCCTATTAGGGTTCACATTAATTTATAGTTTGGAGAAGTCGTTAATTTTCTTTGGTCCTGATGAAGCGTCATTGGATCCAGCTGGACCACCAGACGCGAAACATGTTGACCTGATGACTAGAGGCACCATAATTGGTTCAATCCTCTTGTGTTTTTGTTGAGAGTACGTGAGCATTATTACTCACCCATTTACTCCCATCTTGTTTTTAATCTTGGTCTCCATCTTATTAATACTGATTAAATTTATGATTAATACTTTTTGATGGATAACCAATTTTATTATTTAATTCTCTCCATTTTTGCTCAGGTACTTGAATTTAGGTACCTTATCTATATGATCTGATTCCATCTGCTACTATTAGAGCAATACGGTTAAGAGCCCCCCTCGGGGAGCCCGTTAGGCATTGCAGCACCGGCCTAACAAGGAGCCTTCCCAATGATGAAGCCAGTCATCCAGTGTGATGCATGAGGGTTCTCGCTCCTGTAGAATTAGGTCCTCCTTTTCCCTTTTGATTGGAACAGTGTACCCCTTTCTTTTTTAGAATCTGCATTGGGAGACTGTACACTGCACCATTAACCTCCCGGTCCCTCTTTTTTGTATTTCTCTCCATCCTAGATGAACATTCTTGTCACCTTATAGATTTCATCATACCTGATGGTGTGTTCAAATGTTGTTGTATTCCATTTTGCTTATCCTCGGCTGCATTAGTATTTTAAAAAAATGACAAGAATGTTTGAAAATATTGCTAATGTGATATTTCAGGATGATATTTTGATTTATACTGACACTCTACATAAACATAATGAGTGTGTTCAGATGGTTCTATCTATATTGGAAAACAATGGCATGACCATTAGGTAAGACAGGTACATATATGTTGTCAATGAAATTGAATATTTAGGACACCTCAGAAGGTGTAAAACCTAAACAAAGCATAGTGGATGGCATTGTGAATGCTCCACATCCTAGTGACAGAGAGCAACTCAGATCATTTCTTGGTCTTTGTGAGTTCTATGCTACATTTATTCAAAATATTGCTGATTCGACTGCATGTTTCAAGGACTTACTAAAGAAGAATTCAGAGTTTGGGTGGTTGGCTGATTGTCAGCAAAGTTTTAAGTGTAGTAAACAGAGTAACTTGTCAGCCCCTTCCTTACAACTGTATGTTGAAGGTCGTGAGACCTTAGTAACTGTGGATGCCAGCTCTTACGGTTTTGTCACAAGTGTGTGATGGTAAGGAAGGTACCATGGGGTTTGCCTCCAGGAGATTGAGAGATGTAAATTCAAGATATTCTGTTTTAGAGAAGGAGATGCTGGTTTGTGTATGGGGAGTGAAAACATTTAAACCTTATCTTTGGTGCAGAACATTTAGCCTCAGAACAGATCACAGACCTCTTGTGGACATATCAGTAAATAAACTTAAAAAAGACACAGCTAGATTTGCTATACTATCTAGAGAGTTATTAGAATTTAACTTTATTGTGAACTACTGCTGGGAAAAATGTGAAGGCAGATTTTTTGTCTTGTTTGCCTGTAGAAAATTCAAATGTGAGTGATATACATGAGGAAATTGAAGAATGCATTGTTGCTAAAGTTGAAGATCGAGTGATTTGTGCAGACATGAATGAATGGCGTAAGAAGTAAAAAGAAAATGGTGTTTTGAGTAATGTTGTAACTCTAGTGAAATCTGGGTGACCAAAAGAAAAATTACAGGAAACATCTTTACAATCATATTGTAAAATAGCGGACGAGTTATCATTGGAAGGGGAATTATCACTAAGAGGTGAAAAGCTGGTACCACCAGTATGTTTTCACCAACAAATTTTAGAGACCGCACATATCGGACATTTAGGTATAACTGCCACCAAACGAAGAATAAGGAACGATTTTTGGTGACCGAACATTGTCGCAGATGTAGACGGACTGGTCAAGAATTGTGTGCACTGCTGTTCTAGTAATGAACATTTGATAACCACTGTGCCAGCACTGATACCTGTAACTAATCCAAGCAAAGTTTTCGCAAAGAATTGCAGTAGTGCTTATGGGACCTTTTTACATACTTTCTCCCAAGATGAGGTACTTTATTGTACAAGTGGATCATTTATTAAGGTGGGTGGAAGTGCGGGGTGTAGCTGAACCCAACACTGATTCTGTTATTAGTTTTTTTCTGTGATGTTTTCACCAGGGAAGGAACTCCTGAGGAATTGCTTACAGATAATGGGGTGCAGTTTACCTCTACAGCCATGACAGAATTCTTGGAAAGGTGTGGTGTGAAACATTTGCGCACACCTTTATATCATCCCCAAGCCAATGGAAAAGTTGACAGGTTCAACAGAGTATTAGTAAAATGGATTCAAAATGCAGTAAGGACTAAAGTGAATTGTGAAAACGACATTAGAGAATGAATTTGGGCCTACAAATGTACACCTCTTTCAATCACAGGGATGGTACGTTTTGAACTTATGAATGGGTGAAAAGTGGTGTCCTCTTTTCCGTGTTGGAAAATGGAACTGTTGGGTCAAGATTGCAATGTTACAGAAGCCTGTAAGAGTGCAAAAATGTTGAGCTACAAATGCAGTTTCAAGCATTGTCAGAAAGACGTAAAAGGTATGGACAGAATGGTAAAAAATTCAAGAGTTGAAGTAGGTGATTAGTGATTAGAGATTAGTACGAATTAGAGATCTTTTATTGCAGAGAAAAGGTTTGTCCAAGTTTCAAGATCCTGCCATAGTTACTGATGTAAGAGGGAATGATGTGTGTGTGTTGAAAGGACAGTGGTGGAATTTACCCAGAGTTGTTAAAGTGGGAGAACACAGTGGTAGGGTTATTGAAGAAGGGATCAAGTACACCACTGAGAACAAGCTGGGTAACATGGTAGCAGATCTAGAGAAATCTGTATTGAAAAAGAGCAGTAGAATTATCAGAGGATCAAACGAATATAAGGATTGAGTTATTGTTTACTATAGATAATTGTTTTTCTTTCAAAACACTACATACTGTTAGTAATCAAATCAGTTCAATTATTACTTTGTTTATTTTACAAACATTGCTTTTGTACACACACACATATATATATATATATATATATATATATATATATATATATGTGTGTGTGGCATGCTTAGATGTTGTCATGATGTAACTTGGCACTGCCACACCATTGGTTCATTTGTGTTCCATTATGGAACTGTCATTGTTGTGCTTTGAACTGGTGTCCCGTTAGATTGCTTTTCCTGAGCAGAGATGTTTGTTTGTTCAAGATCTAGTAAAGATGATCTAATTACGAGTGCCTTCTCTGGATTTCAGTGGATTTCGACAACACCACAATTGGTTGTAGCAGGCATGGAGAGTTTACTCTCAATGGATCAGGCAGGTGACACATGCAACCCTTTGGGGGCAATAATTGAGGTGCACAATCAGTTATTCTCAGAATTGAGGCACTTGTTCTACATTGAAGCAGGGCAAACCGTGGCTAGGAAGCACCCTCTGTCCTGGTATAATATATCTTGCTGAGATGCTAAGACCAATTTGGTTCTCACTGTTAAAAATCAAGACTGGTCCTTAATCCAGGCCACTAGAAGGTCTTGCAAAAAGTGCTAGCCACCGCCAAAAAAGACTTTGAGAGGGGGATCTGGGATGATTATCGACAGACTACCAGAACAAATGGTCAGCACTCATCCTGGAACTTGGTGTCCACGGTCTTTAAGGATGGGCACGGCACTACAGATAGTAATATAGCAGCATCTGATTGGGTATCACACTTTTCTAGCCTTTACACTCAGCAATGGGACTTGCAGTGGCACTCCTGCAAACCGATGGGTCATGGAAATATCATCATGTCCTCTGGGGTGGGAGGGACTGTGGCTTCCTCTGAAGGGGATGTTTCTGAGGGGGTTGATGCTCAATCCTTTGATCTCGAGGGTAGGGAAGTATTCACAGACGAAATCAGCCTTGCCATAGGAAGTATTTTTTCTAATGGGGCTCCTGGACCAGATAAAATCCCTGAGGGTCTGTTTTTGAGTGATGTGGGCATTTGGAGCACCTACTTCTCAGTAAGTTTCACTGCAATCATGAAAAGAGACCCTTTATGACTTATGTGGGCTGGGGCTGAAGTCATTCGCATTGTTAAAAAGGGGTAATTGTGACCAGCCCTCAAATTATAGACCAATCTGTATTATTGGCAGCACCCAAAAATTGTTTAGCAAGGTTATTTGACTTCAGGATTGGTTGTCAGCTAATGACATTTTGTCACCCCCTACAGGCAGGTTTTAGAGAGTCAATTTGCACCACGGACCAAGTGTTCCGTTTACAGTGGTTGAGCTGGAAGGCTGTTACCATGGGTGGGGGATGTCTCTATGTTGTATTTGTCGATCTGCGTACTGCCTTCGACTTAGTTCATGTGACCAAGGCTGCTGTGTCAGCCGAAACGTGTTGTGTGTTTTTGGAATAAACTGAATTTTCTTTTCCTTGAATCCTGAGTGCAAGTACAAATCTTTTTTCTGTGACGTATGAATTACCGGCTTGCTCGTGCCGGTTCTTGCACCATCCCTCTTGGGCCGAAAGCTGTTCTCTTTTTCGAGCATGTGGATATATATATATATATATATATTCCTAGATAATGAGTCTTCACTCATCATATGGCTGCTCCATAATATGATTTTTCAGCTGCCACCACGTAAAAGACGATCTTTCCATTCTTTGATGTTCATCTGTTTTAATCCAAATAAAGTGCAAATACAGTGCTGCACCCAAACAAAACTGATATATATATTTTATTTCTCACTGAAATAAACAAAGGTTAAAGGGACGTTATAGTTAGTGGAAAATGTCAGTTAAAACATACCATTTTAAACTAGCAAAACCACAGAAATTCACCAGTCATAGTTAGCTGAAGTAATAGAGCACCAGCGTCATGCACAGTGTTGTCATCGATAATGTAACTTCAAATGTTGCATTGATTTCACAAAACATGTCATGAGTAATGTAATATGGAAGTTAATTGGCAGAGCATGGTGAGGGCACAGACTGTAGTTACTTTAGGGCGCATGTACAGGGTGAAAAAAAGCACAGCAGGGTGAGGAGAAGCATAAATACAGTGAAAGAGCAGCACGAATGAGTGTGGGAGAGGGGGGCAGCTGTAAACTGTTCCTGTCGCTGGCACTAGGCCAGCCACACAAGTTGAGTAGAGTTTTTATCGCTACAGATGGGGTAATGCTGGGTGGTAGGAAGTTTGTGGATTACAACAAATTCTGGAAGCTTCCATTACAGAAATGTGGGGAAAAACCCTGACTTCAGCAAAGTTGGGGGTTTGCATGGCATTGTAGGTAAGAAGATGGTGTGGGGTGCATGTGAAGCAAACCACCCTGGACACCCCTAATGTCTAGTTTTCATAAGTGTCTGAATCTGGTAGATTTTTCCAGACTGTAGCCTACCCAAGCCCGAAAAAAGTGCAGCAGTTCAATATTGCAAGTGGGACAATATTGGGAGTTAGCCAAGCTCTCATGGCCCATATGTAAAATCAACACCCAAAAGAGTCCAATGTTCTTTTGCTTGCCATTAGGATGAGATGCTTTAGTCTGCAGCTGGAGGAGAATGACTGCTGTCCCCTTCCGTTGGGGTGGGGGCATAAACAAGCCCATAGTTGTGGGCAACCCTCACCCCTCTTTTTTTAATTCTTTTTTTATGATTCCCTGGTGTCTAGTGGGCTTTCTCCTAGGGGGCAGTCTGTGAGTAATTACCCCATCTGCCCCTTTTTTGGTTCGGTGGGGGGCATTGCCATGCCCATTCTGGGCATTCTCCACCCCCAGATTTAAAAATAAAAATAAATAAATAATCCCTGGTGCCTAGTGGGCTTTCTTCCCACCCCCTGCGGGCAGATTGGGGGCTATTACCCCACCAGCCCCTAGACGGGGGCAGAAGTACTGCAGTCCCCATTTGTTTTGGGTGGGGGCATGACTTTGGCCATTGTGAGCCCCACCTCTCATTTATAAAAAAAAAAAACATATGTCCCCAGGAGAGTCAGAAAGACTGACCATTTATGTTTGGGGAGTGGAGGCATTTGCATGCCCATTTTGGGCAGCCTTCACCTCTATGTATTAAAACAAATATATTCCCTGATGCCTAGTGGGCTTTCTGGCCCACAGGGCTATTTCCTCCATCTGCCCACCAGGAGGCAGAAAGACTTTAGTCCCCATGTATTGTGTAGGAGTATGAGCTTGCCCATTGCAAGCAGCCCCCACCCTTTAAAAACAAATTAAAAAAAAAAAAAAAAAATCCCTGGTGTCTATTGGCCTGTCTGCCCCCCTGGAGGTGGGGGTAATGAGAATTAATTCTAGTGTATTATATGTGGTGAAATGTACTTATGTATTGTAGAAAATCTGGGCTCTTTGCAGATGCCCCCCACATTTTGCCTCCATTCGAACCCCTAGATGCTGGTTTGTCGACTCTGATAGTGCACTGAGACTTGCTAACCAGGCCTCAGGGTATGTGTTCTCTCGCTACATTGTCATGTTGACATGGTAAATTCCTGATTGGCAAAACTTTAACTGTTTGTAAGCCATTAGTAGATATTACGTAGGCTAACCAGGGCATAGGTGGTAAAGGGGTTCCCAGGGCTGCAGCACCAGTTTGTGCCCCCTTAGGTGGCCCATGCAAACTCCTGATGGCTGGCCTGCCATTGCAGACTGCCAGAGCAGTGCAAACTGTTTGAGTTTGACTGTGCCTTCACCAAGAGTTGCACAGTCACATGCACTGCCTTATATGTATGTCAGACAACCCTAAGGTAGACCTCTGCAGCCTAGAAGGCAGGGTGCATTATATTTAAGGTGCAGACATATAAGCACAAACTTCTGTGTCCCACTAGAGTCCTTTCCATTAAGGTACACTATAAGTGCAGGCTCGTCCACAAGATAACATGGGACTTAAACCCAGATTGACCAGGGCTGCTAGCCCCATTATGGTATTCCATAGATATGGCGAGTTGGCTGTCAAACAACTTGCCTTGTCTCCCCCAGTTCTTGTGTCAAAGAACAGCTTGGAGGCACTCACATGAAACACTTTTGGTTGCCAACCTATTTGCCATCTTCCTTTGTGCTCTGGTCGAGCAGCTCATGCTTTTTCCTGCACTTTCTGCTGCCAAGACAGGTGTCTGACCTCCTGCTAGGCAGCCTGGGCGCTCCCAGAGGTCAGAACAACAGGCTGAGGCAGGAAGGAGGACACACCTCTCGTCCTTCAGCCGGGCTATTAAGTAGAGCCATCAGGGCGGTGAGCTTCAACCCTGAAATCCATCAGAGCTGTCCTCCATCGAGGAAACAACCCTCCATCTGCTCCCAGGCACATTTGCTCATGGTCAGGCCTAGAAATTAGGGATGTAGGACTGTGCACATTCCCAGGATGCTGACCACACCTATAGGGTGAACAGCCTGCTCTGTGCACTACATTTTGATTTTTGCCATCTTAGGAGTGGCAGAATAGAGGGTTCTGGGTAGCTAACGGTGACCTGTCCCACGAGATGTGACCACAAGACCTCAAGGCGCATTGGCTGCAGGAGCTAGCTGCACATTAGTCACTAGTCGCCAAAGGACACTCCTGACACCAGAATCTCATATCTCTTCAACCAACTTCAAAGAAGGACCTTAAGAAGCTATGCATCACCTACACCTGGACTCGGCCCACTGCTCCAAAGCAAAAGATGGAAACTCTGTCTCTGAGGTAACAGACTGGGAACTGCATGATCGACCTTAGTCCTCGGCTGAAACTCATCACTCCCAACCAGTGGGATGCCTGTGGAAGCCAGAAGCACCTTCACCGTCCATCCAGCCTGCTGTAGGACTGTCAAAACTCAGTGGTCCAGTGTCTTCTGGGACCCCATGGACCTGGGGATCTGGACTCCCTGGGCCTGGTAGAAGTGAACTAACTTTTGTGGCCTGGTCCGGGGGCCCGCACTAACTTAACCCTGCAAGGGTTCCTCGCAGCTCGATCTCCAAGTGTTTGTTTGTCACCAGTGATTTCCTAGCCATTGACTTCAATGCGAGTCCCGTTTATCACCACGAACAGCCAGGACAACTCTGCACCCGGACTCCATGGGCCAGGAAAAACTGCTCTGACTGTTGTGATCCGGTCCCAGCTACAGCACTAACTTAACCCTCCCACCTCCCAAGGATTCCATGCTGCTCTTCTTGTAAGTTCATTTTTGCAACACATGCCAGTCTTGCCATTGACTTCAATGCAATGTTAAACGTAATTTCTGCAGTGATTGTCTATTGCTTCTAAAATCAACATCTCCGGTTCTACTGTACCTATACTCTTAGTTTTGGTGGCTACACTTAATAAAAATAAGCTCTATTTTTATAAATTGGTGTTGGTTTTCTTTTGAATCGTATCAATTACTTATTGTCCATGTTTGTGCTGTGAAATGTTTACACATGTTCCTCTAAGTAAAGTCTGACTGCTCTTTGCCACACTACCAGGACTGAGCTAAGGATTTACTAGTGTGAATCCAAGGACCATATCTGGGGTATTGTGAGAGTATTACATGGGGAGGAATAACCCCCATACCACATAATACTTCACTTTCCAACATGTATTGCAATTGTCAATACAAAGTTGGCTGGTTTTCATATGGTATTTATGTTAAAAATGAATTGTAACATATTTTATGTGTTGAAATGTAAATATGTAGTGATATGGTTTTAATTATTCACAGAATAAAAACTTACCTTACCTCAGTTACATATTACCATAGATCTTGATACCAACCTTTACAAGCTGCCACTATAGTGGACTGGTTTATCAATTGCAGAAAGAGACATTGTTCAGGGTTGGAAGGATCCAAATCCCCCTTCTTGAAGGGATGGAAGAAAAGTCTTTATCACTGCATGAGGCTGCGATGTGTGCACTTTATGACACTAGGATGTCCTAAAAAATACCAAACGTTCTGGAGTGATTGGGCTTTGTATAGACATATTTGAATTTCTCCTCGTTCGGTGTGTGCTGCATTCTGCACCGCACATAGAAAGAAGAAAAGGCCGTTCTGGATTGTTTTTGTGCTGGAAGGTTTCCCTTCCTGCACAAAAACAATCCTGCCAACAAAGCAGAAGCGTTGGCGCTAGGCAGTAATTTGTGCGCCAGTGCAGGGGGAAAGGACAGAAACACACTGTATCTTGTAAATAGGGTGCATTTCTGCCCTTTCAAAATGATGTAAGGCAGCTCAGCAGAAAGGTATTCAGCCCTGCCCTACTCCAGTACCTTGTAAATATGCTCCTTCGTTTTATAACATCATGCAAGGGAGGCTCTGCTTTCTATTCTCCCCACTGCCAGCCAAGGAAGAAAACTTCGACTTTTAACAAGCATGAAGGTGAAAGGGATTGGGTGGAGGCACACTATTTTATGCCCTGAGCACTGCAGTCCCTACCTTTGTAAATAACAGTGTGCTGATATAGGTTTCCCTTATTAACTTCAGTAAATGCCAGGGTAATTTCTTTACAACCGCTCCACTTTTGACCGAAAAGGTCAAAGCTTTGCTTTTCAGCTCATTTATAGCCCCAAAAAGTGGGAGGGCACTGGGTTTTTGCCCATGGCAATACCGATCTTTGTAACAACGGTGAGCTATGCCTTGTTTCTATGTTTTCAAAACAAAAGGATGATGGATTGAGTGCTGAAACTTTTCATGCACTTACCCCAGTCACAGATCTGAGTTTATTCCATTGTTCTTTTGTTGACTATGCCACCCCAGTTTGGACCAAGTCATATGCAAATCAGTCTCGACCCTGCTCCCCATGGGAACAGTCCAGCCCGAACTGCCAGGACAGGTCCTCCCTGGACCTGAAGCAAGAATCCTGGGGCTGCTTTCTGGATATCACTCCTCATATACCTTTTCTTATTAGTCTGCCTCTATTGAAGCCTTACAGACACGAAATGTAAATGAAAGTGAAAGTAAACTGCATCTCTCCACGCCTCAGATGTTTGCCTTTTTCTAGAGTGTTCCGTTCCCAAAGGTGGTGAGTATACAGAGACCCCCCTCACCCCAATGCCCCTCACAACAGGTTCTGTCCAGAAGTCTCCTTCCCACCCCAGAGTTAGCAGGTTTGCCCAAAACATAAAAGAGACAAACATAAGTGGCTGCTCTATAATGTTTGCATTAAAACTCCACTTCATTATACCCAGACTGGAGCCAGAACAGGGTTGTAGTCTGCACGTGTTGCCAAGTTTGATTCAGTGCCCAATTTAACTTCTCCAATAAATGTACGTGCTAGCAAGCACTTTTTTAAATAAAACCGTGAACTGCAAATCCATTATAACAAAAAAAAAAGTGATGATAATCATGAACATTGCAATACATGTAAATATCAAAACAATAAATACGTGTCCTTTACAGAGGCGGCGTTTCCGCTAGGGCGGAGGACCGTCACCCACCTCTCCTGCCAGCAGCAGGAGCTGCAAAACTTTTATAGTAAAAACATAATAAACTCAGTTTATTATGTTTTTGCTTATAAAAGTGGGCAGGGCCACATGTGTGACGGGGACGGAGGGGGAGTGCACATCACTCTCCCTCAGTGTGCGTGTATGTTTGGCCAGCTGCCTCGGGTCGACCAAACATACATGCGCAGTAGCCTCTCTCCAGCACAGCAACACAGTTGCCGGGCTGGAGAGAGCAAGCATAGGCTCCTAGTCTGCCTAGGAGCGCACTTGCTGGGCACTTTCAGCTAAATTGAATGCTGCTTTGAGCAGCATCAGGATTGGCCGCAGGGTAGGCTGGGAGGCTGTGCCTGCAACGACAGAGTGGAGCAGAGCGGATGGAGCGGTGCAGCGCAGGAAAAGGTAAGGATCTTTTTATTTATCTTATTTCTTTTTATTTTAATACCCGCCTCACCCTCCCTGCCATGCGCTGCCCGCCCCTTTTCCCTCCCGCAAGCCACACCTGGTCTTTTAGAGTTTAGATACCATTTTTTATAACATAGCTCTGTCGGGACGAAAGGATGCAGAGCAGGTGTTGTGGTACCCACAGTTCCTATTCTGGAGACATTTCTGCTCTCAAGCAGGGGCCTTGTTTCACCCGTCAGGTAGAACAGGGCCTGGTGGAGATCATTCCCTCTTTACTACCCTTTGGTAAGTGCCTCCTTGAGGCACAGTCCAGTGGATTCAATTAGTACTGTACCGAGTGTCTTACGACCGGTATGCTTGAGAAGTAGCAGCTTCAGTCGGTACAGATATGGACGCCATTTAGGGTTAGCCAGGGGTCGCAGTGGTGAGCCCTGGCCTGCCCCTTGCGACCTTTGGCACTGCCTTGGCAACCCCAGGTCTAAGATGTGTCAAAATCAGTCCCAGGAACACAATGGCAGACCCACTTCCCTTGTTTATTATACTAATAGTGAATAATGAAGATTACAGTAAGTAATTTATTTCATTACTTTTGTGACTTGCCAGGCTGCATGTATTGTCTCCAAATGGCGCACTCCGTACCCATGAACGCCATTTCACCAAAATGCCAGGTGTAGCGGTGGTGCATCATGTGCCATTTAACCTTTACTTTCACTTACACACGCTTACTAATGCATACACGCATTCACACATAAACACACTTGTTCTCACATAAACACACCCTCGCCCGCAAACGCGCACACAATATATATTTAAAATCATTTTTTACTTACCTCAGCTGCCAGGGAGGGTCATATTCCAGCAAACAGTAATTCATTTGTTATTACACTAATTGTGAATAATAGCATATTACCCTGAAACACTGTCTTCCTGACCCAGTACCCGCACCAACTCACTTATTAGCGCCTTGTGTGTTATTAGTTCTTGTTATTCACATAGGGTGACCAGAATTTTAAAGTAAAAAAACAGGACATTTAAAAAAAAATAGAAGAAGGACTACACATTATACTTAAACCGAGCGCACAGAATGACAGTGCTCATCAGCATACAGTTACAAAAAAGACACTAAGAACATAACTAAAATGACATTTTTAAAATGAGTATCATGCCTATTAGTTAAATTGATATCTGATAATAGCTGCTAACTATCCCTGCTTTGAAAAACATAACAACGCACCTCTCACTGTTTTCAGCCGACCCCCTCTAAAAACCAAAATCTACCATGACAGTTGGTGAAAAACCGGAACACCTGGTCACCCTATATTCACAGTAGGATGGGAGAGGAAGTGAGAGGTCTTATAATACTATATAAGCAGTAAAAGAGCTAGAACTAGATCCTCTTTTTTTGATTTCTTTAGTAAACTCTTGTGAGGGAGGTGAGGCTTCTCAAATATGTGAGGACTGGCACGAAGAAGTCTGTGATTCAGGCTAATGGAGATTACACATGTTCTGGATTCTGAGGCATCACTGTCTTCTCTGTGAAGCAACAGACCGTTGTTTCAAAAGACACCTCTGTGTGGCTTATTCCCACCAGCCAAACGTGTGCACGAACCCAGACTTCCAATTAATGCATGTGAAGTCATGTTAAGGAGTTTGCCAAGGTAGAACATTAAAGGCAAACTATGGATAGAACATTACCCATCATCTGACCTCTTTGTCACAGTCCTGACATATTTTAGGAAATGCTAAGTATTAACATTTGTGCAGGAATGCTGATGAGAAATTGAGAATTTTATATCAAGACTGGAGGCTCCTATTATGCTTTTCTTTTCTTGCAGCAGTCAAGAATAAATAAATAGACTGCAAATCCCATGTGGTGAAGGGTACAAGCCAATGGGAAACATATTGTAGTATCTATTTGACAACCAATCAGAATAACATATACAGTATAATGACGTCACTTGACTGCGAACAGCCCTCTTTTTGTGCTCCTTGCAGTCAAGTTAAGTACTACATATTGTTTCTATTATACAATATTTGCCTTTTGTGAATATTTATTAGTGTTAAAGCAGTATATATATTATGATAGTTGCACGCTGCGTGCTAGTATTATTTGCTTTCATTTTCTTAGTTGTCACGTTGCCACACTGCTCATGAGCGCCGTCAACCTTGTGCTCGGTTCCAAAAGGGTTTCTCAGATAGCGATCGCCATTTTCTGCTGCTTCTGAGGAACATTGTGCTGAACTCACCGCTTCGTTCAGGTTCCTTTCCGGATAGTTTTTTCCTTTTCCCAGAGAAGCAGATTCCATTCACTCAAGCTTCGTCTGCTTCTACATTAAGCTACGAGGGCTCGAATGGCCACGCCTTGTACACGCCCCTTGGCCTCATTTTACCACCCACAGCTGGGGTTTAGTCTCTAGAATCCACTCCCTTAAAAATTAACCCCTTCCTTTCTGGTTTTCTCTCTATTCCTGAATAATTTAATTATTTTCATTGTTTATTATAGAGATTGACAGCTTTCCTTTGCTGCAGGATGTTACTGATTAGGAACATGCAGTAAAAGAGGATTTAAATGTCTTTATTTAAGCCTCTGTGCAACATGCAGTCTCTGCCTCTATGGAAAAAATTGTCAAAGACGCTGGAAAATTCTGTTTTTAATATTGTATCAAAGACTATTGTGGCCCAGTCTGCGGGGAAAGCTGAAAGCACCCTTTAGACAATATTGAGTTAAAAAAAACAACATAAATTGGCACTATTGGTCAGTAAGGTTCCCTCATACAAGGCAGAGGACGTGGCTCCTCACAGGCCTCCTTCTAAGGAGGGGAATATTCATGAAAAACAAAAATTGTCGACAAAATGCAAATCAAAAGCCAAACATCGTTGTCCCCTATTATAATTTCCACCATTCCAGATACGGATGATGATTTGGCTCAGATAATGACAAATCTGACAATGATAATGGAGAGCTTTTATCACCTCCCCCTGTAAAGAAACCCAAAATCACGCCACAAGATCTTGCAAAACCTGAGACTGTTGAGTTCCAATGTTTGATCCCAGTCACATTCACCACCCAAATGCCACGGAGTGGGTTCCTGCGGATCATGTTGGGGAGTATGTGGTATCCAGGTTACAATTTCCTCTAGATAAACAAACTAGTGCCAAGCTGAGATCAGAATGCCCTCGTACTTCTCTCCCTCAAAAAGCACTGTTATCCCTACTATTGATGCAGCTCTCCTTACCTAGTTTTCTAAATTTGACAAGGATTCCCCCAACGGTGTGGATAAGGCAAGATCCTAATGCCAGGATAAGCTATTAGATGTGGTTAGCCCACTTAACCCTATTTTCGACCTGGTAGGGACGGCCAGGTTAGAAAACGCTATGATTGATCCTGACAAATTATCTCTTTGGGTTCAGCTAACTGTTTTCTTACTCAGCAATGCCAATTTGGCTCTAACTCATGAACGCAGGAAAGGCCTCTTGCTTAAATTAGATCCAAAATTAGTCAATTTAGCTGTAGTAGATCCTGTATCAAGGTGGAAAGCCTCCTCTTTGGTGATTCTTTTGTGAAAGAGCTAAGCAATTGCGTTTCCACCTTTGCTTCATTAGACAAAGCTCAACAGTCTTTCAAAAAGATGTTTTCTCAACAGGTGTTTGCAGGGCCAGCAGAGTCAGGAACCGCTTTGCTGGCCGTGGTTACAATAACCAAGGTTTCAGAGAATCCTACAAAGCCTCCTATCAAGAATTTAAGCCCCAATTCTACCCCCAAAGAGGCAGAGGTTTTTGAGGCAGAGGATTTAAAGGTTCTGGATACACTAACCAAGAAGGTGAGCCTACTTTCTGGCCTTCCTCCAGTAGGGTCGGTCTTTGCTTTTTTCTTCCAAAATGGTTGTCCATCACCGCAGACACTTGGGTGTTAAAGACAGAACAGGGTTATGCTATCGAGCTTTACTCAATTCCTTTTCAGTCTGCCATTCCACATTCTCCCCAGTTTTCAACAGAAATGTCAAACCTCATTTCCATAGAATTACAGTCCGTTCTACAGAAACAAGCAATCGCCCTTTGTCATCCCGACCATTCAGGTTTCATCAGTTTCATTTTTCTAGTTCAAAAGAAAAACAAAAAGATGCAACTAGTCATCAGCCTTAAATACTTCAACCATTTTGTAGTCTATCAACATTTCAAAATGGAAATGATTCTTCATCACAGAGATTCGTTACTCCAAAACGATTGGATGGTTTGTTTGGACTTACAAGATGCATACCTCACTGTTCCTATACATCCAGATTACAGGAAATTTCTACAATTTCAGTGGTTAGATAAATACTTCAATTTTTTCTCTCTTCCTTTCGGTCTTTCTTCAGCACCATGGTGCTTTACCAAGCTTATGAAACCGGTGGTAGCTCTTCTCAGAGCTCAAGGGGTCAGACTCATAATTTGTCTTTACAAAGTTCTTATAATGAACCAGAGTTTCTCTCTCTTCAATCTCACATCATTCTAACAAGTTCTCTTTTGTCAGACCTAGGATATAATCAACAAAGAGAAATCTCTTCTGTCACCTTCTCCTTCCCAACAAAAATAATTTTGCGGTTTCCTGATAAATTCTGTATTCGCCACTCTTCCTCTTCCGTTGGCAAAAGTAAAATCCATAAAATCAGAAATCCTTCAGATTCTATGCAGTTCCTTAATGTCTCTCAGATCTCTAGCACGAATAGTAGGCATTTTCTCCTCTATCCAAGCCATTTTCCCTAACCCCCAACATTATCGGGTGCTTCAAAGATTAAAACTTCAACACTTACGAAAGGGTCTAGCATATTCAGACATCATCTCTTTATATCAAGACTCTCGCATAGAACTTTAATGGTGGATAGACTATCTTTGCATCAGTCCCAGATCATGTATTAGAATCAGATGCAAGTTGCACAGGTTGGTGCGCCCCTTGTGGACTAATATCGACTGGAGATACTTGGTCATTAGAGGAGTCCGGATTGCATATCAATTGTTTAGAGCTGCTTGCTGGCTCCTTTGCAATCAGAAGCCTTGCAAAAACAGAATTCCTTGTGTTATTCATCTCAGAATGGACAACATTTCGGCGGTAAGGTACATAATCCACTTAGGGGGTACCAAATCCAAACCCCCTGTGGAATTAGCAAAAGGTTTTGGGGATTTTTGCCTTTCAAACAAATTTCGGTTCATGCAGAATATCTACCAGGCAGTTTGGCATTCACCGCATCTTCGAGACACCAGCGATTGGAAACCTCATCCCTCTGTATTCCAGTCAATTCAGAACAAGTGGGGTCCCTTGATAATAGTTCTTTTTACCTCTCGTCCCAACTCCCAAGTGCCTCAATTTTATAGCTGGAGCCCAGATCCATTAGTGTTAGCCTCAGAGGCTTTTTCGCTGGATTGGTAAACTTTTCTGAATCAGGCCTTTCATCCCTTTCTCATGATCAGCAGGTTACTTGTGCAAGTAAAACAACAACAAGCTGTACTGGTGCTCATAGCTCCGTTCTGGCAATCCCAGAAGTGGTTCCCAACATTTTTGGAATTTTCCATGGATTTTCCCATTCTTCTCCCTTCTTTTTTTTAACCTGTTTTTAGATCCCCTAAATCGTCCTCACAACCTAGTCATAGACAATCTTCTTACTATTTCGGCTAAGAAAATTTCGTGATTTCACAATCTTTTCCACTTATTTCGGCAGAACCTTCAGTCTATATCAAGCAATCCTGGGCTCCAGGAACTACGAAAGCTTACAGGTCAGCTTGGGCTTTAAGGCACAGCTAATGTATGGGAAAATACATCAATCCCTTTTCAGCAAATATAACTTTTATTATTAAATTTCTAGCAGCAGAGGCTAGCAAAGGAAAAACTTATTGCACAATCACTTTGTATAGGTCTGAAATTTCTTCTAACCATCATTACATCAATGGAAAACCAGTTGGAGAACATCCTCTCATTTGTCGGCTTTTGAAGGGAGTAACATTTTCTAATCCCCCTCTTTGTTTTAAATCTGTTTCTGTCATGCCCTTATAATTCTCTTCTTTCTCTAAAAATATTATCAGCAAAACTGATAATGTTGTTATGCCTCATTTCTATTAAAAGACTTTCTGATCTTAGAGCATTGGACATTTCTTCTCGTCAATTTACTCCAACAGGTGTTTTGTTCACAGTTGTTCGATGTACCAAAACTAATCTCACAACTGTGTTTTACCCTTATTTTACTGACCATCCCAAGCTGTGTGTTGGACATTGTCTAAACGCTTACGAACAGCGAACTGTCGATCTAAGAACCTCCTCCGCATTACAACTCCATATTTCCCCCAGAAAACCTTTAAAAAAAGTGTCTTCCTCTACACTTGTCCACTGGGTTAAATGGATCATGTCCTTAGCAGGTACTGATACTTCTATCTTTGGTGCCCATCCTTCCAGGGGAGCTATAACTTCTAAGGCATTTTGGGCTGGTTCCCGTTTGGAGGACATTCTCAGATCAGCTCATTGGTCGAATGACAATGTGTTAAGAGTATTTTATTGCAAACCTGATGACAGTGTTTCTTCAACTGTGATTAATGTGCTTTAAGCAAGCGTAATAGGAGCCTCCGGTCTTGATGTAAATTATAGATTTTCCTAGTAATTTATGAAGGAAAGTCTTAATTTTATTAAAGACACAGAGGTGCGTATTATCCCACCACAATGTTTTTAGGTTCTTGTTTTTTTCCCACCCTGACAGCGGCTCCGACTTCTTCTCAACCCTCCTCATAATTCTGCTGTCAGTCCTTCTGGATTCAGATATGCTGACGTTCCCTCTCCAAACCTACTTTGGGAATCCAGTTGCTTCCATACCTCCAAGTTACAGTTTCCTGGATTTATGAACTTTTGTCATGACCTTCTTTCATTCATCATGGCCCTAATTATTTTGTTGTCTATTTTGCCTTTATTTTGTACTTCTCGAGCAAGAAAAGAGGGCTGTTCGCAGTCCAGTGATGTCATTATACTGTATATGTTATTCTGATTGGTTGTCAAATGGGTACTACGATTTGTTTCCCATTGGCTTGTACCCTTTGCCACATGAGATTTGTAGTTTATTTATGTATTCTTGACTGCTGCTATTAAATTCTAGCAAGAAAAGAAAAGCATAATACTTGCCTCCGTAGACTGTCCTTCATAAATTACTGGGAAAATCTACATTATTCATGAATACAACAATTACTTAGTTGCTGGATCAATGACAACTTAACCAAAATTCCTTTCTGAAGACTGAGCTAAATCAAGTCTTTAAAGGTAAACAAATGTTTGTGGGGTTGACCAGGTTGCCACCCTTCAAATCTCGTTTAAGGAAGTGCCACTGATTCAGCCATGAAACTGAAATGGATCTCCTAGAACATCCATGAATATTTTCTGGATAATCTGTGTTTGTTGCTCCATAAGCATGACTTATTGCATATTTAACCCATCGACTCAATGCAGAGGTTGATGCATTTTTTTTTTGTTGGTCACTCCAAATGAAATAAATAGAGTTGGGGATCCTAAAGAATTTTGTACGTTCTAAATAAATATAGATCTTTTAAAATCCAATTATGAAGTATTATCTGAGCTGGAAAAATGTTCTAAAATCGGAAGAACTATCTCCTGGCACAGATGGAATATCTAATTGGTCTTCGGAATAAGCTTGGGTTCTGATTTTAAGACCATCCTGTTAGGGAAAACCTTAAATAGGGATAAGATACCACTGTTGCTCAAATAAGAATGTACCTTAAAAAACAAAGGACAAGAGGCATCTGGCAAAACAGGACACAGTTAGTTTAATTAAACATTAAGGTCAGGAGAGCAGTTACCGAATCTGGGTCTGAGGATTGTCTCTCGGTGTACATGGATTGAAGCAAGTTTTTATACATTTATCTGAGTGCAATAAAGCCATAAATGACATTCTTTCCCAGGTAAAGAATGTGAACAGTTGTCAAGGAGTCATAAATACATTTCAAGATAGTGAACGCAGTTGGGCCTCGAGCCGGGCTGGGCACAATGTGGGCTAGTGAGTACATGTCCAGATGTCCGGCCTGAGGGGCACGTGGTCACTGTGTGTGCTGTGTCCTGACTGGCTAAGTGTACCTCACTACATGTGGCATCTAACTTTATGGTGTTTTGGGAATGCATGCATGTTCCAGTCTCTGGGAACCATTGTGGTGTTGCTGCCCATCTGTGGGATCTGATCTAAGTTTCCCTGTTTGTGCACTTGGCTGTTGGCTGTTGTTACCCTACCTGTGACCTGTCAGTCATTAACCTTTAGGACTGGGTCTCGTATCCTGGCTGACCATGTACCTACATGCCAGAGTTCACGGAGAGTACACTGCTGAAGTAATGGCTATCAGGAATGCTACCTTTGATGTTAAATATGAAAATGTACCTAGGTCCAAATGCTCAAAAGGTAGTTCTTACCACCCTTCCAAGACTATAGCCAGACCTCAAACAGGAACTACTGTTTTTTAAGCCAAAAGGTTCTAAGGAGATGGCTTACTAAGAGAAAGATGCATCACACATCGTCAGACGAACACCTGAATGCGGTAAGCCATTCCTTTTCAATGTTCAAGCTACTAGGCAAAAAGACTCCTATGGTAAGTTAAGAGATTGAAGATCCAAAGGACGATGAATGGGCTTCTCAACTGACATCTGCATTATCCAAGAAAGCCACGCCAGTCTCGGCCAAAAAAAGGAGCCACAAACATGTCAGTCAGCCTCTCCTCCTGAATCTTCTGCAGCACCCTCAGGATGAGGGGAATCGGAGGAAAGGTATACAGGGTTTTTTGGGGCTATGGGATTGATAAGAACCCCACTGCATAGCTTAAGGATACCAGACTTCAGTGCAGAACAGATGAAGCATTGCATACTGAAGAGATGCAGACAAATCTATTTCAGGAACCCGAAAAAGATGCATATCTGACTGAAGTGAAGTTGGGAAAAATAGATCACTGATGACGTGAGATCGTGACTGAGGGAGTCTGCCTGAAAATTAGGTCTCTCCATCATATAGGGGGTCATTCCGCCGGGGATGCGGGAGCACCGCCAACAGGCTGGCGGTGCCCCGCAGGGCGTTCTGACTGCGGCGGTTTGGCCGCGGTCAGACAAGGAAAACGTGCGCCGCCATGGGGGATTCCGACCCCCTCACCGCCATCCTGTTCCTGGCGGCTCCGACCGCCAGGAACAGGATGGCGGTGAGGGGTGTCGTGGGGCCCCTGGGGGCCCCTGCAGTGCCCATGCCAATGGCATGGGCACTGCAGGGGCCCCCGTAAGAGGGCCCCACTTTGTATTTCAGTGTCTGCTTTGCAGACACTGAAATACGCGACGGGTGCCACTGCACCCGTCGCACATACCCACTCCGCCGGCTCCATTCGGAGCTGGCTTCCTTGTGGGGAGGGGTTTCCCGCTGGGCTGGCGGGCGGCCTTCTGGCGGTCGCCCGCCAGCCCAGCGGGAAAGCCAGAATGGCCTCCGCGGTCTTTCGACCGCGGAGCGGCCATTTGGCGGCTCCCTCCAGGCGGGCGCCTCCCGCCGCCCGCAAGGGTCAGAATGACCCCCATAATCTTCCAATAATGCTCTGCCCAAGAAAAGATCTTCTTTGCTAACTCGATGAGATTCCAGCTCTTCATCCTCACTAAATTGTTCAGTTATCTGTCCTTACTATAAGGTTTACTCCCTCCATCTGACACTGGAACGGTAGCATTGCTTCCCATACCACTGTCCAATTGGTATTCACAAGTATTCTATGTTCCCAAACAAAGACAGTACTCCACTTGTGTGTAATTGACGATTGTTGGCCATAGCTGAGCTTAACCACCATCCAGGGAAACCTACAATATCCAGACATTTCTTAAAACTAGTCATCTATGGATGTCCAGTGTTGTGTGACTTGTGTGGTTCTCACAAGGTTTTCTTACCCAGAAGCCCTTGCAATCCTCAAACCGTGGCTAAAATACACATTTTCCTCAAATCTCTGTGAGGTAAACCTTTGGAATCGGCGAGTAACCACACATTTCCTGCCACCCAGTGTTTCTCCATGTCTCCTGATAGAAATGGTAGTTCACTTGTGTGGATGGGCATAGCCTCCAGGGCAGGGACCAAAATGCAACATGGCCATGTGAACTTTTCCTACTGAAAACTGACCCCTTTCTGCAAGGGAATTTGGGCCCTAGCTCTGTTGGCACTTAGGGAAGCCTACCAAACCTGCACATTTCTAGAAACTAGACACCCAAAGATGTACAGGGTGGTGTGTCCTGTGTGACACTCACCAAAGTTTCTCACTCAGTAGCCCTTACAAACCTCAAACTGTAGATGCAAATAGTCTTTTTCCACACATTTCTGTGATGCAAACGTCTGGAATCTGCAGAAAGCCACAAAGATTCTGGCACCTAGTGTTACTCATCATCGCCTGATAGAAATTGTACATCACTTGTGTAGGTAGGCTAAGCACTCACTGTGGGAAAGGTCCAAAAGGCTACAAGGACATGTCAAATGTTTCCACTGAAAGCCTTTTTTTTTTTGCAGTTTGTGTAGCTGTCGATTTTTGGCACTTAGCTCAGCCAGAACCTAGGGAAACCTATGAAGCCCACACATTTCTGAAACCTAGACACCAAGGGAGTACACAGTGGTGTGACTTAGTCTCGCTTAATTCCAGGTTTTCTTATCCACAAGCCCCAACAAACCCCAGACTTTGGCTAAAAAAAACACATTTTCCTCACATTTGAGAGGGCAACTTTTGGAATCTGCTAGCTGCAACAAAGTTCCTGCCACCCAGCATTTCCCCACATTTCCTGTTACAAATGGTATCTCACTTGGGAGGAGAGGTCTATCACCCACGACAGCAAAAGGCCCAAGACGCAACATAAACATGTAAAGTTTTTCCACTGAAACCCAACCCTTTTCTGCAATCTGTATAGCTGGGGATTTCAGGATCTACCTCAGCCACCAACCAGTGAAACTTCCCAAAGTCAGACATTTCTGGAAACCAGATATCCAGGGAAGTTCAGGGTGGTGAGCTTTGTGTGAACCTCACAACATTTTCATACCCAGAAGCCCATGCAATCCCATGCAATCCCTAAACATTCACTAAAAACACAGGTTTTCCCTCACAATTCTGTGAGGAAAAGTTCTAGAATCTGCGGGGAGTCAAACATTTCCAACCACCAAGTGTTCCCCCACATCTCCCAATAAAAATGGTACTTTAGCTTGTGAGGCCTCCCATTGACAATTATTTGATCCATTCCTTTTGCAGGCACAAGGCCCGTCACACAACTGGGTTAGTGTTTTTATCAAGACAAGTGGAGAAATGCTGGGTAGCAAGGATTTTATGGAGACCATTAGTTTGTGTCACAGAATTCTAAGGAAAATGCATAATTTTGGACAAACTTTGAGATTTATAGGGCATTGTGGGTGCAAAACCATTGCGGGATCCACATGAGGTAACCCACTCTCGACTCCCCTGGGTGGCTAACTTTCAGAATTGTCTGGGTTTGGCAGGTTTCCCTGGATGACTGTCAAGCCTGGGCACAAATACCACAGCTACCCCCTATGATGATGTCGCCACATTGCGTTTTGGCCCCTTTCCTGTCATGACGCAATGCCCACCCACACAGGGGAGGTTCCATTTTTTATCAGGAGAAGTGGAGGAGTTCTGGGTGGCAGGAAATTCTGGGACTCCTGTAGATTCCAAAACTTTCCCTGAGACAATTTTAAGGAATACTTATGATGTCAGGCAAAGTTTGGGATTTGCAGTGCACTGTGGGAAAGAAAACATTGCAGAATCCATGGGAGACACACCACCCATGTGTCCCTGGTGTCTAGTTTAAAAAAAAATATCTGAAGTTGGTAGGTTTTCCTTAGAGACAAGTACACACTGGCAGTGAAAGTCAGAAAAGATAAAATTGCACACTCTCCACTACTCCTACACACACATACTGGTTGGATTAAGCATGAGGGTGAGAGAAAAGTCAAAAATCTAAATTTTATTATCAGATGATTTTATGAAAATGCATAAATCACTGTTAATACGTAACCTAGGATTTACAGCTTGTGATCTTAAACCTGTCAAGGCACGAACCACTTTACATCTCATTCATGAGCCTTACATGCATCACACACAGAAAGCCATTCACAGCGTCAGCTACAGACCCAACACAATACAACACTCAAATCAACAAATAGTGGTGTTAAAGGGTCCTTCACTTTCATCTGCCCTCAGGACTGTCACACCAGTCGCACCACCAATCACTCAGACATCAGCCAACTTACATGCACCTGCCCGTAAGATACTACACACACACACTGCCAGCAAGTCACCACTACACGTACACCCGCTCAGTCAGCGTCACTACACACACACCACCAGTCAACCATCACTACATATATGGTCAGTCAGCCACTACTCAGACATCATCATGAAGCTCCATGTCACTTTCATTTCTTTTATAAGAAAGCAGCTCTAAAGTTTTCTATTCAGAACCCATTTCACATCGAACACTTAGCAGTTAGAATCTACTCTAATCCCCCTTCTCTTTGCAGAGTTGTCTAATGATACCCTTGATCTTCATCACTAACAGTTGCCACTCCCCCTCTGTGTGAAGTTAAATACGCTGAAGATTTTTGTGTTACTTGTGCTCATATTATGCTCCAGGAATATGTAATTTTTGTTTCATTGTAAAGCGCTCTAATACCACTTGGTCAAGTAGCACTATAGAAAAACATGATAAATAAATGCAATTTCTAAAACACTCTTAAAATCAACCAATTACACTCTCAAAGCAGATACAAAAAAAAATTAAACATTCAACCTAAAACAGCACACTAATTTTAGTTTGTTTCAAATTTAAAATAAGACACCTATTGATAGAATATAAAACACATGTTTGCATGCACAACTGGTGTCAGTAAATACATCAAACAATTGCCAACCTGGTGTGAAAATATAGCAATGCAGACCATAGTGTCAGTTGCCTTTTACTCTCATGATTTCTCCATATACTTGAGTTGCATATAGTACAGTGTAAAACATGTGCACACATAGGCCAGGATTAGATGGGCTCCATGCTGTACAAACATCTCTTCTTTCATACCCCTCTTCAAACACAGACTTTACATCTCCCTCAAGGAAGTTTTATTTTGGGTGCTATAGGAGTCTGCTCAGAAAAGCATCAATCGTTCATTCTAGTCACAATCTCAACTACTTCAATTCTAGGAATGTTTGCTTGAAACAAGCCTGCTTATTGCAGATTGCTCAAACTGTACAAAAGTCATCTTGGAATCAGAAGAACAATCTTTGAAAACATTGTAAGCGTTGAAGGCTGCCAAATAAAGCAAATGAACAGCCAACTTCCTACACGGAGTGTATGATTTTTGAGCATCATTGTAACGCTCCAGCCTTTGACCTACTTTATCTACAATTCCCATGTGCTTTGTTGTAACATAGAATGCACTCTGGTTTGTGCACTTCTGCTACGTGATTCCAGTCACAGATTAAGTGCTTTCATCATGAATAATTACAAACATGTGGATATTTCTTCTGTCTGAACATTTCAAAATAACTATTTGAATGCTACACAAGGCAATGTTCTGACACCTTTGAAGTACTTTACACACAAGCTTTTAGGGGTAACGTTTATGGTTAAAGTAGATTATGCCACAGTCCCCACTTTGAACAATTCTTTAAATATTGCATTCCAGTGAAAAAATTGTCAACATATAAATGATGACCTTGGCCAAAAAGTGTTCTGGCAAGTTCCCACACAATTGTTTCACTGACTCCAAAAGTGGAAGGAGATTTGTTGGGTGGTCAATTGAAGAATCCCTACCAAGGTGCACCCTGAAATTATACGCATATACAGTGGCACTTTCACACATCATATACAGCTTAATACCAACATGTGCTCTCTTACTGGGTCTGTACTGTCTGCAAACCAAAAGGTTCTTGAATAGAACCAAAAGCTGGTCCACAGCTTTAGCTTGACCTTAAACATAGATCTCTGAGAAACCATCAACTAAATGGTCAAGGACAGTCTGAATCTAGAAGAGACGGTCATAATCTGGGTAATCTTGGGGCAACACTGTAGCATTATCCACAAAATGAACCATCCATTGCAGAAGCAAATACCAATCCCTGAAAATGATTGCTGCAAAAATAACAAGGGACTAGTACATCAGTATAAAGACAATGATGGCAGAGTGATGGAGGGGGCAGGGCCAAGATGGGGGCAAGCATAGATGCCTCACGCTGAAGCTCCGATCTCACCCTGGCCCAACCGCTGACATCCTGCATTAACAGCGGTGCTGGGTGGCCAGAAAGCTATCCCTTACCCTCAGCTTAAGCGGGGAGCGTACAGTGAAGTACCTAGGGGTGTCTTGGTGGGCGTGTACAGGCGGAGAACAGCTGCGGCCTAATCAAGTTGGACAGCACACGTTGTGACCCCAGGTGCAGCTGCGGGACTCTGCAGGGAGAACAACGCTTCTCCTGCCACACAGACTGGTGCTGCGACTTTGCAGTCTGCAGCTGCCCAAAGTGGTGCAACCTGAAGAAGAGGGCCTGTAACCCTGCCCGCACCGCTGCACCTGACGAACGCAGTTCCTCAGTCGGAGTGGGGCATTCTGACTCTGTCCATGCGGTCAGGAGAGGAGGTCCTGAGGTTGATAAGCTGGATCCTATCACGCTGTTAACCTCCATTGAAGCGAGGCCCTTTGGGATTCCAGGCAAATGACACCTTTCCCTCCTCTCCCTCCTGGCTGGGGGGTGAGCAGCAGCAACTCCAGAGGGCCTTTTTGGGCAGGTGCAGAGTGCATTGGGGCAGAGACTGTACCGGCCCCCAACAACAGATACAGTATTAATGCCATGAGAACAGTGAACACAGCATTCCAGGGGCTATATGTGACAGAAAGTGGTGCAGGGTGAGGCGCTGTGTCTCCTGTGTTCAATGGCATACACCATAAGGCGCATCCAGGATTCCCTTGAGCCATTGTGACTTGCCACTGATTGAACGCGCCCTACGGAATCATACGGCAATCTCCCTACTGTTTTTGCCCCCTGCAATCCAGAATGGAGAGGTGGCCCCACGTGCTTTTCTGGCTCACGGACAGGGGCAAGAACATTGAGACCACCAAGAGAGAATGTGCCATCCACCTCTCCTAATGACCTCTAACATCCTGTATGGTGAGAAGACCCCCACAGACTGATTGTAAAACTCCCTGCAGTGATTACAGCCAGTGACTGACAGAGGCCAGGGAGCTGGGGCATACTTAGTGCCCAGTACTACTCGTACCTCCTCTGACCAGGGCAACTACATACCACAGACTAGGAGCACCAACTACTGATACTGGAGTGAGGTGACCCCTGATATCTGTGCACTTGGTGGCACCTGCCCTGTCTCAGAGGTAGCAGTACTTGCATGGTATGCCAGTGATATCTGGAACTTCAGACATTCCCTTGATCTTCCAGGTGGGCAGATGCAGCTACAACAACACCAGCAGGGACCCCAAAGGCAGCGCAGAAGGCAGGAGAGGATATTCCGCCCAAGAACAACCCTTCAGGGCCTCAGGGAACACGACATCATACAGAGGTACCGGTTGAACTGGCAGGCCATTCAGCAGCTGCTGCGAAACATTGAACAGCAGTTGGCCCCCACTTTGGTGACACCCCGCACCATCCCAACAGAAACAAAGCTGCTTGCCATACTTCACATGCTGGCAAGTGGCTCTTTTCAAACGACTGGTGCCCTGGTTGGCGGAATATCAACGATGATCAATATCAATGATGGTCATTCTCCGCCTTTTTGCCCAAAGTACTGGACGCCATCATTCGACTGACACCCGCCACATCTGCTTCCCTAACACACTGCAGAAGCAGAAGGAAACTAAACAGGGGTTCTACGCAATCAGTGGCTTCCCACACGTCCTTTGTGCAATCGGCTCCACACATGTATGCCTTTTGCCACCTGCTGCAACTGAACACCTCTACCGCAACAGGAAGCACACACATTCCATAAATGTGCATGCCATTGTCGATCACCAAGGATTGATCACCAACATCGTGGCTAAATATTCTGGGAGTGTACATGACTCCTTCATCTTCCGTCACTGCACCATCAATTAACACTTCCAGGATGGACGGTATGGCAATGGACTACTTGTTGGTAAGTAAAAAAACCTGCTTATTTACACACTGCACAGCAACCCTCTAGGACACACAACACATACACCACAACAGCAACATGTCGACAGGAACACACTGAGGTCGTGACATCGCTAGCCATGTTTCTTAAGTCACCATTGAACCTGTCACACATCGGAATTTACTGTATAGCCTAATGTGAAGACGTCAATGAGTGTTTTTGCCGAAATGTCACCTTGCAAATTGTAAGTGTCCCAATGACCTTTACAATAATACATTGCCTAAGTCTAAAGGTATGGGATGTCCAGGGTACTTTGATATGAACGTGTTAACAACACTTTAAATTTTAACTGTGCATGGAACTATCATCTCACCCCCAGTGAAGACACACGGACACCTGTATCACAAGTCACAATGCTAGGGAGGGCACACTGTACTGCAAATCCCAAAACATACTGCTGACAAATGGTTAGCAGACAAACACTTGTTCAGCCAAGGAAACAACACAATGCAGATGGTATAGCCTACAAGCATAGGATGTCACATTAGAACACAAAAGAGTCAAAGACAACACAAGACAACTACTGCCATTAAAGGTCTTTTCAATAGTGCCATCTACATCAACATGATCCCATTCATTTTCTCTTACAGCTGATCAGGGGTATGGCATCCAGCCATGGATTATGACACCATTTGGCAAGCCAAGTACTGCTGCAGAGCGTGCATACAACGAGGCCCATAGGAGGACACGCAGCATTGTCGAGCGGACCTTCGGCATCCTCAAGTCAAGGTTCCGCTGCCTCGACATCACTGGTGGTAGCCTCCTATATTCCCCCTAGATGGTCTGTAGGATCATCCTCACATGTGCAATATTGCACAACATTTGCATCAGAAGAAACATTCCCCTCCTGGAACCAGAGCCACACATGCCTGAAGAGGAGGAAGAGGAGGATGCTGGCCTGCAACAGGAGGGGGAACTACAGAACACAGCTGCTGGTATACGCAGGCGGCAACAGATTGTAAATACTTTCTTCTGAATATGATCACATTCACCACTTTAGTTAACCAATTTAAATAAACACCTATTATAATCACCATATCATGGTCTGACTATTCCTTTTTACACACCTTCATCTCTACTTATCAGAATAAGAGTGTTGCCTCATGGAGCATTGCTGAGATACTGAGTAGGACACAGAACATCCCAGAGCTTATGTGATGCCTAACATACAATGGTCACATATACACACACTCTTAATGACATATATGATGTACATATCTCCTTTGAAGGCCTATAGCAGAGGACCACAACTATTTCACACATACATGTTGAAAGCAAGGTCCAACGCAGCATATGGCACACAACTATGACACCATCACTCAATAAGGGGAAAACAAGCCTCATACATGAGGATGTCAATGTGCCTTGGCATCACTAACAGGAATGTCTGACAAGACCCTTGACAGCAGTTAGTCCAACTGCATCCAATATTTGCAAGTAATATCTGTGACTAGAGTTCCATAGAAGCAGAACATAGACAGCACAAGTGACACACATATGACATGCATTGCGCACATGACATTCCATGCACATGTCAGCCCCTTTCCTAACTCCTGACACACCCATGCACCTGGTCACAACCCAGCTGTCGGAAGAGGTCCCTGGAATACTAAGATGTGTACCCTGATAATACCTCCTCTACAAACACAGACCAACATTAGCAAACCACTGTGCTACACCCTTTCCTAAGGTATGCCATTGTCAAAGAACATCTGACTGCATGGACGTCAGGTCAATTTATACACTGTCTTCTAGTTTCAAAGCCCTGTTAGCACATGTAGATTGCTTCCCCTTGTGAAAATGTCTGTTGGCCGTTAGAATGCAAGTCTCACCTACAGGACTGGTGAGAAACAGATGCAGCCCATACCTGTGATCACCTCCATGCACACCACCCATTACAAAAAGCACTGCCCGTGATGATGCCTGGAACAGCATAGGAGTTGCCATTATGTCAAATACACCGTCAACCATTGATAGTAATTAAGCCTTGTAACACAGCCCTTGGGTTCATTTGTCACCTTCAAAAACACAGGACGTACACAGATTGACATGTCAACTGTCTAGTTTATCCTCCAAACAGTCTCAGTCAGCTGGCTCCTGAATCATCTTGCATTCTGTCAGCCTGACTGGCAACTGTCTGTGCATCACACTAAAGTATCCCTGTGTCTACAAATGTACCACACTTGCGTTAGCAAACCTGCCATTCATCAGGGGGCATTAGGCATGGGCTTCTACCATGCATACACAAATACATTGTATAGCATCTTCTGCCTTTTAACTGTGCCATTTGAGTTAAATCCTCTTGGAAATGCAAAATTCATGGCCCATCCCTTGTCTGGGTTGCATTTATGCATGAATGACAAAGTGTGACAGTGTCCCAGGGTCATGGGCAGGGATTGGGTACGTGGCTTTCAGCACAACCAGCAACCTCTGATAATGTACATGACTAATACACAAATGCGCACAACATAGTGATGGGCCGTGTGTGGTGAATAGCTGCGAGAATAAACAGCACAGAGGCTATGATGTTCCCAGATGCAGTGGGAAGTGCAGAGGCCAACCTGTGTACAAATGTTGTAATGACACCTGCCGGAACATGACAATTGAGACATTATCTCACTCAGCACACCAAGGTTGCCCTGTTGACTGTCTCATTACACGTCTTTAGTGACAGGGTGGGACCATCCACATGTTGGTTCACATGTCCACATCTACTTTACTCACATTGATCAACAAAGGATACTCAGTAGTTACAGGAATAGCTGCCACTGACTCATGATGAGTCCTGGTCCGAACTGTGACAAATTACATCCCAAAAAATCTACAGGATCATCATTGGACCACACACATGAACAAGACACCTATGTGCAATTGATCACTGGAAATATGTGGACACGTGCTGTCTTGTGTGCTGGTCCACCACAGCCACTTGATAGTTGGGGCTTACTTCTATGGCCTCAACTGTGGTGTCATCATACATATGAGATTGACCCTAGTCTGTCTGTGCAAACAACATGGTACCCACTTCCTTAATGCATGTGTAGGACTCACTGTGGGATTCATCAACTAGTGCCTAGGAAGCTGTTACCAATACTCTGGGACATAGGATGTAGAAATTGTGGACCTTTGACATGAACATGCGTCTGCCATCCATCTGGTGCATGCTATGTCACATGTGGTGTCTACGTGACCCTAAAACTTGGAAGTATACTTTGCGGGTGTTATTACATGTATGACTAACACATGCCCTTGCTCATTCCAATTTTTACTTGCATCTAAGGGTTGGACACATGGACGTCACATTCATACAACCAAATGTACAATAATGCTTCATGTGATGTACACACACACTTGGTCAACCAACAAATTAGTTGCCAAAGCACACACTTTGAGCCAGAGGCAATTAGATATTGTACATATGTGTGTCACATTGCTATCCTCTCCTTATGGCAAACATGCACAATTTGTGCCACACATATATGTAGGCCACACTTATGACCATCTATGACGTCAGCCAACTGTAAACATACTGTGAAGGGTGTAGTGGATGATGTTCCGCAGCAGTATGATGTCACACATGTGAACATACACCATCAACACCATACTGTCTTCAATTAGCCAATCTCTGATGTGTTACAAATGTAAAATAACCAAAAAATGCCCCAAACCAGTTTTGACGTCCCTAGCGGTGTGTGTCATTTTTTGTTTACCAAAACTGTATTTGCGTCATTTTTTTTGACGCACAGGAGTGAAATTTAGCCCGCATCCAGATATTTGTGCAGTCCATTTATCATTATGTGGATGCGGGTTCTTATTCACGTCTGTGCGTAAAATAAATTACGCAAATACAGTTTTGTGCAACAAAAAATGATGCATAACTCGAAAAAGGCGGGACTTTTCATACAGGAAGTGATGTAATAGGATATCCTGTTTACAGATCATGTACAGTGGGTGTACTTTCACTTTCACTTTGCAGTCTATGATCCTTCTAGACTGTGTGGCTGTGTAGAGAGTGTTGTCCAGAGATTTTGTGCTGTATTTGTCCTGTGTGCTATCTGTAAAGTCCTTTTGTGAAATAAATTTTGTTTGTGAATACTGTAGTACTGTGTTTTGTCTACATTTGTCCATTTATCTTGTGTATTTCTTGTTTGTGGGAGTCTGTTGTGGGTAGTGTTAGTTTGGGGATAGTTGGGCTCTTTTAGTGTTTAGGTTTACTTTTTTTCGGTCTTTTTACCCCTACTTTCACCCATTTCCCCTTTCTATTTCTTTTACCCCTATTCATTCTCTTCAATTATAAGTATGTCTGGTAGGCCACGTCTTGGCAGGATGGGGGAAGAGAAGTTGGGGGGCTTCATCTGGCTGGTGACACATTTCTTGCCGCTCATGATCCAGGCAGGGGGCAGGGTCATACAGGGGTACCCAACAGAGGCGCGCAGAATCCGGTGAGGAAAGGTGCTGCATCACCTGCAGCGTGTTTATGCCAGCCAGAGGAGTGACCACCAGCTGAAACACCGGTGGGCTGACCTCACCTCATCACCAGGGAGCAGGATCTCTTGGACCACCTGGGAATCATGATTGGTGGCACTGTTGGTGAGTACGACTATTGTTATTGTGCACAATTAAATGCTCTGTCGTGACATCAGTGGATTAGTGCAATGTCTGCCAGCTAACTTGATGACTGTGTGTAATTTTGGGGAAATATAATGGGATCATTGATGCACTATGGCAAGGATCACAATTGCCAGCTATTAGGTAGCACATGCTCAGCAAACTTACAGGTAACTTTACCATGAAGGAAATTGTTGCGGCCTTTTTGTCAGCACAGCTAACAAAATAGGAGCCAATCATGTCTATATAGGGTATTATTGACAGAGAAGTACAGATGTACCAACATTTAGGCCAACTATGTTGACGCAATTGCTAGACTGACTTTAGAATCACTACATGATGCTGAAAATGTGTGCTGCCTTCACGACAATTTATAATAGCAAAGTGGCTCAGACATTGGTCTCATGTTAGTCTGGTGAGTGTGGAAGGAAAGCGTTCACAGAAGTACTATGAATGTGTGGGATTATTGTGTTTCTTGATCTTTTTGGATACATGTCAGTTCATGATTTGAAAACATTGTTGTAAAGAAATGGCTCCCTGTTGCAGTTACCCCCCACTTTTTGCCTGATACTGATGCTGACTTGACTGAGAAGTGTGCTGGGACCCTGCTAACCAGGCCCCAGCACCAGTGTTCTTTCACCTAAAATGTACCATTGTTTCCACAAGTGGCACAACCCTGGCACCTAGGTAAGTCCCTTGTAACTGGTACCCCTGGTACCAAGGGCCCTGATGCCAGGGAAGGTCTCTAAGGGCTGCAGCATGTCTTATGCCACCCTAGGGACCCCTCACTCAGCCCAGACACACTGCTTGCCAGCTTGTGTGTGCTGATGGGGAGAAAATGACTAAGTCGACATGGCACTCCCCTCAGGGTGCCATGCCAACCTCCCACTGCCTGTGGCATAGGTAAGTCACCCCTCTAGTAGGCCTTACAGCCCTAAGGCAGGGTGCACTATACCACAGGTGAGGGCATATGTGCATGAGCACTATGCCCCTACAGTGTCTAAGCAAAACCTTAGACATTGTAAGTGCAGGGTAGCCATAAGAGTATATGGGCTGGGAGTCTGTCAAAAACGAACTCCACAGCTCCATAATGGCTACACTGAATACTGGGAAGTTTAGTATCAAACGTCTCAGAATAATAAACCCACACTGATGCCAGTGTTGGATTTATTAAAAAATGCACACAGAGAGCATCTTAGAGGTGCCCACTGTATTTTACCCAATTGTTCAGTACAGGACTGACTGGTCTCTGCCAGCCTGCTGCTGAGAGACGAGTGTCTGACCTCATGCGGTGAGAGCCTTTGTGCTCTCTGAGGACAGAAACAAAGCCTGCTCTGGGTGGAGGTGCTTCACACCTCCCCCCTGCAGGAACTGTAACACCTAGCAGTAAGCTTCAAAGGCTCAAGCTTCGTGTTACAATGCCCCCGGGCACTTAGTGGAGATGCCCGCCCCCTGGACCCAGCCCCCACTTTTGGCGGCAAGTCCAGGAGAGATAATGAGAAAAACAAGGAGGAGTCACTGGCCAGTCAGGACAGCCCCTAAGGTGTCCTGAGCTGAGGTGACTCTGACTTTTAGAAATCCTCCATCTTGTAGAAGGAGGATTCCCCCAATAGGGATAGGAATGTGGCCCCCTCCCCTTGGGAGGAGGCACAAAGAGGGTGTACCCACCCTCAGGGCTAGTAGCCATTGGCTACTAACCCCCCAGACCTAAACACGCCCTTAAATTTAGTATTTAAGGGCTCCCCTGAACCTAAGAATTTAGATTCCTGAAACTACAAGAAGAAGAGGACTGCTGAGCTGAAAAACCCCTGCAGAAGAAGAACAGAAGACACCAACTGCTTTGGCCCCAGTCTTACCGGCCTGTCTCCTGCCTTCCAAAGAAACCTGCTCCAGCGACGCTTTCCAAGGGACCAGCGACCTCTGAATCCTCTGAGGACTGCCCTGCTTCAAGAAAGACAAGAAACTCCCGAGGACAGCGGCACTGCTCCAAAAGAACTGCAACTTTGTTTCAAGGAGCAGATTTAAAGACCCCTGCAACTCCCCGCAAGAAGCGTGAGACTTGCAACACTGCACCCGGCGACCCCGACTCGACTGGTGGAGAACCAACACCTCAGGGAGGACCCTCCGGCGACTCAGAGACCGTGAGTAACCAAAGTTGTCCCCCCTAAGCCCACACAGCGACGCCTGCAGAGGGAATCCCGAGGCTCCCCCTGACCGCGACTGCCTGAACTCCATTTCCTGACGGCTGGAAAAGACCCTGCACCCGCAGCCCCCAGCACCTAAAGGAACGGAACTCCTGTGCAGGAGTGACCCCCAGGAGGCCCTCTCCCTTGCCCAGGTGGTGGCTACCCCGAGGAGCCCCCCCCTTGCCTGCTTGCACCGCTGAAGAGATCCCTTGGTCTCTCATTGAAAACCATTGAAAACCCGACGCGTGTTTGCACACTGCACCCGGCCGCCCCCGCGCTGCTGAGGGTGTACTTTTTGTGCTGACTTGTGTCCCCCCCGGTGCCCTACAAAACCCCCCTGTTCTGCCCTCCGAAGACGCGGGTACTTACCTGCTGGCAGACTGGAACCGGGGCACCCCCTTCTCTCCATTGAAGCTTATGTGTTTTAGGCACCCCTTTGACCTCTGCACCTGACCGGCCCTGAGCTGCTGGTGTGATAACTTTGGGGTTGCTCTGAACCCCCAACGGTGGGCTACCTTGGACCAAAAACTGAAACCTGTAAGTGACTTACTTACCTGTGAAACCTAACAATACTTTACCTCCCCCAGGAACTGTGAAAATTGCACTGTGTCCACTTTTAAAACAGCTTATTGTGTTTTATATAAAAAGTATATATGCTACTGTAATTATTCAAAGTTCCTCAAGTACTTACCTGCAATACCTTTCAAATGAGATATTACATGTAGAATTTGAACCTGTGGTTCTTAAAATAAACTAAGAAAATATATTTTTCTATAACAAAACCTATTGGCTGGATTTGTCTCTGAGTGTGTGTTCCTCATTTATTGCATGTGTGTATGTACAACAAATGCTTAACACTACTCTTTTGATAAGCCTACTGCTCGACCACACTACCACAAAATAGAGCATTAGTATTATCTCTTTTTGCCACTATCTTACCTCTAAGGGGAACCCTTGGACTCTGTGCATACTATTCCTTACTTTGAAATAGTGCATACAGAGCCAACTTCCTACAATCGTGAAAAAGTGTAAGGTGCCCTCAGCTAACATCTTAAGATGTTTGTTGGAATCGGTTGAGCCACAATCCAAATATGGATGGCAGTCCAAGTGTATGCACATGGCTTTCCATCTCCATGGTTGGTGCAAATCACCATAGCTGGGCCACATCAATTGACTATACTGTAACAACAGGATGGCTTACAGGAGTCCCTGCCCCTCCCTCTGTACATTGGGCCTATGTGCACTAAATGTGTCATGGCCACAAGGCATGTAGTCCTCAAGTAACCAGGCGTTGGATATTTCTCTTGGATGCACATGATGAGACGATTACACTCCATATTTTTCTAGTGCTCACCAACTATGGGGCAAGTTTGCAACCACATGATAGTTAGGGCCAATGTATGTGTGCAGATATGTGTGTAACTGTCACAGGAGACCCATGCTATGTACAAGTTGGCCGTGAAATATCAGATGCAGTACTATCATGTCTGAATGGCTGCCATTTACTTATTCAGCCTACACATTGTAAATGATACTGAAAATGTTGCACTGTGCACAGATTTTGAGCACATTTCTTCCTTCCCTACCTTACAGGTGGACCGGCGCCCTACACTGTGGGAGAGGTGGCGACATTTGAGGACCCAGACCACTACAGTAAGTGTTGATATGTCTGTTATGTGTTGTGTTTGCTGGTTATGGACTCGTGTGAGTTGGACGCATAGCAAGGTGTGATGCTGTGGGCAAGTTTTTCACTTGTTCCATGAGTGGGAATGCAGTTCTCACACGTTTTGAGTTAGCCAATGCGTATCCAATGGTATCATGTAGGGATTGTAGGACATCCCTGTAGGCCCCACTGTGAGTACAGGGGATAGTCATGTCTCTGACACTTGTGTCACCAAGAGTCGCAATGGAAGTCAGCTCCTATTTAGTCAGCCAGTCAGACCCACATTCTCTAAGATTGGTGGAGCTAATAGCTTCCCAATAGACATCTGCTTCCCTATTTACCTACGTAAGTTTGAAACAGTAGGTAGAACCTCCTAGCAGCATGTACTTCCACATGTAGTGTATCAAGTCTGTGGAACCTGAGTGTAATGGCCTATGTGTGCATGCAATTCATGATCATGGGTGTTCTAGCAACTCTGTGTCTGATGTAAGTCAGGCCTCACTGGAAGTATATGTTGTGTACTAAGTTCTGATTTTCCTGACATGTCTGACCCTATGAGTGCTTGAGGGTTTGCTGTCTCCAAATTGTAGCTAGACCTTACCTGTGGTGTGTCTGTAGAGACAAACATGTGTGGATTAGCCTATACACTCCTCGGTGTACATGTTGTTGGCAAATTATAGTTGTGTATCCACCGCCCCCCCTCAAACACGGCCATGGGTTTGTGAATGGGGTACCTAGTACTGATGCTACCAGTATGTTACACATACCTGTGAATCAGTGACGGTTTGGTTGCATACTAGTATACACACTCAGGTTTGGCACTTGGTACCATACTGGAAAGTCCAGTTACAACTTGCAGACCATGTGGCTTTAGTTTTGCTTTCCGTACACTGACATTTGTAGGCCAGCTCTTGGTGGAGGATATGCAGCATGATTCTTAGATGTTAACTGTCAGAACTCAGATTGCAAGTCAAGGCCAGTTGTTACCCTTCTTGTGGTTTATGAATGTGCTTTGTGTGATGTGACCTTTGTTGTCTGGCCTGCCATGTACTTCCTCAGGGACATTCGATGCTCTGTATTGTGATATGAGCTGTTAGAAGTACAGTAGATGTAATGTCTGATTAACTTGCTGTGCTGTTTTACACAATGCAGTTACTAGTGTGGCATATCTGCATTTGTCTTCACAGCAGCTAACATGACTCCAGACCAGGTCCGTGAATTTCAGCGTCGGGCCATGCGATACCAGCACATCCTGCTAGTGGAGTCAGGGTTCCGGAGGATGGCCCGGCGATATCGCCATGAAATTGCCTCCGGGGCATGGCGAGCCTTCCCACAGGGTGGGCCTACTGTGCCCACCACAGCCACCACAGAAACAACCACCAATGAGAGCCAGGTGGCCCCACCCACAGCTGCCTCTGTTGAATCTACATCTGCTGGACTTCCTGGCCCCAGCATTGCCACCGGTGCAGGACAGCCCACGCAGACCTCCTTCACCAGTACCCAGACTGCCACTGCTCCACCTGTTGACCCTGCAGCCTTCAATAGACTTGAAAACAAGATGGACAAAGTGCTGCGCAAGGTGAGCCACCTGAGCTGGGACGTGCGCCACATTAAACGGCGGGTCAAGGATATAAAGAGGACCCTCCAGAGGGCCAACCTCTAGACTGTTGATTCAATGGACATGATACCCTCCCCTCCCTCCTCTTTCCTTGTTCTTATAGTTAGTGGGCTTAGGGGGCTTAGTGTTAGGTTAGTATAGGCTGTTAGTTTAGTCAGTGTTAGTGGGTGGGGGGTAGGGGGTCCTGCTTGTTTCTTTTTTTACTTATTACATGTGTGGGTGGGTGGGTGGGGGGCTATGTTGGGGTTCTTGTGTGTAAAAAAATAAAAATACAAAAAAAAGCAAAAACAAAAAATGTATTTACAAAAAATATATATATTTGTCTAGGATAGTATAGTATGTGTTTAGGTTAGTATGTGTTGTCCTCAATGTGTCCCGTCTCATAAGGGGGGTGTGGGGTAGATGTTTCGAACGTTTTGTTTCATGTGATAAGTGTAGCTTAGGTTAGTTAGGGACAGTTGTGGGTAATGAGTAGTCAGGGTAGATTAGGGTAGGTAAGTTTTTCCCTCAGTTTCCTCATCCATGGTTAGCTTTCAATAAATATTTGGTTACCCCTTAATAGTATGTGTTGAATGGTACTTGATCGTGGGTTTGGATTCCGTGTACATCTCTTTTGTACTATAACATCTGTGTCAAATGCTTCAAACAAATCCCAACTGAGCTGCACGATTGGCAGGTAACCCAGAGCTACCTTGCAAAGTGTCTACCCTTTGTTGCAACCACCAATCACAGTTAATATGGATGACAATGTGTTTCTGTTGATAAGTGTGTTTTCAAAGTCACTAACAGTGCTTCCAGACTTGATATTGGGGAAACAGTTTTATGTCTGACTGCAGTGTGATAATCATGCACACCCTTATAAGATGAGTTCTCAGTGGCAATCTTGTATTCTTGTCTTCATGACCCTCATACATCATTTGTGGCACAGTTCGGCATGATTACCTATTTGTATGTTAACTCAGACACCGTCATTTGTGCACTTTTTTTTAAAATTAGTGTGGCATGTTTGTTGTGTTATTTTTGCATGTTGACAACATTTAGAGGGCACTATTTGATGACTTAGTTATCCCCTCAGGAAGCATTCTTCTGTCCAACACAGCATGGTGGTGTATGGTTTCTCACTTCATTAGATTATTCCCTCAGGATGGGCAGAGTATGATGCAATCATGGTCACTGTGCAGATTTCTCTAACTACATAATATCTGGACAGTTGTATTGACAAGCTACGTTATTTGACAGTAGGGACATTTCAATTTTCTACTGCGCAGTTGATATGTCACATTATCCAGAGACAAATTTGTTGTGTAAGTGATATTTATTGAAAAATGCTGTAGTGCTATGTGTACATTGTCCATGATTGTGAGTCCATTATAGTGATATCTTCCAGTGTGATCCAACACAAGGGTTTACCAAAATGCTTTTGTCATGCTGGGGTTGCTGTTTCAGACAGTGCAGAGGGACAGACTTAGCCAAGGAGTAGGAGAGAGACAATCACTGGGCTGGGTGCCAAGTTATACAGTGGTTAGCAGAACAGTGCTTGAGTACAGTTGTTGCAAGACTGGCAAGTTACAAAGCGCAGGACTTTGGTAATAGTTGGCCATGTGGCAGGGACTAGTGCTTCCGGGCCACATCTGGGTCTTCTGATGTGTGTGTTGCCTGCTTTGTCCTTGTTGTTGTTGGTTGTGAAGGGGCAACACACACCTCCGTGTTGGAAGACGTGGAGTCAGACATCCCGGTGGCTGCTCCCTGCGAAGGTCTTAAGGGCAGTACTGCTGCAAGGAGGGCCTGCTGGTTCTTGAGAATAGCAGCCACATCACGATGGTAGGCAGCCAGGTCGGCCCTGAGGGGTTCAATGTTGCATTTGTGCATGCGTTGACAGGATTGCTGTTGTAGGTGTTGGGTCAACTGTATTACAGCTGTGCTGATTTCCTTCTGGGTTTTCTGCAGTTCCTGCAATATAGATGTTAGGGCTTGCATAGCTGCTGCCTGATCTGCAGATGACATCATGCACAAACGCATCCCCTCAAGGCTGGCTGCCATAGTTTGCATCCCCACCCGCACCTCCTTGGCCAGCTCCCGCTGTACTCCCACTACAGTTCTCTCAAAGCTGGTGCCAGTGTCGTCTGAGTCCTCAGCTGTATTGGAGCTGGCAGGTCTTACAATTGGGTTGGTGGGTGGATCCTCTGCGATGGCTGCTTGTTCTGTGCTCCTCCTTGTGACTGAAGGTGGGGTCTGGAGGGTTTCAAGGACCTTTTGGATGGTCTCCTGGGGAATGTTTATCGGCTCGTCATCCATGTCATCAGGGAAATCTGGGACAGGCATATCGGCAGGAGATCCATCTTCCTCTGCAATGAAACAGGGTACAATTAGTGTGTCTGTGTTGTGGCAATTTTGATGTGACGTGCCTGCCTTTTGATGAATTCACTTTGTGATCTTGTTTTGTGTTAATATCTCCAGTCCTTCAGATGGGCATTGTTTCAGGCCTATGGCCCACCTGTGTGTCACATGTATGTTATTGAGTTATCAGACTTGTCAGCCTCATCGCCTCTAGGTGTTGCTTTATGCCAAATAGAGAATTGCCACCTTCTTGTCCTACTCAACCCTCCGTGTATATCCATTCTCATGGTGAGACCTTTCACTGGCTGTGGGTGTTCTGATGGCCCTGGCAGCACACTTAGGCCCATATTTATACTTTTGTATAGTTTTGCATCAAAATAATTACTGCCGGCTAATGCCATTTTGGTGCGCCGTGCGGGCGTCATATTTATACTTTGACGCACAGCGGCGCAAACAACAGGTGGGAGTAATTATTTTTGACGCGCGCCGCGGCGTCAAGTCCTAAAGGAAAACGACGTTAACGCGGCGGAAATGACTGTGGGTCGATTTACGACACCGCAAATCGGATATGCGCCATTTTTTGACGCAATAGCGTAAAAAAAAAACGCGAACACTGCCAGTTCACCAGAGAAGAGCCAAAATGGATCCCAGATACCACTACAGACCCCAGGAAGATGACAGCAGACCAAAGAAAGTGTCGCTTCAGTGCAGAGGAGCAGGAAATCCTGGTTAAAGAGGTGACGGAACACCAGCACCAACTTTTTGTCACCTCAAAGTTGCCAATCAGTAGGAGAGAGGCTATATGGCAACAAATTGTTGACAAGATTAACAGTGTGGCAGAAGTACGCAGAACAGTCATTGAGTGCAAGAAACGCTGGCATGACTGCAAACGCAGGACCAAGGAAAAGATGGCCAGGAACAGGAAGGCAGCACTGCAGACTGGAGGGGGGAGTCCAGCACACCAGGAGGCCCTGGACCACATGGAGGAGATGGTTGCAGCCGTCATCCTTGAGGAGATCGTCACAGGGATTCAAGGACAGGACAGCGCAGACTACCACGAGACAACGCACATGCAGGGTAAGTCGCATGGGGAATTATAATGCAATAATGTCAACTGCAACCGGGGGGGGGGAATACCTACTACACATTGCATGTAAGTCATCATATACATGGAGTGGCATGGGTAAAGGGGCACGGCAGGGGTGCATGGCCTGCACAAACATAAGCTGGGGCACACCATTACACTACACCAACAACAGTCCCATGGGGGCATGCTGTCATGCCAACGATGGAGCAAAGGGAAAGCCACAACAGAAGGGAAGGCCACTACGTCAAACTGACATCCTGGCACTCATCAGCCAACATACCTCCTACATTAACTAAGGCCCTATTAGCAATCCTCTAGCCAAACCGACAACTGCAATTTAACTGCAACAACAGTTGCCACTACCACCTCTGATCTGTGTGCAGCTCAAGTAGCCAATGGCAGTAACCTCCCCATGGAACATACATACCTAAATTAGGGGGTGAAGATGACAACTGCAACAATCTCCAGAAACAAGACAAAGGCCCCAGTACACTCAAATGTCAATGCCCATAGTTGCCGCAAACATCAGCCATTGTAAACAACAATAGGAGCGACACAGCACTAAGGACACACTCATGCTGCATATGTCAGGGTCCATCCTGTGCCTGGGTAACAAGGCAACATCACAAATGTCATACTGCTCAGACAACAGCATTGAGGAGGGGACACATGTAACTGGTCACTGAAATACACCTGCACAGTCAGAGGGGGAAATAGGACACTGATACGATTATCAGGGCAATCCAATGTACCACACATTACCCAACATCAGCAGGACACATTAACAATGTCAACATCCATATCACTTCATAACATTGCCATGCATAGGATATGCTACATGTCAATTACAATTAAGTCGATGTGAAAGATCAGGGATTGGGGCAGGTCTTGATAGTTATGTGTGCTGCCAGGGCCATCAGAACACCCACAGCCAGTGAAAGGTCTCACCATGAGAATGGATATACACGGAGTGTCGAGTAGGACAAAAAGGTGGCAATTCTCTATTTGGCATAAAGCAACACCTAGAGGCAATGAGGCTGACAAGTCTGATAACTCAATAACATACATGTAACACACAGGTGGGCCATAGGCCTGGAAGAATGGCCATCTGAAGGACTGCAGATATTAATACAAAACAAGATCACAAAGTGAATTCATCAAAAGGCAGGCATGTCACGTCAAAATTGTCACAACACAGACACACTAATTGTACCCTGTTTCATTGCAGAGGAAGATGGATCTCCTGCCGATATGCCTGTCCCAGATTTCCCTGATGACATGGATGATGATCCGATAAACATTCCCCAGGAGACCATCCAAAAGGTCCTTGAAACCGTCCAGACCCCACCTTCAGTCACAAGGAGGAGCACAGAACAAGCAGCCATCGCATAGGATCCACCCTCCACCCCAATTGTAAGACCTGCCAGCTCCAATACAGCTGAGGACTCAGACGACACTGGCACCAGCTTTGAGAGAACTGTAGTTGGAGTACAGCGGGAGCTGGCCAAGGAGGTGCGGGTGGGGATGCAAAATATGGCAGCCAGCCTTGAGGGGGTGCGTTTGTGCATGATGTAATCTGCAGATCAGGCAGCAGCTATGCAAGTCCTAACATCCATACTGCAAGGACTACAAGAAACTGTCAAGGAATTCACCACTGCAGTAAGGGAGTTGCCACAGCACCTCGCACCCCAAACCTTCCACTGCATGCACAAATGCAATTATGACTCCCTCAGGGCCGACCTGGCTGCCTACCATTGTGATGTGGCTGCTATTGTCAAGAACCAGCAGATCCTCCTTGCTGCAGTACTGCCCTTAAGACCTTCACAGGGAGCAGCGACCGGGATGTCTGACTCCACGTCTTCTAACACTGAGGTGTGTGTTACCCCTTCACAACCAACAACAACAAGGACAAAGCAGGCAACACACACATCAGAAGAAGAAGACATGGAACAGATCACATTCACAAGGAAAAGTACCCGGAAGCACTAGTCCCTGCCACATGGCCGACATTTACCAAGGTCCTGAGCTTTGTAACTTGCCAGTCTTGCAACATTTGTACTCAAGCACTGTTCTGCAAACCACTGTATATCTTGTCACCCAGCCCAGTGATTGTCTCTCTCCTACTCATTGCCAAATCCTGTCCCTCTGCACTGTCTGAAACAGCAACCCCAGCATGACAAAAGCATTTTGGTAAACCCTTGTGTTGGATCTTAATTTAAAATGTCACTATAATGGACTCACAGAAATGGACAATGTACATATAGCACTACAGCACTTTTCAATAAATAGCACTTATGCCACAAATCTGTCTCTGGGTAATGTGACATATCAACTGCGCAGTAGATAATTGGAATGTCCCTACTGTCAAATAACGTAGCTTCTCAATACAACTGTCCAGATATTATGTAGTTAGAGAAATCTGCACAGTGACCATGATTGCATCATACTCTGCCCATCCTGAGGGAATAATCTGATGAAGTGAGAAACTATAGACCACCATGCTGTGTTGGACCTTGCTTTCAACATGTATGTGTGAAATAGTTGTGGTCCTCTGCTATAGGCCTTCAAAGGAGATATGTGTATGATATATGTCATTAAGAGTGTGTGTGTATGTGACCATTGTATGTTAGGCATCACATAAGCTCTGGGATGTTCTGTGTCCTACTCAGTATCTCAGCAATGCTCCATGAGGCAACACTCTTATTCTGATAAGTAGAGATGAAGCTGTGTAAAAAAGGAATAGCCAGACCATGGTGTGGTGATTATAATAGGTGTTTATTTAAAATAGTTAACTAAAGTGGTGAAGGTGATCATATTCAGAAGAAATTATTTACAATCTGTTACCGCCTGATTATACCAGCAGCTGTGTTCTGTAGTTCCCCCTCCTGTTGCAGGCCATCATCCTCCTCTTCCTCCTCTTCAGGCATGTGTGGCTCTGGTTCCAGGGGGGGAATGTTTCTTCTGACACAAATGTTGTGCAATATTGCACATGTGAGGATGATCCTACAGACCATCTCGGGGGAATATAGGAGGCTACCACCAGTGATGTCGAGGCAGCAGAACCTTGACTTGAGGATGCCGAAGGTCCGATCGACAATGCTGCGTGTCCTCCTATGGGCCTCGTTGTATGCACGCTCTGCAGCTGTACTCAGGTTGCTAAATGGTGTCATAATCCATGGCTGGATGCCATACCCCTGATCAGCTGCAATAGAAAATGAATGGGATCATGTTGATGTAGCTGGCACTATTGAAAAGACCTTTAATGGCAGTAGTTGTCTTGTGTTGTCTGTGTCTCTTTTGTGTACTAATGTGACATCCTATGCTTGTAGGCTATACCATCTGCATTGTGTTGTTTCCTTGGCTGAACAAGTGTTTGTCTGCTAACCGTTTGTCATCAATATGTTTGGGGATTTTCAGTACAGTGTGCCCTCCCTAGCATTGTGACTTGTGATACAGGTGTCCGTGTGTCTTCACTGGGGGTGAGATGATAGTTCCATGCAGAGTTAAAATTGAAAGTGTTGTTAGCACGTTCATATGAAAGTACCCTGGACATCCCATACCTTTAGACTTAGACAATGTATTAATGTAGAGGTCATTGGGACACTTACAATCTGCAAGGTGACATTTAGGCAACCACACTCATTGACGTCTTCACATTAGGCTGTACAGTAATTTCCGATGTGTGACAGGTTCAATGGTGACTTCAGAAACATGGCTAGTGATGTCACGACCTCAGTGTGTTCCTGTTGACATGTTGCTGTTGTGGTGTATGTGTTGTGTGTCCTAGTGGGTTGCTGTGCAGTGTATATATAAGTAGGTTTTTGTACTTACCAACAAGTAGTCCATTGCCATACCGTCCATCCTGGAAGTGTTGATTGATGGTGCAGTGACGGAAGATGAATGAGTCATGGACACTCCCAGGATATTTAGCCACGATGTTGGTGATCAATCCTTGGTGATCGACAATGGCCTGCACGTTGATGGAATGTGTGTGCTTCCTGTTGCGGTAGAGGTGTTCAGTTGCAGCAGGTGGCACAAGGCGTACATGTGTGCAGTCGATTGCACCAAGGACGTGTGGGAAGCCACTGATTGCTTAGAACCCCTGTTTTGTTTCCTGCTGCTTCTGCAGTGTGTTAGGAAAGCAGATGTGGCAGGTGTCAGTCGAATGATGGCATCCAGTACTTTGGGCAAAAAGGCGGAGAATGATGGTTGTGATATTCCGCCTACCAGGGCACCAGTTGTTTGAAAATAGCCACTTGCCAGCATATGAAGTACGGCAAGCAGCTTTGTTTCTGTTGGAATGGTGTGGGGTGTCACCAAAGTGGGGGCCAGCTGCAGTTCAATGTTTCGCAGCAGCTGCTGAATGGCCTGCCAGTTCAACCGGTACCTCTGTATGATGTTGTGTTCCCTGAGGCCCTGAAGGGTTGTTCTTGGGCGGAATATCCACGCCTACCTTGCATATAATTAACGCAAGGCGGGTTGCACATCCAAAAAATGACGCACACTGCGGAAATTTGTCATCCGCGGGCTCGGGCGTCAAAGTTTAAATACGGGGCAACGTTTGCGCTGATTGAGCGTCAAAATGTTTGACGCACAATCGGCGCAGACGGAGTATAAATATGCCCCTTAACTATCAGGACCTGCCCCAATCCCTGATTGTTCACATCGACCTAAATGTAATTGACATGTGGCATATCCTATGCATGGCAATGTTATGATCCGATATGGATGTTGACATTGTTAATGGGTCCTGCTGATGTTGGGTAATGTGTGTTACATTGGATTGCCCTGATAGTCGTGTCAGTGTCCTATTTCTTCCTCTGACTGTGCAGGTGTATTTCAGTGACCAGTTACATGTGTCCCCTCCTCAATGCTGTTGTCTGAACAGTATGACATTTGTGATGTTGCCTTGTTACCCAGGCACAGGATGGACCGTGACATATGCAGCATGGGTGTGTCCTTAGTGCTGTGTCGCTCCTATTGTTGTTTACTTTGGCTGATGTTTGTGACAACTATGGGCATTGACATTTGAGTGTACTGGGGCCTTTGTCTTGTTTCAGGAGATTGTTGCAGTTGTCATCCTCACCCCCTAATTTAGGTGTGTATGATCCATGGGGGGGTTACTGCCATTGGCTACTTGAGCTGCACACAGAGCAGAGGTGGTAGTGGCAACTGTTGTCGCAGTTACATTCCAGTTGTCAGTATGGCTAGAGGTTGTTAACAGGGCCCTAGTTAATGTAGGGGGTACGGTGGCTGACGTGTGCAGGGATGTCAGTTTGACGTTGTGGCCTTCCCTCCTGTCGTGGCTTTCCCTTTGCTTCATCGTTGGCATGACAGCATGCCCCCATGGGACTGTTGTTGGTGTTGTGTAATGGTGTGCCCCAGGTCTTCTCTGAACGGGCCATGCCCCCCTGCCGTGCCCCTTTACCCATGCCACTCCATGTATTAGATGACTTCCATGCATTTAGTGGTCGGTATCCCCCCCGCTCACAGTTGACATTATTGCATTTTAATTCCCCATGCGACTTACCCTGCATGTGCGTTGTGTCCTGGTAGTGTGCGCTGTCCTGTCCTTGAATCCCTGTGACTATCTCCTCAGGGATGACGGCTGCGACCATCTCCTCCATGTGGTCCAGGGCCTCCTGGTGTGCTAGACTCCCCCCTCCAGTCTGCAGTGCTGCCTTCCTGTTCCTGGCCATCTTTTCCTTGGTCCTGCGTTTGCAGTCATGCCAGCGTTCTTTGCACTCGATGGCTGTTCTGCGTACTTCAGCCACACTGTTAATCTTGTCAACAATTTGTTGCTATATAGCCTCTCTCCTACTGATTGGCAACTTTGAAGTGACAAACAGTTGTCGACAATTTGTTGCCATATAGCCTCTCTCCTACTGATTGGCAACTTTGATGTGACAAACAGTTGGTGCTGGTGTTCCGTCACCTCTTTAACCAGGATTTCCTGCTCCTCTGCACTGAAGCGACACTTTCTTTTCTTCTTGAAAGTGTCCTGGTTCTTGTGTGGGTCCTCCTGGCTGGTTCCTGGTCTGCTGTCATCTTCCTGGGGTCTGTAGTGGCATCTGGGATCCATTTTGGCTCTCCTCTGGTGAAATGGCTGTGTTCGCTGTGTTTTTTTACGCTATTGTGTCAAAGCAAATGGCGCATATCCGGTTTGCGGTGTCGTAAATCGACCCACAATCATTTCCGCCGTGTTAATGTCGTTTTCCTTTACGACTTGACGCCGCGGTGTGTGTCAAAAATAATGACTCCCACCTGTTGTTTGTGCCGCCGTGGTTCAAAGTACAAATATGACGCCCGCACGGTGCACCAAAATGGCATTAGCCGGCGGTAATATTTTTGACGCAAAACTGTGCCAGCGCAGTTTTGCGTCAAGAAGTATAAATATGGGCCTAAATTGGCAGAATGTGTAGATGAGGCAGAGTCCGCTTTAACCTCCCACTGGCCCTCCATGGGAACTGTGCGAGATCCACTTAAGGTGCTACAATCAGAAGAGCTTGATGCAAGGCTTGAGATGTGGAAGGGTACTCTTGATATAATAATATACACTTCTTGGGCTTTCCTGAAGGTTCTGATGGCCCACACACTGAACATTTCATGGAGGAGTGGCTGTCAACTACAGTCTTAGCTGATCCCAGGATCCCTATTTTTTTATCTATTAAAAGGGCACATAGGATCCCTGGTCGTCCTCCCCCTCCGGGGGCACTGCCACGCCCTGTTAAAACGTGCCTGCTTAACATTAAGAAACAGAGCCCTCCTGCTGCAGCTGTTCAGTATGAAAGGTTCCTCGACTTACAATGGTAACACAATAACAGCATACCCTGACTATATAGCAGAGGCCCAAAGATGGCATAACAGCTTTGGAGCAGTCAAGGCACAACTTCGTACATTACTGCTCTCCTATTCCCTGCTGGTCCCTGCCTCCCTATGTGTGGTAGATTTGGACATAACTGTCTTCTTCCCAAACCCAGAGGAGGCTTCGATATGGTTGCGCTCTAAAGGAGTACTTGAATGTCCAGAAAATCCCGCAGAGAGATGCCAGATCTGTGACGATCCACAGGTGGTGAGTGACTACGGTCAAAAGGAAGTATGTTGGATGGGGGGCTAGCTGACCAACAACTCCATAGCTGGGCACGGGAGAGGTTGTTTTTGGGGAACATAGTCTTGTGGTTAAATGGGCGTGGCTTCAAAGACTTCTGCATGGACATATCACTGTTGCAGGTACATCCTGCCTGTTGAATCTCCTGCATGACACTTTGTGGCATGATGCCCGTTGGCATCCAAGCCTGGGATAGGGGACTTTTTCTATGTTATAGTTTTATGTTTTCATTCTGTTTGGAGCGAGGGGTGGCTAAGGGGAGATGGAGTTGCAGTTCATTGGGGATGGGAGACAAACTGGGGACTTGGACCATTTAGACACCTTTAGGCACACATGGCCACCTCCTTTACTGTACTTGAAAATTAGGGTCATGGCGATCCCGGTGTGGTGAATTAATGCCTATTTTAGGCTTAAGCTTATATACATTGCCTGCCTCCAGGAGACCCATCTCACTAAGGGGGGGATTTTTTTGCAGATGCTGGAGTGGGCAGGTATATGGAACAGGATACTCCTCCTATGCACGTGGTGTGTTGATAAGGATTGCTCCCGGAGTGTCATTTGTAAAACATAGGGAAGTGGTTGACATCGAGGGCTGTAACGTGTTGCCAGAGGGCGACCCATTTCTTTGATGCACCTAACACACATCAAGGTAAGTTTCTCTGTACACTGCTGCCTACATTACTATTGAATCCTCAGGCTCCTGGGCTGTGAGGAAGAGATTTCAACTGTGTTTATGATATGGGCCTAGATTGTTCTATTCCTCCATTACTGTAAACTAAAGGAGTGCAGGGCACCAAACACTCAACACTGAATCCAGACACTACACCTTTATGATATCCGACATATGGGTCACCCTGGGGAAGCTGAAATCTCCTTTTATTCACCGCCCATCAGGTGCATACTAGACTTGATTCTGTCATTTTGATTTTTGACCACCACATACATGACTCTGAATACTTGGGCAGAACCCTATCAGACCATAGCCTCCTTAAGGTCTACTTTAGATGGGGCAAGTCCTGGGCTTCCATACCAATGTTGAGGTTGCAGACAGAGCTACTACACGATATGGCATATAAGGATGCCATAGACACTCAACTCATTGTCAACACCAGAGCAGTACGCGCTCTATTGTCGACAAAAATGCAAAAACCCAGCACTCTCAAAACAACGTAATTTATGCATTGTGCTGATACGTTATGGTTTAACCTTTGCATTGCAGAGTTCAATCCTGAAAACTTATTTTTAATATGCTTACAAATACTGTTCCTTTGCAATGTATTGCTGCAGGTTTTCAGAGTGTGTTAGGGTGTGGCCCCTTTCCAGGGCCTTCCAGAGACGTTCCCTGCAACATGCCTGGGCGTGGTTCTGGGCTGGGCCAAGACTCTATAAAAGAGAGCCAGCCCAACTCCCAGTGCTCACTATTCAGAGGTCCCGGTGCAGAGCAGCAGCTTCTTCCTGAGCTCCTGTCCCGGCGGCCTATTTGGATCTTCCAGTCTTCTGCCCTTCATCCTTCATTGGTGATCATTATTCCATGCGGTAAGACGGTGGCTGGACTGTTCAATACCGTTATTGAGAATTTTCATATTCTTGGTTTAATTCTTAAATTAGTAACAGATTACTTGCGCGCTACCATTTCTTGACATTTATATGGTAGTTTACAAATAGGCAAGATGAGCGATTTGTTTCATAAAGGTTTGACTTTGTTATATATTGCGTGCTACCATTTCTTGAAATTGGCATGGTGGCTTAAGAATCAGCAAGACGCGCAATTCGTTTTATGGTGTTTAAACATTGTTGTCCATTGCGCGCTACTATTTCTTGACATTTACATGATGTTTTACGAATTGGCAAGACGCGCAACTCATTTCATGAGGATTTAACTTTGTTGTTCATTGCGCACTACCATTTCTTGACATTTACATGGTGGTTTAAGAATCGGCAAAAGAAGCGCGATTCGTTTCATTGTACTTTGATCTTGTTATTTATTGTGAGCTGTTATTTCTTGACATTTACATCGTGTTTTACGAATCGGCAAGACGCGCAATTCGATTAATAATGATTTTACTTTGATATTCATTGCGTGCTACCATTTCTTGGTATTTTACATGGTGACACTCGAATCGGCAAGACGCACGATTCTCTCCTCAAGTTTATTTCATGTTGTTTATTGTATGCCACTATTCTAAGATATTTATTATGTAATATTCGAGTTGACAAGTTATATGATTTGTTTCCTGAATCCATTTTGTGTTATTCATGGTGCACAATCCTTTTATGGTGTTTACTCTATATATATATATATATATATATATATATATATATATATGTCTGCAATATGCGCTGAAACATTTTAAGAGTACACAGAAGGCCAGAGTTTCTAGATGCAATATTGTATGGTCCTAGTATACATTCTCAAATCAGGATTTATTTGACTGGTTTAAAATTTAGTCAGAATGTTTTTTCTGATTCTCATGTAAAGGAAAGTACTTGAATAAGAAAGTTTTCATTTAATTCCTCTTGATTCCCTTACAGGTATCCGGCCATCTTGAAACTTAGTCATTTTAAACTTAACTCTTAGATTGTTCATGTTTTCAGAGTGTCTAGGCTTAGAATCATAGTCTAGTATTGATTTCAGGAGATATAATTTTCATATTGTGTGTTCTAACCTTTTTCTTACTACAGGTCTCCTTCCCAGCTGTTCCCTTCCTAACCCCCTCTTCCCCTCTTGAACTCTCTCAGTCTCTGTGATTTATCTATCAGAGTCTTGGAGCTGTTCAGTGGTGGACGTGTTGGGAACGTGCACAGACCCCGAGGATCTGGTGACTGACACTCATACAATACTTTAGTGAAAACGTTGGCACGGTTGGCTCCCGAGGGCTAGAATGGAACGCCATTTAGGTGGTCATGAGGGGACACTATGCACACGTCATGGGGGCTACATTGTTGCTACCGTGAGGAGGCAACATGATTGAGCAACCTTGACTCTAGAACTTGCCCAGGCCACCAAAACGTAGGTGGTGATAAAACTCAGTGCATGCTGGCCTGGTTACTAAGATCAAAGTTTCCTAGAATATTGATTGGAGCAATCACTACATGGCAGAGTGCATAGTTAATACCCAAGCAGACATAAGCAAGGTTTTTGTACAGTTCTATGAGGAGCTTTAATCTCTTCCTCAGAACCCCTCCCTAGCTGATATCAGGGGGTCCTGCAGGAGATGATGCTCTCCCACCTGTCCCACTGCAGCTATTAGAACTGGAACACCCCCTGCAGTTAGAGGAGATATAATTAGCAATCCATCAGAGGGAGCGAGGTAAGACCCCGGGCATAGATGGGTTCCCTGTGGAATCTTATGTGAGGTTTCGGGCCACGCTTCCCACTAAGTTATAAGTGGTCTTTCGGAAGCTCACCAGAAAGGCATTCTCCCTGAATCACTGCATTAAACCCTCATTGTTGTGTTGCCAAAACCCAGCAAAGACCCATTATTGGTAGGCTCCTATCGCCCATTATCAATACTCAACATTGATTACAGGATATTGAGTAAGGTACTAGTCAATCAATTTCTCTTAATGCTTGATTCCTTGGTCCACCCTGATCAATGCAGAGTCATCCCTCAGCAGGCAACTTTATATAATACAAGGCACCTATATCATATCATGGACATAGTAGAGTGGGTTGGCTGAGCTCCCGGTGGCGGTCTCTTTAGACTTTGGGAAGCCCTTCGACACTCTTGGTTGGTTCTACCTACTGCAAGTGTTAGAGGCCATGGGGAAGAGCCCGGTATTCCTCGCTTGGATTAAACAGCTGTACATGACACCGTGAGCCAGGGTGCGCACGGAAAATATCTTGAGTACTTTACCATAGGAAGAGGAACCTGCAGGGCTGCTCATTTTTGTCTGTAATATTTGCATTGGCTATGGAGCCCCTGGCTGCCTTTTTTTTTTTTTTAAATCTGTTTTATTCATTTCAAAACATTGTCTGCGGTACTTACAGAAACGGTTTGCTATGCATTACATTCAAATAACATTGTCCTTTGATCTTGGTACATGATGTAAAACAGTATTTGCATATATTACTGTATGTTACATTACCCTGATTACATCCCATGTGTTAGCAAATATGGTCACCTCTCCTAATTTCTGGGTAACTCTGTTAACAATGTTGTTTTATTCATCAACGTTCATCTTTACCACTCCATATGGCACTTGGATAATCAAGTGGAATATCTTGCCTACAGTATTCCCTCTTGACCCATTTTGGGTAGCTAGTCCTGTCAATTCTGTGATGCGATTCAAATCTCTACGAAGCGGTCAATTAGATACAGGACACTATGAGATTTCACCTTGTCTTTATACAGACTTGTACTTAGGTTAATTATAACTAGACCATCTTGAATAAGTGGGGGATGTTTATATATAGTGCGATGATCCTGCCTGCCATTGGTTTTATCACGGTGGACGATTGTCATTATTGGCCTCTAATTTTGTCACTAGTGTTTTCCATGTGTCATAGCCTGTGCGCAGCTGGCCCTTATCACGTAGGGATCGTAATATGTGTGTTTCTGTGCGTGGCCATTTTAATGTCAAAGATCGCCACCTGGAACCCTCTGGAGGCCGATATGCTTTCCATCGCATAGCAATGAATCGTTGGTACATAATGAATGCCATATCGGCAAACTTATGAATGTGTATGTGCTTTTTGGATATAGGGCGTATTCCCAAGAGGCAGGACTCTGGGTTGGGGGTAGATATATGATCTATAATATCTGAAATGTCTGCCACTATTACTTGCCATTCTCTTTGCAACGGGCTACATTCCCATACCATATGATAGAATCGGGCCGCTGAGAGCCCACATCGAGGACATCCAGGGCATGATGCAGGGTACATGCGTTGTATACTATATGGGGATAGGTATGTCTGATGGACAAAGTTAAACTGTGTGTATCGAAATCTAGGATGAGGGGATACCCTCTGTACCTGATGAAGAGCTTCCATCCACATTTTGGGCATCAGAGACTGAGGGAGATCTGAATTCCATCTTTAAAGTGCTGCCTCATGTTGCGTGACTTCATTGGTCGATAATGCCCTATACAGGGTGGTTATTACTTTTTTCAAGCCAATATCTGTCAACAGTGTGTGAAGGGTGGGGGAACTCATAGGGTCCTTATCTCCTTGTCCCCAGGCAGTTTTAATTAAATGACATGTAGCGTGATAGGTAATTATGGTGGTCATTACAACCCTGGCGGTCGGTGTTAAAGTGGCTGTAAAACCGGCAACAGGCCGGCGGGAAAAAAAATGGAATTACGACAGTGGTGGAAACCGCCAACATAGACAGCCACTTCAACACTCCGACCGCCAAGGCGGTATAAACAAACACCGCGGCGGTAACCGCCAACAGACAGGCGGAAGACAATGTACCGCCCACATTATTACAAGCCACCAATCCGCCACCTTTTCCAGGGTGGATACACAGCAAACAAAAACACGGCAGAAACAGGACTTGGAAGGGAAAACGCTCACCTCTACACATCCCACGAGGAACCAGGACGCCATGGAACCGGAACTTCAGACACTGCCAGCCCTTATCTTCCTGCTCCTCTACCAGGAGCACGAACGCCGGCGGAGAAGACCACTGTGAGTACTGCACCTACGACACAGGGGAGGGGGGAGGGAAAAAACAGTGACACACACACGCAACACGCAACACTCCCACCCCCACCCTCACCCACGACAACACACACACTAATACATCATGATACATCACAGTTACACCCCCCAACCCTGCTGGAAGAATGCAAGGACAAAAGGAAATGAGTCGAATGATTGTAATATATACGAAGACAGTAATCAAAAATATAAACATATATTAAGATATTCACACTATAAACAAATATATACACCAAGAATACAAGTCCAAGGTATTCCACTATCACAGTCCGTGGACCACTGGGCCCAAAAGGCATGGGCGAGGCCCACACTCAATACCCGAACAAGACAGAGAGAACACTGCAGGGGCATCAGATAGAAATAAAACAGGCACCTCAGGGGGAAGGGAAGAGGGGGCACCTCAGCCAGATGAGTGCACAACGCCAGATCCACGAGGGGGCTCCATGCCCACTGTTCAATCCTGGGGAGTGCAAAGCCACAGTCTCTCAAGTCTCTCCAGTGGCTGGTTTGCCCACTGCTTTATCCTGGGGAGTGCAAAGCCACAGTCTCTCAAGTCTCTCCAGTGGGTGGGTTGCCCACTGCTTTATCCTGGGGAATGCAAAGCCACAGTCTCACAAGTCTCTCCAGTGGGTGGGTTGCCCACCGCTTTATCCTGGGGAGTGCAAAGCCACAGTCTCTCAAGTCTCTCCAGTGGGTGGTTTGCCCACTGATTCATCCTGGGGAGTGCAAAGCCACAGTCTCACAAGTCTCTCCAGTGGGTGGGTTGCCCACTGCTTTATCTTGGGGAGTGCAAAGCCACAGTCTCTCAAGGCACTCCAGTGGGTGGTTTGCCCACTGCTTCCTCCTGGGGAGTGCAAAGCCACAGTCTCTCAAGTCTCTCCAGTGGGTGGGTTGCCCACTGCTTTATCCTGGGGCGTGCAAAGCCACAGTCTCTCAAGTGGATAACAGTCTCCACTGGTTCTGGAGGGGGCTTTGTGCCCAGAGTGCTTCATCCTGCCAAGGACTGAGGCAGTGGATGTATCTCTCCACTGGTTCTGGAGGGGGCTTTGTGCCCAGAGTACTTCATCCTGCCAATGACTGAGGTAGTGGATGTATCTCTCCACTGGTTCTGGAGGGGGCTTTGTGCCCAGAGTGCTTCATCCTGCCCGTGGCGGCCTCAGTAGCGTTGGAAGCTATGGCGCTCATTGGCCTGCGGTGCTGCTGGTGGCGGTGTCCTGGGCAGCGGGGATGGTGGCAGCGGTGTCCTGGGCAGCGGGGATGGTGGCGGCGGTGTCCTGGGCAGCGGTGCTGCTGGCGGCGGTGTCTTGAGCAGCGGTGCTACCGGCGGCGGTGTCCTGGGCAGCGGGGATGGTGGCGGCGGTGTCCTGGGCAGCGGTGCTGCTTGCAGTGGTGTCCTGGGCAACGGTGCTGCTGGCAATCTTGTCCGCCATGCAGATCTTCCCAGACTTGCTGGTTTTACTGTGCCCCTTCCCCACCTTGGATGGTGATGCAGCTGTCTCCACACCCCCAACTGTACCCCTGGGAGCGGCTTTGGTGGCTGGTTTCTTTCCCCTCTCCCACCGGGCACTGGGCAACTTTTTATGCTTTACAGGTGGGGGACTGTCCATGCTCTGGCTCCTTGCCACACTGGCTGCCCTGCTGCCTGGCGCACTCCAGAAGCCGGATACTACTGGCACCACTGGTCCCGCAGATGTTGTGGCTGAGGTGCTGGGTTGGGACCTGAAGAGTCGGGCCCTAGGAGACTGAAGGGGTGGGGGAGGTGAGGGAAAGAGGTCAAGGTTGGACAGGAAAAGTTTCTTAGGAACACTGGGATGGGTAGATGGAGGGGGTTTGGGAGTGGAGGAAGAGGTAGTGGTTGTAGAAGGTGTACGTTTGGTGACTTTGGGTGAAGGTGGATGGGCTGGAGGCTGTCGTGAGGTGGATGGATGTTGGGTGGGTGTGTGGCTGCGTTTGTGTACTTTGGGAGGTGGCCTCACAGACACACTGGGAGAGGACACAGGGGACGTGTGAATGGTAGTGGGGTGGTGAGTGCACGTGAGCGGGGTGTGGTGGTGGGTGGGCTGGTGATGGAGGTAGAGGCTGAGGATGTAGTGCATGCAGGTGTGAGTGGAGACGATACAGGGAGGGAGGAGGGAGACGAGGAGGAGGGGGACACAGTGGAGGCAGTGGATGTTGGTGTGTCTGCATGTGTGTGATGCTTGCGTGAGTGCCTGTGGGATGTGTGGTGCTTATGTTTGCCTGAGCTTCCCTTGTGTGTTGAGGTGTGTGCATGCTGGTCTGATGGTGTGCTTGGGATAGGCTGAGGTACAGGGGTTTGGGTCTGGGTGGAGGAAGTTGGAGGGGGAGGCTAGAGACAGGGACAATGGCTGCCATCAGTGCTGAGGCCAGAATCTGAAAAGCTCGCTGATGGGCTGCCTGACCAGAGTGAATGCCCTCCAGGTATGCATTGGTTTGTTGCAACTGCCTCTCTACACCCTGGATGGCATTCAAAATAGTAGACTGCCTAACAGTGAGGGACCTGAGGAGGTCAATGGCCTCCTCACTGAGGGCAGCAGGGGTGACTGGGGCATAGGCTGAGGTGCCTGGGGCGAAGGTGATGCCCACTCTCCTGGGTGAGCGGGCACGGAGCAAACGCTGAGGGGCTGCTGGGAGGGCGGTGCTGGTAGGGGGGGTGTCGGCTGTACCTGTAGATGCGGTGGGCACAGAGGGGCCCGCCACCGCAAGGGAGCTCCCATCAGAGGAGGAGTCCGTATCGCTGGTGTCAGCTCCTGTCCCCGCCGTGGAGCTCCCCCCGCCTTCCGTCCCACTGGTAAATTCTGACTCCGTAGTGTCGCCCTCTAGGGCCATGTGGAATGCAGCTCCCTCCTGCTCCGGTGCCACTGCTCCTCCGTCTGATGATGCTAATGCACACAAGAACAGGGAGACCACAAAAAAGGGGGGGAAGAAAGACATGTTGAGTGCATGCAATACCGCTACCGTTGGCGGACACTACAGACACAGATGCCCCCTGCACTACACAGTGCACTTGGAGTTCCATATTCAATCCCAGGGACATGGTTTACAAGGCTATGCCCGATTGCTGCACACAGGAGCCTGACTAGGTGTAGTTGGCACTGTACACAGGTGGGGTAGGGTGCCACAGGGCCTGCCTTAAGAAGGGTCCTTGCCTACCAAACTCACCCTGGCCTAGGGGAACCCACAGCCCACCTCCCCCACCCAGACACCTACAATGCGCGCCAAATCAGCAGAATGAGAGTGTACTCACCCCCTTGTGTCTGCTGTGATGCCCACAAGCGCCGATCCAAGTCCGGATACGCCACCGCCAGGATCCTGAACATCAGGGGGGTCATGGTGCTACGGGCACCCCTCCCACGTTGGGAGGCCATCCCCAGCTGGGCCTCTGCCGTCTTCTTGCTCCAGCGGTGAATGTCCTCCCATCTCTTCCGGCAGTGGGTGCTCCGTCTGTGGTAGACCCCCAGGGTCTGGACTTCCTTGGCGATGGCACGCCAAATGTCCTTCTTCTGGTGGGCGCTGACCTACCTGGAATACTGCAGGGGAAAAAGATAAGTTATTACCGTCCGCACTGTCACAGTCATTGGCCTGCATCCCCACCCTTGCCATGACGCACATGCACTCACCGTCGTTTCATGCATGCCTCATTCTCACCCCCCTATCTTTCATCCACACCACTCCACACAGGCATTGCCCATACAGCGTGCTCAGAGTGTACTTCCCCGTTTGTCTGGAGGACTGTAAATAGCGTGTACTGGGGGCGGACCCCATCCACGAGTTTCTCCAACTCCTCTGTGCTGAAGGCAGAGGCCCTTTCCCCAGACACACGAGCCATTGTCTCTTCCAGACTGAGGTCACAGCAGCACTTGCGGTGTAGGTCCTCTCCTGTCGAAGATCAGGTATCAAGTGATTGAACAGAGAGAAAATGGCGGTCACTTCTGCGGCGGTGCGTACCGTCACCGCCGGCGTACATCGTCATTGGCTCCTGGGACCCATAGGGTCCAATGTTAACCAATGCAGGATTGCACCGCAGTCTTTGACCGCCTACCGCGACGGTGTACAACGCCAGCGCAGTTACCTCATATCCCATTGTCCCACATTACAGGTCAGGCAGCCGCCATTTCAGTGGGCCACATGGCATTAATTTTAAATGCGTAACACATATCTAGGCCTTGCCTAAACACTCATACAGGCATATGTCGATTTGCTAATATTTCTGAGTATGCTGTGTTTACGTACCTCGGAGTTGGTTGACTCTCTGCTCGCTGTTCTCCTCCATAGGCACCGTCCGCTGGGGCATGTGAGGAGATGGTGGCATCCTCCGGTGTACAGACCGCTGGTGGGCCTGTCGACAATGGAGAAGCGACATGTGATCATCACTTACAGACTTGATCGTTCCACAATCCAGGAACTGTGTGCCCAGTTGGAGCCAGACCTGATGTCAGCTATCCGCCATCCCACAGGAATCCCCCCTCAAGTGCAGGTGCTGTCTGTACTCCATTTCCTAGCAAGTGGGTCATTTCAAACTACAGTGGCCATTGTATCAGGGATATCCCAGTCTATGTTTTCCAATGTGTTGTCCAGAGTGTTGTCTGCCTTGCTGAAACATATGCAGAGCTATATCGTTTTCCCTCAGGTGGAGGATTTGCCTACAGTAAAAGGTGATTTCTATGCCCTGGGACATATCCCCAACATCATAGGTGCCACTGATGGGACACATGTGGCCTTGGTACCCCCACGCAGGAGTGAACAGGTGTACAGAAACCGGAAGAGTTACCATTAAATGAATGTGCAGATGGTGTGTTTGGCAGACCAGTACATCTCCCATGTGAACGCCAAATTCCCAGGCTCAGTGCATGACGCTTACATTTTGAGAAATAGCAGCATCCCTTATGTGATGGGGCAACTCCAGAGGCACTGTGTGTGGCTATTAGGTGAGGACATGGACCCAATACAGTGTGAACAGGTGTCTGGGTCTGGGGTTGTCTCTAAGGGTTAGTGTGTGTCTAACAGTTCTCCCTCGACATTTGCAGGTGACTCTGGCTACCCCAACCTGTCATGGCTACTGACCCCAGTGAGGAATCCCAGGGCAAGGGCAGAGGAACATTACAATGAGGCCCATGGGCAAACTAGGAAGGTTATAGATAGGACCTTCGGCCTCCTGATGGCCAGGTTCCGGTGCCTCCATATGACAGGTGGTTCCCTATTCTACACACCAAAGAAGGTGTGCCAAATCATCGTGGCCTGCTGTATGCTTCACAACTTGGCTTTGCGACAACAGGTGCCTTTTCTGCAGGAGGATGGTCCAGATGGAGGTGTTGTGGCAGCTGTGGAGCCTGTGGACAGTGAAGAAGAGGAAGCAGAAGAAGAGGCACAGACAACAGGAACTCAGTGATCCTTCAATACTTCCAGTGAGACACAGGTAAGAAGACAACACAGCCTGCTACATCTGATTTAATTCTAATACCTCTCATCTGTCTATCATTTTCACCCAGTGTATGGTCACTGAGTTGTCACTTTCCCTTACTATTTCACAGATGTGGGTCACACTGTGTGACCTCTGCTTTTTTTGTGCATGGACTAGTGCTGTGTGACATAGGTATGTTGACATTACATTTGATATAGCATTTTGCCACTGTTATTGCAAATACACATTTTCAAAAGCACAGACTGACTCCAGATTGTTTTTTGATTTAAGGGTGTTTATTTAAGTGCTCAATAGTGGAGGGGGTTGTAAAATGGTCAGGGGTGATGGTGGAGGAATGTCCACGGCAGAGTCCAGTCTATTAGTCTCACAGGTGCATTGTCCAAAGGGGCATAGGAAGTGGAGCTGGGGCAGTTTAAGTATGGACAGGGTGACAAAGTGGGACAGAAGGATGACAATCAGTGTGGTCTCATTTCTTGGCGGGGGTCTTAGCATTGTTCTCTGTCTTTGTCCTGGATCTTAGGGACCATTTGCGGTGTGGTTCTCCATCTGCAGGGGGTGGGGTGCTGGTGTGATGGTCCTGTGGCAGTGCCTCCTGTCCACTAGTGCCGGCGGAGGTGGTGTGCAGTTCATCGTCCAGGCTAGTGTCAGGGGCCCCTTGTTGTGCCACAGTGTCCCTCCTGGTGTTGACGAGTTCCTTCAGCACCCCTACAATGGTGCCCAGGGTGGAATTGATGGATTTGAGTTCCTCCATGAACCCCATATACTGTTCCTCCTGCAGCCGCTGGGTCTCCTGTAACTTGGCCAGTACCGTTGCCATCGTCTCCTGGGAATGGTGGTAGGCTCCCATGATGTTGGAGAGGGCCTTGTGGAGAGTGGGTTCCCTGGTTCTGTCCTCCCCCTGTCGCACAGCAGCCCTCCCAGTTCCCCTGTGTTCCTGGGCCTCTGTCCCCTGAACCGTGTGCCCTCTACCACTTCCCCCAGGTCCCTGGTGTTGTTGGGGTGGCGGGTTAGCCTGGGTTCCCTGTAGTGGTGGACACACTGCTTATTGACGTGTCCTGGGGACAGAGGTATGGGCCTGCTGGGTGGGTGCTGTGCTGGTGTTTCCAGAGGGGGCAAGCTCTGTAGTGGCCTTTGCCAGTGTGAGGGGAACCGACTGTCCCGAGGTCCCAGAGGGGCTGGGCTGGTCATCTAGATCCAGTTGGACAGAGCTGCTGTCTTCACTGTGGGCCTCTTTTGTTGGTGGAGTGGACATATCTGGACTGTCCTGTCCGGTGACGTTGGGTAGGGGTCCTGCAGGGGTGTAAAGGCATGATTATTGCATCTGTGTGTGCCATGATGTGCAATGGGTGGGTGACCGTGTACCCCAGTGCTTGCATTCCTGTGTAGGACCTTTTGTGATAATGGTTTAGGGGGGTGTATGGGCATGTGTAGTGGCCATGCATTGGTGATGGGTGTCCATGCTTTGGTGTTGCATGCAGGGCTTGGTGTTGGGATGGGTGGTTTGTGATATTGGGACATACATGAGGAGTTGGAGTGATGGGGGTGCGGGCGAGGGTGGGGGTATGTGATAGCATGCAGGTGGGTGGGGGATGAAGTAATGAAAGATTTGACTTACCAGAGTCCATTCCTCCAGCTACTCCTGCAAGGCCCTCAGGATGCAGTATAGCCAAGACCTGCTCCTCCCATGTTGTTAGTTGTGGGGGTACGCCGCCAGTCCTCTGTACCGCGATGTGGTGTCTTGAGACCACGGAACGCACCTTCCCCCGTAGGTCGTTCCACCTCTTCCTGATGTCATCCCTGGTTCTTGGGTGCTGTCCCACTGCGTTGACCCTGTCCACGATTCTGTGCCATAGCTCCATCTTCCTACGGTGGTGTGCTGCACCTGTGAACAGAATAGCTGTGGTTCTACCCGGATGATTTCCTCCACCATGACCCTGAGCTCCTTCTCAGAGAACCTGGGGTGTCTTTGCAGTGCCATGGGGTGGTGTGGGTGATGTGTGGGGTGGTGTGTGTTGTGATGTGTGGGGGGATATTTAGAGGTGTGTGGTGTTTTGTGCGTGGATGTTGTGTGAGTGATGGTGTTGAGTGCCTGTGGATGCTAGTTTGTAGATGGTGGTGTCTCTCTCTGGCCCTCAGTCGCAATTGTTGTTGTAAGGGTTTGTGGGTGATGTGGGTGTGTGTTTTATATTTATTGGATGTGTGGGAGTGGTGTGTGTATGTGTATCAGGTGTGTGTATTTGGAATTGTCCAATGTGGATGTGTTTTGTAAATGTGTGTGTATTTTGTGCGTTTGTACCGCCAATGGAATACTGCGGTTGAAAGACCGCCACGTGGATTTGTGGGTCGTAATAGTGTGGGCGTATTCATGTTGGCGTGACGGTGTCGGTTTTGGTGTGGTGGACTTGTGTGGGTGTATAGATTTTGGCGGATTCCGAGCTGTGGGTCATTATGACCGTGGCGGAATTCCACGGCCGCGGTGGTGTGTTGGCGATCTTCTGCACGGCGGTAAGCAGCTTTTACCGCCAATGTTGTAATGACCCTCAAAGTGTCCCAGTCCCAACGAGGTAAGTTCCATAATAGCCTCAAATGACATTAAGGCACCATCTTCAAAGTACTCCCCTACTGTCTCCATCCCCGCTTCTATCCAGGGAGCAATGGAATGAGATTTGAGTAAATGTGTGCCACCTGGTATTTGTCCGATCGGGATTAGAGACGAGTGGGAGGATAGACTTCCCGCCCTGTACATATCGTTGCCAGCTGGTGTGTTCAGATAACCATGTGTATAAGGGTGTATCTTTCAAAAATTTCCGTACCCATGACGCCTCCAAGTTCTTGTGAGCTCTCAACCAACGTACCAGCCACTGCAATTGTGCTGCAGTGTAATAAAGTTCAAACTTCGGTGCACCCAAGCCTGCTGCAGGGTTGTAAGTGTAACTTGGTGTCTTTCATGTCCCCATATGAGCCCCGGTACTAAGCTATTTAGTTCACAAAAGAAACTCTCGGGAACGATTATGGGCAATGCTGCGAAGTAATATAATAGCCTTGGTGGAATCAGTATATTAGCTATTGCCACTCTGCCCAAGGGAGAAAGGGGCAATGAGCTCCAAAATTGGAGCGAGCCTTTCATTAATCGAAGCGTGCGACCCAGGTTCCCGTCCCTCAAGGCACCTGATACACTTGAATGCCCAGATATTTAAAGGTGTCTACGCACAACTCTTGTCGGTAAGTAGGGAGTGCCTCCCTAATGGCGTCTGGTAGTTTGACTAGGGGAAGTAAGCAAGATTTGGACCAGTTTACCCGAAGGTCTGACCTGCTCCAAAAGTGCTCAATAATGACTGTGAGAAAGTAGCCTCTTTCTAGCCTTGTTACCCCCACTTTTGGCCTGTTTGTGAGTGTATGTCAGGGTGTTTTCACTGTCTCACTGGGATCCTGCTAGCCAGGGCCCAGTGCTCATAGTGAAAACCCTATGTTTTCAGTATGTTTGTTATGTGTCACTGGGACCCTGCTAGTCAGGACCCCAGTGCTCATAAGTTTGTGACCTATAGATATGTGTTCCCTGTATGATGCCTAACTGTCTCACTGAGGCTCTGCTAACCAGAACCTCAGTGGTTATGCTCTCTCTTTACAAATTGTCACTAACAGGCTAGTGACCAATTTTACCAATTTACATTGGCATACTGGAACACCCTTATAATTCCCTAGTATATGGTACTGAGGTACCCAGGGTATTGGGGTTCCAGGAGATCCCTAGGGGCTGCAGCATTTCTTTTGCCACCCATAGGGAGCTCTGACAATTCTTACACAGGCCTGCCACTGCAGCCTGAGTGAAATAACGTCCACGTTATTTCACAGCCATTTTACACTGCACTTAAGTAACTTATAAGTCACCTATATGTCTAACCTTTACCTGGTAAAGGTTGGGTGCTAAGTTACTTAGTGTGTGGGCACCCTGGCACTAGCCAAGGTGCCCCCACATTGTTCAGGGCCAATTCCCCGGACTTTGTGAGTGCGGGGACACCATTACACGCGTGCACTACATATAGGTCACTACCTATGTGTAGCTTCCCAATGGTAACTCCGAATATGGCCATGTAACATGTCTAAGATCATGGAATTGCCCCCTCTATGCCATCCTGGCATTGTTGGTACAATCCCATGATCCCACGGGTCTGTAGCACAGGCCCGGGTACTGCCAAACTGCCTTTTCAGGGGTTTCACTGCAGCTGCTGCTGCTGCCAACCCCTCAGACAGGTTTCTGCCCTCCTGGGGTCCAGCCAGGCTTGGCCCATGAAGGCAGAACAAAGGACTTCCTCAGAGAGAGGGTGTTACACCCTCTCCCTTTGGAAAATGGTGTGAAGGCAGGGGAGGAGTAGCCTCCCCCAGCCTCTGGAAATGCTTTCATGGGCACACATGGTGCCCATTTCTGCATAAGCCAGTCTACACCGGTTCAGGGACCCCTCAGCCCTGCTCTGGCGCGAAACTGGACAAAGGAAAGGGGAGTAACCACTCCCCTGACCTGCACCTCCCCTGGGAGGTGCCCAGAGCTCCTCCAGTGTGCTCCAGACCTCTGCCATCTTGGAAACAGAGGTGCTGCTGGCACACTGGACTGCTCTGAGTGGCCAGTGCAAGCAGGTGACGTCAGAGACTCCTTCTGATAGGCTCCTTCAGGTGTTGCTAGCCTATCTTCTCTCCTAAGTAGCCAAACCCTCTTTTCTGGCTATTTAGGGTCTGTGCTTTGGGGATTTCCTGAGATAACAAATGCAAGAGCTCATCTGAGTTCCTCTGCATCTCTCTCTTCACCTTCTGCCAAGGAATCGACTGCTGAAAGCGCTGGAAGCCTGCAAAACTGCAACAAAGTAGCAAAGACGACTACTGCAACTCTGTAACGCTGATCCTGCCGCCTTCTCGACTGCTTTCCTGGTGGTGCATGCTGTGGGGGTAGTCTGCCTCCTCTCTGCACTAGAAGCTCCGAAGAAATCACCCGTGGGTCGACGGAATCGTCCCCCTGCAACCGCAGGCACCAAAGAACTGCATCACCGGTACCCTGGGTCTCCTCTCAGCACAACGAGTGAGGTCCCTTGAATCCAGCAACTCTGTCCAAGTGACTCCCACAGTCCAGTGACTCTTCAGTCCAAGTTTGGTGGAGGTAAGACCTTGCCTCCCCACGCCAGACTGCATTGCTGGGAACCGCGACTTTTGCAGCTACTCCGGCGTCCGTGCACTTCTGGCAGAAATCCTTTGTGCACAGTCCAGCCTGGGTCCACGGCACTCTAACCTGCATTGTACAACCTCCTAAGTTGTCCTCCGGCGACGTGGGACTCCTTTGTGCGACTTCGGGTGAGCACCGTTTCACTCCACTTTGTAGTGCCTGTTCTGGCACTTTTGCGGGTGCTGCCTGCTTCTAAGAGGGCTTCTTGTCTTGCTCGACACCCCCTCTGTCCCCAGACGCAATTGGCGACATCCTGGTCCCTCCTGGGCCACAGCAGCATCCAAAAACCTTAACTGCACGATTTGCAGCTAGCAAGGCTTGTTGGCGGTCTTTCTTCAGGAAAATACTTCTGCACGACTTTCCACGGCGTGAGGGATCTGTCCTCCAAAGGGGAAGTTCCTAGCCCTTGTCGTTCCTGCAGAATCTTCAGCTTCTACTGTCCAGTAGCAGCTTCTTTGCACCCACAGCTGGCATTTCCTGGGCATCTGCCCATCTCTGACTTGCTTGTGACTTTTGGACTTGGTCCCCTTGTTCCACAGGTACCCTCGTTTGGAAATCCATTGTTGTTGCATTGCTGATTTGTGTTTTTCCTGCAGAATTCCCCTATCACGACTTATATGTCCTTTGGGGAACTTTAGTGCATTTTGCACTCACTTTTCAGGGTCTTGGGGTGGGCTATTTTTCTAACCCTAACTGTTTTCTTACAGTCCCAGCGACCCTCTTCAAGGTCACATAGGTTTGGGGTCCATTCGTGGTTCGAATTCCACTTTTGGAGTATATGGTTTGTGTTGCCCCTATCCCTATGTGTCCCCATTGCATCCTATTGTAACTATACATTGTTTGCACTGTTTTCTAATACTATTACTGCATATTTTGGTATTGTGTACATATATCTTGTGTATATTTGCTATCCTCATACTGAGGGTACTCACTGAGATACTTTTGGCATATTGTCATAAAAATAAAGTACCTTTATTTTTAGTATATCTGTGTATTGTGTTTTCTCATGATATTGTGCATATGACACTAGTGGTACTGTAGGAGCTTCACTCGTCTCCTAGTTCAGCCTAAGCTGCTCTGCTAAGCTACCATTATCTATCAGCCTAAGCTGCTAGACACCCTATACACTAATAAGGGATAACTGGGCCTGGTGCAAGGTGTAAGTACCCTTTGGTACTCACTACAAGCCAGTCCAGCCTCCTACAATGACATCACATGAGGGAGGCATATCTCTTCCATTTTCCAGGTAGATCAGTGCATCATCCGCATAAAGCGATATGATACGATATGTCCCCATCCTGCAGACCCCCCATTGCATGGCTCGCATGCATAGTTGAGCAGCAAGAGGTTCCATCGCGAGAGCGAACAATGGTGGTGACAGTGGGCAACCCTGTCTGGTCCCCCTGCCAATTGGAAAACTCTCAGATATGAGTCCTCCTTTCTTTACCCTAGCAGTTGGATTGGCGTATAAAGTCTGCACCCACCTCACAAATCCCTGTCCAAACCCATATGCATTAAAGTGGCAAATAAAAATTCCCAACTTAGAGTGTCAAATGCTTTCTCTATGTCTAAAGACACAGCTACACTACTGTATGTCTTAGATGGAGTATCACAGAGAATGCTTAATAATCTATGTATGTTCAGAAACGTATTACAAGCTGGTATAAAACCATTTTGATTTTCGTGAATCAAGGTGTGAATAAAAGGAGCAAGTCTATTTGCTAGCACCTTGCCCAATATCTTACAGTCAAGGTTTAGGAGCGATAACGGTCTGTACGATCTTACATCTGTGGGTTCACAACCAGGTTTGGGGATTACTACTATCAGTGCCTCTTGTTGGGATGACAGGAGAATCCTTCTGGTCCACGCCTCCTCGAATACAGATAGTAAGGGTTGGGAGAGGTGTGCTGAATATGTGGCAGAATATTCTATTGGTAAACCATCTGTGCCAGGTGTTTTATTGCGGGCTATTTGCAATATGGCCAAGTTAATGTCCTCCAGTTGCAAGGGTCCTTCAAGCACCTCCTTATTATGTGGGGAAAGCTTTGCGAGTGGTGTCTCATTCAGGGGCAGCTCCAGCTGCTGAGTATCGCGTGTCAGCTGCTTTTGGTATAACACCGTGTAATATTCTCTGAATGCGTCATTGATGGCAGCCTGGGCTTTATCGCCCCGATTGGGGTGTGTTGCCGTTCTTCGTGGACTAACCATGCCAAAAGCCTACCAGAGCTGTTGCCCTCTGCATGTAATCGTGTTGGATAATAGTGGTAATCGTGTCAACGTAGGCACTGGTCCGCCTCGTCATATAATTTGGTTTATAATGAAGGCACTCATTTGGCACTGTGATGTCCGATTTCTATTTCCAGTGTCCGCATATCCCTTTCCAGTGTGATAACTTCCCTTCATAGTGAATGACGCACACCCCACGTAGCCGACAGACAGTGATCCCTTACCACTACCTTATGAGCATCCCATTTCGTGGCCCACAGTTTGGTGGAGCCAGTATTTAGTCTCAAGTATTGTATAATGCAACTGGCTAAGTCCTCCCCAAATGGAGTATCTATTAGTGCCTCATTCTGCAGTTGCCAGGTGGGTATGGTGGAGTGCAGTTTCCCCCATTGTATGGTGAGCAGCAGCGGGGAGTAGTCGGAGACTGTTCTAGCAAGATCATTTCAGTGTATTATTGTAGGGCACATTGAGGAGGTTTCCCAGATCAAGTGTATTCTGGTATGGAGAGCATGTATCTGAGAATAAAAGGAGTACTCCCTATGTGTTAGATGGCCTATACGCCACATATCATGCAATCCATTATCCTTAGCCCAAGATGTCAAAGAACTAGAGGTTCTCCTACTTATTGCTCCTTCTACAGGAGGGGATGAACGATCTAGTTCCACATCAGGAACACAGTGGAAGTCACCTCCCCAGATGCTAGGGACCATTGGGTCATCCAGTAGGGCAGGAGTAAGTGCCTTTAGGAATTCCCCCTGCGCATAATTGGGGGCATAGACCCCAACAATCGATAACGATCTACCATCCAACTGCCCCTCCAATACCACATAACACCCCCCTGTATCTGCCTTCTGGGCTTGTTGTACATAAGGTACCCCCGCTGCAATCCATATCAGGATCCCTCACGTGAATGCAGAGGAAGAGGTGTCATATATCTGACCCCACCAGCGTTTCCTTAATTTCTGCAGTTCACTGTCCAGTAGGTGCATTTCCTGTAGGACAGCAAAGTGAACACTATGACGCTTAAGGAATGCGTGAATTCGGTGTCTCTTGGCAGGTGTGGCCATCCCTCCCACACTCCATGATAGAATATTATAACTCTATATAGTGTTCAAATTGCAGGCACCCATGCTTTATGAGAGTTCTTGGCGTTGAGTATTTTGGAATGCTCCCATTGTTGGGGGTATGTATCTGCATCTTTTTATGACGTACATGTATGATCATTACATTTGACTGTAGTGCAACCCATTGAAATATACTATGTGTAGCCCCCTTCCCCCCTGAGAATAACCTTAAACCCCAGAACTGGTGGCACACAAGCACACCTCTATTTACCCCCAATACTAACAAAAAAGAAAGCGTACAACAATTACAGATGAGGGCTGTCCATGTGGAAACCATCCGGGGAGACGTGGCAGCTTCCATTGGAGTCTGTACCTTGGCCCTATTAAAAAGATAAATGTTAGCCAAGACAAAGCCATCCACAGCCCCTTCCATGTTGTAGAACATACGCTGATTCATTATAGATAACTCTCTGTTACCAGCCTGTATTCTTCGTCCTGCCTTCAGTTCAGAATAGAGGGCCCTGCGGTCCCCTGGAGTCCCCCATTCTTCTTCAACCAAGCAGGTAAAGGCACGCATCTTGTGCTTTCATGGGCGATGAGATCATTTTCATAGGTGAGTGGCAGTTTAAGAAATGTATGCCCCATGCCTAGAGGTTGTCAGCTGTTTGGGGGGTAACATCCGGGCACACAGTCACACCCATAAAGGTGGATCCAGAGCTTCCCGTATCTGAGTCTGAGTGGATCTGTGAGCTATTTTGTAGCGGCGCAAAAGAATTTTCAGTGTGGATTGCTGTCTCCTGCAGTGCTCTCACACGTTCTGCAGCTGCTCACATTTTTGTGGGTTTTGCCTGTGATCTTTTCTGAACCACCGACAGGCATCTTGTGTTAGCCATTCCTCTCGGTCCTCGCCCTCGGTTGAAGGTTGAGCAAAGCCTTCATCATGCAGCCATGTCCAGGCATTTTCTAGTGTGGGAAAGATATGAATACGATTGTTCACAATTACAGGAAGCTTGGCAGGAAACAGAGATATATTTGATGTTGTGTTCCCGAAGGCGTCGTTTGACTTTCACGTGGGAATAACGTTGGCGTGCACCTCTGTCTGGATAAGCCGATATGGAGGCCCCTTCACACTGCTCAGGACCATTGTTCCGAAAATGTTGCATTATCATGTCTCTGTCTCCATAATTAAAAAAGCGTGCTCTATGCGGGCGGGGAGTCAGTCCTGGTGCTGGTGGCCTCCCTGGGATCCTATGAGCCCTTTCTATAGAGAAGAATTTTGTTATTGTCCCTTTCAGCACCATATTCATGATCCATTGCTCTAGAAATAATTCTATATTCTGCCCTTCCACTTTTTCCGGAAATTCCATGAATCATACATTACTACAGCATGATCTCCCTTCAGCATCTTCTGCTCGGTGGTGTAAAGTTTTCACTTCCAAGTCTAGCCATTTTACTTGATTCTGCAGTTCTGAAACAGTGGGATCTGTGGATTGTGTGGTTGATTCTGCCGCTGTTACCCTATCCGTCAGGGTTCGGTGGTCAGCTCGAGCAGAATAACATCCTGGGACACGGCGTCTATACTGTTCTCCAGGGACATCTTGGTGTCCATGATAGCCTGCAGAATCTTCTCAAATTGTCCCAAGTGTGTTTGTAGGGTGGCTTCCAAGTTCCAAGGAGTCATTGGGGCCAATGTTCTCAGCGACAGTTCAGGAGGGTCTTCTTGCTCAGACCGCGATGACGATCTGGCAGCTTTGGTTTTCTCTAACATATCTTTTGCACTATTCCCACTCTCAGTGTTTGTACAGCCAATCTTTGTCTGGGAATCAGAATCTCTAGCTTCCTCAGCAGCAATGCTTTGGAAGTGGTATCTGTCACCACTCAATTGTCCATATCAGATTTTATGTTTTCCTGGATCGCTCTGTACAGATTGCTTCACATCTATCAGCCTCACCTGCGGGTACGGTCAGCTGCTTGGATCACTGCACTTGTGGTAGATGTGCCTCCTATTTCCCCTCTTGGCACTGCGTCTCATGATGTTCCAAGCCAACGCTGTACGAAAGACGGCCTCGCGTAAGAGAAGAGGTGTCGGGATCAGAGTGCCCCCTTCCGACTGGTCAGAGGTTTCTCTTAGGCGTGAGCGGGAGGCTATTGTTTTTTATGTGCCTTCCCAGGTTCCCCTCTCAGTTCAGGATCTCCAGCGCCAGCCATTGGACCTGGATCCAATCCACCAGCGTGGTGTGTGACAGCCAGTAGGGCTCCTTAACAAAGGACCCCAAGAGGGAGCAGTAAGTAGCGCCTTTTGGAACCCAGGTGTCTCCATCCAACTGTATGTTCACCCTGATCTCCCTATACAGTTCCAGCACACGTCTGCCAGCCGTGCCTTTGGGCTCTGTCACCTGCGTGGGTTACTGCACTTGTGGTGAGTGTGTTTCCCAAGATCTCCTCTCTGTAGGGCTTCCCGTACTGTCCCAGAGCGTCGCTATTTGTAGGGCAACAACACGGCCAAGTAGAAACGGGTCCAGAATCAAGTTGCACCTTTTCATCTAGTTCTAGTTCCTTTCTGAGCACAATGGAGGGCTATTATTTTACATGCACCTTTCCGAACTCACTGTGCATCTTCGGTGTGTCAGTGCCAGTCTGTGGGCAGAGTCTTACTCGCTAGCTTGGTGTGTGCCGACTGACGAGACTCCTTGAAATGGGTCTCACGAGGCCCTCTGAAAAAGCAGTGGATGCTTAGCTGTTGCTGCTAGCCTGGGCTTCGGCCTCGTTACCCCGTGAGTGGGGTGCCGCTCGAACGTGAGTCGAGCCAGTGCTACTCGAGCTCGACCCCGCTCCCACCGTCCACCCAGGCCCAGGCCTTGTTCCTCACCTCCCTGTAGGCCTCACTCACCATCGGTTCAATCCAGCGGCTCCGGTGTCTAATATTGACCCTTGGGTGCTCTGTACCACCTCTGCTCAGTTCCTGCTGCTGTTTGGTTATTCATGGCTGGTGGATTGGCGATAGCTGGCAGGATTTTTCACAGGCTTGAGGTGGAGCTGTTTTCTAAGCTTCCGTCTTGGCCGCCATCTTGGCCACGCCCCGAGCCCCTGTCTGCCTTATTGCGTGCTAGGGGCCCTGCTTGGGGTATCCACATTGGCACTGACTGGCACTCAGTATCACTTTGTGCAGCAAGCCGGATCGGTTTGGTGATCTGGAAGGCCTGAGAGTGAACTTGATCAGGTAGGTAGACAGGCACTGGAGCCCGGCAGATCTCATGGAGCTTTGAAACCTTCTGCTACTTTGGAGTGAATGTGTACAAAGGAGACAAGAAGCTTCTAGATAGGAAAGATAGTAAGGCCCTAACTTCCATATGACAGTCCTTGACCTTCTTGATGTGCCCGCCCTTATCACAATTGAACGGGTGGCAATTGCTAAAATGCTAGTCCTCCCTAGACTGTTATATTTCTTTGCCAGAAATGCCTGGTAAGTCTTTTTTTTAAAGGAATAAAGAGGGCTGATGTCTGACCTAGTTTGGGGGCCTGCCTGTAAATGGTCCTCAATTTACCTGCTACAGGGTTAGAAGGGGGCTTTGAGGTACCGGACCTCAAATTATACTTTGCAGCGGTGCAGCAACAGTGGACCAGGAGGTGGCTAGCGGGAAACAAAATGAGGGAAGGTAGGTCAGTGGTGGTAATGTTGGGTAACACACTTGCTGGATTAGATGTTCACTCCTGGGGGTCCATCAAGAGACCTGGGGAAACTTGCACGTGTAGCTAAGCAGGTCAGGAATAGGTACATTAAGGCCCGGCGGCATCAGGTCCCATATGCACTGCAACTCTGCGAGGTGCTGGTGGTGGTCCATGATCCAGCACCATGGCAGGAAGCTGGGATAATCCATGAGTGATTTACAGAATGAGGGTACCCTGTATACGTTTCAGGACCTACAAAACCTTTACTGGCTGGAAGCAGGCTCCTTCATCACCTATCACTGTATCATGCTGGCCATTAGGGATACGTGGGTGATGGGTGGAAGTGAGTGGAGATCACATCAGGGACTGCATTGTTTCATCACGCATGGTACGGGGTGAAGGGCAATAACAGCACCGGTTGGGGGGGGCAGGGTAGGCACTTAGTATCAAGCCGCAACTGGGATGATTGTTTGGGAACTGAGCTCACTACTGAACAGTAGGGATGGCAGGAAAGCACATGAAACGCGTGTTGTGGAACGCTCACTTGAAATTCACGCAGTTTAATTACATTCATAATAAATACCTCACATCACACAGTCTCCATATGATATTCCAGATGGTACTGCCCACCTGCCACATATGTGGGCATGGGGATGCCACGTTCCTACATATGGTTTACGAGTGCATGCCGTTAGCGCTCTTGTTGACCCAGGTGATGGCCCATATCTCTAAGATGGTTGGTGTCCCATTGCCTCCAGATCCGCTCTCATGTCTTCAGGAAATTACAACACACACCAAATATTACCTGAGAATGGTGGATCTTGTACTGGTCCTGTTTAAGCATTTAGTAGCCATGGCACGGAAGGCTGCGCAGCCACCCACGATTAACTGCTGGCTTCAGGCGACACATAAATGGGCACTAGCCGAGGCAGACGCCCTTGCTTCTGACTGACAGCGAGGAGGAGGGAAGAGAGCCACACTCTGGGAAGCTATGTACTGAAATTGTTTGATAAAATGCACCCACCTCCATTCCTAAAACATTCCACTAGAAGGAGAGGCATGGTGTGTTCCGTGGACAACGACCGCAAATAGGCTACTGATATGGTCGTACAAAGCTACCACCTCCCCTAATTATCATTGCATGGCGCATGTGCCTCAGGTTTTTTCTCCCAACACTGCCTCCTGCTGACCCCAATGCCCATGAATCAATGATACACACTCTAGATCTAATACACCTGCTTTCCCCCGCCCGTGCCGCCTTGTGTTACCTCCAACCAGTTGTTACTATAGATGTAGTATTGGTTTTACTGTTGCATGTTATTAGCTACTCTCCTTAAGGACAAGTCATTGTACCTCAACTTACATTATCAGGTAAACTCGCTGCTACGACTCGTGCTATTATTGTATGCTTTTACTGCTTCTTCATTCTCTATTATGGTTGTAGCGTATAGCTTTACTGAGCGACTGAAGTTATCTGCATTGTACATCTGCCTAGGCTTGTCCGATATGCACCATTTGGATGTAATGTTAAAAAAACAATTAAGATTTTTTTTTTTTTAATTAAGAAAATGGTGGCTTCCTTAGCAATCCCATTCAAAAAAGTTAAAACCCAGAACTGCTTCATCTCGTGGAGATTTGTAGGAGTTCACTGGGTACCTCCAAAGTGTCTTAATTGTGGTCCATCAAAACCTGTTCTGCATACCAATTGGCCCTCTCCACTATATCATCCATAACGAATCATCAATAAAGAGCTGGAAGAAATTTATGGGCCAAAGGCCTCCATATTAACTTTATTTTTTTGATCCGTTTATTGTTTTTTGGTTACATGCACCGTCATAAAAAGTGTCATAGCGTCCGCTAGTGCGGTTCTCAGTACACAATGACAACCACCTTATTGTTTATTACATCAACTAGAAATATCATATATTAGGCACATTTCAACATAGCACGAGATAGACAGCTGTCACAGATCATAGTATGCTTTGTAACCAACAACAAGGTAACTGTTCAACAAACCTAAACTGTTCGCACCCCCACACAGTCACTCATGGTACCTTAGTCTCAATGTGTGTTCTTAGTCTCAATGTGTCTATCACTGACAATGGGGGTATCACACTAACATTATTCCCTCTCAGACGTTATGTCTGATCATGGGTTCTGGTTTGGGTGCTCAAATGCCTCCAGGAGCTCACTCCAAGTCTCTGCAATAGGGTATTTCCTGCACCCTCTGCTGTTCTTCAGTTTCAGCGCCACTCGTTCACTCCTCACTCCTCACCCACTGGACCACATCCCTCTTCCATTGGGTAATGGATGGTGCCCTGTCAGTTTTCAACTTCATTGCATTGTGCCGTTTAGCCAACGTGACGGCCAATTTCAGAAACCTGGTGCTCACCCGCTGTTTCGTTGCCAATTGAGTAAGTCCCAATAAACATACTTCAGGTGAACATGGTATCTCCCACCCTTTCGCCTTGCCTGTGTATTTCAGTAGCTCCCTCAAGTTCTCTGCTATTATTTCACATTTCCACACTATGGGGCCGATTTATAGGGATGTGATGCAGCGCAGGAAGTCATAGAGAGCTACTCCCTACGTTTTATATCAACATCTGTTCCAGCATTTCACCGCAATAGCTCTTAGCGCTGGCAGGTTGCCTCATCCCCATTTGCATCCCAGCAATAGTTACAGCAGGTCTCCTCAGTGCCACCATGTGAGATAGGTTTCTTCCCTTTAACCATCTAGGCCTCTGTAGTAACTTTACACCCTAGGACACCACTAAAGACAGGCAAAACAGGTTGCACCAGGTTAGGAGTAACCCATGGTTCAGAACTTTCATTGGAAAGCCTTCCAGCCCCTCGCTGCAGTCCTGCTTGCTCATGCTACCCTGAGATGATTCCTCTCTGACAGAAAATTCACTGCCAGAATCTTGCTTTCTGTCTACTGCTTCAGTTGTAGAGTCAGTCTCTCACAGCCACCTTCAAAGGCTGATTCAAAAAGCAAACCAACAACCTGCTGTGCGGCAACCTTGAGGGCAGCCAGTGTAATGGTGTAAATGGTGACAAAACATAAAACAGTTAACATTAAAAACCACAATGAAGCCTGCTCCAGTAGGCAGATTGGCATAAAAAAAGGCTGATCTAACACAGGGATGACGTAAACAATAGAAAAATTGCACTCTTCAGGAAAGCAACTCTTGCCAAAGGGAAAGCGGCCCTTAAATAACATTTGGGCACAGGTCCTTCGTTTCTAGTGGGTTTCATCTACACCCCCCTCCAGGCCCCTGGGAGGCATATTGGCTTAAAAGGTGCCATTATGACCTGAGGGAGAGTGGAACAAATGAAACATTGCTCCATTCAATTGAGTGACCCTTGCAAGAGGAGCTGCTCCCCATAAAAATATATTGCCACAAATCCCTAATGTCTAGTGGATTTCTACCCCAGGGGCTAGGCAGATCATCCTTAAAAACAGCCGATCGGCCGCTGGGGTGGGGGCAGAAGCTGGCAACTTGAGGAGCAACCCACACCAAGAGGTTGCTCCCACCAGCAACAAAACATCCCTGTTGGATTAGTGGTCGCTTTTTTACTGTGCAATTGTGGTCCCATCCACTACCTCTCAGGAGGAATGCATTCGAGAGATACTGGGGGAAAGGAGAAACGTCTTTCCTCTGGTGTCTCCCTTCCCGTCTCATTCCCACCGTCTGTTGAAAGAGCTTCCCAATACACGTCTTCCTTGCTGACCTGTAGGACAGGCGCAGCCCTTCCTTTAAGGCGGAGGGGCCATGTCCCCCCACCTTTTGCCCCTCATGGAGAGTGTCTGTCAGGCTAAACAAAGGTTAGCATGACAGACACTTCATGTTCAGGTCAGGCAGCCAGGAGCAGACATGCGCAATGTGCGCAGACTTCTGGCTGTCTGAGCTGAACTTTGCTGGGCTGAGGAGGTCACAGCTCCTATGGGCGTGACCTCCTCGGCTTAGCAAAGGTGCCTCGAGGCCCTCCCCTGGGTGACGAAGAAAGCGTCACCCATTGACTTCGACCTGGGCACTTCAGGTTTAAGCCCTGAAGTGCCCAGTGCGAGTGTCAATCAGTGACCCTTCGTCACAGAGTGGGGTGGGGTCAGCAGTCTCACTGACCCCATCCCACTCTGTGACGAGGCTTGGACTGCTGCCTTCACTCATTGGCTGACCTAAGATCAGCCAATGGGGGAAGGCAGCAGTCCCACACCCTTCTGAGACTTCTGAGGCTGAAGATAAGTGTGTGTGTGTTTGTGTGATCTTTTGAAATGAATGTTTGGTGCGTGCGTGCATGTTTGAATGTTATGAGTGTTGTTAATGGATGTGCGTGCGTGTGTGTGTGTGAAAGAATGAGTGTGTGTGTGTCTGTGATCTTTTAAAATGAATGTTTGGTGCTTGCGTGCATGTTTGAATGTTATGAGTGTTGTTAATGGATGTGTGTGTGATCTTTTAAAATGAATGTTTGGTGCGTGCGTACATGTTTGAATGTTATGAGTGTTGTTAATGGATGTGCGTGCGTGCGTGCCTGTGTGAAAGAATGAGTATGTGTGTGCTTCCTGACCGCCCCCCTCCCTCCTAAAGCTGCCGGCGCCACTGCTGTAGGAACCAAATGGTTTTTAGCAGGTCCCCAGCCAGCACTCATGATGATGAAGTGCTGTGTGTGCGATGAGATCATGGCCTCATCTGAAGTGGGAGTTGAAGAGCTTCCGATACATCCCCAGTAGAGATATATGTCAAAGGGCTGCAGGGGAAACACCAGCACTTCCTCCTCAGGTGGGTGCTTGGAAGTGCTGGACATGTATTTAGAACCAGAGAAGTGGTGCCAGGGATGTCTTTTCGCTCATCCATAGCACCCAAGTAGTTTAACTTCATTGTCTGTGGCAGACATCAAGTTAAATCAGGAGGTTAGGAGGTCTTATGATACTACGGCCCATATTTATACTTTTTGACGCTAAACTGCGCTAACGCAGTTTAGCGTCAAAAAGTTTTGCGCCGTCTAACGCCATTCTGAAGCGCCATGCGGGCGCCGTATTTATGGAATGGCGTTAGACGGCGCAATCAGACCGGCGCTGCCTGGTTTGCGTGGGAAAAAACCACGTAGACCAGACAGCGCCGGCGTAGGGGGAAAATGGCGCATGGGCGTCTTAAAATGGGGCAAGTCAGGTTACGTCGGAAAAATCGTCTTAACCCGACTTGCGCCATTTTTTAACGACGCCCATCCCCCATCAACATGACTCCTATCATTGTAAAGATAGGAGTCATGCCCCCTTGCCCAATGGCCATGCCCAGGGGACTTCTGTCCCCTGGGCATGGTCATTGGGCATAGTGGCATGTAGGGGGGCACAAATAAGGCCCCCCTATGCCACCAAAAAAAAATATAAAAAATAAAAAATTATACTTACCTGAACTTACCTGAATGTCCCTGGGGTGGGTCCCTCCATCCTTGGGGGTCCTCCTGGGGTGGGCAAGGGTGGCAGGGGGGGTCCCTGGGGGCATGGGAGGGCACCTGTGGGCTCATCTTGAGCCCACAGGCCCCTTAACGCCTGCCCTGAGCAGGCGTTAAAAAGTGGCGCAAATGCGCCGTTTTTAGCCACGCCAACTCCCGGGCGTCTCTTTTGCCCGGGAGTATAAATACCACGTAAAGGCCTGGGAGTCATTTTTTAGACGGGAACGCCTCCCTTGCATATCATTAACGCAAGGAAGGGGTTCACGCTAAAAAATGACGCACATTCCGGGAACTTTGGCGCTATTCGCCTCTAACGCCATAGTATAAATATGGCGTTAGTTGGCGTTAGTTTTGCGTCGAAATTGCGTCAAAAAAAACGACGCAATTTCGGCGCAAACGGAGTATAAATATGGCCCTACGTTTTTGTAGTAATAGAGAGTGGACTTGATACTCTTTTCTTCTCTTTAGCAAACTCCTGTGTGGGAGGCGGGACTCCTCAAATATGTCAGGACTGGGACGAGGAGGATGGATGATGGTTAATAAAGTATGAACAATTGAACAATTATCGCTAAGAATTCACTAATACAGTTCCCGCAGGTGTTTTTTAATCTAATAATCACAGTCGAATCACTAGATAAAAGGAAAAAAAAATCATATTGAAGCTTTTTTTATTTTTTTTAAAGCAGGCGAGTAGGGAGGAAGTAAGGGAAAGCGAAAGCAACCGGGTGCTGCAGAAGAAATAGGTAAGCAACATGCAGGGTGCAGGAGGAGGAAGGAAAGCAAACAAGAGGGACAACAATGTTGGGAGCTGGTCAAAAAGACAAAATGGCAAGAGAAGGTGCAGGGCGGAGATGGGGGTAGAACCATAATGGAGATAAAGCAAAAGGGGAGCAGCACACGAGGGCAAGCCCATCTTGGATGTGGGCTGTGGAGAAGTATATGGGCAAGAAAGAGCAGTTGGCAGAGGGCATAAGAGGCATACTGGGGAGACAACTATAAAACACTGCACTATTGTAGAGTGCTTAAACGAAAATAAAATAGAAGCACTTGAAAAGGGAACAGTGAAAGGCTGCAAGTAATGCGTCCTAGCTTTGGGGAGGGGCAAACACAAGACAAGAAAGGAAAGCCCACAGAAGATAACACATAAGAAGCAAGCAAATGGAGTAACAATGAAACAAATCAATTGAAAGCAATGGGCGAGCTCTATGCCCACTGTGAAGTCACAATATTTCTTGCAACAGACAGTGCATGTTCTATCGAGTAGGTGAGACCCCAAAATGGCTTTGTCTGTATTTAATTGTATATTTTTATTCCACTACATACTGAAGTGTGCAAAATATAAAACAACTCATATTTCATACGAAGTTAAACAAAATGTATCCATGGCAAATGTGCAACAAACAAAGAATATTATTTGATAGAAATTACATACCTGCAGACAACTGTAAAAGTTGAAAGTAGATTTGTTCAAGTTAAAAATTAATGTTTGGATTGTTAAAAATCATCTAATCTGACAGATTCTGCTTTTTGCCGACTGTGCAGTGCATGGATCTGAAACAAACAGTAAAATACTAAAGGGCACATTTATGAAAAGTGGCACTGCACCTAGTGCAGAACCACTTTTCTTGCACCCCATAGTGCCCCCTAACGCCACCATGTGTGCGCCGTATTTAATATATGTCGCACCATGGCAGTAGTTAGGGAACTAGCGTCAGAATTTTTTGGCGTATTCCTGCAAATCACCCAGAGGCCCATTGTAACCAATGGGAGCCTCCTTTTATTGCCTGCTCTGAGCAGGCATTAAAAGTGCCAAAACAATTACTCAAATAAATCTTTTAGGTTTCTTTACGACTTTTTCTGCCCCCCCTATTGGGGAACGCCCCCTTTGCATACATTATACCTGGCACAAGCATTTGTAGTGCAAACGGCCCAATGAATGCATTGTGCCACTTTGTAAATAAGGTGCAGCGTTTTTGCCCATCCAATGCCACATTAGCATTACAAAAATGACGCTAATGTGTCGTTAGGGTGGTGCTAGGCCCTCTTAGGCCTTAGAAACTTAGGGCCTCATTTGAGTATGACGTTCCCAAGACTGCTGTACTCTTGGGGGCGTCCAACCACTGCAATCTTGGTGGTCCAACTGCCAGATTACAATAATGGCAGTCAGACTGCCAGAGGTCCGCTGCCACCACCAGGATTAAGGATCCCAATGGGTTGGCGGTGGTGCAAGTCATCGTTAAGCATGGCGATGCTGATGTTGCACCGCTGTGCTGTTCACGACTTGCCTTTCCGCTAGCCTTTTCATGGGAGGGTCACCACCATGAAAAGGCTGGCAGAAAGCAGAGATAGGGCCACTGCAATGCCCATGACCATATCGTGGGCAGTGCAGGGACCCCCTGTCAGCACACTCAGAATGTTCACTGTCTGCCATGTGTGCAGTCTGAGAGTGCTGCCACCACTGACAGTGTGGCGGCATTGGCCTCGGCTCTCCCTGAGAGGCGAAGCCAATGGCGCTGCATTGTCAGCCGGCCCATTGAGGAAACATAATATGGCAGTCGAGAGGCCGCTGGCTTGGCAGCGGCCTCTCAACCATCGTGGCAGTCCAACGGTTGGACCGCCACAGTCCTAATCGGGCTCTTAGTCTTGAAGTTTGCCAGACAGGATACTCTGACAAAAAGTTCAAGATATCATGTCCACTGTATTTCAAGTGCCCTAGGAAAACACGCACTGTGGATGGAATATTTGCCAAGTTTGTGATGGAGTATCCTGTCCGCCAAACTCTAAATAAGACCCCTAGAAACAACATTAAAGTTCAAGTTGTAAATCCTCTCAGTTTTAGGAACTGATATCCTTTTCATCTGTCTAGGCTTGCTATTATTAAGATACTGTGGGCCATATTTATACTCCGTTTGCGCCGAAATTGCGTCGTTTTTTTTGACGCAATTTCGACGCAAAACTAACGCCAACTAACGCCATATTTATACTATGGCGTTAGAGGCGAATAGCGCCAAAGTTCCCGGAATGTGCGTCATTTTTTAGCGTGAACCCCTTCCTTGCGTTAATGATATGCAAGGGAGGCGTTCCCGTCTAAAAAATGACTCCCAGGCCTTTACGTGGTATTTATACTCCCGGGCAAAAGAGACGCCCGGGAGTTGGCGTGGCTAAAAACGGCGCATTTGCGCCACTTTTTAACGCCTGCTCAGGGCAGGCGTTAAGGGGCCTGTGGGCTCAAAATGAGCCCACAGGTGCCCTCCCATGCCCCCAGGGACCCCCCCTGCCACCCTTGCCCACCCCAGGAGGACCCCCAAGGATGGAGGGACCCACCCCAGGGACATTCAGGTAAGTTCAGGTAAGTATAATTTTTTATTTTTTATATTTTTTTTGGGTGGCATAGGGGGGCCTTATTTGTGCCCCCCTACATGCCACTATGCCCAATGACCATGCCCAGGGGACAGAAGTCCCCTGGGCATGGCCATTGGGCAAGGGGGCATGACTCCTATCTTTACAATGATAGGAGTCATGTTGATGGGGGATGGGCGTCGTTAAAAAATGGCGCAAGTCGGGTTAAGACGATTTTTTCGACGTAACCTGACTTGCCCCATTTTAAGACGCCCATGCGCCATTTTCCCCCTACGCCGGCGCTGTCTGGTCTACGTGGTTTTTTCCCACGCAAACCAGGCAGCGCCGGTCTGATTGCGCCGTCTAACGCCATTCCATAAATACGGCGCCCGTTTGGCGCTTCAGAATGGCGTTAGACGGCGCAAAACTTTTTGACGCTAAACTGCGTTAGCGCAGTTTAGCGTCAAAAAGTATAAATATGGGCCTGTATTTTTGTTTCGGGATTGTCTTTCCTTTATGTCCCATAAAGTAGCACACACTTCCTTTGGCGAAAATAAATATCTATGGTGAAAATATCTTAACCCATAGTTCAAGTTCATAGTAGTTTTCTTTCTCAAGTAAAATTGTTCTGTGCCCCCCCCCAGGCATGATCCTACTTCAGGAGTAGATATAATGAATATTACTGTGAAATAAGCAGATGAGCATCACCACAGTTCGCTAAGCCTTTGTCGGATTGCTTGCCGCTTTGAGATCTAAAGCCATTTAGGAATATGGTTGAAATTAGCTTATAAGTAGCAGCATTGAGGTTGGAGAGTAAATCATAATGCAGTTTATTCTGTAAAGAATAAGCTCTTGATGGGTGTGCCCCATACATATTGAATAATCGTTATCGACATGACAGAATATAGAAAATAAAATATTGACAGGCAAGTCTAGATTTTCTATACATAACTCCACATATATGTACCTACGTGGTATGCACGCAAATCTAAACATCCCTATATACACTTACCTTTTGATATTTTGGCCCATATTTATACTTTTTGACGCTAAACTGCGCTAACGCAGTTTAGCGTCAAAAAGTTTTGCGCCGTCTAACGCCATTCTGAAGCGCCATGCGGGCGCCGTATTTATGGAATGGCGTTAGACGGCGCAATCAGACCGGCGCTGCCTGGTTTGCGTGGGAAAAAACCACGTAGACCAGACAGCGCCGGCGTAGGGGGAAAATGGCGCATGGGCGTCTTAAAATGGGGCAAGTCAGGTTACGTCGAAAAAATCGTCTTAACCCGACTTGCGCCATTTATTTTCGACGCCCATCCCCCATCAACATGACTCCTATCATTGTAAAGATAGGAGTCATGCCCCCTTGCCCAATGGCCATGCCCAGGGGACTTCTGTCCCCTGGGCATGGTCATTGGGCATAGTGGCATGTAGGGGGGCACAAATAAGGCCCCCCTATGCCACCAAAAAAAAATATAAAAAATAAAAAATTATACTTACCTGAACTTACCTGAATGTCCCTGGGGTGGGTCCCTCCATCCTTGGGGGTCCTCCTGGGGTGGGCAAGGGTGGCAGGGGGGGTCCCTGGGGGCATGGGAGGGCACCTGTGGGCTCATTTTGAGCCCACAGGCCCCTTAACGCCTGCCCTGAGCAGGCGTTAAAAAGTGGCGCAAATGCGCCGTTTTTAGCCACGCCAACTCCCGGGCGTCTCTTTTGCCCGGGAGTATAAATACCACGTAAAGGCCTGGGAGTCATTTTTTAGACGGGAACGCCTCCCTTGCATATCATTAACGCAAGGAAGGGGTTCACGCTAAAAAATGACGCACATTCCGGGAACTTTGGCGCTATTCGCCTCTAACGCCATAGTATAAATATGGCGTTAGTTGGCGTTAGTTTTGCGTCGAAATTGCGTCAAAAAAAACGACGCAATTTCGGCGCAAACGGAGTATAAATATGGCCCTTTGTCCCTCGATATACTGAACTCAATATTATAATGCTTCAAAATTGTTGGTGTTGATTTTCTGTAGTACAAATTCTTGATGAACTTGCCAAGAGTTTCTATTGGCTTGTTAATAGTTTGGTCATGTGACACTCCAGTCAGAGCCAGCGAATTACGGTTGTTGACTGTGTAAACCAGCAAAGCCCAAGCTCCTGAGTTTCAACAACCCAGCAGAAACCAGGGCCGGCTTTAGGACTGGTGGTGCCCTGTGCAGCAGTTTATTGTGGCGCCCCCCATCCCATGACCTCCTCGGTTTTACTCAATACAACCCAGCAAATGTGCCCCTCATCTCTCCATTGCTCCCCTTTCACATACATTCAAGTGTTTTAAAGCACTTGTAAAGGCTGGCTTTTGCTAATCAACTCAGCTAGCCACATAAAATATTGGGGCATATTTAAGTGCCCCTAGCGCCATTCTAACGCCACAGTAGCGTAATATTTTATGCTAATGTGACGTTAGGAGGCCAAAAACGCGGTGCCATATTTACAAAGTGGCGCAGTGCATGCATTGCGCCACTTTGTATCCCCTTGCGCTACATTATGCATGCGCCAGACATAATGCATGCAAAGGTGGCATTCCCCTGTTAGGGGGGGGGGATAAAAGAAATGGTGCAAGAAATCTGGTAGATCTCTTTGCGTTATTTTTTCCAGCACTTTTAACGCTTGCTCAGAGTAGGCATTAAAAGGAAGCTTCTGTTGGTTACAATGGGGCTCTGGATGCTTTTTAGGATTAGAATCAAAAACTTTTACGCTAATCCTGCAAAGTGCCGGACTAGCGTAAAAAATTCTGACTCTAGTCCCCTAACTACCGCCATGTTGCGACATTTTTTAAATACAGCGCACACATGGTGGCATTAAGGGAGCGCTAAGGGGTGCAGGAAAAGTGGTGCAGCACTGTGTGCAATATCACTTTCTTCGAATATGCTCAACAGGGCAATGCTTAATTTGTAAATAAAAAGGTGGCGGTGCCAAAGCCCTCCATTTAAACACGTGGCTACTGCAATTAAATGTGTGAACATGGAATACAGAGGCAGTGTAATCCTGAAGCCATCTCAGGCCTCTTCAATCCATTTACAGGCACTCCCTGACCCTTCAGCTCACTCTTGCGGATTTCTGCTTTTTTCCATTGTGACGCTTTTTCGTTTTTCTCTTCTTTCGTCTTTCCCATATGTATCTCACAGTAAATGCTTGAGGCAGAAAAATAAGCACCGGCCCTCAAAAATGAGTGCTGGTGCTTCGCACTGGGAACAACAAGCAAAAATTAAGCACTGCCACTAGGGGCATATTTAAGAGCCCCTAGTGCCATTCTAACGCCACATTAGGGTCTTTTTTTTTACACTATTGTGGATTTAGAAGTCCAAAAACGCTGCGCCATATTTACAAAGAGGCGCAATGCATGCATTGTGCCACTTTGTAACCCTTTGCGCTACATTACGCCTGCGCCAGGCATAAAGTTATCCAAAGGCTTTTAACGCCTTCTCAGAGCAGTCATTAAAAGGGGACTTCCATTGGTTACTGTTTTTTGCAGCAGGCATATTAACCCTCTATCTACTTTATGTTGAGTCAAAGCTGCCACTAGACAAAACTCTAATTTCTCTCTCTAGCAGGAACATTGATCACAAGAGGTATCTTGCCATTTTAATTGTTTCTTGAAGGCTAAACGGACAAGGAACTTTTCAGCAGTTGCTTTTAAATCCCAAGTTTCGGAAGTTATTGCTAAACAAAGCGCCACCCTGAGGTCAACGCCGTGTGCGGTAGCATCGCCCAAAAGCCGGCCCTGGCGGAAACAACTGCAGAGTAGACCAGACCCTGTACTTATAGCCTCCTTGGATAGTGCATTGTTATAACCAGGCTTCTTCATTTACGACCAGGATTCCCAATGATGTGTACGACAGGTGTTGATGGATGTCTTCCACCCGTCCAACTTCAAACAGAAGTTCAAAAAATGTATATTACCTTCAATTTGCTTTCTACTCCAACCAACTTCAGAAAAGTGAAGGCAATAGTCTAAGCTAATTTTGATCTGTAATGCCCCAACTAAGTGAAAGTCTGTTGGTGTAATCCTTCTCCTGGCTGTTTCCGGGAATCTAAAATCATATTTTCTGTTCTTTACACCCAATGACATATAATGTTCATTTGTTATAAGGTTTCCTCCTCTAAACATGTTTTATAGTTTTTAGGAGATTTGATGCTGCTAGTAGGACTTGACCTATTTAATGATGTCCATTGCCAGTTTATTTCAGTATAGGACGGTTGATTGTGCTGCAAAGTGTGAAAACACATGCACTTTGACTCACACAAGCTGAATCACACTCACTTTCTCTCTAGAATACATATCTAAACACGTTAATACCCTCCATAGTGCACACTTTTTCACACACTTACTCTCACACCTCATTTGCACTTACACACAGTTACATTGTTATTCGAGCACCTGGAAAAGGCTTTACCTTTGACTTCGTGATCTTGAGTCTCTGTAGTTTTCATACCTGGTTTTTGTGAAACGTCTGCACAGAACCATAAGGTAGTCCAACTGCGATAGGACCGTGTATCTGAAAAGTTCTATATAATTATTCGTTTATAGCAGGAGGACCACTCTCCTGAGCCTGATTGTTTTGGAAAGAGCTCCCCGTAAAACTGCACTTATCTGTATGTGAAAGGTAAGGTCAAACTGGAATATATTTCCCAGCTCTCTTTCTCTTTTGCTGTTTCAAGGCATCTTGAACTCCATTAGACCAGCTGGATGGGTGGTGATTCTGGGTGGTCTGCTTACTGTAAGTATCGGTCTTTTTTCAGACTTCTTCAACTGTTCTTCACTCCCTTGAATGTGTTATTGAGTCATTCTGCAATACATCCTTGTTCACCAGGCAGTCTTGATGTGTTACCTAAATAGAGGATGATCAGGTTCTCTGTATAAATTAACAAGTATCTTATTACCTTGGCAGGTAATTAGGGTAACTTATCTTAACCCTTAGCCTATTGTTTAATCTTAACTTAAATCTTATCCCAATCGTGAAATGTGCCATAAACTATATCATAAACTTGAACATAAACCTAACTATAAGCATTACCTTTACACTAAGCCGAAGCTTGTCCCCAGGAATAAGTGTAAACCTTACGGCATCGCAAACTGAACGCTTAATCTAACTGTAACCTTAATACAACCCCAAGCCTCCAAACAGTGCACTTAACCTTTGCTTATTCTTACGGTTCACTGACCTTAATCAAAAAATTGTATCCTCTTAGTGATATGCATTCAGAGAGTATCTAAAATATAATTTGACTTTGCTGTAGTGAATTCTTGGACAGTATGTCTTGCAGAGTAACGAACTAGTTAGTAGTTGAGAAGGTTCGAATAGATTTACTGTGTTGTGAATGAGTTTGTTTGTGAGAGCCTCTAGTTGGATGAAAATACTGTATACCATAGAGAAGAATACAAAAAAGTGATGGGTGGAATGCTTGAAGAAAATCAGTCAGTAGTAATCACACAGGCCACATCCCAGTTAATCGTTATTTTGCACAACATGCCACCACAGTTTGGATCAAGTCATACGCAAATCCATCCTGACCTTGCTACTATAGGAAAGTTCAGTGCAAATTGGCAGGCTATGACCTCTCTGAAGTGGAACACAAGTGACCCACGAGTAGTTTCACCCTGATTGAGACTCTTCATTCAGTGTAGCTTGGTTCCAGTGGCAAAGTGGGTCCTGTGCTCACTACACCACTGGAACCAAGTTACACTTGATGAGCCCTAACCCCCAGACAGGGCGAAACCAGTCTTGGGTTGCTTGTGTTCATGTTCCGGGTCAGGGAGAACCTCGTTTGGCCTGGCAATTCGAGCTGGACTCCTCCTGTTGGAGGAAGACTGATTTGTATTTGGCTGGGTCCAAACTCACATGGCATGGTGTGCAAAATAACAATGGGCTGTGATGCTGCCTGAGTAATTACCAGTGGCTAATATTAATTCAAACGTTCCACCCATTGCTCTGATTTTAGATGTCATGTATACATTCATGCTGCTATGTCAAGAGATCTGATGATATTGGTATTGAAAGTATTCCGTAGATCTCATGGTGATGTTCCCTATGGCTTTGTCAGAACCCCTTTCAGAAGGCCACGGGGCAAGCTGAGGTTACTGGGCCCAAACGTGGGGGATTTAGACTTTTTTCTCCTGATGGCCCAGGGCCACCTTAGTATGGATTCTGAGCAACTGGGCCAAGTACCCCCTTCTGCACTTGACTTTAAGTAGTAAAGCTGTCAAGCAGTCCAAGGCTCCCTCGGTGGCTGCGGGGGCTGGATACAAGGGTGTGAACATAGGCTCACAGCTCAAAAAGTACACAGCAGTAGCAATAAATCATTGTCTAGCCTAATACTCACTTGTATGATAAAAGAGAAGTATTTTATTTTCTACCGCTACCAACACAAAGGAAAAGTATGATATTCACAAACAATTGCAGAGTCCCCCCTGAGGTCAGGGTTCCAGCATTTCATTGATGATTCCCTGTCCCACGTCCTCTTGCATTAGCAATAGTGGTATTTCCCATTCACTATTGGTAACATCAAGGGCATGGCTTACTAGCAGATGGAGTTTTAAGAGTCCACTTTGACTTTAATTTAAAGTCAATAGTGCTACAGTGCTTCTGTGCTTCTGTGCTAACAAGCGACATGTTCCCCTTATGCCAACAGGTCCAAAATCAGTCTTACCCACACTGGTATCTGTGAAGTGTCTGGAGTTCCTAAGCACACCCGTTCATGGGCCATTGAAACAGTTGCAGCTGAGTTCAGGTGAGTCTGCCCAGGTGGCTGCACTCAGCTGGTGCAGATTCCCTCAAATCTCTCACGATCGCACTCCTGAAGCAACAGGAGCTCCTCCTGTGGGCTAAGTGTCTGGTTCGTCTCCCATGGGGATGATTGCGATGATCCTATTGGGGGTCCCTTGCCTGGGTGATGATGCACAAGTGCTCCCACAGCATCCTCATTTCTCAGCGGGGTGGGGGGTTTGCAAATTAGGTCAAAGTTCTTGGTTCTCTCAGTTAGCCCCTCTAACATACGGGGTCATTGTATCTCACAGTACATGGACTCCTGCCCGATTGGCATGGTGAAGTCTTCGGCAGCGGCCATTCCTGACATTCGGGATCGCAGCCTGCTACTTGCAGAGGGAGTCCACTGGACAGGGCTCCGAAATGGACCTTGCCCCCTCCAAAGCTCTCCTCTCCCTCACAGGGCACACTGGTCTTGGCAAGCAGGCAGACTCTGCTGCTCCATGGCAGGCAGTCTTGGATTCCCTGGGTGATTCGAGGACCAAGCTCGGTGGCTAGCAGGCCTTGCTCCCAGTCCTAGGCACAGGCAGTCGTCTTGCAGAACTTCCCTTCCTCTCACAGCCTGTATGACTCCTTGGAAGATGACAATTTTGGGGGTCTCAAACTCCCTTTCGTATAGTCCATTTCCAGACACCAAATTTGACATAGGGCCTGATTCCAACTTTGGAGGATGGTGTTAAACCGTCCCAAAAGTGGAGGATATACCACCTACCGTATTACGAGTCCATTATATCCTATGGAACTCGTAATACGGTAGGTGGTATATCCGCCACTTTTGGGACGGTTTAACACCGTCCTCCAAAGTTGGAATCAGGCCCATAGTGTCTGAGGGCCAGATGTAGTGAGAAATGGGTTTGCGACTCGCAAATTGCGAGTCAGAGCGACTCGCAATTTGCAAGTCGCAAACCCATATGCAGAATGGTGTCCCTGACACCATCTGCGAATCGCAAGGGGGTCGCAAAGACCCACCTCATAAATATTAATGAGGTGGGTCGCAATTTGCAACCCCCTTGCGATTCCCTGCACTCACAGGGATGGTGGCCTGATGGAGACAGCAGACCACCAAGTCTGTGACTGCTTTGTTAATAAAGCAGTTTTTTTTTTGTATTGCAGCCCGTTTTCCTTAAAGGAAAACGAGTTGCAATACACTTGAGAAAATGAAACCATAGGACCACTGCCTTCTCTGAAAAAATACACCTTCACAAGGGTGCTAACTGCAAATTGCTTTGCGACTGCGTTCGCGGTCACAAAGCAATTCTACATCACAATGCGAATTGCAAATAGGAAGGGGAACACCCCTTCCTATTTGCAAGTCGCATTCCCATTTTGCGAGTCGGTAACCAAGTTACTGACTCGCAAAATGGGAATGTGCATCGCGATGCACATTTTGCATGGCACAAACTGCGAATTTAGCAGTTTGCGCCATGCAAAACGTTTCTTACATCTGGCCCTGAGCCTTTGAAAGTTTATATTGGGGGTCTAATTCTTTTCAAGTTTCGACTCCTCTGCTCTTCCTTCTATTTGAAATGCAGAATGTCACAGCAGAAACTACTCCACAGGCCATGGGAGTGATTAGAGTTGACACCTGGATGTCAGCCACAAATATATGTGCATCAAAAGGTTAACCCAGGGACAACAGCCCTATTCTTTAAGATTCTCTTATCAGCCCCATCTCCTTTCTGAGATGTGCCCAAGCCAATTCCTTGTGACCTCTCACTAAATCAAAGAACACCATTTGAAGTGTACAGAAGAAGCCTGTGTGTCCCACTCTGCTTACAGGGCAACACACAATTCTGTATGGGGGATCTCTCTACCTCCTCTTCATGTTCCACCATGAAGGCCTAGGTCTCCCAAATTGAAACCCAGGGCCCTCCATGCGTTGTACAATTCACAGGCACACATACACTCTGCGCATACATACAGCATACACACACTGCACAGTACTGTATTTTTCATGTACTGCACCACTCATAGGCATCCATACATCCAGCACATGCATTTACCATGCAGACTGTACAACATAACATCCTTTATGTATTATACCACTCCTGGGCACACATACATCCAGCACATGCATTTACCATCCACGCACTGCACAGCACTACTTCCTTCATGTATTGTACCACTCAGGCGCACAAACTCAGCACATGTACTCACCATGCACTCACTGCTCAGCACTACATTGTTCATGTGTAGTACCATTCACAGGCGCACATACATTCAGCAGATGCACTCATTGATGTAGGCCAAGGGTGAGTGAAGAACACAGCCTTGGAACTTTAATATGATTGAGCCTGCAGGCCTGACTCTAGTGACACTGGTTAAACTGATCTGTTTACTTCTACTGATCACTACACAGTATGCTGCTACTGCTGCATTCATGCTGCTTAACACCTGGTGAAGACAGTAGTGTCCATCACTGTGAAGAAAGCACTTTGGGTGCCCCTCTCAGTCCAACAGTACCGCAATCCGAGAGATAGGCCTATGTCATAGCGCACATACAAGATATGTATATGCCTATGTCAAGAAAATTGGCATTAGGGATCCAGACATCAGTAGAGTTGGGCACTCAGGCCAGAGAGGATCACCCTCCATGCAGAGCAACAACAGACGCCCCTCCCAGATCAAAACACCCCAAACCAACTCCTAACTAGGAGGGGTTGGATAACCAGATGGGTAGAACCATCGGGAAAGTCCATCAGCATTCCTCTGGCTCAATCCGACTCTGTGCTCCACCACAAAGTTTAACCCTTGCAAAGAAATAGACCATCTCAACATCTTGGGATTCGCTCCCTTCATAGCTATCAACCTTATTCTATCCCTTTATAGCTTCCTTTATCAGTGGCTTAGGATCCCTTTGAACCACAAACTTAGTACCAGACAAATAGGAGCGGAGCTATGGCCCACATTATGGCAAAGCACTCCTCAATAGCCACCCAGTACTGTGCTCTGGGTAGTAATTTCCTACTAATAAAGGCTACTGGATGCTCTCTACTTTTGTCATCCAGTTGAGCTAATACCTCTCCAACTCCTTTCTCAGAGGCTTCCTCTGTACAAGGAAAGGCTGACTGTAGTCAGGTGCTTTCATTACAGGTGCAGTGCATAGCTCCTTCTTCTCTTCCTCAAATGCTTTCAGACACTCTGCAGACCATGTCACTTTCCTGGGCTGCTTCGTAGAGGTCACAGAAGTCAAAGGGCAACTTTCCCTCTGTAGTTTGCCACAAAATTCCTGTAATACCCAGTGAGTCCTAAAAAGGCACTCACTTCAATTTGGATAGAAGGTACTTGCCACTCTATTACAGACTGAATTTTGGAATCCAGTGGGCACATTTTCCTGTCCCCCACATAATGCCCAGGGTAGATTACAGAGGACTGCCCCACCTGACACTTGGTTGCCATGATGGTTGGTTTTGACTCGTGTATCCTGGGTAACACCTGTCATAGGTGTCTTCAGTGGTCCTGCCATGAATTGCTGAACCCTGTAATAGCACCCAGGGAAGCCACACAGAACCCTTCCAGCCATGCAAAGACATGGTGCATTAGGTACTGAAAAGTGGCTGGAGCATTCTTCAACCCAGAGGCTGTCACCTTGAACTGATATGGCCCCTCAACATAGAGAATGCAGTCTTCTCCTTGGCATTTGGTGCCAAAGCAATCTGCCAATATCCACTGATCAGATCCAACTACCTTGCGGCACCTAACCGATCCACAAGCTCATCCGTTCTGCAAATTTAATAGGCAACGGTTTTGATTACTTCTTTGAGGGATTGGTATTCCATACAGAACTGAATGTCAGCCACTTGCTTTGAACCAGAAGTACTAGACGCAGGACTACAAAATCTTTCAATGACTCCCATCTCCCCAGGTCCAACAATTTGGCAACTTTCACCTTAATGTAACACTGAGCCCTGCCAGACATTCTGTACATCTGTTCTTCACTGGCAGTCTATCACCCGTGTCTGTGTTATGCACATAAACAGGTGCGAACTTTGGAGGCAGCGAGAAGAGCTTGGCAAACCATCCCATCACCTCTCTACATTCCCTCTACTGCTCACGCTTTAACTAAGGGGCTAACTGAACCCCTTCCACAATAGCATCCTTCATGTCACGATGAAGCAAGTCAGGGATAGGTTTACTGTCTTCCTCTACTTCCTCAGCCACAGCCATGACATTTACTGTGTAATCTCTCTGGGGGTAAGGCTTCAGCCTGGTCGCATGGAACATCCTCTCGGGTTTACTTGTGGCATCGGTGTCCACCAAGTAGTTAACATCAGGCGTCTTCTAAACTACTTTGTATGACCCACACCATTTGTCTCCCAAAGCACTAGGAGAAATAGGCTTTAGAAGCAACATCTCCTGCCCTTCCTGATACCCAGTCAGCGCAGCATTCTGGTTGGCCCATTCCTTCATCAGCACAAGGTTTTCCTTTGTCTGATTCATGTATTGCCCCAACTTTCTGGGGGAAAATAGATAGTCCACTATACTCTTCTGCAAGACTCTGAGGTGAGTAGACACCACACTGGGTGTCCATACAGAAGCTCAAAGAGACTGAACCCTAACCTCTGCTGAGGAATCTCATGGTAGGCAAAGAAGAGACATGACAGGAGAAAGTCCCAGAGTTCCCATGCTATTCAGTGTCTTGTTAAACTGCTCCACCAAACCATTGACTTGTGGGTGGTATGCCATGGAAAAGGTGTATGTCACACCAGCTTGCTCCCATATCTCTCTTAGTTAAGAAGAGATGAAGTTGATTCCCTGGTCAGAAATTACAATCCTTGAAAATTCGACCCTAGAAAAGATCCCCAGGAGAGCTCTCGCTATTGACTATTGTTGTCAGGCTCTTCAGAGGTACAGATCCAGGGTACCTGGTAGCATGATCTACCACAACCAAGATATCCGTGTTGCTTGACTGTGTGGGGGGGGTTTGAAATGGATCAACTATGTCTATTCCCACCCGCTCAAGTGAAGCACCTACAACTGGTAGAGGCACTAATGGTGCTAATGGTGCTTTAATACTTCCTCCTGTCTGACCACTCATCTGGCAAGTGGAAGAGGTTCCACAGAACCTCTCTTTGTCTCTACGCATACCTGGGCAGTAGAATAGATGGTCCAACTAATCCTGGGTTTTTCTAATTCCTAATTGTCATGCTAAGTGCACTTCATGGGTCATTGACCACAGGAAGTTTCTGTGCACTAATGGGACCCCTACCCTCTTGCTAGTTCCTGGCTTAGGATTTACTAGCTCACTATAAAGTAGGATATCCACCCAGGCAATGTAGTGTTTTCTGACCACTCCTCTGCTGACCTGATCCTGGGCTTCTTTCCAAAGTCCCACAAGCCTAAGACACTCCTCCTGCACCTTGAGGGAATCTTCCTGGCTAAGCCCTCCAGCAGCTAGCAAACCCTGCATCTGTGGAAGAGACCCAGACTCTAGCAACTGGTCTGCTTCAGGATCCACCTCATGGAGCAGAAGTGATGACCTACACAGCCATTGCCTTGCTGGAGTCTGCTGTTTTCTGCAAAGAACTGTTAACGCGTCCGTCTATGTCAATTTATACACATCAGGACTCGTTTTAGGACGATGAATCTTTGGGCCCAGTGGTGAGACACCGTAGGACGAGATAACTGATCAATATATCAATCAATATGTCAATAACATTGTCAATAGTTAACACCAAAATATATCTTACTTTAGTCATTAATAAACCTTCGGCGCAATCATGACCTTTCAGTCACGAATAACCACACCTTAATGGAGTTTTATGAATTTTATTCCCTATTGATTACAATCTAATAGCAAAGGCATCAATCTCAAAGCCAGGAAGCATATAAGCACAGTCACAAGATGATAACCATAATAAGCTTTCAATAATGCATAGATCAGTAGCATAGATAATCAGATGGATATAAGCGAATCATAATACATCGAATGTTCTAAGATACTAGTTCAGCATAGCATCACGTCAGTCACGTCGGTTTGTCAGTCAAAATGAATACCTCGTCTAACCTCTAATTAGCATTAGCATGTTGGGCTTCATGCAAAACAATTTGAACATCAATTTGGAAAACATCTAACTAAGGTCTCTAATCAAACATACAGCAGTTGGTACCTAGAAAGAAAAGGCAAATAAATGAATTCTCATTAGCAACGTTATAATTACCCTCCTCCGATTAAGTCAGCATTCAGGATCAGTCTTCGTCTTCAGGACATCAGTTAGATCGCCGTCAGTCTATCTAAGTTAAAGGCAAAGACACTCTCCTCATAAGGAGAAAAGTGTAAGGGGCAGTCTATGGGCAAAGATAGTTTTCTCTAAGTCTCAAGTCACCAAATAGAGTGACAGAGTTTCAAGATGCAATCGATATCATTCCCTACCTAATGACTGTTTGTCTCCTGTGTCATGGGTTTTTATCCCTTTTCCGTGATTCATTCCCCCAAAATTCTATTGGTCAGTCAATACACCCCACCATTGTTAACCTATCAAATTATACATTAAGTAATGCATTTTGTCATTTTTGATAAAACTTTATGTTCTAATTGGTCATCATAATTGACGTATTTTCGTAGGTGGCTCATCCGGGATTACTTCATTGTCTTTATACGTATCAGGTCAAAAGTTCTCTTCTTCTCGCTCCATCGTCCTTGGAAGTGTCCATTAATGTTTCGAAGCACATAATTTTATACTAAAAGCTGGTAGCATGCGGATGGGAATATCTGGTATTGTTGCGAACTATTGAGGAAAAAGAACAATCGCTGGGTCATGGTCTTGTACAAGTCAGCACACTGAAGAGACAGAAGAATACGCTTTAATATGAGAGCTACACAGCTTTGCTTGGCTCATGCTAACTTAAGATATACGAGTTCTAATGAATGCAGTTTTATACGTTTTAATGTGCACAGTTTTAGCAATCTATGAACAATTATTTCTTATAGTTGACATTAGTTTACACACATAAAATCCTTTATGTTAATGAATATATTTCAATGAATATTTTATTTAATGTAGCATTGTTAATCAGAAGCATTTCACGTCTATAATATGTAATAAAAACTACGCTCTCTCAATCCCTCCTCTGATGACGCTCGTCATCACAAATCTTTTGGTCTTAATTTTTCACCTTGCGCATAATACGCATTTCAACATCGTTCCCTTTATGTGAGCTTTCCCATATTTCATTGAACATTTTCTCTCTTTCACTTTCTTCGTTTCTTTTGGTTCTTTTGGTCCAATTTCTTTTCACTTTATCATTAATCTTGCATATTCCCCAAAATCCCAATAAACAAATCAGAACAATTAATAATCCCATCATGATTTTTGCAAGTACCCCATTCCAAATGTTGGTAAACCAGCTTCCCACTCGGGCAATTCCTTTTCCAAATTTCTCCCAAACACCAGGTTCTTTTAGACCCTTCAAATCTGTACTATCTCTAGTCAGGTTAGTAAGCATGCTTCTAATTTTCTTACTGTTATCAGGTATATATGAGCAGCAATGACGTTCATTAAGCATTTTGCACACACCTCCACTTTTTGCTAAAAGAATGTCTAAAGCAAGCCGGTTTTGAAGAGTCATAGCTCTTTCTGCAGCAAGTTCAGTATCCATCAGAAGCATAGCTCCTGTAAAGTTTGTCAGCATGTTATCCACAATAGTAGACAACTTTTGAATTTTCATAGAATTTAGGATAACCCCCACTGAAGGGATTATAGCTCCAAATATGTCACCAATGACAGCCGCCACTGATTCTCGTTTTTGTCTGGTATGTTATAATCCAGACGTTTCAGGTATTTGTTTTAAGTCGTCAATCTGGTAAATCTTTGGGAATATTATTCCCAAATAACACGTCCCATACCATCCCTTAGGGAGACGGTAATATGCATTTAACCCACAGATGTAATAGATTCCAGGAATTGCTGGGTCTTGTCCATTTAACATAAAGGTCCATTTGCTCTGAAACAAAAACACATGCCTACATTCACTCGTTCCTACAAACAAATTATCTTGATCAGATTTCGGTCTATATATGCAGAGTCTACCTACGTGTAATGCATCTATAGCTAACTTGCCTTGTGTTTTAATTGCAGTATAAGCGTAATCATTTGCATAAGTGCGTTTTTCTAAACCTTTTTCTAATCTTTCTTTTAATGCTTTGCATCTATCATCTGTATGATCTAAAAAGCTTTTCTCTACAGGAGACAGTAAGCATGTTAAATTATTGCGATGTGCATAAGCAGTTCCAAATGTTAGTGTTGGCTCAAAGAATCCTCTAACTAATTTTATATAATGCTCTTTAGCTAGCTTATTTAAGAATTCAATAACAGGCACAAAAGAAAACACAACATCTAAATTTGAATAAAAATATTGCACATGCTCTTGATCATAAAATCTTGTTAGTAGCAAGCTACAGCTGATCCCATACGTAAGAGGGAGGCTATGATAAGTAACTCCCTCCTGCACAGATGAAGGAATTTTAGTACATACATAACAGTCTTTCGCATCCATAGTTTCCACATACTCATTTAGTAAGCGATAGAAAACATTAGTAGAAAGTTCCCCTTTTGCATTAGTTCCCTCATGCAGATGTCTTGTATCTTGCTCAAATTTCTCCCATGGTGATAGTTTATTAGTTGTAGTAGTAGTCTCAGGTTTTAAAGTTGCATTAATAGTTTCACTCTCTCTCCATGGCATTCCCACAATCACTCCCACAATCATTATTGCGCATACAACACCTATCATAAGTCCTAACCAACCACACACTTTACTTCCTTTGTTACTATAAGCCATGTTTGTATAGAATCAGAATAGTAGATCAACAATCAACTCTGAGCAGCAAACTCTCTCTCTGTGTATTTTACAGCGTCTTCACTCACTCCAGGACCCTTTTCGTCAATTCAGGTTAGCAGCTTGTCGTAATTATGTTTCTATAAGTCAAATCCAAGTTTAATGTCACTTTCCAGCAGTTTTTTTTTTTTTAAGACTCTTGATTATTATTTTTCAGCTTTCACAATTTCGATCCTTATCTCAGTTTTCTTGTTGTATATTCTTCAGGTACCGTAGTACTGGCCTGGTATTTCTCGATCAAAACAGAATGCTAAGAATTCTTGTTGCCATTCAGAAGTTGTAGCATATGCCCATTCAGGACCTGTATATCTTCTGTTTGCTATTCTCTTTCTTTTTAATTTTTGTTCTCCTTGTTGTTCTCCTTCACTCAGATCGTCAGTTTGTGAGGTATTGCTTTCCTCTATTATTGTCTCGATTGCTATTTCTTTTATTCTAAGGTGTGATTTGTTTGGCCAATTGTCACCTCTGTTCGTCTTGCTTCGGCGTTTCCCTTCAGTACCTTGGATAGCACCCTCCTCTTGTGATATGGTGTTTTCTCCTGATAGGCTTGGAACTTGTTCAGGAGATTCTGATTCGTTCTGATTTAAATTTGCCACTTCTGCGTCTCTCTCTCCTTCCTGTTCGACACTGTATTCAGACTCTCAATTGTATTCGTCTGCTTCTGGGAGAACCTCTCCTTGTCTTTGTTCTCCTGCTGCCTCCACTGAGATTGGCACTCCGTCACCTCTCTCGAACTCACTGATAGTTTGAGGGACACGGCTGTTCTCAGCGGGCTCTCCTGTAGTCTCAGATCTTTCTTGACTGATCTCTGACTCTGAGACTTCTCCTCTTGAAGTTGCTGTACCGGAATTTTCAAGTTCCTCTTCAACAGGACACGTTACCCTTTTTGTATGGCTGGCATGTATCCAGTTGGGAACCCCGGCACACTTCACAGCAGTAGTGGTCGTCAATATCACTTGATATGGCCCTTTCCAACGTGGCTCAAGACACGATTTTCTTACGTGCTTCTTGACAACCACCAAATCTCCAGCTTGCAGAGAGTGTCCTGGTTCGCCGATTGGTGGTAACGTGTTAGCTTCCACCTGGTGAGAGAAAGAGCGAATCACGTCAGCCAAACTTTTGCAGTAATCCAACACCATATCATCTGTAATATTCACTAGTGCATTTGCAGGTACCGCCGGTAACCTCATTGCTCTGCCCATGAGGATTTCATGTGGGGACAATCCCGTTTTCTTATCTGGCGTGTTTCTCATAGACATCAGCACTAGAGGTAATGCATCTGGCCACTTCATGTTTGTTGCTGCACACATTTTTGCTATTCTTGATTTCAAAGTACCATTCATCTGCTCGACTAGTCCTGAGGCTTCAGGGCGATAGCTACAATGCAGCTTTTGTTCAATGTTGAGTGCGGCACACAGAAGTTTAATCACCTCATTGTCGAAGTGTCTTCCCCTAACTGATTCTATAGAAACCGGAAACCCAAACCTGGGTATTAATTCTCTGAGTAGTAGTTTTGCAACTGTAAGACTGTCATTCCTACGTGTGGGATATGCCTCAATCCAATGGCTAAAAACACACACAATCACCAACACGTACCTCAAACCTCCACAAACAGGCATTTCAATGAAATCCATTTGTATTTTATTAAATGGACCACCAGCTCTCCCAATGTGGCTCAAAATTACCACGGTTCCTTTTCCAGCGTTCATCTGTTGACAGATGATGCACCTGTGACAAGTAATTTCTGCGGCATGTCTGAATTTTGGATTGAACCAATCAATCTTAAAGGATCTGATCATGGCATCTCTTCCTAAATGTGCCTGCCCATGATACAATCGGGCAAATTGTGACAGAAGACTGTTTGGCAAAACCAGTTTTCCCTCTTCTGACACCCAAATATCATCTGCTCTTTGTACACACTGCATTTTCTGCCAGGAACGTTTTTCTTCTTTGCTAACGTGGCTTTGTAATGTCTTTAATTTGTCTAAAGTATCAACCACTCGTAATGCTAGACTTAAGGTTGTGTCATTCTCAGGTTGTGGTAACAGTTCCCACTGCTCTTTAAAAGATATACAGTTTAATGCACAAAATCTGGCAACTTGGTCTGCATAACCATTCCCCATTGACACAAAGTCTTGTGATCTGGTGTGAGCACTGCACTTTACCACGGCAATTTCGAGAGGCAACTGAATCGCATGTAACAAATCTCTTATTTGTTCTCCATTTTTCACTGGTGAACCAGAGGATGTCATGAACCCTCTCTGTGACCAGAGTTGACCAAAATCATGTACAATTCCAAATCCGTATCTGCTGTCTGTATAGATTGTGACTTTCAGATTTACAGCAGCATGGCAGGCTTTTGTGAGAGCTATCAATTCTGCCACCTGTGCAGAAAACACTTTCTCGAGCCAGGAGGCCTCGACTATACCAGATATGGTACATACTGTATAACCAGCTCTCAAGGTTCCTGTTGAATCTCTTAGACAGGACCCATCAACGAACATAATGCAATTGTTTTCCTCTAACTGGGTATCTTTTATGTCTGAGCGAGGTTTGGTACTGAGCTCAGTCACCTCCAGACAATCATGCTCAAACTCTTCCCCGTCTTTTATTTCTGTATTCTTATTGGGAAGTAGAGTTGCCGGGTTCAGCACAGTGCACCTTTTCAATGTGACATTGGGTGACCCCAGAATAATTGTCTCATATTTGGTAAGTCGTGCATTTGTCATATGTTGTGTCTTAGTTCGTGTCAGCAGAATTTCAACAGAATGTGGAACCAATACTGTCAAAGGGTATCCCATGACTATGCCCTCACATTGTGAAATGCTTTGACCAACTGCTGCGACTGCTCGCAAACAACCCGGCAAGGCTGCTGCGACAGGGTCCAAAGTAGCTGAAAAATATGCTACAGGGCGATTTGCATCTCCATGGACCTGTGTTAAAACAGACAAAGAACAAGCATCACGTTCATGACAGAACAACAAAAATGGTTTCTCATAATCAGGCATTCCTAATGCTGGAGCCCTGCACATGCACTCTTTCAGCTCTAGAAATGACTCAAGCTCTTCTTTTGTCAATGTGATTGTGTATGGTTCATCCTTAACTTCTTTTCCTGTCAGTTTTGTTAATGGTTTGGAATGATCGAGAAGTTGGGTATCCACTGGCGACAGTAGCCCACCATTCCCAAGAACATCCTGACATCTCTCTTTGTTGTTGGGGGATTCATTTGTAAAACAGCTGTTATTCTCTCTTTTGATATTCTTCGGGACCCTTTTTCAATCAGATGCCCCAAATATTTCACTTCTTTTTGACAGTACTGCAGCTTTTTAGGTGACAGCTTATGTCAGTTTTTCCCTAAATGGTTCAATAATGCAATGGTATCATATTTGCAGCTGTCTTTGATTTTGGATGCAATCAACAAATCATCAATGTACTGTACAAGAGTCGAATTGTAAGGCAGCACAAGAGGTTCCAAATCCTTCTTCAATATCTGATTGAAGATGGATGGTGACTCAGAAAACCCCTGAGGAATTCTGCACCAACTGTACACCTTATCCAGGAATTTGAAACTGAACAAAAACTGGCTGTCTTCGTGAAGTGGTATCGAGAAAAACGCTTGTGATAGGTCTACTACGGTAAACCATTCAGCATCACAAGGAACCTGGAACATTATTACCGCTGGGTTGGGAACCACAGGGCAGCATTTTATCACAATTTCGTTTATTTTTCTCAAATCCTGCACAATTCGAACTTTTCCACAGGGCTTTCTCAAACCCATAATTGGAGAGTTACACAGACTGCTCAGGACCTCTTTCAAAACTCCCTGTCTGAGAAAATCCGCAATTATCTGTGTCACTTCAATAAGGACATCCTGAGTCATGTGATATTGTGACACTTGTGGGAATACTGCATTCGGCTTTATCTGCACCTTGACTGGACCTACTCCCTTGATTAATCCAACCTCCTTTCCAGTCAAATCCCACACCTTCTCTGTTACCGATCCTTGCAGATCAGCAGGTAGATCGATCAAGGTAAACACTGGGAAAAGAGTAATTAGAGGGTAATCTTCATTCATCTCTTCTCCTGCTTCTATGAGTTGACCCTCATCTCCCTCATCATCACTGTTTGTCTGTACCTCTATTCCACCATTGGAACAGGTAATCGAACATTTGGTTTTGCATAATAAGTCTCTTCCTAATAAGTATACTGGGCTTGAGTCGCATACAACAAATCTATGCAGGCCCTGAAAATTTCCGATTTCAACCTGCACTGGGTCAGTGATTGGATTAGTCAGGTACTGGTTAGCCACACCAACCACTCGTATGGTGCGTCCCGAGAGAGGTAATCTTGGTACCTCTGCACTGCGTATCGTAGAGCGTGTGGCTCCTGTATCGACTAAAAATGAGACTTTGTAGCCCATTACTTTTCCCTCCACATATGGGCCTCTCTGGTCTACCTCTAAGGATGCTGCGAGTCTGCACTCTTCACTGTCTGAGCTGTCATCTGACCAATCCTCATTCATATCATTTTCACCTCGTAATGGGAATTGTTGTACAGTGTTGTTTTGATTTGTTACCTGACCTGTGACCTGTTGAGGAAGCGTCACCTGTTGCTGTCCCATCGGAGCCAGGGGTAACTGCATTTGCTGTCTAGGCACCATAGGGATCTGCTGTTGTATTGGTTGTACTGACACTGTTTGGAAACGCGGCAATTGCATTTGCTGCATAGGTTGCACCCCTGACATTTGCACCAAATTATTTTGATAATTTTGATTCTGGTGTCTCATTCTTGGACCTCGTGAATTTTGCAGTGTACCGGCATTAATACTCTGCTGAACTGTACCATCCTGCATTATATTCGGACAATCCCGTTTCCAATGTCCCACGCCCCCGCACGCATGACATGGTGACATCTTTTTCACTCCTTGACCATCATTTTGAATAACAACATTATTCATGTCCGAACCACGGTTCACAAACCCTCGACCTCTACCTCTCGGCTGTGCCTGAAACACACCATTCAAATGCGGTTGTTGCTGTATCATTTGCTGAACACCATTTCCCTGTATTCCAGCCTGTGCAGCCTTTATCTGCATCACCATCACTTTCTCCTTCAACTTTTTCTGCTTCAACTCAATTTCGTCACTACAGTATTTCGCGTACTGTAATACTTCATCAATCAGTTTAGCTTGCCAACAAATCAAATGATTTTTAATCATTTGGCTGACCTCCGGTCTTAGCCCTTCGACGAATCTGAACACAAGATGATTCATGTCCTTCGGTTCAATTGTTTCAGTACCACTGTAATGTTTGAATGCCTTTAACAACCTTTCATAATATGCATGTATTGACTCTTTAACCTCTTGAGAGGTCCGGTCGATTTTCTGCCAATCAGTTACCTTCGGCGACACCTTTTGTTTCAAAAACTCAATTACTTTATGATAATATTTCATCACCTCTTCAGAAGGAGCTCCAGTCACTTTATCCCTTGCTGGTTCCTTTGTGGGCCAATCTACCCCTCTCTTACACTCGAGCCACAAGTCTGGCGGAACAATAATCTCAAACAAGGTATTTAAGTCTTCCCAGAGACATTTCGCAAGCTTCACGAATCTATCTGTCTGTTGATACCACTCAATCGGTTTTTCTCTTAACCTAGGATAATCATTAGTAAAAGACAAAATGTCTCCCCTGGACCAAGGCACATGCACCAAAACACCACCAGCTGTTTCTCTCATAGGTAGGATTTTCACCGTCTCTAAATTTGGTGTGACTGTTGTTTCATTAGATCCTGGACTATCTCTTTTTCCCTTATCTCTTTTCTTTACCCATCGGCCTTCCCATTTCTCTAGTGCACCCCAAATTTGTGCGCTTTGCAGCAACTCTTTCAAATGTGTCTTCATGCCTGCAGATCTCATGTGTTCAAAATCCTTCGTGTCAAAATCTAACCTGTAACTCCGTTTCAAATGTTTCGTGTTTCCAATGTCGATATTGTATTTGTCTGCCAAATTCGTTAATTTCTGGTGTACTTTGCCTACCTCTTTGGTAATTTTAGGGCATAAGTACCTTAATTCTGCCTCAGTGTAAGACTCCAACCTATTTACTCCTATTGTTCCATCCACCAATTCAGCAGCTTCTGCTCCTAGTCATACTAGATTTAGGTATTCATCTTGTTTTTCTTTTTCAGGTTCGATTGTAGTCGCTGTAGTCTTTTGCGATGTGCAAGTTTTCTCTAACCACTCATTTAACTGTTGTACTGTAAAACCCTGCAGTGAAATGTTCCCTGCATGTATCATTGGAGTGTATGAGGTATTTGTACTCATAGTTTGGGGAGTCAGGACTCCCAACCCTGCTTGTCGCATTGCCTCAAGAGGTGCCCCTATTGGACTGAGGTCCATTAAGGGTCTTGATTGTTCGCAAACCTGTCCTCCCTGGGCCATTATTTGTGGAGTTATAATAGGCCCTCCTCTTATCGTTTCATGAGTTATAACCCCCTGTTCGCGTGTCCCTGTTTTCTCCTGTGCATATAATGGTACTGGGGGACCAACAGTAATAGGTAGTGATATAGCGGCAGGTGTCTGGCCTGATCCCAAGCTTCGTAGAGTGGCGACACCATAGGTCTGCTCTAATAATCCTGGTGCAGGTTCTTTCAAAGGACCCGCTACTGGGTTATACCCAGGTATCAGTTGTGGCGGTTGTGACACTAACTGTGGAGTTGACTCAATCTGTATTAACCTTGGCTTTGTATATATCGGGTCTGGCGGTACCACCAAGTTCGTAGTAGTCTCGAGTACTGGGACATCGGGGTAAATTCTTTTTATCTGTGGTGGAGGCTGTAACTGTATCAGCGAGTCTGGTGCAGTGGGTACACTGACACCATTCTGTATCAAAGCTGTATCGCTAGTCTGCGCTGTATCAGTAACACCCTTCTCCTTTGTCTGGTTCCCAGGATCCAAGCTAGTACTTGGAGCACTGTCGTTCACCACGTATGGTGGCGGACGATCATGTAACAATCTATCTCATCATCTGAATCATCCTCTTCTTCCCAGGACCTTTTATTCTCTTTGAGTTTGCCTGAATCTTTGTCAGTTTTGCAAGAAGCTTTCTTTCCCTGTGTCTCCTCTCCCTGAGTTATTGCCGGAAACAACTTTAACCCATCCACTATTCCTCGTCTCCACATTTTGTTCTCATTATCCCACCTAGCCTCTGCATAGGATTTTTCTGTCCTTGTCAATCTTCTGTGAAATCTTTCTTGTCTATGTTTAAGAGCCATCAGGTCCCAAATTGCGAAAGCCTCATATTGTGCCGGTGTTGGAGGTGGTTTCTGCGTACTTAACATCCACCTCAAATTTTCTAACACCTTTTGATTAAATGTTCCATGTTCCGGAAACTCTAGACACCCCTCTTTCTCTGTTAGTTTGCGCCATTGTTTTATCCATAAACACGGTGCAACACCCTTTTCCTCCATAACCGTGTAAGCTGGTGTACCCTCAGGTGGTGTAGGTTCCCCATCAGTTGCAACAATATACACATCTCCTTTCAAAGCGCTTTTGAATGCCTTAACAAAATTCATTTTATTTTATATTTAATCAGAAAAACGGCTTAGTTCCCAGGACACTCTTCACCTACCCTTTGCTCAACCTATTGCCTCTCACGGACGGCAACCAATCCGTGCGCGACCCCTCTCAACATCTGACCTATCCCAGCGCGGCACCACTGACGTCACACTCACACACACTGCAGCTGACAAAGTCTTGCGGCTTGTCCACACCTCGCTAACTCCTTACAACTCATACAAACTAATGCGAATTATTGCTAGCACTTAAATGACAACACAAATCTGCCGGTTTACTACAGGAAGGGTAACACATTCGCTTCAGAACTTTACAGAGATTTCACTTGAAGCCTCGGCCGCCACTTTCTCCTTCTCAGCTCCCTCATACGCAAGCAGAATTCGACCTGCAAATCCTACTCTCGACTTGTCAATGACTCCTTCTAGTGCACTTTAGAACTTGTCAAATCTCCATCGAAGGTTTCACACATGCATCATAACTCGAAACTTGACTTGTCAACCACGCCCGATTGACCTACTAAACCGCACAGATTACAACATAAACCATTTTAACATTATACTCCGGAGTCTTAGACCTCAATAGGCCCGTATACAACAACCAACCACGTGGATAATTTTGAGCAACAAGCGCTGCATTCACATGAAGTACGCCGACTTCCCGACTCTCATGCTGTGGAGTACGCCCACTCCTTCTAAACGACACTTAATTTGGCCTAATCGCACTCAAATATTCGCAAGCACCTGCAAAGTGCATAAGATTTAATAAGCGCAAAAGACCCTAACCACACATACTATGGCACCGAGAACATTCCCAACTCATTTAGGCAGGCTCCGAGATCCCGGGAAAGCCATGGCGAATCTAGCAACTCATAATTTCTCCAAATTGTATTATCACAAGAAAACAATAAAACAATGAAAACTCCGTCCTAGGGCCCCCAAGGGCCTAACCGTACTCTGCTACCAGAACTGTTAACGCGTCCGTCTATGTCAATTTATACACATCAGGACTCGCTTTAGGACGATGAATCTTTGGGCCCAGTGGTGAGACACCGTAGGACGAGATAACTGATCAATATATCAATCAATATGTCAATAACATTGTCAATAGTTAACACCAAAATATATCTTACTTTAGTCATTAATAAACCTTCGGCGCAATCATGACCTTTCAGTCACGAATAACCACACCTTAATGGAGTTTTATAAATTTTATTCCCTATTGATTACAATCTAATAGCAAAGGCATCAATCTCAAAGCCAGGAAGCATATAAGCACAGTCACAAGATGATAACCATAATAAGCTTTCAATAATGCATAGATCAGTAGCATAGATAATCAGATGGATATAAGCGAATCATAATACATCGAATGTTCTAAGATACTAGTTCAGCATAGCATCACGTCAGTCACGTCGGTTTGTCAGTCAAAATGAATACCTCGTCTAACCTCTAATTAGCATTAGCATGTTGGGCTTCATGCAAAACAATTTGAACATCAATTTGGAAAACATCTAACTAAGGTCTCTAATCAAACATACAGCAGTTGGTACCTAGAAAGAAAAGGCAAATAAATGAATTCTCATTAGCAACGTTATAATTACCCTCCTCCGATTAAGTCAGCATTCAGGATCAGTCTTCGTCTTCAGGACATCAGTTAGATCGCCGTCAGTCTATCTAAGTTAAAGGCAAAGACACTCTCCTCATAAGGAGAAAAGTGTAAGGGGCAGTCTATGGGCAAAGATAGTTTTCTCTAAGTCTCAAGTCACCAAATAGAGTGACAGAGTTTCAAGATGCAATCGATATCATTCCCTACCTAATGACTGTTTGTCTCCTGTGTCATGGGTTTTTATCCCTTTTCCGTGATTCATTCCCCCAAAATTCTATTGGTCAGTCAATACACCCCACCATTGTTAACCTATCAAATTATACATTAAGTAATGCATTTTGTCATTTTTTATAAAACTTCATGTTCTAATTGGTCATCATAATTGACGTATTTTCGTAGGTGGCTCCTCCGGGATTACTTCATTGTCTTTATACGTATCAGGTTAAAAGTTCTCTTCTTCTCGCTCCATCGTCCTTGGAAGTGTCCATTAATGTTTCGAAGCACATAATTTTATACTAAAAGCTGCTAGCATGCGGATGGGAATATCTGGTATTGTTGCGAACTATTGAGGAAAAAGAACAATCGTTGGGTCATGGTCTTTTACAAGTCAGCACACTGAAGAGACAGAAGAATACGCTTTAATATGAGAGCTACACAGCTTTGCTTGGCTCATGCTAACTTAAGATATACGAGTTCTAATGAATGCAGTTTTATACGTTTTAATGTGCACAGTTTTAGCAATCTATGAACGATTATTTCTTATAGTTGACATTAGTTTACACACATGAAATCCTTTATGTCAATGAATATATTTCAATGAATATTTTATTTAATGTAGCATTGTTAATCAGAAGCATTTCACGTCTATAATATGTAATAAAAACTACGCTCTCTCACCACCTTATCCTGGTCCTGGCAAATCTGGAATTATCTCAGCCCCGCTTTCTGACTGATGTGCAGCCTATGCTCTGGCCAACACAGTTTTTCGAGCCATAAACGCTTTTGGTCCTGGTCCCGAGCTAGGGGCAATTAAATCATTGCCTAAAAGAACTCTAGCACCTTGCTTTTCTCTCACCCCTCCATGCCCTCTCCACTGGCTACCAATCCTTTATCCTTGGTTCCAGGGAGTATTCCTGCAGGCTTAAGGTACTTCTTATCAATCACGGTGGGGAATGTTCCAGTATCCTTCAGGGTAGGCTCCTTCCTCCCATTGATGCTAACAATCCTATTGTGTAAGGATGAATGTGCTTCAGAGAATCGATTGCCGATAATGTTTTGTCATTTTTTAAGTATGTACAGTCATGACATTTGGAGTGCGGGCGTTATTTCTTTGTGCATGATGGCACCACAGAGTTTCTTGGATGAATATTAAGTGGGGCCTGCTCCCACTGTCCCACACCGACCCCGTTTGCCGGATGTGATCAGCAGTCAGCAGGATTGCGAGTTGTGTGAAGTAAATATATATCCATCCACAAAGGCGAAAATACAATACTGAAGCCCCAGTTAAAACCTCACGTTTATTTCTTTATCACATGCCAGTAACCATACTTCAGTCCCGTAATGCACCATGAAGTCATAACATTCTTCAAAACGGTGATGCAATCTATAATGTTAGCTGAATAGCATCATATCAGCACCAGTTTATTGTTCACGTCGTTTTTCTCGTGGATAGCATTCCAAAATTAAAGTAGTCATGTGCATTCAGTAAACATGATGTGCAATTTATATATAGTCCTAACCACCCTCATTTCGTTTTCAATTCCGCCACACAATATACAATGTATTTCTCACATGCAGAGTCCAGAAACAGTGAGCAAGAGGTAAATCCCTCTTTTCTCCCTTTCTCACATCTGTGACCATTTGTATTAGGAAACTCCTTTCTTCAGTATGGAGGCGAGCGAGTCATGTCCCCTATTTAAATATCCACTAGCCCAGTCTCCATCCAAACGGGGCCTCCAACCCTGCAGAGGGGCTCCAAAACACAGTACGAAGTGTCCCGTGAAGTACATCCACAAGGGCAAAACCACAATACTGGAGCCCCACCAGTTCCTGGTTAAAACCACTTGTTTATTTATTTTTAAAAGTGGCTGCAAAATAGTAATCCTGATGCGTTTCGGCATTGCTGCCTTGTTCACAGGTGAGTGATTATGATCAGACCAGGTGCTTTAAATCCATTCTTGTCACATATCAGTAACAATCCCTCGGTTCCCATAATTGTAGGAAAGTACCATCTTGTCTGGCATGTTACCCCCATTTTCACTGTATGTATTTATGTTTTAGCCCCTGTGTCACTGGGATCCTGCTAGGCAGGACCCCAGTGCTCATAGTATGTGCCCTGTATGTGTTCCCTGTGTGGTGCCTAACTGTATCACTGAGGCTCTGCTAACCAGAACCTCAGTGTTTATGCTCTCTCTGCTTTCTAAATTTGTCACTGCAGGCTAGTGACTAAATTTACCAATTCTAATTGGCACACTGGTACACCCATATAATTCCCTTGTATATGGTACTTAGGTAAGCAGGGTATTGGGGTTCCAGGAAATCCCTATGGGCTGCAGCATTTCTTTTGCCACCCATAGGGAGCTCAGACAATTCTTACACAGTCCTGCCACTGCAGCCTGAGTGAAATAACGTCCACGTTATTTCACAGCCATTTTTCACTACACATAAGTAACTTATAAGTCACCTATATGTCTAACCTTCACCTGGTGAAGGTTGGGTGCCAAGTTACTTAGGGCCTCATTCCGACCAGGACGGGCGTCGGACGCCGCCCGCCGGGCGGAAACCGCCCAAACATCGCCCCGCGGTCAGAAGACCGCGGGGGGCATTTCAACTTTCCCGCTGGGCCGGCGGGCGATCTGCAAAAGATCGCCCGCCGGCCCAGCGGGAAAGCGCCTTCCACGAGGATGCCGGCTCCGAATGGAGCCGGCGGAGTGGAAGGTGTGCGACGGGTGCTGTGGCACCCGTCGCGCTTTTCAGTGTCTGCTAAGCAGACACTGAAAAGCAATGTGGGGCCCTGTTAGGGGGCCCCTGCAGTGCCCATGCCATTGGCATGGGCACTGCAGGGGCCCCCAGGGGCCCCACGACACCCGTTCCCGCCAGCCAGGTTCTGGCGGTGTAAACCGCCAGAACCAGGCTGGCGGGAAGGGGGTCGGAATCCCCATGGCGGCGCAGCTTGCTGCGCCGCCATGGAGGATTCCCATGGGCAGCGGGAAACCGGCGGGAGACCGCTGGTTTCCCGTTTCTGACCGCGGCGTTACCGCCGCGGTCAGAATGCCCATGAATGCACCGCCAGCCTGTTGGCGGTGCATTCGCTGCCCTCGGCCCTGGCGGATTCAATCCGCCAGGGTCAGAATGAGGGCCTTAGTGTGTGGGCACCCTGGCACTAGCCAAGGTGCCCCCACATTGTTCAGGGCAAATTCCCCGGACTTTGTGAGTGCGGGGACACCATTAAACGCGTGCACTACACATAGGTCACTACCTATGTATAGCGTTACAATGATAACTCCGAACATGGCCATGTAACATGTCTAAGATCATGGAATTGTCACCCCAAAACCATTCTGGTATTGGGGGGACAATTCCATGATCCCCCGGGTCTCTAGCACAGAACCCGGGTGCTGCCAAACTGCCTTTCCGCGGTTTCCACTGCAGCTGCTGCCAACCCTTCATACAGGATTCTGCCCTCCTGGGGTCCAGGCAGCTCTGGCCCAGGAAGGCAGAACAAAGGATTTCCTCTGAGAGAGGGTGTTACTGTAGGAAAGTACCATCTTGCCTGGCATGTTACCCCCATTTTTCACTGTATATATGTTGTTTTAGTTGTATGTGTCACTGGGACCCTGGTAACCCAGGGCCCCAGTGCTCATAAGTGTGTCTGAATGTGTTACCTCTGTAGTGACTAACTGTCTCACTGAGGCTCTGCTAATCAGAACCTCAGTGGTTATGCTCTCTCATTTCTTTCCAAATTGTCACTAACAGGCTAGTGACCAATGTTACCAATTTACATTGGCTTACTGGAACACCCTTATAATTCCCTAGTATATGGTACTGAGGTACCCAGGGTATTGGGGTTCCAGGAGATCCCTATGGGCTGCAGCATTTCTTTTGCCACCCATAGGGAGCTCTGACAATTCTTACACAGGCCTGCCACTGCAGCCTGAGTGAAATAACGTCCACGTTATTTCACAGCCATTTTACACTGCACTTAAGTAACTTATAAGTCACCTATATGTCTAACCTTTACCTGGTAAAGGTTAGGTGCAAAGTTACTTAGTGTGAGGGCACCCTGGCACTAGCCAAGGTGCCCCCACATTGTTCAGAGCCAATTCCCTGAACTTTGTGAGTGCGGGGACACCATTACACGCGTGCACTACATATAGGTCACTACCTATATGTAGCTTCACCATGGTAACTCCGAATATGGCCATGTAACATGTCTATGATCATGGAATTGCCCCCTCTATGCCATCCTGGCATAGTTGGCACAATCCCATGATCCCAGTGGTCTGTAGCACAGACCCTGGTACTGCCAAACTGCCCTTCCTGGGGTTTCACTGCAGCTGCTGCTGCTGCCAACCCCTCAGACAGGCAGCTGCCCTCCTGGGGTCCAGCCAGGCCTGGCCCAGGATGGCAGAACAAAGAACTTCCTCTGAGAGAGGGTGTGACACCCTCTCCCTTTGGAAAATGGTGTGAAGGCAGGGGAGGAGTAGCCTCCCCCAGCCTCTGGAAATGCTTTGTTGGGCACAGATGTGCCCAATTCTGCATAAGCCAGTCTACACCGGTTCAGGGACCCCTTAGCCCCTGCTCTGGCGCGAAACTGGACAAAGGAAAGGGGAGTGACCACTCCCCTGACCTGCACCTCCCCTGGGAGGTGTCCAGAGCTCCTCCAGTGTGCTCCAGACCTCTGCCATCTTGGAAACAGAGGTGCTGCTGGCACACTGGACTGCTCTGAGTGGCCAGTGCCACCAGGTGACGTCAGAGACTCCTGCTGATAGGCTCCTTCAGGTATTAGTAGCCTATCCTCTCTCCTAGGGAGCCAAACCCTCTTTTCTGGCTATTTAGGGTCTCTGTCTCTGGGGAAACTTTAGATAACGAATGCATGAGCTCAGCCGAGTTCCTCTGCATCTCTCTCTTCACCTTCTGATAAGGAATCGACCGCTGACCGCGCTGGAAGCCTGCAAACCTGCAACATAGTAGCAAAGACGACTACTGCAACTCTGTAACGCTGATCCTGCTGCCTTCTCGACTGTTTTCCTGCTTGTGCATGCTGTGGGGGTAGCCTGCCTCCTCTCTGCACCAGAAGCTCCGAAGAAATCTCCCGTGGGTCGACGGAATCTTCCCCCTGCAACCGCAGGCACCAAAAAGCTGCATTACCGGTCCCTTGGGTCTCCTCTCAGCACGACGAGCGAGGTCCCTCGAATCCAGCGACTCTGTCCAAGTGACCCCCACAGTCCAGTAACTCTTCAGTCCAAGTTTGGTGGAGGTAAGTCCTTGCCTCACCTCGCTGGGCTGCATTGCTGGGAACCGCGACTTTGCAGCTACTCCGGCCCCTGTGCACTTCCGGCAAAAATCCTTTGTGCACAGCCAAGCCTAGGTCCACGGCACTCTAACCTGCATTGCACGACTTTCTAAGTTGGTCTCCGGCGACGTGGGACTCCTTTGTGCAACTTCGGCGAGCACTGTTTCACGCATCCTTGTAGTGCCTGTTTCTGGCACTTCTCCGGGTGCTACCTGCTTCAGTGAGGGCTCTTTGTCTTGCTCGACGTCCCCTCTCTCTTCAGGTCCAATTTGCGACCTCCTGGTCCCTCCTGGGCCCCAGCAGCGTCCAAAAAACGCCAAACGCACAATTTGCGCCTAGCAAGGCTTGTTGGCGTCCTTCCGGCGGGAAAACACTTCTGCACGACTCTCCAAGGCGAGAGGGATCCGTCCACCAAAGGGGAAGTCTCTAGCCCTTTTCGTTCCTGCAGAAACCTCAGCTTCTTCTGTCCAGTCGAAGCTTCTTTGCACCCGCAGCTGGCATTTCCTGGGCATCTGCCCATCTCCGACTTGCTTGTGACTTTTGGACTTGGTCCCCTTGTTCCACAGGTACCCTAGATTGGAAATCCACAGTTGTTGCATTGCTGGTTTGTGTCTTTCCTGCATTATTCCTCTAACACGACTACTTTGTCCTTAGGGGAACTTTAGTGCACTTTGCACTCACTTTTCAGGGTCTTGGGGAGGGTTATTTTTCTAACTCTCACTATTTTCTAATAGTCCCAGCGACCCTCTACAAGGTCACATAGGTTTGGGGTCCATTCGTGGTTCGCATTCCACTTTTGTAGTATATGGTTTGTGTTGCCCCTAACCCTATGTTTCCCCATTGCATCCTATTGTAACTATACATTGTTTGCACTGTTTTCTAAGACTATACTGCATATTTTTGCTATTGTGTATATATATCTTGTGTATATTTCCTATCCTCTCACTGAGGGTACACTCTAAGATACTTTGGCATATTGTCATAAAATTAAAGTACCTTTATTTTTAGTATAACTGTGTATTGTGTTTTCTTATGATATTGTGCATATGACACTAAGTGGTACTGTAGTAGCTTCACACGTCTCCTAGTTCAGCCTAAGCTGCTCTGCTAAGCTACCATTATCTATCAGCCTAAGCTGCTAGACACCCTATACACTAATAAGGGATAACTGGGCCTGGTGCAAGGTGCAAGTACCCCTTGGTACTCACTACAAGCCAGTCCAGCCTCCTACATTGGTTGTGCAGTGGTGGGATAAGTGCTTGAGACTACTTACCACTCTTGTCATTGTACTTTTCATAAGAGAAAAATATACAAAACAAGGTCAGTGTATATACACATAGCCAAAAAGTTTTGCATTTCCTCTTTTCACTCTTTTCTAAGTGCTGAAAAGTACTCCTAAACTTTCAAAAAGTTCTTAAAAGTTTTAAAAGTTTTTTTTCTGTCTTTCCAAAAAGTTCTGAAAACTTTTTTCTCTTTTTCTATCACTTTAAATCTCTCTAAAAATGTCTGGCACAGGCCAAAGTGTTGATCTGTCCAAACTTGCATATGACAACCTTAGCTGGAAAAGAGCAAGGAGTCTCTGTATACTGTAGAGAGAGGTTTGAGTGTAGGGAAGAATCCTGCCTTGGAACTGTTACTTAACATGCTTAGAGAACAGGATAAGGCCATAGGTGCCCCATCTGTTGAAAAAGTACCTAATAGTTCCCAATCTGATTCAGGGACTCCCCCAGGAAAAGATTCAGGAAAGAAACTTCCTAGCCTGCCCATTACTAGACAATCTAGCATAGATGGTAATGATGATGAGCCACACCAAATAAATAGTGTTGTCTCACATCATAGCAAAAGCATTTATTTTCACCATACTGGTAGTAATGTTTCTGTAAACCAAGCTGTTAAGTTGGCTTCTGTAAGGGACAGGTCTCCTTCTGTTCATTCCCATCATAGCTCTGTTTCTAGAAATGTCCCTCCCACCAACCCTGATGACAGAATGTTAGAGAGGGAACTCAATATGTTGAGGGTGGAACAAACCAGACTGAAGCTTAAAAAGCAACAGCTGGATTTGGATAGACAGTCTTTTGAATTAGAGAAGGAAAGACAGAAGTTGGGTTTAGATACCCATGGTGGCAGCAGCAGTATTCCCCATAGTCATCCTGCAAAAGAGCATGATTCCAGGAATCTGCACAAGATAGTTCCCCCTTATAAGGAGGGGGATGACATTAACAAGTGGTTTGCTGCACTTGAGAGGGCCTGTGTTGTACAGGATGTCCCTCAAAGGCAGTGGGCTGCTATCCTATGGCTATCATTTAGTGGAAAAGGTAGGGATAGGCTCCTTACTGTGAAAGAAAATGATGCTAATAATTTCCAAGTTCTTAAGAATGCACTCCTGGATGGTTATGGCTTAACCACTGAACAGTACAGGATAAAGTTCAGAGAGACCAAAAAGGAGTCTTCACAAGACTGGGTTGATTTCATTGACCAGGCAGTGAAGGCCTTGGAGGGGTGGTTACATGGCAGTAAAGTTACTGATTATGACAGCCTGTATAACTTGATCCTGAGAGAGCATATTCTTAATAATTGTGTGTCTGATTTGTTGCACCAGTACTTGGTGAACTCTGATCTGACCTCTCCCCAAGAATTGGGAAAGAAGGCAGACAAATGGGTCAGAACAAGAGTGAACAGAAAAGTTCATACAGGGGGTGACAAAGATGGCAACAAAAAGAAGGATGGTAAATCTTCTGACAAGGGTGGGGACAAATCTAAAAATGAGTCTTCATCAGGCCCACAAAAACACTCTGGTGGGGGTGGTGGGTCCAAATCCTCCTTTAATCAGAACAAGGAAAAGAAACCATGGTGCTATTTATGTAAAATAAAAGGCCATTGGACAACAGATCCCAGTTGTCCAAAGAAAGGCACCACAGCTCCTACCACTACAACCCCTACTGCTACACCTAGTGTCCCTACTAATAGCAGTGGTGGTGGGAGCAAACCTACTAATAGCCAATCCAAGGGAGTAGCTGGGCTCACTTTTGGTAATTTAGTTGGGGTTGGTCTGATTAGGGAGACCACAGAGGCTACTTTAGTCTCTGAAGGGGATATTGATTTAGCCACTTTGGTTGCTTGCCCCCATAACTTGGAGAAGTACAAGCAACTAACCCTAATAAATGGTGTTGAGGTCCAGGCCTACAGGGACACAGGTGCCAGTGTCACAATGGTGATTGAGAAACTGGTGCACCCTGAACAACACATACTTGGACACCAGTACCAAGTAACCGATGCTCACAACATAACACAAAGCCACCCCATGGCTGTTGTAAATCTCAACTGGGGGGGGGTAACTGGTCCAAAGAAAGTTGTGGTAGCTTCAGATTTACCTGTAGACTGTCTATTAGGGAATGATTTGGAGACATCAGCTTGGTCAGATGTGGAGTTGGAGGCCCATGGAGCAATGCTGGGCATCCCAGGGCATATTTTTGCTTTGACAAGGGCTCAGGCCAAAAAGCAAAAAGGACAGGGAAGCTTGGATCCTGGAACAATGGACCAAGTGCTCCCTAAAGCTAGGGCTAGTAGAAGCAAACCACTTCCTACTATCCCTCCCTCTACAGTGGATTCTAATTCTGAGGAAGAAGAATTCCCTCCCTGTGCAGAACCTACACCAGAGGAGCTGGAAGGAGACACTGCTGAGCTTTTGGGTGAAGGGGGGCCTGCCAGAGAGGAGCTGAGTGTGGCACACCAAACCGGTCCCACATTAGAGGGTCTCAGACAGCAAGCTGTCAAACAGGCTAATGGGGATGTCAGTGACTCTCACAGAGTTTACTGGGAGGACAACCTCTTGTACACTGAGCATAGGGATCCTAAACCTGGAGCTGCCAGGAGATTAGTGATTCCTCAGGAGTACAGAAAGTTCCTCCTAACACTGGCACATGACATTCCCCTAGCTGGGCACCTGGGTCAAATGAAAACTTGGGACAGATTGGTTCCATTGTTTCATTGGCCTAGGATGTCTGAGGACACAAAGGAATTTTGTAAGTCCTGTGAAACCTGTCAAGCCAGTGGCAAGACAGGTGGCACTCCAAAGGCACCCCTTATCCCACTGCCTGTGGTTGGGGTTCCCTTTGAAAGGGTAGGGGTTGACATAGTTGGCCCCCTTGACCCTCCTACTGCTTCAGGCAATAGGTTTATCTTAGTGGTAGTGGACCATGCCACAAGATATCCTGAAGCAATTCCTTTAAGGACCACTACAGCTCCTGCAGTGGCAAAGGCCCTCCTGGGAATATTTTCCAGGGTGGGCTTCCCAAAGGAAGTAGTATCAGACAGGGGAATCAATTTCATGTCTGCATACTTAAAGGCCATGTGGAAGGAGTGTGGTGTAACGTACAAGTTCACAACACCCTATCATCCACAAACAAATGGACTGGTGGAGAGATTTAATAAAACTCTCAAAGGCATGATTATGGGTCTCCCTGAAAAACTCCGCAGGAGATGGGATATCCTTCTACCATGCCTCCTTTTTGCCTACAGGGAGGTACCCCAGAAAGGAGTGGGATTCAGCCCCTTTGAACTTCTTTTTGGACACCCTGTTAGGGGTCCACTCACACTTGTAAAGGAGGGTTGGGAACAAACTTTAAAAGCTCCTAAGCAGGATATTGTGGATTATGTACTTGGCCTCAGATCAAGGATGGCTGAGTACATGAAAAAGGCCAGTAAAAACCTTCAGGCCAGCCAAGAGCTCCAGAAGCAATGGCATGATCAGAAGGCTGTTTTGGTTCAGTACCAACCAGGGCAGAAAGTGTGGGTCTTGGAGCCTGTGGCCCCAAGAGCACTCCAAGATAAATGGAGTGGACCCCACACAATTGTTGAAAAGAAGGGTGAAGTCACCTACTTGGTTGACTTAGGCACTGCCAGGAGTCCCCTTAGGGTGCTCCATGTCAACCGCCTGAAACCCTACTATGACAGGGTGATCTCACCCTGCTCATGGCAACTGATGATGGACAGGAAGAAGACAGTGATCCTCTACCTGATCTCTTCTCTTCCACAGAACAAGATGCTCTTGTGGAAGGTGTAGTTTTGGCAGATTGTCTTACTGCTGAGCAGAAAGACCATTGCATAAATCTCCTAGGACAATTTTCAGAACTCTTCTCTACTGTGCCAGGCACCACTTCTTGGTGTGAGCACACTATAGATACTGGAGACAGTTTACCTGTCAAAAGTAAGATCTATAGGCAGCCTGACCATGTCAGGGACTGCATAAAGCAAGAAGTTCAGAAAATGTTGGAACTGGGAGTGGTTGAACACTCTGACAGTCCATGGGCTTCTCCTGTGGTACTGGTACCAAAACCCAATTCTAAAGATGGAAAGAAAGAAATGCGGTTTTGTGTAGACTATAGAGGTCTCAACTTGGTAACCAAAACTGATGCTCACCCTATACCCAGGGCAGATGAGCTTATAGATACACTGGCATCTGCCAAGTATCTAAGCACTTTTGATTTGACTGCAGGGTATTGGCAGATCAAATTATCAGAAGATGCTAAATCCAAGACTGCATTTTCTACCATTGGAGGACATTACCAGTTTACTGTAATGCCTTTTGGTTTGAAAAATGCACCTGCCACTTTTCAGAGGTTGGTGAACACAGTCCTGCAAGGGCTGGAAGCTTTCAGTGCAGCATATTTGGACGATATAGCTGTCTTTAGCTCCAGCTGGGATGATCACCTGGTCCACCTATGGAAAGTTTTGGAGGCCCTGCAAAAGGCAGGCCTCACTATCAAGGCTTCAAAATGCCAGATAGGGCAGGGTAAGGTGGTTTATCTGGGACACCTTGTTGGTGGGGAACAGATTGCACCACTTCAGGGGAAAATCCAAACAATTATTGATTGGGTTCCCCCTACCACTCAGACTCAGGTGAGAGCCTTCCTAGGCCTCACTGGGTACTACAGGAGGTTCATTAAGAACTATGGCTCCATTGCAGCCCCTCTTAATGACCTCACATCCAAGAAAATGCCTAAAAAGGTATTATGGACAGCAAACTGTCAGAAAGCTTTTGAGGAGCTGAAGCAGGCCATGTGCTCTGCACCTGTCCTGAAAAGCCCTTGTTACTCTAAAAAATTCTATGTCCAAACTGATGCATCTGAATTAGGAGTAGGGGCAGTCCTATCACAACTTAATTCTGAGGGCCAGGATCAACCTGTTGCTTTTATTAGTAGAAGGTTGACCCCTAGAGAAAAGCGTTGGTCTGCCATTGAGAGGGAGGCCTTTGCTGTGGTCTGGGCTCTGAAGAAGTTGAGGCCATACCTGTTTGGCACTCACTTCATTGTTCAGACAGACCACAAACCTCTACTTTGGCTAAAACAAATGAAAGGTGAAAATCCTAAATTGTTGAGGTGGTCCATATCCCTACAGGGAATGGACTATACAGTGGAACATAGACCTGGGAGTAGCCACTCCAATGCAGATGGACTCTCCAGATATTTCCACTTAGACAATGAAGACTCATCAGGTCATGGCTAGTCTTATTGTCCTTCGTTTGGGGGGGGGTTGTGTAGGAAAGTACCATCTTGCCTGGCATGTTACCCCCATTTTTCACTGTATATATGTTGTTTTAGTTGTATGTGTAACTGGGACCCTGGTAACCCAGGGCCCCAGTGCTCATAAGTGTGCCTGAATGTGTTACCTGTGTAGTGACTAACTGTCTCACTGAGGCTCTGCTAATCAGAACCTCAGTGGTTATGCTCTCTCATTTCTTTCCAAATTGTCACTAACAGGCTAGTGACCAATTTTACCAATTTACATTGGCTTACTGGAACACCCTTATAATTCCCTAGTATATGGTACTGAGATACCCAGGGTATTGGGGTTCCAGGAGATCCCTATGGGCTGCAGCATTTCTTTTGCCACCCATAGGGAGCTCTGACAATTCTTACACAGGCCTGCCACTGCAGCCTGAGTGAAATAACGTCCACGTTATTTCACAGCCATTTTACACTGCACTTAAGTAACTTATAAGTCACCTATATGTCTAACCTTTACCTGGTAAAGGTTAGGTGCAAAGTTACTTAGTGTGAGGGCACCCTGGCACTAGCCAAGGTGCCCCCACATTGTTCAGAGCCAATTCCCTGAACTTTGTGAGTGCGGGGACACCATTACACGCGTGCACTACATATAGGTCACTACCTATATGTAGCTTCACCATGGTAACTCCGAATATGGCCATGTAACATGTCTATGATCATGGAATTGCCCCCTCTATGCCATCCTGGCATAGGTGGCACAATCCCATGATCCCAGTGGTCTGTAGCACAGACCCTGGTACTGCCAAACTGCCCTTCCTGGGGTTTCACTGCAGCTGCTGCTGCTGCCAACCCCTCAGACAGGCAGCTGCCCTCCTGGGGTCCAGCCAGGCCTGGCCCAGGATGGCAGAACAAAGAACTTCCTCTGAGAGAGGGTGTGACACCCTCTCCCTTTGGAAAATGGTGTGAAGGCAGGGGAGGAGTAGCCTCCCCCAGCCTCTGGAAATGCTTTGTTGGGCACAGATGTGCCCAATTCTGCATAAGCCAGTCTACACCGGTTCAGGGACCCCTTAGCCCCTGCTCTGGCGCGAAACTGGACAAAGGAAAGGGGAGTGACCACTCCTCTGACCTGCACCTCCCCTGGGAGGTGTCCAGAGCTCCTCCAGTGTGCTCCAGACCTCTGCCATCTTGGAAACAGAGGTGCTGCTGGCACACTGGACTGCTCTGAGTGGCCAGTGCCACCAGGTGACGTCAGAGACTCCTGCTGATAGGCTCCTTCAGGTGTTAGTAGCCTATCCTCTCTCCTAGGTAGCCAAACCCTCTTTTCTGGCTATTTAGGGTCTCTGTCTCTGGGGAAACTTTAGATAACGAATGCATGAGCTCAGCCGAGTTCCTCTGCATCTCTCTCTTCACCTTCTGATAAGGAATCGACCGCTGACCGCGCTGGAAGCCTGCAAACCTGCAACATAGTAGCAAAGACGACTACTGCAACTCTGTAACGCTGATCCTGCCGCTTTCTCGACTGTTTTCCTGCTTGTGCATGCTGTGGGGGTAGCCTGCCTCCTCTCTGCACCAGAAGCTCCGAAGAAATCTCCCGTGGGTCGACGGAATCTTCCCCCTGCAACCGCAGGCACCAAAAAGCTGCATTACCGGTCCCTTGGGTCTCCTCTCAGCACGACGAGCGAGGTCCCTCGAATCCAGCGACTCTGTCCAAGTGACCCCCACAGTCCAGTGACTCTTCAGTCCAAGTTTGGTGGAGGTAAGTCCTTGCCTCACCTTGCTGGGCTGCATTGCTGGGAACCGCGACTTTGCAGCTACTCCGGCCCCTGTGCACTTCCGGCAGAAATCCTTTGTGCACAGCCAAGCCTGGGTCCACGGCACTCTAACCTGCATTGCACGACTTTCTAAGTTGGTCTCCGGCGACGTGGGACTCCTTTGTGCAACTTCGGCGAGCACCATTTCACGCATCCTTGTAGTGCCTGTTTCTGGCATTTCTCCGGGTGCTACCTGCTTCAGTGAGGGCTCTTTGTCTTGCTTGACGTCCCTTCTCTCTTCAGGTCTAATTTGCGACCTCCTGGTCCCTCCTGGGCCCCAGCAGCGTCCAAAAAACGCCAAACGCACGATTTGCGCCTAGCAAGGCTTGTTGGCGTCCTTCCGGCGAGAAAACACTTCTGCACGACTCTCCAAGGCGAGAGGGATCCGTCCACCAAAGGGGAAGTCTCTAGCCCTTTTCGTTCCTGCAGAAACCTCAGCTTCTTCTGTCCAGTCGAAGCTTCTTTGCACCCGCAGCTGGCATTTCCTGGGCATCTGCCCATCTCCGACTTGCTTGTGACTTTTGGACTTGGTCCCCTTGTTCCACAGGTACCCTAGATTGGAAATCCACAGTTGTTGCATTGCTGGTTTGTGTCTTTCCTGCATTATTCCTCTAACACGACTACTTTGTCCTTAGGGGAACTTTAGTGCACTTTGCACTCACTTTTCAGGGTCTTGGGGAGGGTTATTTTTCTAACTCTCACTATTTTCTAATAGTCCCAGCGACCCTCTACAAGGTCACATAGGTTTGGGGTCCATTCGTGGTTCGCATTCCACTTTTGGAGTATATGGTTTGTGTTGCCCCTATCCCTATGTTTCCCCATTGCATCCTATTGTAACTATACATTGTTTGCACTGTTTTCTAAGACTATACTGCATATTTTTGCTATTGTGTATATATATCTTGTGTATATTTCCTATCCTCTCACTGAGGGTACACTCTAAGATACTTTGGCATATTGTCATAAAAATAAAGTACCTTTATTTTTAGTATAACTGTGTATTGTGTTTTCTTATGATATTGTGCATATGACACTAAGTGGTACTGTAGTAGCTTCACACGTCTCCTAGTTCAGCCTAAGCTGCTCTGCTAAGCTACCATTATCTATCAGCCTAAGCTGCTAGACACCCTATACACTAATAAGGGATAACTGGGCCTGGTGCAAGGTGCAAGTACCCCTTGGTACTCACTACAAGCCAGTCCAGCCTCCTACAGTTACACCCTCTCCCTTTGGAAATAGGTGTGAAGGGCTGGGGAGAAGTAGCCTCCCCCAGCCTCTGGAAATGCTTTGATGGGCACAGATGGTGCCCATCTCTGCATAAGCCAGTCTACACCGGTTCAGGGATCCCCCGCCCTCCTCTGGCGCGAAACTGGACAAATGAAAGGGGAGTGACCACTCCCCTGACCAGTACCTCCCAGGGGGGGTACCCAGAGCTCATCCAGTGTGTCACAGACCTCTGCCATCTTGGATTCAGAGGTGTTGGGGGCACACTGGACTGCTCTGAGTGGCCAGTCCCAGCAGGTGACGTCAGAGACCCCCTCTGATAGGCTCTTACCTCTCTTGGTAGCCAATCCTCCTTTCTTGGTCGCCAAACCTCCTTTTCTGGCTATTTAGGGTCTCTCCTCTGGGGTATTCTTCAGATAACGAGTGCAAGAGCTCACCAGAGTTCCTCTGCACTTCCCTCTTCGACTTCTGCCAAGGATCGACCACTGACTGCTCCAGGACGCCTGCAAAACCGCAACAAAGTAGCAAGACGACTACCAGCAACATTGTAGCGCCTCATCCTGCCGGCTATCACGACTGCTTCCTGGTGGTGCATGCTCTAGCGGTCATCTGCCTTCACCCTGCACTGAAAGCCAAGAAGAAATCTTCCGTGGGTCGACGGAATCTTCCCCCTGCTAACGCAGGCACCAAAAGACTGCATCACCGGTCCTCTGGGTCCCCTTTCATCCTGACGAGCGTGGTCCAAGGAACACACGAACTCTATCCAAGTGACTCCCACAGTCCAGTGATCCTTCAGTCCAAGTTTGGTGGAGGTAAGTTCTTGCCTTCCCACGCTAGACTGCAAACCTGTGTACTGCGTGATTTGCAGCTGCCCCAACCCCTGTGCACTCTTCCAGGATTTCCTTCATGAACAGCCAAGCCTGGGTCCCCAGCACTCCGTCCTGCAGTGCTCAACCCTCTGAGTTGGCCTCCGGCGTCGTGGGATCCTCATTTGTGACTCTGAGCCAGCTCCGGTTCAAAATCTTCTAAGTGCCTGTTTGGGTACTTCTGGGGGTGCTGCCTACTTCTGTGGGGGCTCTCTGAGTTGCTGAGTGCCCCCTCTGTTTTCTCCTCCAAGGGGCAACATCCTGGTCCTTCCTGGTCCCCAGCAGCACCCAAAAACCTCTACTGTGACCCTTGCAGCTAGCAAGGTTTGTTTGCAGTATTTCTGTGTGAGAACACTTCTGCAACCTTCAGCACGCCGTGGGACATCTTCCATCCAAAGGAGAAGTTCCTAGCTCTCTTCGTTGTTGCAGAATCCTAAGCTTCTTCCATTCGGAGTCAGCTTCCTTGCACCTTCATCCGGGGTTTCCTGGGCTCCTGCCCCCCCCGGACACTATTGTGACTCTTGGACTTGGTCCCCTTGCCTTGCAGGTCCTGAGGTCCAGGATTCCGTCTTCAGTGCTTTGCTGGTGTTTGTGGTTCTTGCAGAATCCCCCTATCATGACTATTGTGTCCTTTTGGAGTAGTAGGGGTACTTTACTCCTACTTTTCAGGGTCTTGGGGTGGGGTATCTTGGACACCCTGACTGTTTTCTTATAGTACCAGTGACCCTCTACAATCTCCCATAGGTCTGGGGTCCATTCGTGATCCGCATTCCACTTCTAGAGTATATGGTTTGTGTTGCCCCTATCCCTATGTGCCCCCATTGCATTCTATGGTGACTATACATTGTTTGCACTGTTTTCTATTGCTATTACTGCATATTTTGGTATTGTGTACATATATCTTGTGTATATTTGCTATCCTCATACTGAGGGTACTCACTGAGATACTTTTGGCATATTGTCATAAAAATAAAGTACCTTTATTTTTAGTATATCTGTGTATTGTGTTTTCTTATGATATTGTGCATATGACACTAGTGGCACTGTAGGAGCTTCACTCGTCTCCTAGTTCAGCCTAAGCTGCTCTGCTAAGCTACCATATTCTATCAGCCTAAGCTGCTAGACACCCCTATACACTAATAAGGGATACCTGGGCCTGGTGCAAGGTGTAAGTACCCCTTGGTACTCACTACAAGCCAGTCCAGCCTCCTACATTGGTTGTACAGCGGTGGGATAAGTACTTTGCAACTACTTACCACTTTTTGTCATTGTACTTTTCATAAGAGAAAAATATACAAAACAAGTTCAGTGTATGTACACCTAACCAAAAAGTTTTGCTTTTCTTCTCTCACTTCTTTACTAAGTGCTGAAAAGTACCTCTAAACTTTCTAAAAAGTTCTTAAAAAGTTTTAAAAGTTTTTTTCTGTCTTTCAAAAAGTTCTGAAAAACTTTTTTCTCACTTTTTCTATCCCTTAAACACTGTCTAAAATGTCTGGTACAGGCCAAACTCTTGATTTGGCCAGCATAGCTTATGACAACCTTAGCTGGAAGGAAGCAAGGAGTCTCTGTGTAGATAGAGGTTTAGGGGTAGGGAAGAATCCCTCAAGACAACTGTTGGTTAATATGCTCATTGAACAAGATAAGACCTTAGTTGGCACTTCTGTTGAGAAATTAGCTGATGGTTCCCACTCTGATTCTGGGGCACCCCTAGCAAAAGATTTGGGAGGGAATATTTCCAACCTGCCCATTAGCAGACCACCTAGCATAGCTGGTAATGATGTGAATTCACATCACAGTAAGAGTGTTCCTTCTCATCATAGTAGGAGTGTTACTTCTGTTAGCCAGGTTGTTAGAGTGCCATCTGTTAGGGCCAGGACTCCTTCTGTTCATTCTCACCATACTTCTGTTTCAAGACATGCCTCACCCGCCCACCCTGATGACAGAGTGTTAGAAAGGGAGCTCAATAGATTGAGAGTGGAACAATCCAGGCTGAAGCTCAAGAAGCAACAGCTGGATTTAGATAGGCAGTCCTTAGAGATAGAAAGAGAAAGACAGAAACTGGGTTTTGAAACCCATGGTGGCAGCAGCTGTATTCCAAATAGTCATCCTGCAAAAGAGCATGATTCTAGGAATCTGCACAAGATAGTTCCCCCTTACAAGGAGGGGGATGACATTAACAAGTGGTTTGCTGCACTTGAGAGGGCCTGCGTTGTACAGGAGGTCCCTCAAAGGCAGTGGGCTGCTATCCTATGGCTATCCCTCAGTGGAAAGGGCAGGGATAGGCTCCTTACTGTAAAGGAAAGTGATGCCAATAATTTCACAGTTCTTAAGAATGCACTCCTAGATGGTTATGGCTTAACCACTGAACAGTACAGGATGAAGTTCAGAGAAACCAAAAAGGAGTCTTCACAAGACTGGGTAGACTTTGTTGACCATTCAGTGAAGGCCTTGGAGGGGTGGTTACATGGCAGTAACGTTTCTGACTATGAAAGCCTGTATACCTTAATCCTGAGAGAGCATATTCTTAATAATTGTGTGTCTGATTTGTTACACCAGTACCTGGTGGACTCTGATCTGACCTCTCCCCAAGAATTGGGAAAGAAGGCAGACAAATGGGTCAGAACAAGGGTGAACAGAAAAGTTCATACAGGGGGTGACAAAGATGGCAAGAAGAAGGATGGTAAGTCTTCTGACAAGGGTGGGGACAAATATAAAAATGAGTCTTCATCAGGCCCACAAAAACACTCTGGTGGGGGTGGTGGGCCCAAATCCTCTTAAAATCAAAACAAAGAAAAGAAACCATGGTGCTATTTATGTAAAATAAAAGGCCATTGGACAACAGACCCCAGTTGTCCAAAGAAAAGCACCAAGCCTCCTACCACTACAACCCCTGCTGCTACACCTAGTGCCCCTAGTAATAGCAGTGGTGGTGGGAGCAAACCTACTAATAGCCAATCCAAGGGAGTAGCTGGGCTCACTTTTGGTAACTTAGTTGGGGTTGGTCTGATTAGGGAGACCACAGAGGCTGTGTTAGTCTCTGAGGGGGCTATTGATTTAGCCACCTTGGTTGCTTGTCCCCTTAACATGGATAAGTATAAGCAACTACCCCTAATAAATGGTGTTGAGGTTCAGGCCTACAGGGACACAGGTGCCAGTGTTACAATGGTAATAGAGAAACTGGTCCACCCTGAACAGCACCTACTTGGTCACCAGTACCAAGTAACCGATGCTCATAACAACACTCTTAGCCACCCCATGGCTGTTGTGAATCTCAACTGGGGGGGGTTACTGGTCCAAAGAAAGTTGTGGTTGCCTCAGATTTACCTGTAGACTGTCTATTCGGAAATGATTTAGAGACATCACCTTGGGCAGAAGTGGAGTTGGAGGCTCATGCAGCAATGCTGGGCATTCCAGGGCATATTTTTGCTTTGACCAGGGCTCAGGCCAAAAAGCAAAAAGGACAGGGTGACTTGGATCCTGGAAGAATGGACCAAGTGCTCCCTAAAGCTAGGGTTAGTAAAGGTAAAACACTACCTACTATCCCTCCCTCTACAGTGGATTCAACTTCTGAGGAAGAAGAATTTCCACCCTGTGCAGAACCTACACCAGAGGAGCTGGAAGCAGACACTGCTGAGCTTTTGGGTGAAGGGGGGCCTGCCAGGGAGGAGCTGAGTGTGGCACAGCATACCTGTCCCATACTAGAGGGTCTAAGGCAGCAAGCTGTCAAACAAGCAAATGGGGATGTCAGTGACTCTCACAGAGTTTACTGGGAGGACAACCTCTTGTACACTGAAGCAAGGGATCCAAAACCTGGAACTGCCAGGAGATTGGTGATTCCTCAGGAGTACAGAAAGTTCCTCCTAACTCTAGCCCACGACATTCCCTTAGCTGGACATTTGGGGCAAATGAAAACTTGGGACAGGCTTGTCCCCTTGTTTCATTGGCCTAGAATGTCAGAGGACACAAAGGAATTTTGTAAGTCCTGTGAAACCTGTCAAGCCTTTGGCAAGACAGGTGGCACTCCAAAGGCACCCCTTATTCCACTGTCTGTGGTTGGGGTTCCCTATGAAAGGGTAGGGGTTGACATAGTTGGCCCCCTTGACCCTCGTACTGCTTCAGGCAATAGGTTTATCTTGGTGGTAGTGGACTATGCCACCAGATATCCTGAAGCAATTCCTCTAAGGACCACTACAGCTCCTGCAGTGGCAAAGGCCCTCCTAGGAATCTTTTCCAGGGTGGGCTTCCCAAAAGAGGTGGTATCAGACAGGGGAAGCAATTTCATGTCTGCTTACTTAAAGGCCATGTGGAAGGAATGTGGTGTGACATACAAGTTCACTACACCCTATCATCCACAAACAAATGGACTGGTGGAGAGATTTAACAAAACTCTCAAAGGCATGATTATGGGACTCCCTGAAAAACTCCGCAGGAGATGGGATATCCCATTACCTTGCCTCCTTTTTGCTTACAGGGAGGTACCCCAAAAAGGAGTGGGCTTCAGCCCCTTTAACTCCTATTTGGACACCCTGTGAGAGGTCCTCTAACACTTGTTAAGGAGGGTTGGGAACAACCTTTAAAAGCTCCAAAGCAAGACATAGTGGACTATGTACTTGGCCTCAGATTTAGGATGGCTGAGTACATGAAAAAGGCCAGTAAAAACCTTCAGGCCAGCCAAGAGCTCCAAAAGCAATGGCATGACCAGAAGGCTGTTTTGGTTCAGTACCAACCAGGGCAGAAAGTATGGGTCTTGGAGCCTGTGGCCCCAAGAGCACTCCAAGACAAATGGAGTGGACCCCACATAATTGTTGAAAAGAAGGGTGAAGTCACCTACTTAGTTGACTTAGGCACTGCCAGGAGCCCCCTTAGGGTGCTTCATGTCAATCGCCTGAAACCCTACTATGACAGGGCTGATCTCACCCTGCTCATGGCAACAGATGAGGGACAGGAAGAAGAGAGTGACCCTCTTCCTGATCTCTTCTCTTCCACAGAACAAGATGCTCTAGTGGAAGGTGTAGTACTGGCAGATTGTCTTACTGCTGAGCAGAAAGACCACTGCATAAATCTCCTGGGTCAGTTTTCTGAACTCTTCTCTACTGTGCCAGGCACCACTTCTTGGTGTGAGCACACTATAGATACTGGAGACAGCTTGCCTGTCAAAAGTAAGATCTATAGGGAGCCTGACCATGTCAGAGACTGCATAAAGCAAGAAGTACAGAAAATGCTTGAACTAGGAGTGGTTGAGCACTCTGAAAGTCCATGGGCCTCTCCTGTGGTACTTGTACCAAAACCTCATTCCAAGGATGGAAAGAAGGAAATGCGGTTTTCTGTAGACTATAGAGGTCTCAACCAGGTAACCAAAACTGATGCTCACCCTATACCCAGGGCAGATGAGCTAATAGATACGCTGGCATCTGCCAAGTATCTAAGCACTTTTGATTTTACTGCAGGGTATTGGCAGATCAAGTTATCAGAAGATGCAAAAGCAAAAACTGCATTTTCAACCATTGGAGGCCATTACCAATTCACAGTAATGCCTTTTGGATTGAAAAATGCACCTGCCACTTTTCAAAGGTTGGTGAATACAGTCCTGCAAGGGCTGGAAGCTTTTAGTGCAGCATATCTAGATGATATAGCTGTCTTTAGCTCCAGCTGGGATGATCACCTGGTCCACCTATGGAAAGTTCTGGAGGCCCTGCAAAAGGCAGGCCTCACTATCAAGGCTTCAAAGTGCCAGATAGGGCAGGGGATAGTGGTTTATCTGGGACACCTGGTAGGTGGAAAACAGATTGCACCACTTCAGGGGGAAATCCAAACTATTATAGATTGCGTTCCCCCTACAACTCAGACCCATTTGAGAGCCTTCCTAGGCCTCACTGGGTATTACAGGAGGTTCATAAAGAACTATGGCTCCATTGCAGCCCCTCTTAATGACCTCACATCTAAAAAAATGCCTAAAAAGGTATTATGGACAGCAAACTGTCAGAAAGCTTTTGAGGAGCTGAAGCAGGCCATGTGCTCTGCACCTGTCCTGAAAAGCCCCTGTTACTCCAAAAAATTAATTGTCCAAACTGATGCATCTGAATTAGGGGTAGGGGCAGTCTTATCACAACTTAATTCTGAGGGCCAGGATCAACCTGTTGCTTTTATCAGCAGGAGGTTGACCCCTAGAGAAAAGAGTTGGTCTGCCATAGAGAGGGAGGCCTTTGCTGTGGTCTGGGCACTGAAGAAGTTGAGGCCATACCTGTTTGGCACTCACTTCATTGTTCAGACAGACCACAAACCTCTACTTTGGCTAAAACAAATGAAAGGTCAAAACCCTAAATTGTTTAGGTGGTCCATATCCCTACAGGGAATGGACTATACAGTGGAACATAGACCTGGGAGTACCCACTCCAATGCAGATGGACTCTCCAAATATTTCCACTTAGACAATGAAGACTCATCAGGGCATGGCTAGTCTTATTGTCCTTCGTTTGGGGGGGGTTGTGTAAGAAAGTACCATCTTGCCTGGCATGTTACCCCCATATTTCACTGTATATATGTTGTTTTAGTTGTATGTGTCACTGGGACCCTGCCAGCCAGGGCCCCAGTGCTCATAAGTGTGCCCTGTTTGTGTTACCTGTGTTATGACTAACTGTCTCACTGAGGCTCTGCTAATCAGAACCTCAGTGGTTATGCTCTCTCATTTCTTTCCAAATTGTCACTAACAGGCTAGTAACCAATTTTGCCAATTTTACATTGGCATACTGGAACACCCTTATAATTCCCTAGTATATGGTACTGAGGTACCCAGGGTATTGGGGTTCCAGGAGATCCCTATGGGCTGCAGCATTTCTTTTGCCACCCATAGGGAGCTCTAACAATTCTTACACAGGCCTGCCACTGCAGCCTGAGTGAAATAACGTCCACGCTATTTCACAGCCATTTACCACTGCACTTAAGTAACTTATAAGTCACCTATATGTCTAACCTCTACCTTGTAAAGGTTGGGTGCTAAGTGACTTAGTGTGTGGGCACCCTAGCACTAGCCAAGGTGCTCCCACATTGTTCAGGGCAAATTCCCCGGACTTTGTGAGTGCGGGGACACCATTACACGCGTGCACTACACATATGTCACTACCTATGTGTAGCTTCACAATGGTAACTCCGAACATGGCCATGTAACATGTCTAAGATCATGGAATTGCCCCCCTAATGCCATCCTGGTATTGGGGAGACAATCCCATGATTCCCCGGGTCTCTAGCACAGACCCGGGTACTGCCAAACTGCCTTTTTCAGGGGTTTCACTGCAGCTGCCGCTGCTGCTAACCCCTCAGACAGGTTTCTGTCCTCCTGGGGTCCAGCCAGGCTTGGCCCAGGAGGGCAGAACAAAGGACTTCCTCAGAGAGAGGGTGTTACACCCTCCCCCTTTGGAAAAAGGTGTTAAGGCAGGGGAGGAGTAGCCTCCCCCGGCCTCTGGAAATGCTTTCATGGGCACAGATGGTGCCAATTTTGGCATAAGCCAGTCTACACCGGTTCAGGGACCCCTCAGCCCTGCTCTGGCGCGAAACTGGACAAAGGAAAGGGGAGTGACCACTCCCCTGACCTGCACCTCCCCTGGGAGGTGCCCAGAGCTCCTCCAGTGTGCTCCAGACCTCTGCCATCTTGGAAACAGAGGTGCTGCTGGCACACTGGACTGCTCTGAGTGGCCAGTGCCAGCAGGTGATGTCAGAGACTCCTTCTGATAGGCTCCTTCAGGTGTTGCTAGCCTATCCTCTCTCCTAAGTTGCCAAACCCTCTTTTCTGGCTATTTAGGGTCTCTGCTTTGGGGAATTCCTTAGATAATGAATGCAAGAGCTCATCAGAGTTTCTCTGCATCTCTCTCTTCACCTTCTGCCAAGGAATCGACTGCTGACCGCGATGGAAACCTGCAAAACTGCAACAAAGTAGCATCTCGACTACTGCGACATTGTAACGCTGATCCTGCCGCCTTCTCGACTGTTTTCCTGGTGGTGCATGCTGTGGGGGTAGTCTGCCTCCTCTCTGCACTAGAAGCTCCGAAGAAATCTCCCGTGGGTTGTTGGAAAGTACCATCTTGCCTGGCATGTTACCCCCATTTTTCACTATATATATGTTGTTTTAGTTGTATGTGTCACTGGGACCCTGGTAACCCAGGGCCCCAGTGCTCATAAGTGTGCCTGAATGTGTTACCTGTGTAGTGACTAACTGTCTCACTGAGGCTCTGCTAATCAGAACCTCAGTGGTTATGCGCTCTCATTTCTTTCCAAATTGTCACTAACAGGCTAGTGACCATTTTTACCAATTTACATTGGCTTACTGGAACACCCTTATAATTCCCTAGTATATGGTACTGAGGTACCCAGGGTATTGGGGTTCCAGGAGATCCCTATGGGCTGCAGCATTTCTTTTGCCACCCATAGAGAGCTCTGACAATTCTTACACAGGCCTGCCACTGCAGCCTGAGTGAAATAACGTCCACGTTATTTCACAGCCATTTTACACTGCACTTAAGTAACTTATAAGTCACCTATATGTCTAACCTTTACCTGGTAAAGGTTAGGTGCAAAGTTACTTAGTGTGAGGGCACCCTGGCACTAGCCAAGGTGCCCCCACATTGTTCAGAGCCAATTCCCTGAACTTTGTGAGTGCGGGGACACCATTACACGCGTGCACTACATATAGGTCACTACCTATATGTAGCTTCACAATGGTAACTCCGAATATGGCCATGTAACATGTCTATGATCATGGAATTGCCCCCTCTATGCCATCCTGGCATTGTTGGCACAATTCCATGATCCCAGTGGTCTGTAGCACAGACCCTGGTACTGCCAAACTGCCCTTCCTGGGGTTTCACTGCAGCTGCTGCTGCTGCCAACCCCTCAGACAGGCATCTGCCCTCCTGGGGTCCAGCCAGGCCTGGCCCAGGATGGCAGAACAAAGAACTTCCTCTGAGAGAGGGTGTGACACCCTCTCCCTTTGGAAAATGGTGTGAAGGCAGGGGAGGAGTAGCCTCCCCCAGCCTCTGGAAATGCTTTGTTGGGCACAGATGTGCCCAATTCTGCATAAGCCAGTCTATACAGGTTCAGGGACCCCTTAGCCCCTGCTCTGGCGCGAAACTGGACAAAGGAAAGGGGAGTGACCACTCCCCTGACCTGCACCTCCCCTGGCAGGTGTCCAGAGCTCCTCCAGTGTGCTCCAGACCTCTGCCATCTTTGAAACAGAGGTGCTGCTGGCACACTGGACTGCTCTGAGTGGCCAGTGCCACCAGGTGACGTCAGAGACTCCTGCTGATAGGCTCCTTCAGGTGTTAGTAGCCTATCCTCTCTCCTAGGTAGCCAAACCCTCTTTTCTGGCTATTTAGGGTCTCTGTCTCTGGGGAAACTTCAGATAACGAATGCAAGAGCTCATCCGAGTTCCTCTGCATCTCTCTCTTCACCTTCTGATAAGGAATCGACTGCTGACCGCGCTGGAAGCCTGCAAACCTGCAACATAGTAGCAAAGACGACTACTGCAACTCTGTAACGCTGATCCTGCCGCCTTCTCGACTGTTTTCCTGCTTGTGCATGCTGTGGGGGTAGTCTGCCTCCTCTCTGCACCAGAAGCTCCGAAGAAATCTCCCGTGGTTCGACGGAATCTTCCCCCTGCAACCGCAGGCACCAAAAAGCTGCATTACCGGTCCCTTGGGTCTCCTCTCAGCACGACGAGCGAGGTCCCTTGAATCCAGCGACTCTGTCCAAGTGACCCCCACAGTCCAGTGACTCTTCAGTCCAAGTTTGGTGGAGGTAAGTCCTTGCCTCACCTCGCTGGGCTGCATTGCTGGGAACCGCTACTTTGCAGCTACTCCGGCCCCTGTGCACTTCCGGTGGAAATCCTTTGTGCACAGCCAAGCCTGGGTCCACGGCACTCTAACCTGCATTGCACGACTTTCTAAGTTGGTCTCCGGCGACGTGGGACTCCTTTGTGCAACTTCGGCAAGCACCGTTTCACGCATCCTTGTAGTGCCTGTTTCTGGCACTTCTCCGGGTGCTACCTGCTTCAGTGAGGGCTCTTTGTCTTGCTCGACGTCCCCTCTCTCTTCAGGTCCAATTTGCGACCTCCTGGTCCCTCCTGGGCCTCAGCAGCATCCAAAAACGCCAAACGCACGATTTGCAACTAGCAAGGCCTGTTGGCGTCCTTTCAGCGGGAAAACACTTTTGCACGACTCTCCAAGGCGAGAGGGATCCGTCCACCAAAGGGGAAGTCTCTAGCCCTTTTCGTTCTTGCAGAAACCTCAGCTTCTTCTGTCCAGTAGAAGCTTCTTTGCACCCGCAGCTGGCATTTCCTGGGCATTTGCCCATCTCCGACTTGCTTGTGCCTTTTGGACTTGGTCCCCTTGTTCCACAGGTACCCTAGATTGGAAATCCACAGTTGTTGTATTGCTGGTTTGTGTCTTTCCTGCATTATTCCTCTAACACGACTTCTTTGTCCTTAGGGGAACTTTAGTGCACTTTGCACTCACTTTTCAGGGTCTTGGGGAGGGTTATTTTGCTAACTCTCACTATTTTCTAATAGTCCCAGCGACCCTCTACAAGGTCACATAGGTTTGGGGTCCATTCGTGGTTCGCATTCCACTTTTGGAGTATATGGTTTGTGTTGCCCCTATCCCTATGTTTCCCCATTGCATCCTATTGTAACTATACATTGTTTGCACTGTTTTCTAAGACTATACTGCATATTTTTGCTATTGTGTATATATATCTTGTGTATATTTCCTATCCTCTCACTGAGGGTACAATCTAAGATACTTTGGCATATTGTCATAAAAATAAAGTACCTTTATTTTTAGTATAACTGTGTATTGTGTTTTCTTATGATATTGTGCATATGACACTAAGTGGTACTGTAGTAGCTTCACACGTCTCCTAGTTCAGCCTAAGCTGCTCTGCTAAGCTACCATTATCTATCAGCCTAAGCTGCTAGACACCCTATACACTAATAAGGGATAACTGGGCCTGGTGCAAGGTGCAAGTACCCCTTGGTACTCACTACAAGCCAGTCCAGCCTCCTACATGGGTCGACGGAATCTTCCCCCTGCAACCGCAGGCACCAAAGAACTGCATCACTGGTCCTCTGGGTCTCCTCTCACCACGATGAGCGAGGTCCCTTGAACTCAGCAACTCTGTCCAAGTGACTCCCACAGTCCAGTGACTCTTTAGTCCAAGTTTGGTGGAGGTAAGTCCTTGCCTCCTCACGCTAGACTGCATTGCTGGGAACCGCGTGTTTTGCAGCTATTCCGGCTCCTGTGCACTCACCGAGGATTTCCTTCATGCACAGCCAAGCCTGGGTCCCCGGCACTCTAACCTGCAGTGCACGACCTCCTGAGTTGTCCTCCGGCGGCGTGGGACTCTCTTGTGCAACTTCGGGTGAGCACTGATTCACTCCACTTCGTAGTGCCTGTTCTGGCACTTCTGCGGGTGCTGCTTGCTTCTGAGAGGGCTCCTTGTCTTGCTGGACGCCTCCTCTGTCCACTCACGCAATTGGTGACATCCTGGTCCCTCCTGGGCCACAGCAGCATCCAAAAACCCTAACTGCAAGCTTTTCAACTAGCAAGGCTTGTTTGCGGTCTTTCTGCGAGAAAACACTTCTGCACGACGCTTCACGACGTGGGACATCCATCCTCCAAAGGGGAAGTTTCTAGCCCTTGTCGTTCTTGCAGAATCCTCAGCTTCTACCATCTGGTGGCAGCTTCTTTGCACCCAGAGCTGGCATTTCCTGGGCATCTGCCCACTCCCGACTTGATCGTGACTTTTGGACTTGGTCCCCTTGTTCCACAGGTACTCTCGTCTGGAAATCCATCGTTGTTGCATTGCTGGTGTTGGTCTTTCCCGCAGAATTCCCCTATCACGACTTCTGTGCTCTTTGGGGAACTTAGGTGCACTTTGCACCCACTTTTCAGGGTCTTGGGGTGGGCTATTTTTCTAACCCTCACTGTTTTCTTACAGTCCCAGCGACCCTCTACAAGGTCACATAGGTTTGGGGTCCATTCGTGGTTCGCATTCCACTTCTAGAGTATATGTTTTGTGTTGCCCCTATCCCTATGTGCCCCCATTGCATTCTATGGTGACTATACATTGTTTGCACTGTTTTCTATTGCTATTACTGCATATTTTGGTATTGTGTACATATATCTTGTGTATATTTGCTATCCTCATACTGAGAGTACTCACTGAGATACTTTTGGCATATTGTCATAAAAATAAAGTACCTTTATTTTTAGTATATCTGTGTATTGTGTTTTCTTATGATATTGTGCATATGACACTAGTGGTACTGTAGGAGCTTCACTCGTCTCCTAGTTCAGCCTAAGCTGCTCTGCTAAGCTACCATTTTCTATCAGCCTAAGCTGCTATACACCCCTATACACTAATAAGGGATACCTGGGCCTGGTGCAAGGTGTAAGTACCCCTTGGTACTCACTACAAGCCAGTCCAGCCTCCTACAGCCCCCTTGACCCTCTTACTGCTTCAGGCAATAGATTTATCTTGGTGGTAGTGCACCATGCCACAAGATATCCTGAAGCCATGCCTTTAAGGACCACTACAGCCCCTGCAGTGGCAAAGGCCCTCCTGGGAATCTTTTCCAGGGTTGGTTTTCCTAAAGAGGTAGGATCAGACAGAGGTAGCAACTTCATGTCTGCATACTTAAAAGCAGTGTGGAAGGAGTGTGGTGTTACCTACAAGTTCAACACCCCTTACCACCCACAAACAAATGGTCTGGTTGAGAGGTTTAATAAAACTCTCAAAGGAATGATAATGGGACTCCCTGAAAAACTCAGGAGGAGATGGGATGTCCTGTTACCTTGCCTCCTTTTTGCTTACAGGGAGGTACCCGAAAAAGGAGTGGGCTTCAGGCCCTTTGAACTCCTCTTTGGGCACCCTGTAAGAGGTCCTCTTCCTCTTGTGAAGGAGGGTTGGGAACAACCTTTAAAAGCTCCTAAACAGGACATGGTGGATTATGTACTTGGCCTAAGATCCAGAATGGCTGAGTACATGAAAAAGGCCAGTAAAAACCTTCAGGCCAGCCAGGAGCTGCAAAAGCAATGGCATGACCAGAAGGCTGTTCTGATCCAGTACCAACCAGGACAGAAGGTGAGGGTATTGGAGCCTGTTGCCCCAAGAGCACTCCAAGACAAATGGAGTGGACCCCATCTAATTGTTGAGAAAAAGGGTGAGGTTAGCTATTTGGTAGACTTTGGCACTGCCAGGAGTCCCCTTAAGGTGATTCATGTCAACCGCCTGAAACCCTACTATGACAGGGCTGATCTCACCCTGCTCATGGCAACAGATGAGGGACAGGAAGAAGAGAGTGACTCTCTCCCTGATCTCTTCTCCACCACGGAAGCAGATGCCTTAGTGAAGGGAGTAGTTTTAGCATATTGTCTGACTGCAGACCAGAAAGACAACTGCATCAATCTCCTAAGCCAATTTTCAGACCTCTTTTCACTTGTACCAGGTACCACATCCTGGTGTGAACACACAATCGACACTCAAGACAGCCTGCCTGTCAAAAGTAAAATTTATAGGCAGCCTGACCATGTCAGAGACTGCATTAAACAAGAAGTGCAGAAAATGTTGGATTTGGGAGTGATTGAACCTTCTGAAAGCCCATGGGCTAGCCCAGTGGTACTTGTACCAAAACCTCACACCAAAGATGGAAAGAGGGAGATGAGGTTTTGTTTAGATTACAGAGGGCTCAATCAGGTAACAAAAACTGATGCTCACCCTATAGCCAGAGCAGACGAGTTCACTGATACACTAGCTTCTGCCAAGTAACTTAGCACTTTTGATCTGACTGCAGGGTATTGGCAGATCAGATTGGCAGAAGATGCTAAACCAAAGACTGCATTTTCTACCATAGGAGGGCACTACCAATTCACAGTAATGCCCTTTGGTTTGAAAAATGCACCTACCACTTTTCAGAGATTGGTGCACACAGTCCTGCAAGGGTTGGAAGCTTTCAGTGCAGCATATCTTGATGATATTGCAGTCTTTAGCTCAACCTGGGATGAGCACCTGGTCCACCTTTGGAAAGTTTTGGAGGCCCTGCAAAAGGCAGGCCTCACTATCAAGGCCTCAAAGTGCCAGATAGGGCAGGGGAAGTGGTTTATCTGGGCCACCTGGTAGGTGGAGATCAGATTGCACCACTACAGGGGAAAATCCAGACTATCATGGATTGGGTTCCCCCTACAACTCATACCCAGGTGAGAGCCTTTTTAGGCCTCACAGGGTACTACAGGAGATTCATCAAGAATTATGGCTGCGTAGCAGCCCCTCTTAATGATCCCACAAGCAAGAAAATGCCTAAGAAGGTGTTATGGACAGCTAGCTGTCAGAAAGCTTTTGAGGAGGTCAGACAGGCCATGTGCTCTGCACCTGTCCTAAAAAGCCTATGTTACTCCAAGAAATTTGTTGTTCAAACTGATGCATCTGAATTAGGGGTAGGGGCAGTCTTATCACAACTGAATTCTGAGGGCTAGGATCAACCAGTTGCTTTTATCAGCAGAAGGTTGACCCCTAGAGAAAAGTGTTGGTCTGCCATGGAGAGGGAGGCTTTTGCTTTGGTCTTGGCACTGAAAAAGTTTAGGCCATACTTGTTTGGTACTCACTTTATTGTTCAGACAGACCACAAACCTCTACTTTGGCTAAAACAAATGAAAGGTGAAAATCCTAAATTGTTGAGGTGGTCCATATCTCTACAGGGAATGGACTATACAGTGGAACATAGACCTGGGAGTACCCACTCCAATGCAGATGGACTCTCCAGATATTTCCTCTTAGACAATGAAGACTCATCAGGACATGGCCAGTCTTATTGTCCTTCGTTTGGGGGTGGGTTGTGTAGGATAATACCATCTTGCCTGGCATGTTAGCCCCATTTTCACTGTATGTATGTATGTATGTATGTATGTATGTATGTATGTTTTAGCCCCTGTGTCACTGGGATCCTGCTAGGCAGGACCCCAGTGCTCATAGTATGTGCCCTGTATGTGTTCCCTGTGTGGTGCCTAACTGTATCACTGAGGCTCTGCTAACCAGAACCTCAGTGTTTATGCTCTCTCTGCTTTCTAAATTTGTCACTGCAGGCTAGTGACTAAATTTATAAATTCTAATTGGCACACTGGTACACCCATACAATTCCTTTGTATATGGTACTTAGGTACCCAGGGTATTGGGGTTCCAGGAGATCCCTATGGGCAGCAGCAATTCTTTTGCCACCCATAGGGAGCTCAGACAATTCTGCCACAGGCCTGCCACTGCAGCCTGAGTGAAATAACGTCCACGTTATTTCACAGCCATTTTCACTACACATAAGTAGCTTATAGGTCACCTATATGTCTAACCTTCACCTGATGAAGGTTGGGTGCCAAGTTACTTAGTGTGTGGGCACCCTGGCACTACCCAAGGTGCCCCCACATTGTTCAGGGCAAATTCCCCGGACTTTGTGAGTGCGGGACACCATTACACGCGTGCACTAAACATAGGTCACTACCTGTGTATAGCGTCACAATGGTAACTCTGAACATGGCCATGTAACATGTCTAAGATCATGGAATTGTCACCCCAATACCATTCTGGTATTGGGGAGACAATTCCACGATCCCCCGGGTCTCTAGCACAGAACCCGGGTGTTCCCAAACTGCCTTTCCGGGGTTTCCACTGCAGCTGCTGCCTACCCCTCAGACAAGATTCTGCCCTCCTGGGGTCCAGGCAGCCCTGGCCCAGGAAGGCAGAACAAAGGATTTCCTCTGAGAGAGGGTGTTACACCCTCTCCCTTTGGAAATAGGTGTGAAGGGCTGGGGAGGAGTAGCCTCCCCCAGCCTCTGGAAATGCTTTGAAGGGCACAGATGGTGCCCATCTCTGCATAAGCCAGTCTACACCGGTTCAGAGATCCCCCAGCCCTGCTCTGGTGCGAAACTGGACAAAGGAAAGGGAAGTGACCACTCCCCTGACCAGTACCTCCCAGGGGAGGTGCCCAGAGCTCCTCCAGTGTGTCACAGACCTCTACCATCTTGGATTCAGAGGTGTTGGGGGCACACTGGACTGCTCTGAGTGGCAAGCGCCAGCAGGTGACGTCAGAGACCCCCTCTGATAGGCTCTTACCTCTCTTGGTAGCCAATCCTCCTTTCTGGGTAGCCAAACCTCCTTTTCTGGCTATTTAGGGTCTCTCCTCTGGGGTATTCTTCAGATAACGAATGTAAGAGCTCACCAGAGTTCCTCTGCACTTCCCTCTTCGACTTCTGCCAAGGATCGACCGCTGACTGCTCCAGGACGCCTGCAAAACCGCAACAAAGTAGCAAGACGACTACCAGCAACATTGTAGCGCCTCATCCTGCCAGCTTTCTCGACTGTTTCCTGGTGGTGCATGCTTTGGGGGTCATCTGCCTTTACCCTGCACTGGAAGCCAATAAGAAATCTCCAGTGGGTCGACGGAATCTTCCCCCTGCTAACGCAGGCACCAAAAGACTGCATCACCGGTCCTCTTGGTCCCCTTTCATCCTGACGAGCGTGGTCCCTAGAACACAGGAACTCTATCCAAGTGACTCCCACAGTCCAGTGATCCTTCAGTCCAAGTTTGGTGGAGGTAAGTCCTTGCCTCCCCATGCTAGACTGCAAACATGTGTACTACGTGATTTGCAGCTGCTCCATCTCCTGTGCACTCTTCTAGGATTTCCTTCATGCACAGCCTAGCCTGGGTCCCCACCACTCTGTCCTGCAGTGCTCAACCCTCTGAGTTGGCCTCAGGCATTGTGGGACCCTCCTTTGTGACTCTGAGCCAGCTCCAGTTGACAAATCTTCTAAGTGCCTGTTTGGGTACTTTTGCTGGTGCTGCCTGCTTTTGTGGGGGCTCTCTGAGTTGCTGAGCACCCCCTCTGTCTTCTCCTCCAAGGGGCGACATCCTGGTCCTTCCTGGTCCCCAGCAGCACCCAAAAACCTCTACTGTGACCCTTGCAGCTAGCAAGGCTTGTTTGCAGTATTTCTCCATGGGAACACTTCTTCAACCTTCAGCATGCCATGGAACATCTTCCATCCAAAGGAGAAGTGCCTAGCTCTCTTCGTTGTTGCAGAATCCTAAGCTTCTTCCATCCGGAGGCAGCTTCCTTGCACCTTCATCTGGGGTTTCCTGGGCTCCTGCCCCCCCGGACACTATCGCGACTCTTGGACTTGGTCCCCTTGCCTTGCAGGTCCTCAGGTCCAGGAATCCGTCTTCAGTGCTTTGCTGGTATTTGTGGTTCTTGCAGAATCCCCCTAACACGATTATTGTGTCCTTTTGGGTTAGTAGGGGTACTTTACTCCTACTTTTCAGGGTCTTGGGGTGGGGTATCTTGGACACCCTGACTGTTTTCTTACAGTCCCAGTGACCCTCTACAAGCTGCCATAGGTCTGGGGTCCATTTGTGATTCGCATTCCACTTTTGGAGTATATGGTTTGTGTTGTCCCAGACCTATGTTCACCTATTGCATCCTATTGTAATTCTACACTGTTTGCATTACTTTTCTTACTATTACTTACCTGTTTTGGGTTTGTGTACATATAACTTGTGTATATTACTTACCTTCTTACTGAAGGTACTCACTGAGATACTTGTGGCATATTGTCATAAAAATAAAGTACCTTTATTTTTAGTAACTCTGTGTATTGTGTTTTCTTATGATATTGTGCTATATGATATAAGTGGTATAGTAGGAGCTTTGCATGTCTCCTAGTTCAGCCTAAGCTTTGCCATAGCTACCTTCTATCAGCCTAAGCTGCTAGAAACACCTCTATTCTACTAATAAGGGATAACTGGACCTGGCACAGGGTGTAAGTACCAGAAGGTACCCACTAAAAGCCAGGCCTGCCTCCTACCATAATGCACAATAATATCATAACATTCTTCAAAACGGTAATGCAACATAAATATATATTATATATATATGCATATATATATATATATATATATATATATATATACAGACATTTATTTATTTACAAAAGGGGAATGCCAGATATAGAAGTAAGACTAAAGGCATTAGTCCTACTTTTATTTCTGGCCTGTCACGGTTTTTGGTTCTCAAAGTCTGGTTACCCTCTTCATGGTCCATGGGTCTTTGGCTAGGTTGGACTATTCCAGGGGCACATGAGACATTGGTGGCTGGTAAATTGTATTGCTCCTCTACCCCGCGGCCTGTCGAAACATTGCCAGTGCTTCTAGCTTTGTAAATATCCTTTGCCATAGGCATGCAGAGACTATGGTGTGTACAACCGCCCGCTGTGCTTGACCCAGACTTTCAAAATGACATCAGACAGGCAAATTTTAACTGAGATGCCCACAGATGCCGCTTTTCTGGCAGGATGCATTAACTGTGATGCCAGAAATGACAGGTATCCACCTGGAGTTGTCCTCTTTATTAGCACGGTTGTGCTACGTTAAGGTTATGCCCAAGGGACAGCACAAGGATGTGGCCTCGCACTACTGTGGGCAAGGCATAGAGTTGCCAAGACGTGGGGCCTTGTTGATTCCCCCAAAATGTAAAATGGGTTGACGTACTTATTGATGGTATTAGCAATCCGAAACTTACGTCCCTTTGCTACCTGTACTTTCCCTCACAAAGATAGAATGGAACCCGTGAGGTATTGTCTAGCAGAAAAGTGGCCTTACCCTAATTGTATCTGTAGAGTCACGAATTAATGAAGTTGATAGACTGAATTATGCATGCTATCGATCCAGATTCCGCAATATTTCTAAATATGCTGTCCGATATGATAGTACCATGCTGACAGTTTTTGGTTTTCATGCCTACTGGCAGTGTTAAGCTGTTATGTGTAACCAAATGCACTATGACGATGGCCTTGTTTACAAAATGGAAAATAAAGATTTAAAAAAAAGATACTGATAACATCAAAATAACACAATATATTTTCGAGTTAGTGTTAATTCCTATAGAAAATTAAATATATATTGCATTATAAAAAGATCCTCTAAAACATTGGGCATCTATGATGAAGTACTTAGGCATGAAGCACAAGGATGAGGAGCACTATTTTGCATGCACAAGAAAGGGACTAGTAGCCACGGTTTTAACAAGAGAAGGTAGCTCAAGCACAGTGTCTGGTGTTGGCAAGCAAAGCAGAGCATTCCGTGCAATTTCAGTGCAGTGGGAAGGATGGCTCAGTCCAATTGCTAAATGACCTGGTCACATACTGTCAAAATATCTGTTCTGCGTCACACAAAAGGTCAGTGTAGAAGCTCAGAAGTAGATTGCACTGGATATGAATGGAGTTGCAGTGCTCAATGCCATGCAGGAAAGCGTTGAGAGCACAGGGAAGACTTCTGGAAGTGATCAATGCTTCGTTGATCGACACTACCCAATAACACAATACATATATGGTGATGTGCACAGTTGTGTAGCACATAAGCAGAGGCAGGTCCTATTCCAGGAGAGGAAGAGCAGCTCAGACATTCCACCTAGTGGAAGTATTCCATCTCAGAGGTTTCCTGTATACTTAATGTGTGTTGGTTCTTGATTTCCTGCAAGGGAGGCAGAGACAATTTAGGGAGAGCTCTGGTCTTGCAATTCATGATCTTGAGTTCAGGTTACGCAGGGCAGCAGGTCCCCAGTCTTGGTAACTCCCTACAAGTAACAGACAGAAGTCCCCATAACAGGGGCTCGTAGTTTATATGAATACGCCTCTTTCTCTGCACAACTGGTATTCTAACTCCTTCTTGCTCAAGCTCAGCCGCACCAGGTCCTTCTCCTTAGTTTTCGTGTGTGTTCTGTACTCCTTCAGAGCAGACAGCTAGGCTTCCTGGCTCTTGTTCAGTCCTTTGCTCTTTATTAGAGTACTACAGAGATACTTGCAATAGCACTGTGAACTTGGACACCTGATTTACATGGCCATTTTTTTAAATCTCAAAACAGTGCCAGTTGGCCTCAGGCCAGCTGGCCATTCAAATAAAAAGTTGTTCACAAATGTTTAGAGGGAACCAGTGAGCATAAAAGGTATCTTTCCATATGTTTCATGAAAGCCCCTACCAAAGGATGCATGGTTTCCTTGGGACGACAGTAGTGTGTGTTACGCCATGACATCTTCCAGTCAATGAGGAGCTATTGCTGGGTGCTTTGGTCTTGTTCTGAGTCTGGATACTAGACGTGGGGGATGTGCTTGCAGTTCATCTCCCTGGGAAAGTATTGTTCTGGCTGAGCCCTTGGCCCCAGTCTTTTGTTCAAGAGTCTCATCTCTCAGGTTACGAGCTGACTTGCTGGAACTGGCTTCAACAAGGGAAGATGGATGCAAAGAAACCTTCGCCATTGAAAGATATCTGGGGGCATATTTATACTCCGTTTGCGCCGGAATTGCGTTGTTTTTTTTGACGCAATTTTGACGCAAAACTAACTCCATATTTATACTTTGGCGTTAGACGCGTCTAGCGCCAAAGTCCATGGAGTTAGCGTCATTTTTTTGCGTGGACACCTACTTTGCGTTAATTATATGCAAGGTAGGCGTTCCCGTCTAAAAAATCGACTCCGAGGCATGTGCGTCGGATTTATACTCCCGGGCAAAAATCACGCCCGGGAGTGGGCGGGTCAAAAAAAAATGACGTACGGCCGCTTTTGCGCCGTTTTTTAGCGCCTGCAAAAGGCAGGCGTTAAGGGACCTGTGGGCTCTGAAGGAGCCCGGAGGTGCCCTCCCATGCCCCCAGGGACACCCCCTGTCACCCTTGCCCACCCCAGGAGGACACCCAAGGCTGGAGGGACCCATCCCAGGGACATTAAGGTAAGTTCAGGTAAGTGTTTTTTTTAAAAAAAATTGTGGCATAGGGGGGCCTGATTTGTGCCCCCCTACATGCCACTATGCCCAATGACCATGCCCAGGGGACAGAAGTCCCCTGGGCATGGCCATTGGGCAAGGGGGCATGACTCCTGTCTTTGCTAAGACAGGAGTCATTTCTATGGGGGTTGGGAGTGAACAAAAATGGCCCAAATCTGGTTGAGGCGAAAAAATTGCCTCAACCTGACTTGCCCCATTTCTTGACGCCCAAGCCCCATATCCCCCTACGCCGGCGCTGCCTGGTGTACGTTGTTTTTTTTAACGCACACCAGACGGCACCAGCGGCTAACGCCGGCTAACGTCATTCAAAAAATACGGCGCCCGCATGGTGCTTCAGAATGGCGTTAGCCGGCGCTAATTTTTTTGACGCAAAACTGCGTTAGCGCAGTTTTGCGTCAAAAAGTATAAATATGGGCCCTGATTTATAAACCAGATACTTATATGTGGCTTACAATGTCGACAGCTGTGGAGGAGAAGGTAGCAGTGCAAAAGGGGATGAAAGCAATGGAAGACAAGTGCCGAGTGCTGACTAATACTAAATCTGTGAAGCACTCTACAGCAAATGGAGTTAAATAGACAAACAGATCCCTCAAACCTAGCTAAAATTCAGGTATCCAAGAGCGTCTTTCACACACTGTTCACATTCACAGTCAAATGAAGAGATGCAATCATGAGAGACTACAAGGATTTTAACATGATTACATGTAACGGTTCAGCAGACTCCTGTGCACTATTGCAACCACAGGTGTCAAGACATAAGGGTATTTGGGACCCAGTAAGGACATTTCTGGTAGAAATGTACACAACGGAATCGGCTGTTCAAGATTATGACGTCTGGTATTGATAATTCTTCCTCTCCACATAATTATATTATTGTGATCCCAATACATACTCTGGTGCCTGGCTTGAATGCTTCTCACTCAGTATTGGAGGATTGATAATGCAGAGGGCCTCAATCACTGGGGGAAATGTGATATCTGCAGATGACATAAAGACATGCACAGTGAACGCTACTGCACGCAGAGATGGATCTGCTGAGGTGATCCTGCTGAGATGACTTTTAGAATCTATGTAAGTTGAGTATACCCCACGTATGACGTATTATGAGTCAGAGTATGTCTGATGGCACTTGCATTCTAGATATTTTCTGTCCAGGCCCGCAACTAGACTCGAACGTTGTCAACCATTGGAGGTGGGTCTAATACTTCACGCAGGGGAGCGGAGCTATCCTTAGAACCAATAAAAGAAAACAATGTGATAAATTACGTATTTTAAACGTATTACTCAAACCTGATAAGATAACAAAGATCTTTAAAAAAGGCAATAAGTGATGGGACAACTAAAAAGCAGCTTCTAGAGATTTACATTCACAGCACTTTAGAACCAGTTTTCACCATTGTTGGACCTGGCTTTTTGACAAGGTCATCCCCAAACTTTTTGCCTCCTTCCTCCTATTTTTTCTGACCGGTTGTTGTTGGCTTTTGACCTCTGGGCACTTTACCACTGCTAACCAGTGCTAAAGTGCATATGCTCTCTGTGTAAATTGTACTATTGATTGGTACATCCATGATAGGCTATTTAATTTACTTATAAGTCCCTAGTAGAGTGCACTATATGTGCCTAGGGTCTGTAGATTAAATGCTACTAGTGGGCCTGCAGCACTAGTTGTGCCGCCCACTTCAGTAGCCCCTTAACCTTGTCTCAGACCTCCCATTGCAAGGCCTGTGTGTGCAGTTTCACTGCCACTTCGACTTGTCATTTAAAAGTACTTGCCAAACCTAGAACTCCCCTTTTTCTACATATAAGTCACCCCTAATGTGTGCCCTAGGTAACCCCTAGAGCAGGGTGTTGTGTGGGTAAAAGGCAGGACTTATACCTGTGTAGTTATATGTCCTGGTAGTGTAAAACTCCTAAATTTGTTTTTACACTACTGTGAGGCCTGCTCCCTTCATAGGCTAACATTGGGGCTGCCCTCATACATTGTTGAAATGGCAGCTGCTGTTCTGAAAGGAGCAGGAAGGTCATATTTAGTATGGCCAGAATGGTAATACAAAATCCTGCTGACTGGTGAAGTCGGATTTAATATTACTATTCCAGAAATGCCACTTTTAAAAAGTGAGCATTTCTTTGCACTTAAATCTTTCTGTGCCCTTCAGTCCACGTCTGGCTAGGTTTAGTTGACAGCTCCTTGTGCATTCACTCAGACACACCCCAAACACAGGGTACTCAGCCTCACTTGCATACATCTGCATTTTGAATGGGTCTTCCTGGGCTGGGAGGGTGGAGGGCCTGCCCTCACACAAAGGACTGCCACACCCCCTACTGGGACCCTGGCAGACAGGATTGAACTGAAAGGGAACCTGGTGCATTTCTTAGACACTCTTTGAAGTCACCACCACTTCAAAGGCACAATTTAGTATAAAACAGGGCCTCTGCCCTACCTCACCAGACACTTGCTGGAGAAGAAACCTGAACCAGAAACTACATCCTGCCAAGAAGAACTGCCTGGCTGCTCAAAGGACTCACCTGTCTGCTTTTCTACAAAGGACTGCTGCCTTGCTGTTGGCCTGCTGCCTTGCTGAACTCTTGTCTGGCTGTAAAAGTGCTCTCCAAGGGCTTGGATAGAGCTTGCCTCCTGTTCCCTGAAGTCTCAGGACCAAAAAGACTTCTCTTTTTCACTTGGACGCTTCCTGCACCGAAATTTTCGACGCACAGCTTGTTCAACGGCGAGAAAACCGCTGCACACTGACGCTGATTGACCCGACGCCTTCGGGACGACCGGAACTTCGACGCAAGGCCTCGCAAGGACAACGCCGCCTGACTTCTAGAGGAGAAATCAACGCGATGCCTGCCGTGAGATCGAAACTTCGACGCACAGCCCCTCAGAACGACGCGCAGCCAGAAAACAAGCAGGAGAATCCATGCACAGACCTGGGACATCTGGTAATCCCCGGGACCCATAGAAAGAGACTGTCCGCGTGCCGGAAAATGACGCACGACTTCCCCGCGTGAAAAATAACGACGCAAGTCCGTGTGTGCTGGGGAGAAATCGACGCACACACTATTTTTCCACGTATCTCTTCTTCTGCGGCCCTTTGCAGAGACTTTCCACTCCAAACCAGGTACTTTGTGCTTGAAAGAGACTTTGTTTGCTTTTTAAAGACTTAAGACACTTTATATCACTGTTCAGTGATATCTTTACAAATTCATATTGCATCTTTGATCATTTTGACCTGCAAATACCCAGATAAATATTATATATTTTTCTAAACACTGTGTAGTGTATTTTTGTGGTGTTATATTATGGTATTGTATGATTTATTGCACAAATGCTTTACACATTGCCTTCTAAGTTAAGCCTGACTGCTTGTGCCAAGCTACCAGAGGGTGGGCACAGGCTGATTTTGGATTGTGTGTGACTTACCCTGACTAGAGTGAGGGTTCTTGCTTGGACAGAGGGTAACCTGACTGCCAACCAAAAACCCCATTTCTAACATTGGTGATCAGCGGTGAGGATGGGACTTGTGTTTGTGCAGTGACATACAGTAGCTAAGTATTTCACTACCTACCCACAGTTGAAGGTCAACTTGATTTTTCATCTTTTTGCTTTTGGTTCTCTGATGTCCTCCTGGATATACTATTGAAATTTTGGACTTTGGATTTTGGTTTTTGCTGGTAAGACCTTATCAGAATGAGGTTGCTTACCTACTCATTCTTTGTGCCTACTGACCACCTCACTAAGGCTGACCTAAGGAGGCTTTGCAGAAAATGGGGCCTTCCTGTATCAAGGAGATCTACTAAGATGGAAATGTTACATAACTACATAGTCTGGGGGGAAGAAAGATGGGCAGAGAGAGAGGCAGCAAGAAACCAAATGACTAAGTACCCCTCAGATAAGGAGGAGGACTGCTCACATGAGGAGGAAGACTACTCAGATGAGGAAAGAGAACTAGTGAGAGAGGAATGGCAGATAGCTCGAGAGCGAGAGTGGGAGGAGCTAGATGACTTTATTGAGAGGGCTGAGGCAGAGAGAGCCTTAGCCCTGGTAAAAGAAAGGATTGCAGCTCAAGAGCTGAGCTGTGAAGAGCTGAAAGTGGAGGCCGGAAGGGCTGAGTCCAGTTCAGATGGTGGCAGCAAAAATCTTGCATCAAGTACTGCTGAAGAAGGGCACAAGCCCAGAGATGTGGTGCCCAACTTGAAGAAGGGAGTTTACACACCCCAGGTGGTTCAAGGGTATGAGGTTGTTCCCGTTATGCACAGGGTCCCTGAGAAGGATTGGGGAACTGGCACAGGGAGTCATATTCCTACTGGGGGGAGGGACACTTTACTGGCTCTAGCAGAGAGCGACAGAGAAAAGGGTTCCCCCCTGGTGGACGTCCTGGATATAGAGTGTTGAGACATCCCAGAAGAGTATGGGTTGAGTGTCAGGGACAGTCAGATACTGTCTCACCAGTCTCAGGAGGGTGAGGTAGAGTGCTTTTCCAAGGCTGAGTTACTGGATGGTTAGGTGAAGGGTATTGTGGTTAATATATGCGAAGGGCAGAGTTATGTAATTGCTAGAGAGCACATGTCTGGTACTTATTTTCCAGAGTTACGCCAACACCCGGTGGAGTGTGAGTTCTCTGACCCCAGAGAGCTTACAATGGAGGCAGACTTCTGGGTGAATACCAGAGAGTCTGAAGAGGCATTTGGGGGTGCTCCTGAAGGGAGGGGTCTAGGTGTTTCCCAACCAAGTGAGGTGGGAGAGGATTGTAGTGTCCCAGATAGGTCCCAGAGCCTAGCCTGTACCGTAGGGCCACCTGTTGAGGGAAGCCTCACAGTGTCAGAAGAACTTGGGGGGGTGACTGTAGCCAGCATCCCAACAGTTCGGGTGTCTGGCAGTACCACTCCTAGTGAGGGGGTGCAGAAGTCCAGACAGAGGGTTGAGAGGGGGTTGCGGACCCCAGTGGATGACCTGGAGAGTCAGGGGTTAGCTCTGAGAGCAGAGCCCCCAGGAATGACCCAGGTGAAACCGTTTCTGATTTGGGGAGACCCAGACAGTGTGTCCCTTGTGGGGGGTGAGTGTGCCCCCCAGGAAGTCCTGGCATGCCAAGCAATGGCTCAACCTCAGGGTGGTGACTCTGGGTTGGCTAACCAGGCTCAGAGGTTACACTCTGACCTGGTGGGGGGTAGGTGTGCCCCCCAGAAAGTCCTGGTGTGCCAGGCAATTGTTCAACCTCAGGATGAGGACTCTGGGTTGGATAGCCAGGTTCAGGGGTTAAACTCTGACCTGGTGGGGGGTAGGTGTGCCTCCCAGAAAGTCCTGGTATGCCAGGGAATGGTTCAACCTCAGGGTGGTGACTCTGGGGTGGATAGCCAGGATCAGGGGTTAAACTCTTACCTGGTGGGGGGTAGGTGTGCCTCCCAGAAAGTCCTGGTGTGCCAGGCAATTGCCCAACCTCAGGGTGGTGACCCTGGGTTGGATAACCAGGTTCAGAGGTTAAACTCTGACCCTGTGTGGGGTAGGTGTGCCCCCCAGAAAGTCCTGGCGTGCCAGGCAATTGTCCAACCTCAGGGTGGTGACCCTGGTTTGGATAGCCAGGTTCTGAGGTTAAACTCTGACCTGGTGGGAGGTAGGTGTGCCTCCCAGGAAGTCCTGGTGTGCAAGGCAATTGTCGAACCTCAGGGTGTTGACTCTGGGTTGGATGGCCAGGTTCAGAGGTTAAACTCTGACCCGGTGGGGGGTAGGTGTGTGGCCTTTTTCACCAGTTTGGAAAGTTCCTTCTGTAAAATGACAATGAGCTGGTGAAATATTTTGTACTCGATCTTCAGAAAGCCCCACCTGCCTGACTGTTCACCAAAGATAAGTTTTCAGTCTGCTTCTTGGGACGCTGCACATATGCTTATTTGAGGTTGTACACATGCACAGGTCTCAGAACATTAAGCATAGTGGTTTAACACACCACATTTTGGGATATCTGACTGACAAGTCTCAGGTCTGATTTCTAAAGTATTGTCCATTCCTCCTGAGATTAAAGAAGTGAGTGCCAATCAGATGGCTATATTAACACCTGTTAATTACTTTCCCCAGAAACTGAGCTATTCTACATCAAAAGAAAATGTGCAACTGATGAGCACTGCCCTTAAAGGAGGTCTCGGCAACATCAATCATACCTCTTAATAACACATATTATAAAAGGAACCCCCATGCTTTTAATTCTGTTCTGAAGCATGCAACAGATAAAGTGTCAAATTCATTAAAGTGTCCATCCTGCATTTAAATTCTGAAGGGGCAAATTAGATTTAAAAAAAATCCAACATTTACTACTACTTTCTCCAAAATTCCTTTGAAAAGAATGACCATATTCTCTTAAATGTCTCTACTAGTTGTACCAAATACCATGGCCTGGGTGCAGAAAGAGACAAACCGGAATGGGTACAAGAGAGACACCAGACAGACAACATGGTTACTGGTTTGTCATTGTAACACTGGAACAAGTAGCACACACAGTAGTGTTTTCTTTGTGCAATGCTTTTGCATTTGTAACCTATTATAAACAATATTAATGTTATGCTACTTTTGACAGACACAGGCTTAGTTTGGCAGCATGACAGAATAAGGTTTCAAAAGCATTTTTCTGTCAAACTATGCTAATTTGAAGAGACAAGTCACGGTGATGCAATTGTTAAAGAGGAAGAGTACTGGTGTACTTCCACACAAGGCATCGGTGAAAGCAAATTCTACACTTGTCTTAGTATGCACTCTAAGAACCTGATATTAGATTTGTTTGCTTTAAGCGGCAGAGGCATACCTCTGGTTAGACATAAATTGTGTGTTTGGTTGTCACATAGCTGAGCTATCTCTTATACTGCCCATAGATCAGGTGCCAGACAGCTGAGCTTTCCCTCCGGTGACACCCCCTACTGGGACCCTGGCAGACAGGATTGAACTGAAAGGGAACCTGGTGCATTTCTTAGACACTCTTTGAAGTCACCCCCACTTCAAAGGCACAATTTAGTATAAAACAGGGCCTCTGCCCTACCTCATCAGACACTTGCTGGAGAAGAAACCTGAACCAGAAACTACATCCTTTCCCTCAGGTGACAAAGTTCCATCACCATCATTTCTGCTCTATTTCTTCTATCTTCTAACATTGCTACCAGGCCTGCTTTTAGTGCTTGTAGTAATCCATGAAATATACTAAAAACCTATACATGCAACATTTGATTTTAGTTGTTATTTTATAAAGTGCAACAAATACCCTAAGGCTGAACTGACTAACAGCATGCAGAAAGATATGAAGATAATCAATAAAAGGGATGGATTTTAAGAGCTTTCTAAAATATAAAATGGTTCTTGATTTTGTACAGGCCAAGAAGATTGCATTCCTAGTAGAGAAAGAAACAAGAGTGAAGGAATATCCCACTCTACACTCCCCCTACCAAACCTTTTTAACTCGGGGGACTGATAGAAGAAGGGTAGATCTAAAATGAAGGGCTCGCTTAGATTTGGATGCAAACACTTAAGCAGCATGGGCCCTGTTTCATAATGGGCTTTTTGGGAAAAGTGGAGTGCCTTATAATGAATCCTTCTGGAAACTGGCAACCGGTGTAGCTTATGGAAAGCCTGTAAGAACCTATGAATTTTCTTGAAATTCATGACAAGTAATATTCTGAACACCTTGAAGCTTATAAATAGCTGACTCAGAAAGACCAATATAGCAAGTATTGGCATAGTTCAATCTAGAAATGGTGGTAGCATTAACAGCACAAGCTTTTAAATGGCAAGGAATAAAAATAAGGTTTTGTATAAATGGTGGGAAGTGATAACCACAACTTTCATACCTCTTGATCTATCTATAGACACTTTAAGCAGTCCACCATGGCCTGGAGTACACGCTGCACAGTAATGGTGGGGGCAAATTTCACACCTGTGGTTACCAGTGCTGTGGCATCCAACCCTTCAGAACCATGCAATTATGAGTTAAACAACAAGGAATGGGAAACGTCTGTGAGGATGTGTATTTGCCAGGTGCTGTTCAGCATGACAATCCCTTTTCTGTGAGTTTAACACACACATTTTGCACCTGCTCTGAGCAGGTGGTAAGTGTATGCAGGGGCAGTAGTAAATGTGTGATGTAAGGAGTGGGTAAAGGAAAGGGATAAGGAGCGTGAAGAAAGTGGTAAAGAACGATGGTTGGAAAAGGGGAGGATGTAAAATCCCCCCTTGCCTTGTTTGATGTTTGGGTGGGAGTCAAAAAGGGTCCCACTGTGATATTATTAACAGCTGAATTTTCCAGCTCATAAAATCTTGTTTGAGCTTTTGCGCTCTATGTTCAGGAGCACTAGACCGTTTCATAATCATGCATAACAGATTTCCACACAGGAATTCTACTCCTCACAGTCCCCAATTGGGGCCCATGTCTTTTATGGCCTCCCCTAGCTGTAAATGTTTTTTGGATGCAGTAGTGTTAGACCTGTCAGCCTTAGGATGGTCTTCCTCCAAATGTTTTGCCTTCCTCCTCCATTTTTTCTGACCTCATTTTTGCTGGCAGTAGGACTCTGAGCACTTTACAACTGCCAACCAGTTCTAAAGTGTTTGTGCTCTCTTGTCTAAACATGGTGACATTGGCTTATACCCAAATGGCATATTTAATGTACTTATAGGTCCCTAGTAATGTGGCACTGCATGGTCCCAGGGCCTGTAAATGAGATGGTAGTAGTGGGCATGGTACATGTATTTAAAAAGTGGGACAACTACGTTTAAGTTTTACATGTCCTGGTAGTGAGAAACTCTTAAATTGGTTTTGCACTAATGCAAAGCCTATCTCTCCCATTGGATAACATTGGAGTTGCCTTATTATATTTTATACGTGTAATTTCAAAATGGGAAGAGATAATCAGCTCATGTTTGGTGTCTCTGAAATCACATTTTAAAATCCTAACTTATTGTGAAGTTGGATTTTAAATTGCAATTCTGAAAAAGCCACTTTTAGAAAGTTTGAAAACAACAAGGTGATGGATGGAATGCTTGAAATGATCTCAACCACCGGTGATTGCTCAGGTCACATCCCAATCCACCGTTTTTTTGGACCCAGCCATATGCAAATCAGTCTTGACTCAGCTCCATATGGGACAAGTCCATCCCTAACTGCCAGGCCAGGTCCTCCCTAACCTGGAACACAAGAAACCTAGGACTGGTTTTGCCCTAGTGAGGTCCCTTCAGCCAGGTATTGCTTGGTTTCATTGACACAGTGAGCCCGGGGCACCACGTCTGGGCATACCAAGCAGACTTAGGCCAGCAAATGGAAAAACAGCATGGTAATAAATGGAATGCTTGAATTAATCCCACCCGCTGTTGATCCCTCGGGCCACATCCCAATCCATTGTTTTTTTGCCCCCGATATCACCTCAGTTTAGACTCAGCCATATGCAAATCACTCTGCTGAGCCAGAGCCAAATGGAGCCGATCTGAGGGTGTGGCTTGGCTCTAAGAGCGAATGCATGAGCAGTGCCATGAAAATGTTTGATGTGTAAATTGTGCAACAAACAACATGTAAAAATATGTTAAAGTCTATTTAAATTAAAAAACATATATATATTCTTAACATGTGGAAGTATTTCACCTTATAACATCAGATAATATCACTGCATTTAGACAGATTTATTAAAAGTGATAGATAAACATGAACGTAGAAACATTTATACCCCCCACACCTCTGGCCTGACAACAGTGCTATTAGTAAACTAAGAGGCAAGTCAGTCGACATATGCACCTTAAATGCTGCCTATTATACATGGAGCAACATTATAGTATATTAAGCCAAACATGAGAGTTTTTTTGTACAGCACACGTCCTGAACTTGAGTATTTCAAAATGCTCTCATGTGCAATAATGAAGAAAAAGGAGGCACAGAGAAATGAAATAAATGCCTAAAATCACATAATTTGGTCAGGAGGGGTGGCCAGAACCAGGTTTTCTGCTTTCACATTGTGCAATTCAGTCATAAGATATATATTTTTCTCTCTCATATTTTAGAGCAAAGATAAATACCTTGGGGCATATTTATACTCCGTTTGCGCCGAATTTGCGTCGTTTTTTTCGACGCAAATTCTACGCAAAACTAACTCCATATTTATACTTTGGCGTTAGACGCGTCTAGCGCCAAAGTTCATGGAGTTAGCGTCATTTTTTTGCGTGAACACCTTCCTTGCGTTAATGATATGCAAGGTATGCGTTCCCGTCTTAAAAAATTACTCCAATGCTATTGCGTCGGATTTATACTCCCGGGCAAAAATGACGCCCGGGAGTGGGCGGGTCTAAAAAACCTGCATTTGCGCCGGATTTTAGCGCCTGGGTCAGGGCAGGCGTTAAGGGACCTGTGGGCTCAGAATGAGCCCAGAGGTGCCCTCCCCTGCCCCCAGGGACACCCCCTGCCACCCTTGCCCACCCCAGGAGGACACCAAAGGCTGGAGGGACCCACCCCATGGACATTAAGGTAAGTCCAGGTAGGTATTTTTTTTTATTTTTTTTTGTGGCATAGGGGGGCCTGATTTGTGGCCCCCTACATGCCACTATGCCCAATGACCATGCCCAGGGGACAGAAGTCCCCTGGGCATGGCCATTGGGCAAGGGGGCATGACTCCTGTCTTTGCTAAGACAGGAGTCATTTCAATGGGGGATGGGCATCGTAAAAAAATGGCACAAATCGGGTTGTGGCGATTTTTTTGCCTCAGCCTGACTTGCACCATTTGTGGACGCCCATACGCCATTTTCCCCCTACGCCGGCGCTGCCTGGTGTACGTCGTTTTTTTTAACGCACACCAGACAGCGCCGGCGGCTAACGCCGGCTAACGTCATTCAATAAATACGGCGCCCGCATGGCGCTTCAGAATGGCGTTAGCCGGCGCTAATTTTTTTGACGCAAAACTGCGTTGGCGCAGTTTTGCGTCAAAAAGTATAAATATGGGCCCTTCTCTTTAATTCTTGGTGCATTAGGTTTAAGCGCACATGAAATGTTGGCTCATTTTGGGCAAGCGGGTCCAAGAGGACCTTGAGCTGAGCCGAGCCAGGCATCTGCTCGAGCCGTGCTCGAACCTTCAGTGACTTGCCCACCTCTAGTTTAGTATAATTAAAAAATAATGACTTGCCTATTCATAGTGCTTTCAGTCGCAGGCTGAGACCTCATAGCGCTATAAATAGGCATTGCACTACTCCCTAGTGCACCTACCAGGCTTCAGGTTTGTGACTGCATGGTTATACATAAAAACATTCGGGGTGATCGCATTAACTGAGTTGTCCTAACATGAAGAACTGTGTGTGTGCTGGAACTGTAGTAGCCCAGGCTAGGACACACTACGAGGGGGCTGAAGCCCTTGTAACCCAGTGGGCGTGGCACACCTGTTTCTATCCTGTATTTTATTGTATTCTTCATATGGATAAGAAATATAGAGTGTGGATCACCGTGCCAGAATAATGGTGTGAGGAAAAGTTTGTACTTTCCAGCCCCTGCTTTACTGATATTGGCATCAGTGGTTGCTATATTTTAATTTCTGTCATTTCGAAAATAACAAAAAAAGCCTTCAAAAAAGCTGCCCGCGTGATTTGTGACCCCTTGACATTCTGGTCAAGGATACGCTTGGTGTTTCTTTTGACGTTATGTACTTCTTATTGCAAGCTTGATTTGGTTGTTGAAGTCTTGTCCAGTAATGCAGCCACCTGTAACCAGCAGTCAAAATGAATTTAAATAACAGTATGGGAGTTGTGATACCGCTGCGGGGTCAATGAGTGTGGTTAGGGTTAAAGGTGTGACTAAAAAATAATAATAATTCTCCTTCAATAGCTAGATATATAATAACTCACGGATTAAATGAAAAAATAAATTGAAAAGTTAAGTTAATCAGTGGTAAGTGCACTATTGTTTATAATGACACCTCTATTAGTTATACCCTGAGAGGTCTGTATGTAACCAGAAAGCCACAGAATGAAATCTTGGTTGGTGCAATGGAGATGTGTGGCTTGTGTGTTGTTAGTGCTATGAGGGCCTAGCCTGTGACAGGAAGCACTGAGAAAATGTAAGTCATTATGTTGGACTTGCATTACTGCAGTATAAGACCAACTGCTACCACATGTGCAAAAATGTTTTAGATAAAACAATGCTTCCAAAATATAGGTTTTAGTAATACCCAGACTGTATTTAATGATTTATATGTATTTGACTGCCCTGAAAAGCACACACTGCACAGCTCAGCTGGTAATTCCCTTGCACTAACAGTCTACAAGAATAAATCTTTGTCATTACAAAGCTTCATGTGATTCTATCAATGAACCAATATCTGCTTCCAAACCACCTTTACATTTGTAGATTAACCAGTTGTGCACACATGCATTTCTTTAGGTGTGGAGTCACCCTAGCATGAAGGCCTGTTTATTGATAAGCTGCCTGTCCCTCCCTCGGTCTCACAGCATAGGAGACTCCCTGAATGAAACTTAAGCTGAAGCATTTGTACGATTGGAGTTTACCTTCCCAAGACGGTTGTCTTTTAATGAAGAGTATGGGGACGTTTTTTCATTAATTAAAAGAGTGGGGGCGCTTTGTGCTCCTCAGATCCTGCTCTCCCAAACCACTGCCTGTAACCCTTCAGGCGCTGGGGGAATGGAAAATTGCTAGGGGGAGGGTGCAACCCTCTAGGGAGGCCCAACGCTTCAAAGGGGCCCCATTCATACTCAGGTCAATGAACATCTGTGACATATGGGAGCACCAGTAGGGCACCGTCATTTTGCATTACCTTTAACAAAATTGCAGGCCAGACAAAGCAGCTTTACCATTGCAGAAAAGGTAGATCTTGCAGGAGACTTGGCCATCCTAATGCAACCTTGGCCTCCTGTCAGAGGTTTCAGCCCGGATTAACCAACTAATCTGCCTGTCAAACCATCAAACGCCTCAACAGAAACCCGGAAACTCCTGGTCTGTCATTATCTGTGAATTTGTAGGCGAAGATGCGATGTGCAGGTGTTCCATACGCATGCGTTCTTGTGTGTTTGTGTGTTCATGAGAGCTCATACTGTATTGCCAGATTTGTCTGTGTTTCGGATGCACTTGTCCATGACAGGTGTGCACACACAGGCAACAGAAATGCTCCCGACGTTCACCGTTTTAGCTTCCTGTCAGAGACGTTCAGTTTACCACAGCTTCCTTCCGGACTTGCAGTAGAGAGACAGGGAGTCGCACAGAAAACCACTGGAACACATGCCAGCACCAGCTGTGAGGCCACCTCTGAGGTGAGAGCTCGGATACGGCGTCAATTCGCCGACCTCGGAGAGTAGGGTCCGGGATTATTGGTGCAGCTACTTCTGATAAATGGCTAGTGTACAGTAGTGGAGGCACCCTTAGCGGTGGGACCGAGGAGAGCAGTGAAGCCACGCGGAAAGGGGGCCTGGAGAGAGAGGAGCAGCGCTCTGCAAGGCGAAGCGGGAGGGGCACTGGTGTTAAAGAAGGGCAGCAGCGGGTGGAGTTGCCAAAGATACCAGTACGACCACTTCAAAGAGTGGACTCTGGAGCTTTGGCATATGCCCTCCCAAAAATATGCCAGGGCAAAAGTGCAGCCGCCCTTGAGTTGCAAACTCCAACATAGTGGTTTCGCCACCTTTGAGGTGAGGGGGCTTAAGTGCAGTGATACAGCCATCCTGAGGTAGATGCGCGGGACCACTGATGTAGGACAAGCGCATGGTATAGTGGTTTTGTTAACTAATTTGAGGTAAGCAGGTCACCCGTGAGACAGGGGCACTGTCATCGCAGCAATTAAGCTACCACAAAGGTACACAGCCGAGTACAGAACTACATCCAATTCCAAGGTGCAGGGAAAGAGTCACTTACAAGCCAGGTTCACAGAAACGGAGAAGCAGCCACGTCAAAGAGACAGGCGTGGTCATATGATGCAGCCATATGTACGGCTTCTAGCATAGCAGTGCAGCCACTTCTGTGATCGTTTTAAGTCAGGGACCTAAGCACAGTGGTTCAGCCACCAGCAACACGTTGATTGGGACAGTGGTGCAGCCAAGTCCCAGTAGTGAGCCTTGTGGCAGCAGTACTTCTACATCTGAGTTTAAGGTGAGTAGACACACATCTACCTTGTGCCTAATGTGCATTCTCTGCAGTTGGCTAACTTTGTGTGGCTCTGGACTTATACAGCTAACTGTTGGTGTATGGCAAACACATGTGAGTGTTCATGCAAAATAGATAAGATATCCCTTCCATCACTCCCTGAAGTTCCTTCATTAGTTATTTGTCTACTTCACTTAGCCCCCCTGGATTTTCTTAATTCATATGTTGGCTCTGTTCTCAAGCATTCCTGGACATTTTTGCAGTCCAATGTTGTTCTAATCTCATATTTTGGTGTTGAAGTCACTCTTTTTCTCCTTACTAAGGTAAGATGTTAGTGTTGTAGTCGCTACATTCATTGTCAGTATTCAGGCCAGATGCTGATTCCGTGACCGCTCAGATCACCTTGCTTTTTATTGCTGAATGGGTGATTTTGTGACCTCCAATGTTTCTATTATTTCCTTTTAGGACGTTAGCTTCATGGTCACCAATGTCCTTATTATTTTTCAAGTGAGAAGTTTGTTCTTGAATGCCTGCTATCGTTGGTATTATCTGTATAGGTGTTGCCTCTTTGGTCTTTATTTTTCTTTTATTCACATGTACTGATATTGGTTTTGTGGTCACAAATTCTCTTTTACGCTAGTGACTATGTGTTACCTCTGTGTCCAATAATGCATTGTATGCTGTGGGTTTGTGGTCACTCATGCCTCATGGTTTTCTTTTGGTCAGATGCTATTTGCCTGTGAATTAACTGTTTGATATTTTTGCGGGCAGATGTTGGTGCTTTGATGACTAATTTCCTTATTTATCCTCCAGCCTGAATTTGATTCTGTGGTCAATAAGACTTTCTGGTTTTCATTTCGGTAAATGCTGGTTACATGGACACAGATTTGCCTGGCGCTCTTCAGGTCAAATATTTGTTTTGTTTTGTGGTCATTTTGCATCAGACCTTGGTTCGGTCGTCAGTGACGTCCTTGGAAAACATTTTAACAATATTTATATTAACAATTTACCAGATCATTAGAATCAGGTACACACTCAATTGTTTGCAAATGTTACAGACATAACCTGTGCACACATACAAGTTTCCTATTCCTTTCTTAAGACTGATTAGACTGCCTCTTCAAGGTGAAGCATTGATCTCAGCACTTTTATGGGCGACCTGTCTCATCTTTTTTAGGTCTTGTGTTAAGGTTTTTGTAATGCTCTCTTTAAATCTAACGGTATAGCATATCACAGCCCACCTTTTAATTTCCCACCATTACCTTTCCAAGAGCGTCCAATCAGAGAATTACATGACAAAAAATGTAAAATTAATGTTTTATAACCATAAAGCTGGCATTACTTCATGAATTCTTTAATTACTAGTGGGGTACAGATCACCCTTTGTTTGGACCCTGCCCGTGCCTATGTCCTGTGAGGTGCCCCTTCATTCACTCCTATTTGTCATTCACTTGATTACCTACTAGTGTGAGGGCATTTGGCCTTATTTGGTCTTTTATAATTTATTGATAAGGGGATGCATTAGAGGTTCGATGGACCTTTTGACTACGCTTAGAGTGGTTCTGCCATGGATATCACTATCAATATTTCTCATAACCTCAATCTAGCGATAATAATCTTTACACACCATGACCCATGTGGCCAGGAATAACCACACCTTTGGTAAAGCTAGAAAGTTTATTTCCCTATATTAACAATGCTAATATCACCTAAAGCAATCTCAAAACCAAATGCTATGCATATACAAACAACACAGGCTGACCAAAGTGGCGATAGGATCTTAATCTCACTGAAGCATTTATCATTAAACATTCCTGGCCTCATCATCAGTTTCATCAGGTAACTCTTTAGTTGCAATCATAGCTGCAGTCAGAGCAGCCATTTTTAAGACCTGAGAACATTAGCTTCTCATGCATTAAGGATACATTTGTATCCATAGACAGTACACTACATTTCAGCAGACAGTTCTCACAAGAAAGTTTAAGACATCAACTTGTTTAACATTGCAAGGTTATAAATCTATTTGGTCAGCATTGTGTGAACAATGTGTGAACAATGAATAAGTGTTAATTCTCTGCTTTTACAAAAACATTAACAGACATTTATTTATGCCATGAAACTTAACATGAGTCTCTGGCGACTAGGCCCATAATTTCACAATTACTCTATGCCTAATACATTAACCAAGTACCTGTCATTAATAGCTTAGTATGATCAACTAATACATTTTATTCTACATGTGCACAATATTTAAACTATTAATTCCATTTCTTTTTAATGTTGCACATGTAATGGTGGCCACTTCAGTGGGCACATTTTCCAAGACACTCGATTTTTATGTGTTAGCATAATTCAGGTAAATTCTTAGCTATTAATCAATGCAAATTTATTAGTAATTCATTAAGCTTTCCTAATCCCTCCTCTAATGACTAAATGTGTCATCACACCTTACAACACATAACAATTTTTGTTAGTCTAACATTTTGATTCATGATAATGTTTCACATTTCTTTTCTTTTTCCAGTTCTCATCAAAGTATCTTTCCAATTTAATTTCTTCCCTCCTTTGATCATTTTTCATTTTCTGCCTTTTAATTGTAGTGTACAATTTATGAGCTCCCCTTAAGCCAGTAATACAAATTATAATAATCAATATTATCTGTAAGATATTCACAATTATACCTTTCCCTAGGTTGCTCAGCCAATTTCCCACAGAAGCAAAACCTTTGCCAACCTTTTCTCACATCCCAGGTTCTTTTAGAACTTTTAGGTCAGAGTTAACGTTAGTCAGATTGTTAATGAAGCTTTTAATTCCTCTACTGTTGTCAAGAATATATGTGCAACAATGTTGTGATTTCAGCCCTTTACAGACTCCGCCCACCTTTGCTAAAAAGATGTCTAGCGCAAGGCGGTTCTGAAGAGTCATAGATCTTACCGCAGCCATTTCAGTGTCCATTAAGACCATGGCTCCTGAAAAAACTAGTCTGCATGTTATCCACAATAATAGATAACTTTTGAATTTTCAAAGAATTCAGAATAACTCCCACTGTGGGGCGAATTGTTCCAAATATATCTCCGAATATGCCAGAATAAGATTCTCTCTTTGGTCTAGCAAGGTGTAATTCATTCAGTTTAGGTGGCTTGTTCAGATTCTCAAGTTGATAAATCTTTGGGAACACAATTCCCAAACAACATGTCATACCATCCTCTTGGAAGACCGTAATATGCGTTCTGTCCACAAATGTAATAAACCTCTGGAATTGCTGGGTCTTGTCCATTTAGCACGAAAGTCTATTTACTCTGGAAGAGAAGCACATGTCTGTATTCACTCGTTCCCACAAATAAAGCATCTGTTCTGGATTTTGGCCTGTATATACAAAGCTTTCCTACATGTTGTGCATCTAAAGCTAACTTCCCTTGTATCTTTGTTTCACTAAAAGCATGATTATTTCTAAATGTCCTTTTTTCTAAGCCCTTTTCTATTGTCTCCTTTAATGCCTTTCTTCTGTTATCAGTTTGATCTAAGAAACTGTTTTCTACTGGCAAAAGCAAGCATGTAGGTTGTTTGTGTGCGCGTAAGCTGTGACAAGGGTTAATGTAGGTTCAAAGAAACCTCTCAACAATTCTATATTATTTTCCCTAGCCACTCTGCTCAGGTATTTAATAATGGGAACAAAGGAAAACACTAAATCATGATTTGAGTAAAAATACTGAATTCATTCCTGGTTATAGAATCTTGTTAATAGAAGACTGTAACTAATTCCATAAGTTAGCACAAGTTAAGACCTGAGAACATTAGCTTCTCATGCACCAAGGATACATTTGTATCCATAGACAGTACACTACGTTTCAGCAGACAGTTCTCACAAGAAAGTTTAAGACATCAACTTGTATAACATTGCAAGGTTACAAATCTATTTTGTCAGCACTATGTGAACAATGTGTGAACAATGAATAAATGTTAATTCTCTGCTTTTACAAAAACATTTATGAACATAATTAACCAAGTACCTATCATTAATACATCAGTATGATCCACTACTACATTTTATTCTACATGTGCACATTATTTGAACTGTTAATGCAAATTCTTTATTAATGTCATACATGTAATGGTGGCCACTTCTGTAGGCACTGTTTTTCCAAGACACTCGATTTGTATGTGTTAGCATAATTTATGTAAATTCTTAGCTATTAATCAATGCAAATTTTTTTGTAATTAATTCAGCTTTCACACTAGGGTGTCTTGAAATGTACATTATTGGTACAAAAATAAATATGGTGCTTCATTCAGTCTTGTCCAGTCTAAGTGTTACTATTACCCAATTTATAGTATTGAGTTTATCAACACTTAAGGCCTAACATGGCTATATGTAAGAGTAGAACTTGTGACATGTAAGTCACACCGAATGTCAGCAGTCTCAATAAACTATCCTGCCAACTACCACTTTGTGCACCAGACCTTCAAACGCTTCAGCCGTTCGTCCTGCTTCTCCTTTCTTGTCTGGCTTCACGCCGCTTGGCTTCTGCGCGCAAAGTTAGAACATGTCCATGCGCTAATGATTCATCCACGTTTTTTAATAACCTCTTGCATGTGAAAGAGAATGTAGAATTGTTGTGGCCAAGCCTTAGGCCCAATTTGGCTTCTGTTTTCGTGGGAGCTCGCGCAATGTACTCGCGGCACAACGGGCAATGTTGATCAACTTCCATGCACAAAAAGCTACTTTGTGCTGAAAGTTCATTTGAGTGATGTGCCAAAATCACGTAACACTGCAGTTCTCCAGCTCACTGTAATTTATGGAAATATAGCGTAATGGGCATGGCTGGTCTGCAAACCAAAAGCAGCCCTGGCACCCACCTCCCAGGCACCCGCCTCCTTTCTCATATCTCTGCTTCCTTCTCTTCGACTTCCCTTTTATCCCACTCATTCATTTCTCTTGAAGACAGCACCCTCTGTACTCCTGCTGTACATGGGGGAGTTGGAGAAAGTGACCGAGGTACGCACAACTGCCCCCTGGCTTCAAACACCGGACACAAGGAAAATGCCCGATGGAATAAACTGTCAGTTTGGACCTGATGGGGGGCAAGAACAGTGCAAAATCCTATATAAGTGTGCACACAAAGCCAAATCTAGGAAAATAGGATGAGATCCAGGACTGATGGTGCCTGCTGTGACAATCTCCCTGCCCCTCCCCCCATGACCTCGCCTTCGGATTCCCTCACTACCACCCAGCAAAAGTGACCCATATCTCTCCATAATTCCCTCTCACATACACTCCATTTGTTTTATAGCACTAGTAAAGGCTGGCGTTACTAATCCATTCAGCAATCCACATAAAATACAGATCTGTTCCTTGCAGCACTAGTATTAACCTAGTAAGCAAAACTGCTACTGGACAAAACTACTCTCTTTCTCTAGCAGGAACATTAATCACAGGGTGTAGCTTCCTGGGAGGGGCATGAGGGGTGTTACACCCCCCTAAAAAATGTATTTTGTGATAAATAATTGGGTGCAGGCGCTTTCAGTTGGGTATGGTCAGGTGTCGGTCTGATTTCACCATTCATTTTTACACACATAGACAAAAATACACATACACTCTCTCCCTCTCTCTGTTTTAAAAGACATGTTGATTATCTCACTAAATAATGCATATTCTCCCACTTAAGACACCTACCAGTTCACATTCCTCTCCCTTTCCACTGCCTCTTAATCACCTCTTGTGCACCCTGCTTGTTGTATGATGTATTTTAACATTGTGTGGCAGCGTGATTGTCGGGAAATCTGAACACCCCCTCAATCAGGGACCCAACGTCCCTTGGGCTAAAAGGGCTTTAGCCCCACCCCTTGTGTGTCTCAGCCCTGAGCTGCTGCTGCTTCGGGACACACGCAGATCTTTATCTGATCTGTGCTGGAGGTAGGGACTCAATGACATCCCCAAAATATGTCCAAAATATTTTCAGTGCATAAAAACACAATGGGAACTCTGATCCCGAGTACAGTGTCGCTGGGGCCAGAGATATGAAATATTCTGCAATTGTTTTGTCGCCCTTTCATCTTCAGGCCATTGGATACAAAATATAAAGCATACCTTAATTTTAAAATAAATGCCTAAATAATCAGTGGGGAAATGCATTGATTCAGGCTACAGAAGCTGGATTTGGTAGTGGGGTTATTGCTGGTCTCTATATGTGTAACCAGACAGTCACACAACTGATTCCTGGTTTGGGCATGTTAGAATAGTGACCTCTATTTATAGTTCTACCTGGTGCCAACCTGTGACTGAAAGCACTGTGAATATGCAAGTTTCTGTGTATATTACACACAGTGTAAGAAAGGCTACTTCAAGATGTCCAGAGTTTAAGAGGCAGATTTACTAATTATTTATGCAGCACAGTGCAGCAACCAAAGTTGAGCTGTGTTGCATGAGAAGGAGAGAGTAGAACGGCACAACATCCAATAAATTAGGGTGAACAGCACCATATCTACAAAGATTTGGCACTATTTTCTTCTCTCCTTTTGCTTTCACGCGTTATGGTAACATGAGCCAACACACACACTTGCCCAGTGCAAGGGTGTATGCATTCTGGCAAGCATATGTTTTGCCTAGGTAATGTACCCTTCCATTGCAAGATACTATGCTTAAACACAGTTTAACACTTTTCCCACTGTGTACGTGTGCTGTACAGTGCAGCATGCATGCAAAGTGGGAAAACGTGGAGAAAACAATTCTACAAATCAAAACTAGCCTCAAAGATGTGTTATTTTTCTGCACCAAGCTCTATCCACACATGTTAACACAGGGCTATGCGTTAAAAACCATGTGTGGGTGCATGGTAACTCCCATGTACCACACATGGTGCACCGCCTTGATGCAAAGCAGCACGATGCTACTTGTGTTATTTTAGACCTACTTTCTGGCGCAAATTAAGTTTTGCACTGGAAAGTAACTCAGGTTGTATCACAATCCAGCGCAAATTGATAGTAACTCTGTCCTACATATTTAAGATGAAAAACAAGTGTGTTAAAAATATATATTTTTAGTAATATGCAATCAGACTGTCCCTTCTGTTAACCTTTTTTTAATAATACTTCCATTAAAAGGAAGCACTCCAGAATACTGCTGTTAAAACCCTTTCATTACATCTCAAAACAATAAACCTTTGTCACCACAATGCCTCAAATGACTCCTTTAATTAAAGCCGTATACTGGCTCACAAGTACCCTTTAGATTTGCTGATTACTGGCAACCGGGCAAGTAGGTTTGTTTGTTCTTTTGCTGCATGGCTCTCACTTTGCTTCAGAGAACTGGAGTACCCCCAATCATTCCCTTTCAGCCAGAGGCACCTGAAGATGGTATTCGTTCAGTTATGGTTGTTTTTAATTTCTTAAAAAACGAATAGAAACCTATTGTAAAAATTATAGAAGATTGGGAATGTCATTCCCTATAGATTCTGCCCACATCAGCCACTGAGATAATCCAAATCCATTTACTGGTAGAGGAGGCGTTGATTGATTTTAATTGTTTCTCATGGCTCATGGTGTTGCACTTTCTGCCTACTCAACCTAACTACAAGATGCCCATAAAAGGCACGGGCCCTGACTGGAAACTGCAATGCCGAATTCCCATTTGGAAACCCATTCCACTGAATTATAAAAAGTCCAATGTTCCTGCACCCAGGTTTACTGAGTGCAGGAACAACAAATCCCATTTTACTGACAAGAAAATCCAGCAGCTAAAATGACTGTCGGAAGAGGATGCAATGCAGCCATGACTCTTTCTATGCCCACTTCCCAAGTTTCAGACAAGGCACAATATACTTCCCTGCCCTTCAACATTCTCCAGTCCTTCCTTCATCCTTCCAACCCCCTCCGTCTATCCTGCCTTAAAACAACCGACTGCACACTTTTACCACAAAACCCTGCACACTTTCACCACCTGTTGGAAGCAGTTGATAAATGTGTGCATTAAACCTTTGAACGCAACTGAACAGGATATACAATGTGGGATACCACCAGCTAAATTTGAGTCCTATTAATAATCTCCCATTCTATGGAGTTTAACTTGTAATTGCGTGATATGGGTAGTTTGTTACCGCCTGGGACTGGTAACTACTGATGCGGAGTTTGCACACCACAGCACACTGCAACTTGTAATTGGTGCTATGGTGAGCTGGGGATAGATCAGCTGGGTGAAAGTCTCATTTATCACATACCAACACATCTACAAACACACAGTAGGATAATTATTCGGATGTTAACTTAAAAGGACAGAGAACACAAGATTATATCATATCTTGCATGTATTGTTTTTCAATATATTTTAGCAGGTGTCCTCAGGTACCAGGGCTGGTGGCAACTTTTAGAAGCAATTGAGCAAAAATTATGGGTTGTGGCTTTTTTCCTTTGGAGATTCTGCATTCACATCTAAAGGATACCTCAGGTGGCTGGCACCTGACCTATGAGTAGACTGGGAGATAGTTCAGCTATGTGAAGCCTCAACATATAATATATGTCTAACGAGAGGCATACTTCTCCCACCTAAGTAAAAAACCTCTATGATTTGTTTCTCAGAGTGCACTGTAAGACAGATATAGAATTTGCTCTAACATGGATTGTGTGTTTTGTCTATACAATGGAGCCAGTGCAGATATAGTGCACTAGCACTCCTAAAGTGTAGATGTAGCACCGCTGTATCCTGTCTCTTCAAACTTGTGTTGCTTGGCGGCGAAATGCTTCTGAAACCTTCTCCTACTGCCAAACTATGTATGTGTCCTTCAACAATTGCATAAATCTGACATTGGGTGTAATATTTTACCAGAGCAAACACACTGCACAATGAAACCACTAATTTGTGCACTGTTTGTTCCTGTATTACCAGGCCAGGCTAATTACTATAAATTGTATAGACTTTATGGACAACCTATTTTAGAGAATAGAGCCATTCCTTTCAAAGGAATTTTAGAGACATTTGTAATACATTTTCATTTTATAATGAACATTGTGGCTTTACAATATTGATACTTTAGTGGGTTTCACACTTTATGTGCTAGGGCTTCAGAACAAAATTAGAAACATAGCTTAAGTGGCTCTATTTCGGTTTCAGTAATCTTTTTGTTGGACATTACCCATCGGCCAAACTTTCTATGTTTTCTGGAGCTTGAAGTAATACACATGTCCTTTGTATGCAAGAACTGTGTTGTAAAGTTATTCCAAGGTAACTACCTTTTTGTCAGTTGTTTAGACCTGCTGATTTCCTCCCTGGATGTAGTTCAGTCATTTCATTTGAGAACTGCTCAATGTGTGGTGAGACTACAAATAATTAATTTTTATTTTGAATCCCGAAGATTCCTGTCAGAGTAATTTACAGATAGTAATAATGCCAACTGATTTGCACTTGTTTATTCAATTTCAGGAGGAATAGAAGAGGCATTAGGAATCAAACTCGAGACTTGCCAGTCACACATGAAGTTCACCCACCAATCACTGTGTTCTGAGACTTGCCCATGTGTGTGGCGTCAAACAAGCATGTGTTGCAAATGCAATGTCTTAATGAGCAGACAGAAAACATACCTTTGGTCAACATTCAGACATGAGCCTCTTTCTGAAGATGAAACTGAAAATATTCCCTCATCTTCATTGAAGGAATTTTTTGGGGAATTTGCAAAAGTGGTTGTTGTCATAAATACCTTTGCCAAAACTGGTTCTAGCGTGTTTTGGGTTGAATGTATAACAGCTGCTTTCAGGTTGCCTTACTCATTTCCCTTTTCAGAGATCTCTGTCTGGAGCCTATATACATTGCCAAATCCCCTAAAACAAGTGTGTACACGATAGGAAGCATTCAAAACAATAATTTGGGGCCAGGCACAGAGGATGATCGGTGGTCAAAAAAAAGGACCGGAACATGCAAGCAGCGAACCTTGAGCGGGAAATAGTGACGCTTGAGGCCCGCTCTTCCGCAGGAGGGGTGGCGGAGGATGATCTGCAGCACCAATTTTGACTCAAGCGCGACAAGTCGCGCACCTTGGCTGAACAACATGCGGGGGCACACACGTTGGCGACTCAGCATCGGTTATACGATGTGGGTGACAAAGCTAATAAACTGCTGGCATGGCTAAGCGGGAGGGAACGTGAGAAATCTTGGGTCCAGGAGGTGAGGTCTAGGGAGGGTGCTATGTGTGGGACCTGGGCGACGAGTCCATCGTGGAGGCCTTTGCGACGTACTAGAGGAGGTTTATACCTCCATGACTCGGATGACTGTGCGGAACTCTTACGGGATATCCCACTTCCAGAGCTCTCGGTAGAAGAGAGAAGATCGCTGGATGTAGAGCTGATGGAGGAGGAGGTCGCTGAGGCGTTGCGCAGGCTCCGGTCGGGTGAGGTGGCAGGACCTAATAGACTCCTGATGGAGTTGTTCAAGTGTGTGGGGAGCAAGGCCGTCAAACATGCTGGCCATGTTTCGAGAGGCAGGGGAGGTGGGGGTATTTCCGCCGGATCAGCGGACAGCAGCTATCGTGCTGATCCGGAAGAAGGGCAAGCTCCCAGAGTTGTGTGTCTCCTAGAGGCCCATCTCTCTTCTGAACGCAGAGTTCAAGGTCCTGGCGAAGGTCCTCGCAACCAGGCTTCGTGCACACATAGCCAGACTGAATCACTCGGATGAGTCGGGCTTTTTGCCTTCAAGATCCACACGTCTGAACTTGAGGGGCTCTATGAGGTTCTGCATATGATGGCACACCAGGACAGTGAGCAGGCAGCGCTACTATCCCTTGATGCTAAAATGGCCTTCGATAGTGTGGAGTGGCCCTATATCATCGCGGTCCTTAGAAGGTTTGGTGTGGGCCCAAAGTTCTTGGGCTGGATTTGACTGCTATATTGTGATCCGGTGGCTATGGTGCGGGTCAATGGGACACTCTCCAGGCCCTTTGCTTTGCACAGGGGCACCCGTCAGGGATGTCCGCTGTCTCCGATCCTCTTCACGTTGGCACTCGAGCCATTGGCGGAATTGGTCCGGCAGGATCCTTTGATACGGGGCATTGATTCTGGAGATACATGGGAGGAACGTGTCACCCTGTCTGCAGATTATATTTTGCTGTATGTTACCGGACCCCGATGATCCATTGACAGGATTATGCAGATCCTTCGCATATTCGGGGACCACTCCGGCTTTCGGATTAACTGGGCTAAGTCGTTGATATTCCTTTAGGCGGGGGGGCCCCACCTTGCCCCTGGGGTGTGAAGTTCAGACCTCACCAGATGGGGTCAAATATGTGACCTGGAATCAAGAGATTTTTCTACGGGAAAATTTGCAGCCAGTGCTCTACAAATTTTGTAGAGATGTGGCCCACTGGAGGACGCTGCCTCTCTCCGTGGTGGGGAATGCGGCCCTCTACAAGATGATGACTTTGCATCGACTCCTATATGTTTTTCAGAACACCCCCTACGGGATTCCGGTGGAGCTGTTTTGTCATATGGACCGTGACATTAGGCTATTGTTGTGGGACGACAGCAGTTCCAGTGTGGCGCTGACAAAACTGAAACTCGGTGTGGACGAGGGTCGGTTGGCCGTTCTGGACCCGCTTCGATACTACTGACCATCCCACCTGGTGACAGGTAATGACCGGGCCTTCGCGGACCCGGGAGACCCAGCTTTTCGAGTAGACAGGCAGATGATGGGTTGGGGTGGCTATGAGCGGGACCTTTGACTCTCCTGCAAGTGGGGGATGCGCTGCCAATGCACACAGCGATGGTGGTGAAGGCTTGGTGCGATGCTACTCATTTCCTTGGTTGGAGTACCACCTTAACAGCGCGGACACCCCTGTGGTGTAGCAAAAGATTGGGCGGCCTACAGACTCTGGGCGGATTCCACGGGCAGTCTCTATTTGGGATTGAGCATTTGGGGGATACCTGGAGGGGCCAGGCACTCGTAACTTTTGATGTCCTCCAGCAAGAATACTATATGGCGGACTCAGAGAAATGCAGATACTTTCAGCTTTGCCACGCTCTGGGCAAATGCGTTCTGGAGCACGAGCAGTTGCCTGAAGCGGCCCCCCTGGAGAACCATCTGTTGACGGAGCCCCTGGTGGCTAAGGCCACTTCCCTATTATACAATTCATTGATGTATAATTCCCGGACCTGTTGACTGCTCTACGCACAAAATGGAAGGTGGATGTAGGGGCCCTGGACAAGGAGGACTGGGGTAGGCTAAAGGGGGTCCTCGGGCAGTGGCGATTAAAGTGCAATTCAAATTGATCCAGTTGCGGATCCTACACCGAGCTTACTACTCCAGAGTGGTGCTGCATAAAATGGGCAGAGCGCAAACCTCGCAGTGCCTGTGATGATGTGGGTTGGAGGGTACATTCTATCATATACTTCGGTCCTGCCCAGTTATACAAACATATTGGACTGGGATCACTGTGGTGGCAGCCCGGGTGCTGGGGAAGGAGGTCACATTGGATCCAAAGCTGCTTCTGCTTAATGTGCCAGGGGAGGAACATTGGTCAAAACAGCACGCACTATGGCTAGCTATCGCTGCAATTGTTGCCAAACGAAACATAGAGTGGGCATGGGGCACTGACTCTTTGCCCAGTACTCTGGGATGGAAGAGGGATATGGACTGGTGCTGCAGCGCTGAAAAAGTAGTCTATGAGAGCAGGGGGTGCCCCAAGAAGTGGGAGAAAAGATGGGGAGGATATGGGGCTTATAGGCACACGGCCTGACGAGTGGCACACTGGGTCCGGGCGAGTGGGGACGTTTGATTGAGGAGCACCTGTTGACTAGACAAGGTGGGATGCCCGACTGACATGCCAGAACCTAGAATATAGATGAATTCTATGTCTGTTTGTATTTATCAGATCGACAATGGGATTTGCATCATTGTCCGCTATAATGTACAATGGCTGTTTTGCTGTTTAATAAAAAGAACAATAAAAAAATGGCAAAGATCCAATAAGCACAAGTTGAAATATAACCTTTAAAAGGTTTAAAAGAGTCTCGATCCTTAGAAAAAAACAGTTCTCTCTTTGTTACACACAGTACCTGGTATGCATCAAAAATAACGACGCACAGAGACTGCAGAGGAGATGTGTGGAAAATTAGGGTGTTTTGTTGAATTTTCCAACACAACACAGACGATGTGATGTTTCTTTCCACACTGCAAGAGGTTTGCATTGTTTTTGGTGCGCAGTCTTGGTTCCTCACTGCGGTGTGGGAATATTTTGACGTCTAGGGACGATGCAGGGAAAATCCTTGATGCGCTGAAAGGAAGCAAAGGTGCTGCGTTGATCCGGTACGCAATGCGTCTAATTTTCTGTCACAAGGCAGGTGCTGCGTCAACTTTCCAGTCGGGAAGTCGGGGCTGCGTCATTCCGTCGGCTGTGCAGCGATTTCTTGGTAGCAATGCAGGTTTGTGTCGGTTTCGGCAGGCGGTGAGTCGATTTTCGACACCCAAGGAGTTTCCTGAAGAGATAAGTCTTTTTGGCCCTGAGACTTCAGAAAACAGGAGACAAGCTCAATCCAAGCCCTTGGAGAGCACTTTTGGGGAAGGCAGAGTCCTTCTCAGCAAAATCAGATGCCAGCAGGGCAATAGCAGGGTAGCAGTCATTCTCAGCAAAGCAGACCAGATGAGCCCTTTGGGCAGCCAGGCAGCTCCTTTGACATGGTGTAGGTGGAAATCCAGAAGTGTCTGGGTTGATGGGGTCAGAGACCCAGTTTATATACCCCAAAATACTTTTGAAGTGGGAGAGAATTCAAAGAGTGGTTTTGAAGTGCACAAGTTTCCCTTTCAGTTCAGTCCCTAATAGGGGGTTTAGCAGTCCATTGCATGCGGGCAGGCCACTGATCTTTGAAATGTAAATGTCAGGTCCTCCACCCTTCCAGCCCAGGAAGAACCATTCAATATGCAGATGAATGCAGGTGTGACTGAGTGTCATGTGTTAGTGGTTGTCTGGGTGGAATGCACAAAGGAGCTGTCAACCAGCACAGACCAGATGTTGTTTTGGAGACAGACTGTAAGGTACAGATGGTTTTAAGTACCGAGAAATGCTCACTTTTAAAAGTGGCTAATAGTAATATAAAATCCAACCTCACCAATAAGCAGGATTTTCCATTACCATTCTGGCCATACTAAATATGACCTGGTTGCCCCTTTCAGATCAGAATCTACCACTCAAAAAGTATTTGAGGACAGACCTAATGCTAGTCTATGAAAGGAGCAGGTCTCACTGAGTGGAAAACAAATGTAGGAGTTTTTCACTACCAGGACATAGAAAGTACATATGTACATTTCCTGCCCTTTACCTGCATAGCACCCTGCCCTATGGGTTACCTAGGGCCTACCTTAGGGGTGACTTATAAGTAGGAAAAGGGGGGTTTTAAGGCTTGGCAAGTACTTTTAAATGAAGTCGAAGTGGCAGTGAAACTTCACACACAGGCCTTGCAATGGCAGGCCTGAGACATGGTTAAGGGGCTACTTATGTGGGTGCCACTATCAGTGCTGCAGGCCCACTAGTAGCACTTAATTTACAGGCCCTGGGCACATGTATTGCACTTTACTAGGGACTTATAAGTAAATCAAATATGTAATTTGGGGATGAACCATTGCTACCATGTTTAAGGGAGAGAGCATATGCACTTTAGCACTGGTTAGCAGTGGTAAAAGTATGCAGAGTCCTAAAACCAGCAAAAACAGTGTCAGAAAAGTGGAGGAAGGCAGGCAAAAAGTTGGGGGATGACCACCCTATGGCTGTCAGGTCTAACATGTGTCCCCCCAGCTGAAAGTGGGGAAAGCTACCCAACTCCTTGGAAGGTCTGATTACTAAGGTGGAAGAATCTGGAGAAACCATCAGCATTGGTGTGGTCAGTCCCCAGGTGATGCTCCACCGTAAAGTCCATTCCCTGTAGGGAGAGTGACCACCTCAAGATTTTAGGATTTTCACCCCTCATCTGCATTAGCCATTTGAGGGGCCTGTCGTCTGTCTGAACCCAGAAATGAGTCCGAAACAGGTATGATCTCAGCTTCTTCAGTGCCCAGATCATAGCAAATGCTTCTTTTTCAATGGCACTCCAACTCTGTTCCTGTGGTAATAGCCTTCTGCTAATAAAGCCTACTGGTTAGTCTAGGCCCTAATGCTAGAACCGCTCCTATGCCATGCCCTGGAGTGTCTGTCTGCACGATGAACTCCTTGGAATAGTCAGGGGCCCTAAGCATGGGTGCCGTGCACATGGCTCCCTTTAGGGAGTCAAAGGCTTTCTGACAAGCCTCTGTCTAAATCACCAACCTAGGTTTCTTTTTGGAAGCTAGTTCTGTTAAGGGGGCCACCATGGTTCCATAACCCTTAACAAACCTACCGTAGAATCCAGAGATACCTAGGAAGGCTCTCACCTCTGTTTGGGTTCTAGGTGGTTACCAGGCTGTGATTGTCTCAATCGTGGCCTGGAGGGGCTGCACCTTGCCACTACCTACTAGGTGTTCCAAGTACACAACGGAACCCTTCCCAATCTTGCACTTACTGGCCTTGATTGTCAGGCCTGCTTGTTGCAGAGCCTGGAGCACCTCTTGGAGGTGGAGCAGGTATTCCTCCCAGCTGGAACTCTAGAAGCCAATGTCATCTAGATAGACGCAGAACGCTTCCTTACCAGCCAGGACCCCGTTAACCAACTGCTGGTAGGTAACGGGGCATTTTTCAAACCAAAGGGCATTACTCTAAACTGGTAATGTCCCTCAGCAGTTGAAAAAGTGGATCTCTCTTTGGCCCCCTCAGTCAAGACGATCTGCCAGTACTCTGATGCGAGATCAAAAGTAGTGAGGAATTTGGAAGCGCCTAGCCTGTCTATGAGCTCATCAGCTCGGGGGATGGGGTGAGCATCAGTTTTAGTGACCGAATTGAGACCCCTGTAATCCACCCAGAGGCTACGTTCTGGCTTGGCACCGGGTGCGACAGCCTTGGGTACCAGCACCACAAGGCTGGACCAGGGACTGCTGGATTTTTCAATTACCTCCAGACCCAGCATCTTGGCAACTTCATCCTAGATAATGGTCTTCACCCTGTCTGGCAACCTGTAAATGTTATTCTTTACAGTGGGACTGTCTCCCGTGTCAATATCATGGACACACAGGTGTGTGAGTCCAGGTGTGAAGGAAAACAGGGAGGAGTACTGCTCCAGTAGCTAGTAGCAGTCCCCTCGCAGGTCCAGAGTCGGGGAGTCAGAGAGATTGATACCCTCCACTGACCCATCACCTTCTTGGGCAGAGAGGAGGTCAGGGAAAGGATCACTCTCCTCCTCCACACCTTCCTCTGTCACCAGAAGTATGTTGACTTCAGTCCTCTCAAAGTGAGGCTTAGGCCTATTTGAATGGGGGACCCTTAGGGAGTTCCTAGGGGACTGGAGATCCACTAAGTAAGTGGCCTCCCCTTTACGTTCCTTGATCTAATATGGGCCAGTCCTGGAGAGCTCAAGGTTCTATTGTCTCCATCACCCAAACTGTGTCTCCAGCCTGAAACTCCACCAGGGTGGTCTTCTGCTCATACCAGCATTTCATAACCTCTTGACTTGCCTTGAGGTTGTTCTTGGCCTTCTTCCAGAAGCAATGCATCTAGTTGTTGAGGGCCGGCATGTAGATGGCCACATCCTGAGGGGGTGCCTTGGGAGCTTTCTCCCACCCCTCTTTGACAATGCTTAGGGGTCTGCTGACAGGGTACCCATAGAGAAGCTCAAAGGGACTGAACCCTAACCTCTTCTGGGGTACCTCTCTATAAGCAAAGAGAAGGCATGGCAAGAGGACATCCCACATACGCCTCAGGGAGACCTGTGATCATGTCTTTCAAGGTCTTGTTGAATCTCTAAGCAGCACCATTGGATTGAGGATAATAGGGTGTTGTGAACTAGTAGGTCACCCCACACACATCCCACATGAACTTCATGTATGCAGACATGAAGTTTGTGCCTCTGTCAGACACACTCTCTTTTGGGAATCCCACACGAGTAAAGATACCCATCAGAGTTCTGGTCACCATCGGTGCAGTCACTGTCCTCAGAGGGATTGCCTCTGGGTAGCAGGTGGCATGGTCCAAAAGAACCTGGATAAACCTGTTGCCTAGGACAGTTATGGGGTCCAATGGACCAATGACGTTGATGCCAACCCTTTCAAAGGGGGTGCCAATGACCAGGAGTGAGCCTTTTCCCTGTCTTCCCACTGGCCTGGCAGGTGGGACAGGACCTACAGAATGCATCTTAGGCCTTCTGCATTCGGGGCCAATAGAAGTGGGTGACAAGCCTGTCAAAGGTCTTGTCTTGCCCTAAGTGTACTGTCAGGGGACTGTCATGAGCCAGGCCCAGTAGGAAGGCCCGGTAACACTGGGGGACCACTAGCACACGTGCTGCCCCAGCCTCTGGTACCTTAGGTTCACTGTAAAGGAGATCATTCCCGCCTGTTGCCTCAAGCCCACAAGAGTGGGACACCCTTTCTGCATCTTGCAGAATTCTTCCCTGGTTGGCCCACCCTCAAGTTGCCAGCCAGCAAGCTCAGGTAGGTCACCCAGGGCAACAATGTCCTCCCAGGTTGGCTCAGGAGCCTCCTCCTCAGGGACCCCATTAACCACCGCGGGAAGTTCTTGGACCGGTTTTCCGTGCCTCTTGCCCCCCTCCTTGGCAGCTGTCTGGGCCATTCTTCCAGGCTCCAGACACCCCTGATTCTCCTCCCGGGCAGCCATGGAACTTGTGGTCATGAAGACCCACTCAGGCAATCCCAATATCTCTGAGTGAGACCTTGGCTCTACCTCCCCCAGGTAGTGTGCTCAAGGTCGTTGCCTAACAGACAATCTACAGGCATGGCAGGACTCACATATGCTTTCAAAGTACCGAGACCCCCCCCCCCACTCAAATGGAAACAGATCTACTGGTAGGTGGCTTTCACGATTGTCATGACTATGACTTGGTGGAATGTGTTCGGTAGGACCTGCTCTGCTGACACCAGCTGACCCCTGACAGTAGTCATGCTGGCTCCTGTGTAATGCAGAGTCTCGACCTGTTGCCCATTAATGGTGGCCAACGGCCTATAGTTTTAGGTATTAGCATGCATGTGGGCGCTTGGCAACATTTCTTCATCCCCCAGGGACACTAGGGTTACCTCTGTCTGTTCCCCAAAACTAACTGGGACTACCTCCTCCCTGAGTTCTACATTAGCCAACCAAGGTATCTTTCCTTCAGTGATGGGCTGTGCCCTCTTTGGACATCCGGAGTCACTGTTAGAGTGACTATACTTAGTGCACTCTATGCATTGGGGTACAAACCTCCCTGTCTTGCTGTCGAAGAACCCTTTCTTTTTAGACTCAGATTGGGACTGGTTACCACTATTACCTTGAGAATTATTTTGAGGGCCTTTTGAGAACTCCTTATTTTTAAGTATTTCTCCCCCTCTTTCTTCTGTTGAGGCCGTGACCACTTTTATGGGTATCCCCCAAATACCTTTTTGAAGACTCTGGTGCTAACCCAGAGGTCTGCCTCCTCAGAAAGCTTCCTGGGATCAGTCAGCCTACTGTCAACTAGGTGCTGGCACAACTCTGTAAAACAATGCTGAGCATATGCTCTCTCAGGATCAAATTGTACAAACCCATGTAATCACTTACTTTACTGCCCGCTCCCAGCCATTCATTGCCTTACTGGAAAAATCAATAAAGTCTACTCAGTTTTGGGTGGGGAGCTTGCTACTGTCCCTGAATCTTTGGTGATACTTTTTAGGGGTCATTCCAAACTTGCCAATCAAAATGGCTTTCATAGGGACATACTTGTTCAGGTCCTCAACCTCTAGTGTAAGAAGTGTCTCCCTCCCAAGAATTGGCACATGTTTCCACAAGCTAGCCCCCCCATTGCTCTTTAGGAACCCCATGAGCCCTTAGTACAACTTCACATGCAGCAAACCACTTATCAATGTCATCTCCCACCACATAACTTGGAACCACATCCTTGGGTATACAAACCTTTTTGTCTCCAACAGATCCTGTATGTATGCTGCCACCATTTACCACCACTGCTGGACTCAGACTGCCTAGACTTGAGCTCCAGCTCTTTCAGACTCAGTTCATGTGCCAAGATGAGTCTCTTTTCAGCCAAGGCCCTTTCAGCCTCAGCTTGTTTGGCTTCTTTCTTAGCCTCTTTCTCTGCTCTCCTCTGCCTCTATTTTTAATCTTGCCAACTGCAGCTGGAATTCTCTCTCCTCCCTCGTTTCCTCTTCGGTCAGGCCATGACTTGAGACACTGCTCCCTGGTTTAGCAGGGGGCAAAGATCCAGGGGTGTCATCGTCCACTGCTGTTGGCAAATCCTCGGGAGAGCCAGCCACTTGTTCTCCCAACTCAACATGCTCTTGTTAATGGGCTTCTGCCCAGGCCCTCAGCGCCTTTTGGTACTCCTCCTTTCTGGAGGCTCCCCGGATAGGTACTCCCATCCTCTTGCAGAACCTTTTCAGCTAGCTGACAGCTTGGCTAGGTCAAACTCTTCAGCTCCTTAGGACTGAGCCAGAGACATGATGTATAGGATGAAATCAGAAAATATCAAGCAGGGAAATTGTAACAAAAAGAGAACAAATCAAATTTACCTTTAACCGTAGGTAGGTAGTGACACGTAGCTATTGTATGGCACTGCACAAACAGAAATCCTATCCTCACCGCTGATCAGCAATGTTAGAAATGGGGTCTCTATTTGGCAGAGGTATACACCCTTGTCCAAATAGGGACCACAATCCTAGTCAGGGTAAGTCACACACAATCCAAATTATGCTGTGCCCACCCTCTGGTAGCTTGGCACTGAGCAGTCAGGCTTAACTTAGAAGGCACTGTGTAAAGAATTTGTGCAATAAATCATAGAATAACCCAGTTAAAACACTACAAAAATACACCGCACAGGTTGAGAAAAATAGATAATATTTACCTGAATAAAATAAGGTGAAAATTGCAAAGATCCAATAAGCACAAGTTGAAATATCATGTTTGTTAGAAATGGGGTCTTTGGTTGGCAGTCAGGTTACCCCCTGTCCCAGAAAGGACCCTCACTCTAGTCAGGGTAAAAGAGAATCACCCTCAGCTAACCCCTGCTTACCCTCAAGGTAGCTTGGCACGAGCAGCAGGCTTAACTTCAGAGTGCTAGGTGTAAAGTATTTGTACCAACACACACAGTAACTTAATGAAAACACTACAAAATGACACAACACAGATTTAGGAAAATAGAAAATATTTATCTAAACCAAACAAAACCAAAGCGACAAAAATCCACAATACACAAGTCAAGTTATCAATTAAAAACCAAAAAGAGTCTTCATGTAGTTTTAAACACAACGCTAACGCTGTTAGCTTGTATTTGTACCTTGGGTGTGTCGAAAATAACCCAGCGCGGGCGAGTGTGTGTCGAAAAGGGCTTGCGATGCGTTGATTTCACTCATGAGCGAGGCCTTGCGTCATTTCTCCTTTAGTCGGGTCGGCGTGCATTGTTTCTTCTCTCCGCAGGAGAGTGATGCACCGATCCGGTCAGCACTCCCAGGTCCGGGCAGGCCTTGCGTCGTTTTTACATGCCCAGTGGTGTTTGCGTCATAAATTCAGCCGCACGATGGTCCGAAAACCACGCAGCGCGGGTTGCGCTCTCACAAGCCTCCTTCAGCGCTGCTGCACATTGTTTCTCCAGCTGCGGGCGTCAATCTTCGGTCACATTGCAGGCGAGTGTCGATTTCAGCCGCAAAGCTGGCTGCGCGTCAATTTTTCAGCCACAGATCGGAGTCACATTGATCTTTTCCCTGCATGGGGGTCTGTGCATGGATTTATCACTCTTGGGCTGCCAGCTTCTCTTCTCAGGGTCCCAGGAACTGGATGGACATCACTTGGCAGAGTAGGAGTCTCTCCAGCGGCTCTAGGTGCTGGCAGAGAGAAGTCTTTGATGTCCCTGAGACTTCAAACAACAGGAGGCAAGATCTAAATCAAGCCCTTGGAGATCTTCACTAGAAGGAAGGCAACACAAAGTCCAGTCTTTGTCCTCTAGCACAGGCAGAAGCAGCAACTGCAGAATAGCTCCACAAAGCACAGTCACAGGCAGGGCAGCTCTTCTTCCTCAGCTCTTCAGATCTTCTCCAGGCAGAGGTTCCTCTTGGTTTCCTGAAGTGTTCTAAAGTCTGTGGTTTTGGGTGCCTTTCTTATACCCATTTTGCCCTTTGAAGTAGGCTTACTTCAAAGGAAAGTCTCTCTTGATTGTGAAATCCTGCCTTTCCCAGGCCAGGCCCCAGACATACACCAGGGGGTTGGAGTCTGCATTGTGTGAGGGCAGGCACAGCCCTTTCTGGTGTGAGTGACCACTTCTCCCCTCCCTCCTAGCACAGATGGCTCATCAGAAAATGCAGACTACACCCCAGCTCCCTTTGTGTCCCTGTCTAGTGAGAGGTGCAACCAGCCCAACTGTCAAACTGACCCAGAAAGGGAATCCACAAACAGGCAGAGTCATAGAAATCGTTTAAACAAGAAAATGCTCTCTTTCTAAAAGTGGCATTTTCAAACACACAATCTTAAAATCAACTCTTCTAAAAATGCATTTTTAAATTGTGAGCTCAGTGACCCCAAACTCCACATGTCTATCCGCTCCCAAAGGGAATCTACACTTTAATCATTTTTAAAGGTAGCCCCCATGTTAACGTATGAGAGGGATAGGCCTTGCAACAGTGAAAAACGAATTTAGCAATATTTCACTCTCAGGACATATAAAACACATTACTATGGGGGTGATTCCAAGCTTGGCGGGCGGCGGGAGCCGCCCGCCAAGCGGGAACCGCCAGAAGACCGTAGGCGGTCATTCTGGGTTTCCCACTGGGCTGGCGGGCGACCGCCAAAAGGCCGCCCGCCAGCCCAGCGGGAAACACCCTTCCACGAGGAAGCCGGCTCCGAATGGAGCCGGCGGAGTGGAAGGGGTGCGAAGGGTGCAGTAGCACCCGTCGCGAATTTCAGTGTCTGCTAAGCAGACACTGAAATTCTAAGTGGGGCCCTCTTACGGGGGCCCATGCAGTGCCCATGCCATTGGCATGGGTACTGCAGGGGCCCCCAGGGGCCCCACAACACCCCTTACCGCCATCCTGTTCCTGGCGGCTGAAACCGCCAGGAACAGGATGGCGGTATGGGGGTCGGAATCCCCATGGCGGCGCAGCAAGCTGCGCCGCCTTGGAGGATTCCCCTGGGCAGCGGAAAGCCGGCGGTACACCGCCGACTTTCCGTTTCTGGCCGCGGCTGTACCGCCGCGGTCAGAATGCCCAAGGGAGCACCGCCAGCCTGTTGGCGGTGCTCCCGCGGACCACGGCCCTGGCGGTTTTTACCTCAAGGGTCGTAATCAGGCCCTATATGTCCTTCCTCAACCATACACAGTACCCTGCCCTTGGGGCTACCTAGGGCCTACCTTAGGGGTGCCTTACATGTAAGAAAAGGGAAGGTTTAGGCCTGGCAAGTGGGTGCACTTGCCAAGTCGGATTGACAGTTAAAAACTGCACACACAGCTACTGCAGTGGCAGATCTACGTCATGTCTTTCGACTTTGCACAGGGTTGCGTTGTTTTTCGGCACGCAGTCTTGGTTCCTCACTGTGATGCTCAGGCACGATGGGGGGGAAATCCTTGGTGTGCTGGAAGAAGGCACGGGCGGTGTGTTGATCCAGAAGGCGATGTGTGTAATTTTCCATCACAAGGCAGGTGCTGCGTTGAATTTCTAGTCGAGAGGTCGGGACTGCTTCGTTCTGGTCGGCTGTGCGGCAATTTCTGGGTTGCAATGCAGGCTTCGTGTCTATTTTGGCAGATGTTGTGTTGATTTTCAACACACAGGGAGTGCAGTGCAGAGAAATGCTCACTTTCTAAAGTGGCATTTCTAAAATAGTAATATAAAATCCAACATCACCAATAAGCAGGATTTTCCATTACCATTCTGGCCAGACTATATATGACCTGGTTACCCCTTTCAGATTAGAATCTACCAATCAAAAAGTATTAGAGGGCAGACCTAATGCTAGTCTATGAAAGGCCTCACTGTAGTGGAAAACTAATTTAGGAGTTTTCCACTACCAGGACATATAAAATGTGTACATGTCCTGCCTTTTACCTACATAGCACCCTGCCCTATGGGTTGCCTAGGGCCTACCTCAGGGGTTACTTATATGTAGGAATAGGAGAGTTTTAAGGCTTGTCAAGTACTATTAAATGCAAGTTGAAGTGGCAGTGAAACTGCACACACAGGCCTTGCAATGGCAGGCCTGAGACATGGTTAAAGGGCTACTTATGTAGGTGGCACAATTAGTGCTGCAGGCCCATTAGTAGCATTTAATTCACAGGCCCTGGGCACATGTAGTGCACTTTAGTAGTGACTTGAAAGTAAATAAAATATGTAAATTGGGGATGAACTTATGCTACCATGTTTAAGGAAGAGAGCATATGCACTTTAGCACTGGTTAGCAGTGGTAAAGTGCACAGAGTCCTAAACGCAGCAAAAACAGTGTCAGAAAAGTGAAGGGAGGCAGGCAAAAAGTTGGGGGATGACCACTCTAAGGCTTTCAGGTCTAACATTAGAGCAATCGTAAAGCAGGATCTATGTTTTTGTTACCTAGAAATTGTCTCCATTTTCTTCAACATTAATATCCAGGAACTATCCTACTTTCAGATAATCCTAATGGACATGTACTGACATTTTTCTGAGTGTTCTGACACCTTCAGGTTTGGTTACTCGTAATAATGCATTGTGCATCTTTTTCGCAATCCAGAGCTATTTATAAATGATCTATGGACATTTTAGCTTGGTGTCCCTGATCCCTAAATTGTCACTATATATCAATGTTGTCCATTGCGTGCCTGGAGTGGCCTAGCAAGGGTGCCAATGACCCTAATGTAAGCATTAAAAAAATGTTCCCTCAATCCCTGGTTGCATAATAAAATATGGCTTTACTCTGAAAGCAGTGGGCCTCTCACACCCTCGGCCCCGGTGCTGCACTAATGATGGCTTCACCCCAAATGTGTTTGTGAAGGTATGTTTCGGAAATAGCTTCTATCAGGGATTTAGAACCTTGGATGTGAATTCAGAATTTATCTCTTGTCATATGTCCTTCATATTCACTTAGTCAGGTGTCCATTTTGGGGTCATTGAGACTTCCTGTTTTTCCTTTTGCCAGATGTTACTCCTGTTCTCTATAATTTGTCAGGTAGTCTTTTGTCAGATGTTGGCACTGTGGTAACCTACATGCCTGTTATACTCTTCGTCAGATATTGATTTGTGTTCAATAATCTCCTATTGTTCTTTTTGGAAGGGCTTTGGTTCTGGGATCACTAGACTCCCTGATATTCTCTGATCAGATATGTATTCCTGTGTTTGATGTTGGTTTTCCTGTCAGTAATTTCCTCTGGTTTTGTTAACATATAAAAAAAACTGCTTTCTGGTCACTAATAGCAGTGTTATTCCTGTGGTCAGATATTTGTTTTGTAGTCACCATGTGTTTTGCAACTAATTCTGTTGCTTCCTCTGGGCAATAAGACTTTATCTCGTGTGCTACATAAGGTAAGCTCACAAGATACGTTTTTTGTCCTAAAGAAGAAACAGAATTGACCACAAAAATCATATTGCCATTTTAACGTCTTTCTATACCATTAAGCTTAAAAACGTGGGCTATTGAACATTATATGAAATTATTGAAGTACCATTAAAACAAGAAACTTCAAGCTCTGGTTGTTATTTTTGTGCATTGATGTAGGCAATGTGGGACCTTAAGCATTGCTTTTTTGAGGGAGCGGTAGCGCCAGTTTGATCCAAGAAAAAAAAGACGGGCACTTTTTGTAGTTTCTCAGGTTTAGTTTCGAAGATGGCTGTTTTGTGATGACTACATTCCCTGATAGTCTCTAATTAGAAGTCCTTTCCTTGGTCACTAATTTTATTGTGTAATTTTTGAGGGTTGATTGTTGATTGTATGGTCACTCTGGCACTAGGAGCTTTCGGCTGGCAAGGTAAGAGAGTTACCACGGTCAAGGACTTACTGTGCTTTTTGGCTCGGAACGTATGATGCATTTTATGAGCTTCTGACGCTCAGTGACATTTTCATGTTCTGCTCTGTGACTCACAGCACCACCCCTCCTCGATTCCCAGAAGGCCTTGGTTTCCTGCTCTAACCGTAGCTGTGGCTTGTGGTCTACGCCTAACACAGCATGGCTGCTTTCTGCAAACTCTGCCATTGCTGCAACAGTGTGCAGATTTGCAGATGCGTGTAGGAGTTATATCTCAACCTCATGTGTGAAGGTGTAAGATATGGAGCTGTTTGGGGGAGGAAAATGGGTGATTAGCAATGAAAAGAAGCATTTGCAATGCAATAGGTCTCGTCTATTTCGAACAAGTTAATTGTCATCGTTTGACAACCGCGCCCAGGAGCAAACACAAAAGAAAACATGAGAAGAAACTGAGAAAAGACGACTTGGCAAAATAAAATAAAGTTAGATTTAAAAAATAAAACTTTGCACTTTTGTGCCTGCTGGGCACGTTTTTGCCAGTCACAAGCCTTCTGTTTGTGGGGCACTCAAAGTTAAAAACAACAAAAAGTACCTTAATCAGGTCGGGAACAGCGGACAAGCACTAATTAAGTTGCATCAATTTAGTGTTTGATCCCTGCTCAACACAAAGGAACAGAAGCTATGCCAGGTGTGCCTTGACAAATTATGAGGCTGTAAAGAAGAGTGCCACTCAAACCAACAAGTGGTGAGCCACAGGCGGTCTCAGAGCTCTGTACGGAACACTTGCAAGCGAGACTCAAGCGCTAGCGCATGCACTCGCAGGCTCAACGCTAAAAACAGTTGAGCTGAGAGAAAGGAATCTAATGGGAAATCTTTTCAAACTGTGGTAAGGGTATCCATTTACTGGAAGAAAGGTGAGGGGGAGGAGACTGGTGAGACGGGGGTGACGACATGAAGTCTGTGATTGTTAGATTTCCTTGTTAAATGGGGCAGTACAAGGATGTGGAAGAGGCAACTGAAGTGCATAGCGGCAGATTTTAGTGTGATTCGGAAGCAGCAGTTTGGTGGGACCAGTGGGAGATGGTGAAGAGTAATGAAAACGTTATTTATAATTTTAAATAGACAACAAGAAACTAACCAGTTCGAAGTTACATGCATGAGATCACTAAGGAACACATAAAAATAGCGTCATGGTGGAAATCAACAAGGTGAGTGTAGTATCATGATAGCACAGAAACACAAAGTAACAAAAAGGTGAGGATGAACATGGGACTGCAGGGTCTGTTTTGAAATGACTTATATCTGAAACATGCTTCAACAACTCCGCTTGATGAAGCCACATAAACGTGCATCAGTCATAGGTTTAGACCATCTATCAATGTGTTTGTTTTGTAGAACAGCAGTACCCACAGAACAGATGCTGACAGGATTGGCCTGCCTTCTACTAAAATAGAAATTACTATCCCTGATTGTGCCTGGATGTAGGGATTTCCTCAATGTGCTTTAGTGTGATAGGTGTCGTAAACATTCTGCAAGGACATGCTAATGATTTAACCAGTGAGCCATGTATGTCCCACATACCTGCAGTTTTTTTTTATATAAGATATAGGATAAAAAGATGGCAGGGACTAGGGGCCAGATGTAGCAAATTTGGAAATTGCGACTTGCAATTTGCGAGTCCTTCCGACTCGCAAATTGCAAGTTGCAATTTCCAATGCAGAACGGTGTCTCAGACACCGTCTGCGAGTCGCTATGGGGTCGCAAAGACCCACCTCATTAATATTAATGAGGTGGGTCGCAAATTGCGGTCCCATAGCGACTATGGGCACTCGCAAACATGGAGGCCTGCTGTCGTCAGCAGACCTCCATGTTTGTGACTGCTTATAAATAAAGCAGTTTTTTTTTTTTAAGTGTAGCCCGTTTTCCTTAAAGGAAAACGAGCTGCACTTAAAAAAAAATCCGAAACCTTTAGTTTCGATATTTTTTCAGGGCAGGTAGTGGTCCCTTGGACCACTACCTGCCCTGAAAAAATAATTTGTGGTCCATTCACAAAGGGGAAGGGGTCCCATGGGGACCCCTTCCAATTTGCGAGTGGGTTACCATCCACTTGAAGTGGATGGTAACTGCGACACCATTTTCGACCGCATATGCATAGGTGGATTTGTGGGAACACCCACGCTCCACCCCTGGAACGCCTTCCTGCCGCAGAGTAACGCAAGGTAGCGATTTGCACTGTCTTTTGTTACTCTAGATTTATCAAGCCACGCAGGTCCTTGCAAGGTGGCCTCGCGTGGCTTAGTAAATCCCATTTTAAATTTGCGTCACCACGCGACCCCTTGCATGGTGCAGGGCAACGGAAAACATTTAATACATTTGGCCTTCAGTTTCCTACTTGTCTTGCCTTTGTCCCTCTTTTAATAACTATCTATGTGCAGAATCAGTTTCATAGTAATTATGCTTGCACAGTCGTGCCGAGCTGACTAGATAAGCTACAGGAAATGAAAACTGCAAAAAAATACATCTTTGGTGAGCATATACATTGCGCTAACTGTCATATTAACAAAGAGTGAATACAGCAATGTGAGTTTGATCAACAACTTGGAGCGCGTTCTTCTTTGAATACCATAGCTGAAATACATTCAATGTGTTGTTTCACGATGTTCAATGTATTCACTGTTTCGAGTCTAAGCAGCAAAATAGTTGTCCAAGGTACGCTGTACTGCTCAGCACATTTGGAAAGATGTCTGAATTATTTTGATCTAAGCAACAGTGATGCATTTAGAACTGTACTACCTCTTTGTAACGTACCTTCATCAGAAGTGATGAGGCTTGAAATCATAAATTTACCTCAAAAACTGAGCTAATCCCAGCATCCCCGTTCTAAAGACTTTGTTTGCTCTTACAGCTATCATAGACAACTTCTACAGAGGGTTTTGAAAGTACAACCTTCAAGATCAATTAACCAGTTATAATGATTGAGTTTGAAGGAAAGATGCAGATCTGATAAGACTCACCTTAGAACTATTATACATTGCCAAAGGAGCAAGCCGTTTTATTAGGTATTAGTCAATACAACGCTGTTCTACTTTCATGAAGTTCTATTTCAATCAATCAATCAATCAAGAAATTTGTATAGCGCGCTACTCACCCGGAGGGTCTCAAGGCGCTGGGGGAGGGGGGACCGCTACTGCTCAAACAGCCAGGTCTTGAGTTGCTTCCTGAAGGAGAGGTGGTCTTGGGTCAGACGGAGGTGGATGGGGAGGGAGTTCCAAGTCTTGGCTGCCAGGTAGGAGAAGGATCTTCCTCCCATGGTGGCTTTTCTAATGCGTGGCACGGCGGCGAGGGCGTGGCTGGTCGATCGTAGCTGGCGGGTGGGAGTGTAGAAGGTCAGGCGGTTGTTGAGGTACCTGGGGCCCAGGTCGTGGAGGGCCTTGTGTGCGTGGGTGAGGAGGCGGAACGTGATTCTCTTGCTGACGGGGAGCCAGTGCAAGTCTCTCAGGTGTCCGGAGATGTGGCTGTGTCGGGGGATGTCAAGGATGAGGCGTGCGGAGGCGTTCTGGATGCGTTGGAGTCTTTTCTGTAGTTTGGCCGTGGTTCCGGTGTAGAGGGTGTTACCGTAGTCCAGTCGGCTGGTGACGAGTGCCTGGGTGACCGTCTTCCTGGTTTCGGTGGGGATCCATCGGAAGATCTTTCGGAGCATGCGTAGGATGTTGAAGCATGATGATGAGACGGCGTTGACTTGTCTGGTCATCGAGAGGGAGGAGTCCAGGATGAAGCCCAGGTTGCGTGCGTGGTCCGTTGGTTTGGGTGCGCTGCCCAGGGCAGGGGGCCACCAGGAGTCGTCCCAGGCAGAGGGTGATGATCCAAGGATGAGGACTTCCGTCTTGTCTGAGTTCAGTTTCAGGCGGCTGTTCATCATCCACTTGGCTACGTCTTTCATCCCTTCGTGCAGGTTGGTTCTGGCGGTGGCTGGGTCGTTGGTGAGGGAGAGGATCAACTGGGTGTCGTCGGCGTAGGAGATGATGTTGAGGTTGTGATGGCGTGCGATGGCTACGAGGGGGCTCATGTAGACGTTGAAGAGGGTGGGGCTGAGTGATGATCCTTGTGGTACGCCGCAGATGACTTCGGTGGCCTCGGATCTGAACGGGGGGAGGCGGACTCTCTGGGTTCTTCCGGTGAGGAACGAGATGATCCACTCTAGTGCCTTCTCTTGAATTCCGATGTTGCTGAGGCGCTGCACTAGGGTGCGGTGGCAGACAGTGTCGAACGCTGCGGAGAGGTCCAGGAGGATGAGGGCCGCTGTTACCCCGTTGTCGAGCAGGGCTCGGATGTCGTCAGTGGCTGCGATGAGGGCGGTCTCGGTGCTGTGGTTGGCTCGGAAGCCGGACTGTGAGTGGTCGAGGGATCCATTAGTCTCGAGGAAGGCGGCCAGCTGTCTGTTGACGGTCTTCTCGATGACTTTGGCAGGAAACGGGAAGAGCGAGATGGGGCGGTAGTTCTTGAGGTCGGTGGGGTCTGCTGATGCTTTCTTCAGGAGGGCGCTGAGTTCGGCATGCTTCCAGCTCTCCGGGTAGGTGGCGGTGTTGAAGGAGCAATTTATGATGTCCCGGAGATGGGGTGCGATGACGGAGTCGGCCTTGTTGAAAACGTGGTGGGGGCATGGGTCGGTTGGTGATCCGGAATGGATGGTGTTCATCGTATGGATGGTGTCTTCGGTGCTGACCGGGGTCCAGGCGCGGAGGGTGGTGTTGGGGGGCGTCGGTTTGGTGGTTGGGTGCGTGGTCTGTGCGCCGAAGCTGTTGTGTATGTCGGCGATCTTGCGGTGAAAGAACGAGGCGAGTGAGTCGCAGATGTCTTTTGAGGGGGTGATGTCGTTGTTTCCGGCGCTGGGGTTGGAGAGCTCTTTGACGATGCTGAAGAGTTCCTTGCTGTTGTGTGCGTTGTTGTCTAGTCGTTCTTTGAATGCTGTCTTCTTGGTGGTGTGGATCAGCTGGTGGTGTTTACGGGACGCGTACTTGAGGGCGGTCATGTTGTCTGTAGTCAGGTTTTTTCGCCAGGCTTTTTCGAGGGTGCGGCAGTTCTTCTTGGAGTTCTTGAGGTCGTTGTTGAACCAGGAGGCTTTCTTGCTGTTGGGCCTGATGGGATGGGTTTTCAGAGGTGCGAGGTTGTCAGCGCAGTTGGTGATCCACTGTGTAAGGTTGTTGGCTGCTTGGTTGGGGTCCGCTGAGCTGGCGGGGTGGTTCTGGCTCAGTGATGTGGAGAGCTGGTCGGTGGTGATCTTGTTCCAGCTCCTGCGGGGAGCCTGTTGTGGGTGGTGGTGAGTCGTGGTTTTTCTGAAGCTGAAGTGGACGCAGCTGTGGTCTGTCCAGTGGAGTCCGGTGGAGTGGCTGAAGGAGATGTACTTGCTGGAGGAGAAGACTGGGTCAAGCGTGTGTCCGGCGTAGTGGGTGGGGGTGTTCACCAGTTGCTTGAGTCCGAGGTTGGCGAGGTTGTCCAGCAGGGTGGTGGTGTTGTTGTCGTTGTTGTTCTCCAGGTGGAAGTTGAGGTCCCCTAGGAGGATGTAGTCAGCGGAGGGGAGGGCGTGTGGGCTGATGAAGTCTGCGATGTCTTCGCTGAATTGTGTGCGGGGTCCTGGAGGTCTATAGATGAGGGTGCCTCTGAGTGTGGTCTTGGGGTCGGTGTGAATCTGGAAGTGGAGATGTCCGGCAGCTGTGAGGGTGTCGTCGGAGTTGGTCATGATGCGGATGGTGTTCTTGTGGACAATGGCGATGCCTCCTCCTGTCTGGTTGACGCGGTCCCTCCGGATGATCTTGTATCCGTCCGGGATGGCGATGGCGATGTCGGGCGCTGAGGAGGCGTTCATCCAGGTTTCTGTGAGGAAGGCGACGTCTGGAGATGTGGTGTCGAGCAGGTTCCAGAGTTCCACGGCGTGTCTGTGGATGCAGCGGGTGTTGAGCAGGATGCACTTCAGGTGGTTGCTGCTGGTGCTTGGTTTGGCGGGCGCGGTGCGGGTCTGGATGCAGGAGAACTTGCAGGATTGGCAGGTGAAGGGTCCGTGGGTGCGTCTTGGGGCGGCACGGCAGCACCCGGGGATACGGCCGGTGTTGAGTGCGAGGAGGGTGGCGGCGCTGTAGGTCTTGCGGGTGGGCTGGCCTCTGCGGGGGCCAGGGGGTCTGGCGCAAAGCGCGGGCCAGGCGCGGACAGGCGCAGACGGGCTTGCCTTAGGCGTGCCTTCGGCGCGCCAGCGGCGCGGCCGCTGTGCGTGTCCGCTGTGCGTGTCCGCTGCACGGCCGTTGCGCGGCCTCCATAAGAGTGGGAGAGGGAGGGAGGAGCAGCTGGGAGGTGGGAGCGGGGCGGCCAATGGGGAGCGAGGGGGGCGGAGCTACGGGTCGCGGCGGCGGGAAACGGCGGCGGGAAACAGGGGGAGACGCTGGGCGCAGGGACCCAGGAGCAGGACCGAAGAAGGTGAGGAAGCGAAAAAGGCGGCAACAGGACACAGGTAAGGAGCAGCGGTCAGCGGTCACACAGGGGCTGCGTGGCGGTGAGGGGAGCGACCTGCCTGGTGAACAGGGTCAGAGGAACAGGGTCAGAGATCTGATGTCAGTGTGTAGTTGTGAAATGGGCTTGATTTGCATTACATGAATTATATATATATATAGTTGTTTATCGTTAGACCATATTTTGATCATTTGCACAAAACTTTATGGATTAATGTTACTATTTGAAAATGTTTAGCTGCCGCAGGGTTATTAACAGTTAAAGAAAACTTAAAACGTTGTTTGGAAGGATGATTGAAAGTTACTGTGGAACTGCACAGTCCGATAAAATTGCCATGCCTCTGAACATTTTTCTTGAATAAATGAATTACAATGATCGTTTCATTAACTGTTTTTTATTATTTTTCATATCGCTGTCTCCTATATATTATACATTTGTTCAGCCAAAATACAAATATATTCTTTTATCTTTTTAATGGACACCGAAAATGGAAGAGGAGACATGGTTTTAGAGAGCAACCTGATCCACAAAAAACACAGTTTGGAGTAGCCAGTGAAAGCAGCTGCTACCCCTGACTAGTCCTTTGGTGCCTCTAACATTTCCTTTGCTACCCCTGGCCTCAGGGGACAGCATCAGAAAGGATCAGAAAGTAAAGACGAATCTAAAAGGAGTGATTATTTTCTGTAGTTCCCACTTCTTCTCCTTCCATAACCTATCAGCAGCAAAGGCGGGGCTACTCTGAGGCTAAGGGTGGGACTAGGACTCAACCCTGTGATGTCATCAGTGATCAGAGGGTGCAGGATCTCATTTCCTCTGTTGCTAGAATTGTGGTGAACTGAGATCCATACGTAGCGGCGTCTAATAACTGCTTCAACACACTCATGGTCTTTTAAACCCATGCACTAATACTGAAATGTCTGCAAACGCAAGTAACAACCATTGTATGTGAGAAAGTAGCCTCTTTCTAGCCTTGTTACCCCCACTTTAGGCCTGTTTGTGAGTGTATGTCAGGGTGTTTTCACTGTCTCACTGGTATCCTGCTAGCCAGGGCCCAGTGCTCATAGTGAAAACCCTATGTTTTCAGTATGTTTGTTATGTGTCACTGGGACCCTGCTAGTCAGGACCCCAGTGCTCATAAGTTTGTGAACTATAGGTCCTTCGTTTGGGGGCGGGGGGGGTGAGAAAGTAGCCTCTTTCTAGCCTTGTTACCCCCACTTTAGGCCTGTTTGTGAGTGTATGTCAGGGTGTTTTCACTGTCTCACTGGGATCCTGCCAGCCAGGGCCCAGTGCTCATAGTGAAACCCTATGTTTTCAGTATGTTTGTTATGTGTCACTGGGACCCTGCTAGTCAGGACCCCAGTGCTCATAAGTTTGTGACCTATAGTATGTGTTCCCTGTGTGATGCCTAACTGTCTCACTGAGGCTCTGCTAACCAGAACCTCAGTGGTTATGCTCTCTCTTTACAAATTGTCACTAACAGGCTAGTGACCAATTTTACCAATTTATATCGGCTTACTGGAGCACCCTTATAATTCCTTAGTATATGGTACTGAGGTACCCAGGGTATTGGGGTTCCAGGAGATCCCTATGGGCTGCAGCATTTCTTTTGCCACCCATAGGGAGCTCTGACAATTCTTACACAGGCCTGCCACTGCAGCCTGAGTGAAATAACGTCCACGTTATTTCACATCCATTTTACACTGCACTTAAGTAACTTATAAGTCACCTATATGTCTAACCTTTACCTGGTAAAGGTTAGGTGCACAGTTACTTAGTGTGAGGGCACCCTGGCACTAGCCAAGGTGCCCCCACATTGTTCAGGGCCATTTCCCCGGACTTTGTGAGTGCGGGGACACCATTACACGCGTGCACTACATATAGGTCACTACCTATATGTAGCTTCACAATGGTAACTCCGAATATGGCCATGTAACATGTCTATGATCATGGAATTGCCCCCTCTATGCCATCCTGGCATAGTTGGCACAATCCCATGATCCCAGTGGTCTGTAGCACAGACCCTGGTACTGCCAAACTGCCTTTCCCGGGGTTTCACTGCAGCTGCTGCTGCTGCCAACCCCTCAGACAGGTTTCTGCCCTCCTGGGGTCCAGCCAGGCTTGGCCCAGGATGGCAGAACAAAGAACTTCCTCTGAGAGAGGGTGTTACACCCTCTCCCTTTGGAAAATGGTGTGAAGGCAGGGGAGGAGTAGCCTCCCCCAGCCTCTGGAAATGCTTTCATGGGCACACATGGTGCCCATTTCTGCATAAGCCAGTCTACACCGGTTCAGGGACCCCTCAGCCCTGCTCTGGCGTGAAACTGGACAAAGGAAAGGGGAGTGACCACTCCCCTGACCTGCACCTCCCCTGGGAGGTGCCCAGAGCTCCTCCAGTGTGCTCCAGACCTCTGCCATCTTGGAAACAGAGGTGCTGCTGGCACACTGGACTGCTCTGAGTGGCCAGTGCCAGCAGGTGACGTCAGAGACTCCTTCTGATAGGCTCCTTCAGGTGTTGCTAGCCTATCCTCTCTCCTAAGTAGCCAAACCCTCTTTTCTGGCTATTTAGGGTCTCTGTCTTTGGGGATTCCTTAGATACCGAATGCAAGAGCTCATCCGAGTTCCTCTGCATCTTTCTCTTCACCTTCTGCCAAGGAATCGACTGCTGACCGCGCTGGAAGCCTGCAAAACTGCAACAAAGTAGCAAAGACGACTACTGCAACTCTGTAACGCTGATCCTGCCGCCTTCTCGACTGCTTTCCTGGTGGTGCATGCTGTGGGGGTAGTCTGCCTCCTCTCTGCACTAGAAGCTCCGAATAAATCTCCCGTGGGCCGACGGAATCGTCCCCCTGCAACCGCAGGCACCAAAGAACTGCATCACCGGTACCCTGGGTCTCCTCTTAGCACGACGAGCGAGGTCCCTCGAATCCAGCAACTCTGTCCAAGTGACTCCCACAGTCCAGTGACTCTTCAGTCCAAGTTTGGTGGAGGTAAGCCCTTGCCTCCCCACACCAGACTGCATTGCTGGGAACTGCAACTTTTGCAGCTACTCCGGCCTCCGTGCACTTCCGGCAGAAATCCTTTGTGCACAGTCCAGCCTGGGTCCACGGCACTCTAACCTGCATTGCACGACCTCCTAAGTTGTCCTCCGGCGACGTGGGACTCCTTTGTGCAACTTCGGGTGAGCACCGTTTCACACATCTTCGTAGTGCCTGTTTCTGGCACTTCTGCGGTTGCTGTCTGCTGCTGAGAGGGCTCCTTGTCTTGCTCAACGCCTCCTCTGTCCCCAGGCGCAATTGGCGACATCCTGGTCCCTCCTGGGCCACAGCAGCATCCAAAAACTCTAACTGCATGATTTGCAGCTAGCAAGGCTTGTTGGCGGTCTTTCTTCAGGAAAACACTTCTGCACGACTCTCCAAGGCGTGGGGGATCCATCCTCCAAAGGGGAAGTCTCTAGCCCTTGTCGTTCCTGCAGAACCTGCAGCTTCTACTGTCCAGTAGCAGCTTCTTTGCACCCACAGCTGGCATTTCCTGGGCATCTGCCCATCTCCGACTTGCTTGTGACTTTTGGACTTGGTCCCCTTGTTCCACAGGTACCCTCGACTGGAAATCCATTGTTGTTGCATTGCTGGTTTGTGTCTTTCCTGCAGAATTCCCCTATCACGACTTCTATGTCCTTTGGGGAAATTTAGTGCACTTTGCACTCACTTTTCAGGGTCTTGGGGTGGGCTATTTTTCTAACCCTTACTATTTTCTAATAGTCCCAGCGACCCTCAACAAGGTCACATAGGTTTGGGGTCCATTCGTGGTTCGCATTCCACTTTTGGAGTATATGGTTTGTGTTGCCCCTATCCCTATGTGTCCCCATTGCATCCTATTGTAACTATACATTGTTTGCACTGTTTTCTAATACTATTACTGCATATTTTGGTATTGTGTACATATATCTTGTGTATATTTGCTATCCTCATACTGAGTGTACACTCTGAGATACTTTGGCATATTGTCATAAAAATAAAGTACCTTTATTTTTAGTATATCTGTGTATTGTGTTTTCTTATGATATTGTGCATATGACACTAGTGGTACTGTAGGAGCTTCACTCGTCTCCTAGTTCAGCCTAAGCTGCTCTGCTAAGCTACCATTATCTATCAGCCTATGCTGCTAGACACCCTATACACTAATAAGGGATAACTGGGCCTGGTGCAAGGTGTAAGTACCCCTTGGTACTCACTACAAGCCAGTCCAGCCTCCTACATTGGTTGTGCAGCAGTGGGATAAGTGCTTTGAGACTACTTACCACTTCTCATAAGAGAATAATATACAAAACAAGTTCAGTGTATGTACACCTAACCAAAAAGTTTTGCATTTCTTTTCTCACCTCTTTTCTTAAGTGCTGAAAAGTACCTCTAAACTTTCTAAAAAGTTCTTAAAAGTTTAAAAAGTTTTTTTTCTGTCTTTCTAAAAGTTCTGAAAACTTTTTTCTCTTTTTCTATCACTTAAACTCTTTCTAAAAATGTCTGGCACAGGCCAAAATGTTGATCTGTCCAAACTTGCATATGATCACCTTAGCTGGAAAGGAGCAAGGAGTCTCTGCATAGAGAGAGGTTTGAGTGTAGGGAAGAATCCTTTCTTGGAATTATTACTTAACATGCTTAAAGAACAAGATAAGGCCAGAAGGGCCCCATCTGTTGAAAAAGTAGCTAATGGTTCCCAATCTGATTCAGGGACTCCCCTAGGAAAAGATTCAGGAAAGAAACTTCTTAGCCTGCCCATTAGTAGACAGTCTAGCATAGTTGGTACTGATGTAGAGGTACACCATACAGATAGTGTTATCTCACATCATAGCAAGAGTATTGCTTCTCACCACAGTAGAAGTGATGTTTCTGTTAACCAAGCTGTTAGGGTGCCTTCTGTAAGGGATAGGTCTCCTTCTGTCCATTCTCACCATACTTCTGTTTCAAGGCATGTCCCACCCGCCCACCCTGATGACAGATTGTTAGAAAGGGAGCTCAATAGATTGAGAGTGGAACAAACCAGACTGAAGCTCAAGAAGCAACAGCTGGATTTGGATAGACAGTCCTTAGAAGTAGAGAAGGAGAGACAAAAATTGGGTTTAGAAACCCATGGTGGCAGCAGCAGTATTCCCAATAGTCATCCTGCAAAAGAGCATGATTCTAGGAATCTGCACAAGATAGTTCCCCCTTATAAGGAGGGGGATGACATTAACAAGTGGTTTGCTGCACTTGAGAGGGCCTGTGTTGTACAGGATGTCCCTCAAAGGCAGTGGGCTGCTATCCTATGGCTATCATTTAGTGGAAAGGGTAGGGATAGGCTCCTTACTGTGAAAGAAAGTGATGCCAATAATTTTACAGTTCTTAAGAATGCACTCCTGGATGGTTATGGCTTAACCACTGAACAATACAGGATAAAGTTCAGAGAGACCAAAAAGGAGTCTTCACAAGACTGGGTTGATTTCATTGACCATTCAGTGAAGGCCTTGGAGGGGTGGTTACATGGCAGTAAAGTTACTGATTATGAAAGCCTGTATAACACAATCCTGAGAGAGCATATACTTAATAATTGTGTGTCTGATTTTTTGCACCAGTACCTGGTAGACTCTGATCTGACCTCTCCCCAAGAATTGGGAAAGAAGGCAGACAAATGGGTCAGAACAAGGGTGAACAGAAAAGTTCATACAGGGGGTGACAAAGATGGCAATAAGAAGAAAGATGGTGAAAAATCTCAAGATAAGCATGGGGATAAGGGTAAAACCAAAGATCCCACTTCAAATCTTAAACACTCTTCAGAGGGTGGGGATAAAACTAATTCTTCCTCTTTTCTCTCAACCTGCACACATTAAAAAACCTTGGTGCTTTGTGTGTAAAAACAGAGGCCATAGGCCAGGGGATAAGTCCTGTCCAGGTAAACCCCCTGAGCCTACCACCACTAATACATCAAGCTCTAGTGCCCCTAGCAGTAGTGTTACTAGTGGTGGGACTGCTGGCAACAGTCAAGTTAAGGGTGTAGTTGGGTTCACTTATGGGTCCATAATAGAAACTGGGGTAGTCAGTCCCAAGACAGTTTCTGTCACACCTAGTGGCATTGGCCTTGCCACACTGGCGGCTTGTCCCCTTACAATGGATAAGTACAGGCAGACAGTTTCAATAAATGGTGTTGAGGCCTTGGCCTACAGGGACACAGGTGCCAGTATCACTTTGGTGACTGAAAACCTAGTGGCTCCTGAACAACACATCATTGGACAACAGTATAAAATTATTGATGTCCATAACTCAACTAAGTTCCTTCCCTAAGCTATTATTCAGTTTAGTTGGGGTGGAGTTACTGGCCCTAAGCAGGTGGTGGTATCACCTAGCTTACCTGTAGACTGTCTCTTAGGTAATGAACTAGAGGCCTCAGGTTGGGCTGATGTAGAGTTTTATGCCCATGCAGCCATGCTGGGCATCCCAGAGGAATTGTTCCCTCTCATTTCTACTGAAATGAAAAAGCAAAGGAGAGAAGGCCTGAAAACTCAGGATCCCTCTCCATCAACAGGTAAAAAGGGTATCACAGAATCCCCTAACCACCCTGCCATTCAGGATACCATTCATGTGGTGGGAGAAACCTCTCCTGGGGTGGCACCTGTTCCAAGGGAAACATCAGCTGGCAAAGCTGTACTCCCTGAGGTAGAAGTACCTCTCTGTGGGATAACTAACATTGGTGAGAAAAAGAGCACCATTTTAGTTAACATGGAGCATCCCTCCAACCCTCCCAGAGAAACTTTAGTGCAGAAACTCTGCACTGCCTCACATCACTTAGGACAGCATCCCTGCCCTAGTGTGGAGCTGATAGGACAGCATCCCTGCCCTGCTCCAACCCAAGAGAAACAGCATCCCTGTTCTCTCTTCCAGCCATATGGACAAAGTTTTGGCCCAGCTATGGCTTTTCTGAGACAGCATCCCTGTCTGGCATTTCCATCACTACAAATAGGTTCAGTGGACAATTCCCACTGCTCTAAACTAAAACTTACTGATAGAAACTCTGAAAATACATCTTCACATTGTTGCTTAGCTAAAAAACTTCAAACAGGGTGGTTTACATCCCCACAGGGAAGTAACCATATAGTGGATGATAAAGGGAGTAACCAGTCTATTGCAGAGCTACTCTCTACTTATCACCACTTAGACAATAAAGTCTCAACTGGCCAAGGTTAGCCTTATTGTCCTTCGTTGGGGGGGGGGGGGGGGTGAGAAAGTAGCCTCTTTCTAGCCTTGTTACCCCCACTTTAGGCCTGTTTGTGAGTGTATGTCAGGGTGTTTTCACTGTCTCACTGGGATCCTGCCAGCCAGGGCCCAGTGCTCATAGTGAAAACCCTATGTTTTCAGTATGTTTGTTATGTGTCACTGGGACCCTGCTAGTCAGGACCCCAGTGCTCATAAGTTTGTGACCTATAGGTATGTGTTCCCTGTGTGATGCCTAACTGTCTCACTGAGGCTCTGCTAACCAGAACCTCAGTGATTATGCTCTCTCTTTACAAATTGTCACTAACAGGCTAGTGACCAATTTTACCAATTTATATTGGCTTACTGGAGCACCCTTATAATTCCCTAGTAAATGGTACTGAGGTACCCAGGGTATTGGGGTTCCAGGAGATCCCTATGGGCTGCAGCATTTCTTTTGCCACCCATAGGGAGCTCTGACAATTCTTACACAGGCCTGCCACTGCAGCCTGAGTGAAATAATGTCCACGTTATTTCACAGCCATTTTACACTGCACTTAAGTAACTTATAAGTCACCTATATGTCTAACCTTTACCTGGTAAAGGTTAGGTGCAAAGTTACTTAGTGTGAGGGCACCCTGGCACTAGCCAAGGTGCCCCCACATTGTTCAGGGCCAATTCCCCGGACTTTGTGAGTGCGGGGACACCATTACACGCGTGCACTACATATAGGTCACTACCTATATGTAGCTTCACAATGGTAACTCCGAATATGGCCATGTAACATGTCTATGATCATGGAATTGCCCCCTCTATGCCATCCTGGCATAGTTGGCACAATCCCATGATCCCAGTGGTCTCTAGCAGAGACCCTGGTACTGCCAAACTGCCTTTCCCGGGGTTTCACTGCAGCTGCTGCTGCTGCCAACCCCTCAGACAGGTTTCTGCCCTCCTGGGGTCCAGCCAGGCTTGGCCCAGGATGGCAGAACAAAGAACTTCCTCTGAGAGAGGGTGTTACACCCTCTCCCTTTGGAAAATGGTGTGAAGGCAGGGGAGGAGTAGCCTCCCCCAGCCTCTGGAAATGCTTTCATGGGCACACATGGTGCCCATTTCTGCATAAGCCAGTCTACACCGGTTCAGGGACCCCTCAGCCCTTCTCTGGCGCGAAACTGGACAAAGGAAAGGGGAGTGACTACTCCCCTGACCTGCACCTCCCCTGGGAGGTGCCCAGAGCTCCTCCAGTGTGCTCCAGACCTCTGCCATCTTGGAAACAGAGGTGCTGCTGGCACACTGGACTGCTCTGAGTGGCCAGTGCCAGCAGGTGACGTCAGAGACTCCTTCTGATAGGCTCCTTCAGGTGTTGCTAGCCTATCCTAGCTCCTAAGTAGCCAAACCCTCTTTTCTGGCTATTTAGGGTCTCTGTCTTTGGGGATTCCTTAGATAACGAATACAAGAGCTCATCCGAGTTCCTCTGCATCTCTCTCTTCACCTTCTGCCAAGGAATCGACTGCTGACCGCGCTGGAAGCCTGCAAAACTGCAACAAAGTAGCAAAGACGACTACTGCAACTCTGTAACGCTGATCCTGCCGCCTTCTCGACTGCTTTCCTGGTGGTGCATGCTGTGGGGGTAGTCTGCCTCCTCTCTGCACTAGAAGCTCCGAAGAAATCTCCCGTGGGTCGACGGAATCGTCCCCCTGCAACCGCAGGCACCAAAGAACTGCATCACCGGTACCCTGGGTCTCCTCTCAGCACAACGAGCGAGGTCCCTTGAATCCAGCAACTCTGTCCAAGTGACTCCCACAGTCCAGTGACTCTTCAGTCCAAGTTTGGTGGAGGTAAGTCCTTGCCTCCCCACGCCAGACTGCATTGCTGGGAACTGCGACTTTTGCAGCTACTCCGGCCTCCGTGCACTTCCGGCGGAAATCCTTTGTGCACAGTCCAGCCTGGGTCCATGGCACTCTAACCTGCATTGCATGACCTTCTAAGTTGTCCTCCGGCGACGTGGGACTCCTTTGTGCGACTTCGGGTGAGCACCGTTTCACGCATCTTTGTAGTGCCTGTATCTGGCACTTCTGCGGGTGCTGCCTGCTGCTGAGAGGGCTCCTTGTCTTGCTCGACGCCCCCTCTGTCCTCAGGCGCAATTGGCGACATCCTGGTCCCTCCTGGGCCACAGCAGCATCCAAAAACCCTAACCGCACGATTTGCAGCTAGCAAGGCTTGTTGGCGGTCTTTCTTCAGGAAAACACTTCTGCACAACTCTCCACAGCGTGGGGAATCTATCCTCCAAAGGGGAAGTCTCTAGCCCTTGTCGTTCCTGCAGAACCTGCAGCTTCTACTGTCCAGTAGCAGCTTCTTTGCACCCACAGCTGGCATTTCCTGGGCATCTGCCCATCTCCGACTTGCTTGTGACTTTTGGACTTGGTCCCCTTGTTCCACAGGTACCCTCGACTGGAAATCCATTGTTGTTGCATTGCTGGTTTGTGTCTTTCCTGCAGAATTCCCCTATCACGACTTCTATGTCCTTTGGGGAACTTTAGTGCACTTTGCACTCACTTTTCAGGGTCTTGGGGTGGGCTATTTTTCTAACCCTTACTATTTTCTAATAGTCCCAGCGACCCTCTACAAGGTCACATAGGTTTGGGGTCCATTCGTGGTTCGCATTCCACTTTTGGAGTATATGGTTTGTGTTGCCCCTATCCCTATGTGTCCCCATTGCATCCTATTGTAACTATACATTGTTTGCACTGTTTTCTAATACTATTACTGCATATTTTGGTATTGTGTACATATATCTTGTGTATATTTGCTATCCTCATACTGAGGGTACACTCTGAGATACTTTGGCATATTGTCATAAAAATAAAGTACCTTTATTTTTAGTATATCTGTGTATTGTGTTTTCTTATGATATTGTGCATATGACACTAGTGGTACTGTAGGAGCTTCACTCGTCTCCTAGTTCAGCCTAAGCTGCTCTGCTAAGCTACCATTATCTATCAGCCTATGCTGCTAGACACCCTATACACTAATAAGGGATAACTGGGCCTGGTGCAAGGTGTAAGTACCCCTTGGTAGTCACTACAAGCCAGTCCAGCCTCCTACATTTGTAGCACTAGTTATTTTCAGGAGGTGAACATAAAATGTGATTAGTCCATTGTTTACTTAGTCATCTCCCCTGCAGTATCTGCTTTTACAGACTGCAGATCTACAAATTTGCAGTGAGTAGATGCAATTTGGTGCTTTGTTCATCGTCTTGAGTCCTAGTCTTAGGGACAGAAACACTATGGGTATCATGTGTAAATGGTATTTGCTTCTGGGTGTATTTGGTGCTCGATTGAATGGTCTCTCTTTCGATAAAAAGCACAGTGCTGCATTGATCAAACAGTCAATATCTCCTTGCTCAATATCTACGAGACAGCTTGATCTGAATTAAAGTTCTTGGGCCCTGGTAGTTTTTCTAACCCCACCTCATTTAATACAATAATCATGTGTGTTCCCTGTAGACATTTCTGTGACGTGGGTTGAGACCCAGAGCAAGGAAATCTAGAAATTACTATGCTTTAGTGTTGAGGAATTTATCTGCTATCTCCTCTTGTCACATTCTGGACCAGAAACCTGGGCTCTTCAACTAAGACTGCCAGGAGATGTGGGCCATCGGTATCCTGCTTTGAGGAAGAACACTGAAAACTGTTCAAGGGGGGTATTGGAAGCTGGCTAGCACAAGGAAAACACCGCTCAGTGGAGGAAGACCAAAGACACCCACTGCTGCATCTGAGAAGTGTAGTGTTTGAGCCCAAAGAACAACCAAAGCTACAAGATCCTTCGAGCTGCGAACACCATGTCTCTACTGAAGCCTTCTCCACTAGTCTACCTCGGTCTCTGCTTATCTCGTGCCAGTGCCTTAGACATTGTCACATTCCAGACAGCATGGAGTGCCAAAGACCACACACTACTTGCCTGGCTACAAATTAAGACAAAGAACAAGGTACTGTGCAAACCTGTGAGAACCCAGGAAGGAGAAGGGAAGAGACCTCCACCACCTTGGAGGGAATACTATGATGGACTCACCACAACCTGGTCAGCATTCCCAAGAGCCTCTTTGGATGCCAAACCCCTGCATGAGGACCCTCAATGACTGATTGTGGACTATTGCACCAAGAGTAGCCTAGGAGGTTGTCCCATGGGAGCAGCATAGGCTATCTCCCACTATAATTGTTAAAGGGGTTTAGTACTACCTTGTGTTGTTTGCTACTAAGAAATATTATGTAAAGAATGATGTTGAGTAAACTACATCTTTTTCAAAGAACACACATTCACTGGACATTGACCAACTGACTTCTATTGCTTTTCTTACTGAGTTCTGAGATTTTAATCCCATACCACCTCCTGGAGTAAGGCTTGGACTGCTTGACGTGTGCCATAGGGGTGTACTTCGTGCTCAGTTTTGGGGATAGGAGTAGGGTTACGCCCAGGGATGCCAGTTATAAACTGTTCTGTTTGACACAATCTGTGCTCATTAACTCCTGATTGCTCTTGGACACCTGAAAAAGCTCCTACAGTGCATGCCGTGGAATTTGTTTTAATCCTGTTGTTTGATAACTCCAAACCCTGACCAACCTGCAAGCTTGTTATCAGTTCATGTTGTCATACCGCAAGTATCCATCAAGTAAAAGTAATTTACTACTCCATGATTGGAGATTACATTTAGCTGCATGGTGTGAAACTGAAAGGGTTTTAGATCCCTTATAGGTTGCAGCATTTCTGTGAAAGTCTTTTTTTATGATACTCCTTAGTAATGACAGGAGAGGGGAAGCAGGTCTTTAAGCCTTATACTCATTTTTTGCAAGAACCTAGAAAAACTCTGTGATATTACTGACCATGTTTTAAAAAAAATTAAACATACCACATGCCTACATTGTGGAGCTGAATAAATTCCTAATATATTGTACCAAGTATACCAAGGGCCTGTAAAGTAAGTGCTACCAGTGGACTGCAGCACTCGTTGTGCCATCTACCGCAGTGGCAATGTAAAGCATGTCTCCATGACTACCATTATAGCCTGGCAGTACAATATTAAAACTGCAAACTGGACCTATCAAAAATACCCCTCTTGACAGGCCTAAACCTCCCTTTTGACTAATAATAAGTCACCTCTAACTAGGCCTTATTGCATTTAAGGCAAGAGGCATAGCATTGAAAAGATTTCCTTATAGTGAAATGGACCTAAAAGCTGTTTCCACAGTAGCAGGGCTGGCTGTTTCATAGGAAAGCATTGGGATGCAAATCTCTGGCTAGGAAACATTTGCAAATGTCATTTTTAGACTTTTCTAATTATTTATCACAAGCCCAATGCATTGGTGAAGTTGGATTTGTAATAAATATTTTGAGAAGATCCCTTTTTGAAAGTTACATTTGCCCTGCCTGAAGTCCCTGGAAGCTACATCGGCAATTTGCTCTCCCATGTCTGCCAGTCAGTAATTAGCATTTGAATAGTCATGAGTGCGGTGTAAACTTGCTTCCAGAAGCAAACAATAGGCTAACCTGCATAGGTGGAGATGACTTATCTGAACCTGACAGAACATGCAGGGTGGGATTGTGAGGATTCTTTTTAACATTAAAGTGTCAAATCCTGCTTGAATGTCACATCCCGCTTCACTGGCCTTCTAGAGCTTTTTATATGACACTTATTGACACACTTCAAAGAGGCTTTCCCTGTCACAGGCAAATGCTAGCTGACACTTGGGAAGGGGACTTCTTTTGTTCCCCCCAGCCAGACAGACTCCCAATCACAGAAGACCCCTTTTGACATTACAGTGTCAAAGCCTGTTTGATAGGACTGCCAGGTTTATAAATAACATTTGGGGTGCACTACAAAGGAGGTACCCAGGATGCCAAAACAAATAATTTGGATCCCCTGTCTGGTTTCTGATAACTCAGCTTTGTTCTACCAGACTTCTGTCTCTGAGGTTGCTGTGGGCACAGGAACTGTCTAGAACCGGACTTTAGATTTAGATATAGAAGGAAACTAGGGTTACCATGGTACACTCTCCACACACACTGCCAGGCCTCAGAGCTCAGGTTTAGTGTGGCTAAACAACTTTGGGCATCTTGAAAATGTCCAAAGTGGGTAGGAGTAGCCATGGGAACCCTTTCCCCATTGGATAGTACTTCCTTGGTAGTCATTCTCACCTACTGGCATCTTGACACTCCTGGACGTGAAGAGAGGACTGAACCTGCTGTCCGGACCCTGAGACGAGCCTGGTGGACTGGACCTGCTGTCTCTCCTATCCAGGACAAAGACGTGGGCCCAAAGGACCATAAGGCTGATCTCCTGTTCAAGCTACAGAGATAAAACAAGCTGCAAGGGTCCTTTCTTGCAGCTTCCCAGCAGATCAGTGGCAACTAGATCTGGATCATCATTGGCAACTTCCCTATATAAATATAGAAGCCAACACCGAACAAGATCAGAAGAACGTTGTGTGTGCATGCATCTTTATAGCCTATTGTGTATACATGTCAAACAAAAAAATCCTCCCTGGGCCCTCATCGAGAGAGGAGAACTTCTTTCTCACCATAAAATACTCTAAAAATTAGTTGTGTGGAATACATCATCCATCTTTAATTTTCGAATGCCCACACTCATGGTTAAAAACCACATTTCATGTTTAGATCATTTTAAACAACTTGGCCAACATGTTCCATTGCCATTTCTTACTTACTGGCAATTTCTTCAAGGCATGAGGACCCATAATTCACCCAAATGTACACTGGATCTGGGTATAACAGAAATAAAAGTGGGAAAAACATACATAACATATGTGAACGGTTCAGCTCTCATACATTCATACAAGTCATAGCAGCGTTGCACTCAAAGTCAAGGGCACTCACACTTTCACTCTCCTGCTCGATATCAAATACTTCAGAGAACACTCCCTTGGACCATTAAAGGCTCTTCCATTTCAGCCAGTGTTCATATTTACCCTGAGCTATAACACTATAACTACGATGAGTCACCAGTCTCCTTATGGCTAAATTGGTGATATACTGGCTGAACTGATAAAGTGATAAAATTATACTTGCATCAATGCCACCCTACTCGGCTTCACATCTGTGCACAAGTAGTACAGTTTTGAAACTAGTGTCACTCTGCAACTAATGGCCTTGTTTAAATCTCCCATAACTGTGAGTCTGTGCCTTCTATGGGAGACAGGCACCACTTGCACCCATCTCCTACAAGGAACAAAACAGCAGTGCCTGCTTACCGCCCAATGGGCAGGGAAACTCACTCATAGCCGGTGTTGGCAACACACGTCCAAAACAGACCCCACAGAAGCCCGCCACTGGTGCGCTTTTGACCAAAGGGTCTTGTCCCACATCATGATTGACGAGGGCCATGGGTATGTCAATTTTATCATAGAGGCATGAGAAGTGTTCCATCCATCTTTCGGGTTGTATGTGGTTCCTTAGGCTATTCCTACCCCCTTTCTGTTGCTTGGACAACAATTCCCAGAACAACTTGTTATTGTTGGATTCCGTAGCATCCAACAGCTCCTGCCAGATTGAGTCTTCCCAAGATCTTTTTGCTCGTGAAATGGACTCCTTATATGTGCGTCTAGCTTGTTGTATTTCCCCAGGGGTCCCTTTCATAATGGCTTTTTTTAACCCTGACTTAGCCCTGTAGCATGATTCATCAAACCATGAATTGTTTGCCGAAATCCCTCCTTGCTGTCTTGCCCCAACCTTCCTGTAAAAAATGCTTTACAGTTTGGCAACCATGTTTTCGTGTATGCGGAGAAATGGAATATCCTTAAAATCATGGTCTTGATAGGAAGCCAGGTTATCTATAAAGGATAGGTAGATCTCACGTAACAGGTAGGGGTTCGACACCACCTTCGGCCACCTGACCTTCATGGCTAAATTGTTCAAGGTAGGAGTGAGAACCATAGTAAGTTGATTATTCGAGGTTCTACCAAAAACATCCCCAGAGATGGAGAGTAGCAAGGTATAATGATCGCTCTCGCATCTAAAATCCACCTTCATATCTCTCAGCAAGGGCCACAGTCTTACATCAACTAAAAAGTAATCAATTACGCTTGTAGGTATGCCTTGTTTAAATGTAGGTGCAGTGTCCGGATCGGAGGGGCATTCTACCATTGCAGGCCCTAAGGCCGTACTTCAAGCAAAGGGAAGCCAGCTGGGCTTCTACACAGGAACGAGGACAAAAACAATCACAATTCAGCTGTGCAATCCTCCATATTTGATCCTTCTCCTCTGTTAGACCACTAAGTAACACAGATGGTTCAAAGGTGCAATTTACATCCCCAGCTATTATCAAATAAGATGTTGATTGTAAGGTGTCTAAAAAGTCGAGTAGCTGGGTTAAGGTCTGAGATTCTACTCCGCGTGGGACAGATCGGGCATAAACGTTGATAAGGATTACATTAAAACTCTGTTGTTACTAAATTTGCAACCCCATCAAATCAACACAATCAAATTTTAAGATCTTATATTCACATTGCACTCTTTTGTTTAGTAACATTAAGAGCCCCCCTTTTGCACAACCTGTCGCCTTTTCAGATGGTTGGGCAGATATATTAAAGGAAAGAAACCCATCTATGTTAATCCTGTCCTCAGCCTAGGTTTCTTGAAAGAGGCATATATCTTGAGTGTTTATATATGAGCACCAGTCCGTATCGTCCAATTTCCTCCCAAGGCCAGCTAGTTTCCATGTCATTATTGATAGACCATTTATGTCTGGCACAGCTCTATGTATCTGGGGCTAACGTCCTCTGAAATTAACTCGTTAGTAATAGGGCCCTCGAGGCTAATCATACCTTCCTTAAAAGACCAGGGCTTCCAATGTGAAACATAACTGTCCTCCATGTTTTGTACCACTCCTGGGACAAGTACATCACAGAACTCAAACATGTACTCTGCACAGAGCTACATAGTAACATCATGCAGGACAAGAGTTAGTTAAACACCCAACAGCAGAACTTTACGTGAGGGGGCTGGTAGGCCTTACTCCAGTGACACAGGTAAAAAGGCCTATTCTCTCTACTGATCAATATCACAAAACATGGCATGCTGTCACCATCACTCTCATTCTGCTTAACTCTCTGGTAAAGACAATTCGATGACAGTCATATTAATGAATTGTGCTGCTGTATTGACATTATGTGCCATAGCATAGTACACCACAGCCAGTTCACTTTCAAACAAAATATGAAAATACTTGAAAAGTTCTGTCTAAACTGTGGATATTCAGAATACAGAATAGTTGCCCTGTGCTTTGAAGCAGGAATCTGCACTTGACGATTATCGTACTATCCTCCTTCTCTCGTGGTAATGAGATTTGTAATGCTACAGGCTTCTAAAGTCTTTTTCCACCGACTAATGTGCTCTCCTTTTGCTTGCTTAATGTGATTTAATTCTAAAGCATTGGCCGTGAAATCTCTAGAGTGTAGGGGATGAATATTGTAATGCTCGTAGTTGTCTTCTACTTTAGCTGACTGCAGTTTTTACAAACTGACTGCTCTCTCTAGACTTTGAAGGGTGTGTGCATAGTGAATTCAGGTGTTGGCCTAAATCTAGATCTTTGTACAATTTGCTTTCTACTTTTACACAATGGAAGGCTTTCTTCACCTTATCAATTCTAACTAGTTTCTGTCAAATTTTGTAATGTAATCCTTTGTTAGCACACTGTTGACTGGAACTGCTAGTGGTTCTTCTACTTCTTGGTCTACACCAAGGCTCAGATTATCAAAACCTTCACAGAAAGAAGCACATCCCCCAAAGTTGGTGCGCTGTGTTGCAAGAGAGGACGAGAGCAGGAAAGCACATAGCTACAAATATATGACACTATTCTGGCTCTCCCTAGTGCTGGAGCACATTTAGGTTGCCAAGCACACCATACTTACATTTGCGTTATAGTGCAAAGGTATCTACCCGAGTCTAGCTTTGCTTAGTACTAGAAAAGTGTGCTTCCAGTACAGAGTACTATGCATGTACAAGCTTTAAACCTTTTATCACTTTGGATGTCTGCTTTACATTGCAGCACACATGCAAAATGGGAAAAGGTGACAGGAATTAAAGTATTTCTCCTTTTTAATGCCTACTTTAAAGTTGTATTAATTATTGGCGCAAAGATCTGTCTATTGTTGCTCATAAATAGGGAGTACCACCCATGGAACGCCCTCTTGACTCAGAGTAATGCAGAGAAGCCCTTTGTGCGTATCATCAATTTGATGATGCAAACCCAGCACAAAATGTTTGGTCATCTGGGCCAAAGGGTTTCAATGGTCTCAGGGTCGGTCCAAGGGTTTGTGGGGCTCAGGGCAGAATAGGAACTTACAAGGCCCTTTTAAGATGTGACATCAGAGGAAGTGACATAACAGGAAGGGACATCAATTGAACATTAACGTTTTGGAGTTGTTGAAGCAGCTTTGCAAAAAACTACTTACCTAGTGTAAATATCTCTAAAAGGGCTAATTAGAAATAATAATCCTAATAAATAAATAGGTATACATCTTTTAAAGCTGTAGTATTTAGAAATACATTACATTAATCAAACTGGCAGAAAAAGCTAGCCTGTGTCCCTCCAACACTGATATGGTTGCTACAGTGTTCACTAATTGTTTCTAGATTAGGATATGATAAAAATTCCAAGTCAGATACTCCCAGAACTATACAGCAGGATTTCAAGTGATTCCCCAACCCTGCTTTTAGGTTACTGAGGTTCAAGAAAAGACATTTAGGTGCATACTTATGGTTTTCAATGCAAAACTGCGTGAATGCAGTTTTGCGTTAAAATCCTTAGCGCCATTCTATATCTATGGAATGGTGCAAGCAGGCACTAAGGAATTCCTAGCATCTAAGAAAAAGATGCTAGCTGCGGGGGGGGTTGTGAAAAAGGCGCTAGTGGAACAGAAATTAGGCTAGGTTGGTTAGTGGCAATAAATATGCTTCTCACCAGCCTAGCGTCTTTTACTGATGCACAAGCACCCAAATATGACTCAGTCGTAATAAAGACAGGAGTCCTGCCCACCACCCCAATGGCCAGCGCAGAGGAACAGTGTCCCCTGGGCAATGCCATAAGACCCAGTGCCAGGCAGGGGGCCCCATGTCAGGAGCCCCCATGTCAGGGGCCCCTAATGGCACACACCCAAATAAAGAAAATATACTTACCAATACTTACCCAGGATGGGGCCCCCCATCCTGTAGTGTCCCACTGCTGTGGGTGGAGGTTTTCCTGGAGTTTGGGGTGGACATCTGTGGGCCCATCCCTTGGTGTTTGGCCATGGAAATGGGTCCACAGGTACCCTAATGCCTGGTCTGACCCAGGCGTTAAATAATGACGCTAAGCAGGCTTAGCGCCATTATTTGGGTCTGCTTACTTCTTGCGTGTCAGTTCTTCACCAGAGTATAGATATGACGGTAGGGGGTTAGCGTCATATTGTGAACGGGAACGCATACCTTGCATCTAATTAGTGCAAGGTAGTTTGCCACATCCACAACATGGCGCTAAGTCCAAACTTTTGACACTAGACAGCCCTAGCGTCAAAATATATATATGGAGTTAGCACAGTGCCATTTTAGTGTCAGTATAAATATGCACCTTCGTTTTTAGCAGGCATGGGGGATCAACATAAACAGATACTTGCTACATCAGGTGAGTGACCTGCAACAGCTGCAGCAAATAACAGAAAGGATAGATTCCAAAAACTAAGAAGAGGAGACAGCACAAATGCCATGCATAGGTGGTATTGCTGATAGTTTGGCAGGCCGAAGCACCGACGGTTGGCCCACACCTGCACACTGAGCATCCAAATACAGTAACTAGTCTCAAACTCCATTTTTAAAAGGTGAAAAGATCTGAACTAACAAAGACATTCAGAAGAGATGGCTATAAGGGAAAATAGTTTGTGGCCAGTGAAAAAAGACAGCCAAAGCTCTACCGGCAGCCAGTCACTAAAGAGATGCAATAGAGCAACAAAACAGAAAGAATTTACTATAGTACAATCTGTACAGTTTACAGCTATACGAAAAGGAAATATAGCAATGTGGAATAGGCAGGCTGGGGGGAGGTGGAGCTTGACTTCCAAAATAAAGCTAAAGTAATATCAGAAATTTACAATTTAAAATAATAAGTTTACATTTCATTAACATCTGAGAAAACACTTAACAAATTGCAAAGGGACCAGAACCATGCCACTCAACTCATATTTAGCTTAAGAAGAAATAATCAAATTGTGCTTGCCCTCAGGTAAATCCAGTGGATCTTGGTTAAAGAGATAATTGTATGCAATACCCTTGAGAGACCATTTCCATCATCCACATATCACTGGATTCACTCCATAAGTATGTAACCAAAAACCTTTGGTCTTCCAACCTCCAATGCAAGATCTGCTTCCCTGAACCGACTGGCTACCTACTCGCATACCCTCAGTGTTTGGCAGATCACTCCATGTGCGTTGGTGTACTCTATGGAATGCCCCCTCACTTCTCAGCTGCCCTCCTCCTCCACAGCCCCCATCTCCTTTACGTACCCTTCTTTTCCTCACCTCCCACAGTAGGGCAATTCTAACTGTGCTCCTGAAAAGCAGCTATTTCCCCAGTCCTCGCTGTGACTCCCTGAAGTCTTGGATTATTTGTTGTGGGAAGAGGCACACATACTGTGCTTGCCTAGGCTGGCCCACTGTCATCTGCACATGATAATGAGCTGACTGGCTCTGTGAGCGCAGTCAGACTGACTCTGTTCACACCAATCCCAAGGCTGTTTGCATCCTTTTGGGGTGTGCACCAGCGGCCAAGTCAGCCCAAACAAAGAGCCCCGTTTATCCACATTAATAAAACAAAATCGTCTCACCAAGTGTCCTGGCCATAAACCCTTTAGTCAACTGTGGATTCTCTGCCTTTCCCACCTGAATCTAGCACCTTCATTGGGCCTTGCAGCACTTAAGTCATACATGGTGGACTACAGCCCATTATCACCTTCAGGACACTTTGCGCACAAAGAGATATTGTAAAACATTTGTTGGGTATTGGGAGGCTATTAGTCACAGAATAAACTTTTTGTTGTTTGATTCCATTACCATCTGCTCTAAATCAGTCTCTTCTAAAAGACATGACTAGGTAGGCTGGAGTAGGTGCTTATAGGGTATGATTAATGTGACAACTGCATTTGAGTTCCAATACCTTTATCAACTCAGAGAGTAAGCTTTGACTGCTCACTATTGCCACAGCTGGAGAGACAAGTTTCTAAAAGGAATAACTCTTAAACAAATTAAATGAAATAGTCTGTTTTGAAACAGCATTTGCAAACAGTGTTACCCTCCACAAATGCTGTCAATCAATCACCTATTGTCTCTAACCCAAAGAAAAGTTCTCACAATACACTCCAGCTTTGTTCCTTTTACAGAAACATATTGTGGGACATTTGAGATAAAAGTAGAAAAGAGATATCAGAAGTTGAAGAGAGGTTTTGAGCCCACAGAAGGCTATTGGAGCAGAGAAACACCCACAGCTTGTTAAGTTTTTACATAGGTAGGATTGTATGACGAGACAAGCAAGATTTTGGAAAGGGAGTTCAGGACAGGAGCTATTATCTCTAATCTCCGGTCAGGACATGGGCAGGAAAGGGTCCCACTGGGAGGGAGATTTAATATAGAGGTCAAGAGGGATAATAGACTACACAGAGAGTAGGGTGAAATTCAGCAGACATATTGGGGATGGTTCAAGATCACAACCCTTTGTGAAGGTTGACACATTCACCTCAAAGCTAAGAATTTTTACAGGAAAATAAAGAGATAGGGATTTTTAAATTTTGGCAGACGGATCAACAGACTTAGCAGCACACAGTGCTTCAAAAACATGTTTCTCTCTTCTCTAGCCTCTTACTTTTTTGCTGATTCTGCCTACTTACATCTGCCTCATTCCCTCAATGCTCTACTTTTTAGCTCATCTCTTGCCCAGCCTATTACCTACTCTTGCTGCTTCAGGACCTTTTGATATCCATTTTATCCCTGCATTATCTCCTGTTCACTTGTCTCTCCCCAAGCATCTTACCTTCTCTCTTTTATTATGCCACTGTTACATCCATCTTGCCCCTCAATGCTCTCCTCTTTTCCTCTTGTCTCATTCTCCCAGCCTCTTACCTTCCCATGCATCAACCTTTTTGCAGACTCTGACCCCTTTACATCAGTCTCTCCATTTTCCCCAGCCTCTTCCTGCTGGTTCTGTCCCTCGTATGTCCACGCCTTCCCTCCATATGCTGCTCTTTACCACTCATTTTTACATGGATTTTGCTCCTCCTAATATTACTCTCTTTTGCATGCTATTATAGGTGAGCAAGCCACTGAAAACTTGAGCCAGAAGCCTGGCTCTGCTCAGTTCAAGATCCTCTTGGAACCACAAGCCCAAAATGAGCTGAACTTTCACAGGAGGTGATGTGGCCTAGTGGCTAGAGCTGCACACCATGCATCAAGGGGAGACACACTTCAATTCAGGCCTTGGCTCAGCATCCTGTGACTCCAGGCAAATATCCGTGCTAGAAAAAATGGCTTTAGTCTGTGCCTGTTGTGAACCACTCTTATGCCCTTGGTCAACGCTTGTGCTATATAAAACTACCAAAAATACAACATGGACCTTGCCTGTCACCCACATTTTAGTTCCACTCTCCAAGCAGTAAAGATGAAGCATTAAGCTTTAATGTCCTAAAGAGATACCCATGTAGTGGCTGAATTGCACAGTGAGAAACTGTAAAATGTAGGAGCAATCCCAACATACGGGCTTGACCAAATTGTGTGATCCTAGGCAAATCCTTTATTGCACCAACTCCATCTTTTTCATTATCACACATCAGAGCACATTCAAATATGTGCTGTCTGAGTGTGTGCTCTACAACACGTCTTGTTTTTGATGTAATAGACTAAACTTTTGCTGCATGTTTAATCGTAATGTAACCCAAGTATAGGGTACACATGAACCTTGACATGCCTCTTAATCAGAGCCACTGACATTATTTGATTTTGAGATTGCTGTGTTTTCTTCATAATTATGGGTTTTCTGCATCTGCCACATAACCCATCTGCTGCATAATCTGCAGCTTTTACCAAACAAATAATTTGGTTTCTAGCTCAGATCATATGTAATTAAAAACGCGGTAACATTTGTTACTGCAAAGTGGAATGACCTTTGCAAGTGTTAACTGGCCATCTCTCTGTTGCTTATTGCTATATTTGGGTGAATGACAGTATTACCTCTTTATTGTATTGTATTGTAAATTATGCTGCAGTAAGCCAAATAGTATGCCTTGTCTTGCAGCATAAGTTAGTAAACCCTGTCACGTAATTTGGTCTGTTTTTGCCACATAATTGCAGTGGTCCTGATCTTAGTTCACTAATCTAACCTATCATCAGGTTAGGGACAGCAATGTTTCTCAGTTCACGTTTAGAAACTCTCCCTTTTATTAAATACATCTCAATACAGTGGTATAACCCCATGTTCTAAGGTAAAAAGCTTCTGTGTGTTAAATAAATAGGCTTTTTGACTGTTGGTGACCCTGTCTCCCTTTCCTCCATCCTAGGTGATGGGACATGATGCTCTCTTTTGTTGTGAGCCCTGCAGAGCACCCTGCCTTACATTCATGCGGGGGCAGGGCTCACTTAACACATAAGGGCAATTGAGTACCCACCTAATCGCTGTTATCATGCAGCTGCAGCAAATAGATTTCTGAAGCCCTTCCACGCATGGCAGCGAGGCTCAGGGGAGGTGGGCCCCTTCCTCCCCTGGACATCGCAGCGCTGCATCTCAGCTGCTCCTGGTCCACTTAACACTGAGGTTTTCTGAAAGGCAGTGCAGGGCCTCTTAGTTGTGAGCAGCAGCAGGGCCCTGGGCAGTTGCCCACACTGCCCGTGGCTAGCACTGGCCCTGAATGTTCTTGAAGTCCAGTTGAAGATATACTACTTTGTCTTCCAGGCCTTTCACTGATTCAGTTGGAGGTCATTTTGTGTTTTTGGCTGCTTGGAACGGGTGCACTAGGGATGACAATGGCACTCTCATAAACATTCAGCTGCTGAAGCTCAGCTGGAATTGGGAAGATTTCTAGGCTATCGTGAATGCCTTGCACAGGCATTTTATCATCCAGTTTGCAATTACAATATTTGCACTCCACTTGACTGATGCAGAGAGCAAGCCGCTCCTCAGCTATTCAGTACAGAGCAGGTTTAAACCACTGTACTATAGCTCTGACTTCCGGTTTTTCACACACATCTACTTTTTTTGTTTGAGCCTTTCAGTTTATACAAGAGCAACAAACACATACTTTGCTAGAAATGTCAGTGAAAATTGCAGTAAATCCAGCAATTTCCTTTCTAAATGTATCTAACGTTTTCTGCAGTTATCCATTCGTTGCTAACCTTTGCTACCACCACTTCATTTTCTTCAGTCTGTCTTCCAGGCCCAAGTAAGGCATTTGAATGTCATCTGTGTTACATGTCACATCGGAGTGAGTCTCATGAAACAGAATATTAGTCATGGCTTCTAAATGAAAAGCTGGACTTTTGACTAAGTATAACCATCTTACTAGAATACGCATTTTGGTGTGGTGGACACCCAGCACTCGGTTATGGTGGAAAGTATTGCCACATACCTGCTTCAATGAGCAGGCCAAAAAATGGCCTTGAAATTTTGAGAGTTTCATAACTCTGCAAAAATCAATGCTTTGCAGACGTCTTAGGAGCATATTTATGAGCCCCTAGTGCCAACGGAGCGTCACTTTTTGTGATGTTTTGGTGGCGTTAAGCACTGCGACATATTTACAAGGTGGGTTAAGCCACTTTTTGTGGCTTAACACCACCTTGTAAATACAGCCCCTTCACATGCAGCGCTTTGTGTGGAAGGGGCGTGCAATGGGTGTTGCTGCAGGCATGCCACAGCAACACCCATTGCATTTTGACGCTGCCTGAAATTTACGACCTATCATAAACCTGAGGCAGCGCCAAAATCTAACCCACCGCAGGGGTGGAGTTAGCTAGGTGCAACAAGGAGGAATACTTTTATTCCTCCTTGTTTTTTGGCTTGGCTTGGTTTTTTGGCTTGGCTTGACTTACCCCCACCAAATTTGGACAGAAGGGCCACTGGACTGTCGGAGACACTTGGATCCAGCTCTTGTGTTCCAGGGACCATGCTCGTCAAGATGAGAGGGGACCCAGAGGACTGGTGATGCAGAAGTCTGGTGCCTGCGTTAGCAAGCGGAAGATTCCGTTGATCCACAGGAGATTTCTTCTTGTCTTCCAGTGCAGGGTGAAGGCAGACAGCCCTCAGAGCATGCACCACCAGGAAAACAGTTGAGAAAGCCGGCAGGATGAGGCACTACAATGTTGCTGGTAGTCGTCTTGCTACTTTGTTGTGGTTTTGCAGGTGTCCTGGAGCAGTCAGCGGTCGATCCTTGGCAGAAGACGAAGAGGGAAGTGCAGAGGAACTCTGGTGAGCTCTTGCATTCGTTATCTGGGGAGAAACCCACAGGAGAGACCCTAAACAGCCCTCAGAGGAGGATTGGCTACCTAACCAGGTAAGAGCCTATCAGGAGGGGTCTCTGACGTCACCTGCTGGCAGTGCCCACTCAGAGGTCTCCATTGTGCCCTCACACCACTGCATTCAAGATGGCAGAGGTCCGGGACACACTGGAGGAGCTCTGGGCACCACCCCCAGGGTGGTCATGGACAGGGGAGTGGTCACTCCCCTTTCCTTTGTCCAGTTTCGTGCCAGAGCAGGGGCTGGGGGCTCCCTGAACCGATGTAGACTGGCTTATGCAAGGAGGGCACCATCTGTGCCCTTCAAAGTATTTCCAGAGGCTGGGGGAGGCTCTTCCTCCGCAGCCCTTTGCACCTATTTCCAAAGAGAGAGGGTGTAACACCCTCTCTCAGAGGAAATCCTTTGTTCTGCTTTCCTGGGACTGGGCTGCCCAGACCCCAGGAGGGCAGAAACCTGTCTGAGGTTTGGCAGCAGCGGTAGCTGCAGAGAAAACCCCAGAGAGCTAGTGTGGCAGTACCCGGGGTCCATGCTGAAGTCCCGGGGATGCATGGAATTGTCCCCTCAATACCAGAATGGTATTGGGGTGACAATTCCATGACCCTAGACATGTTACATGGTCATGTTCGGAGTTACCATTGTGACGCTACACATAGGTATTGACCTATATGTAGTTCACGCGTGTAATGGTGTCCCGGCACTCACAAAGTCTGGGGAATTTGCCCTGAACAACGTGGGGGCACCTTGGCTAGTGCCAGGGTGCCCTCACACTAAGTAACGTTGCACCTAACCTTCATCAAGTGAGGGTTAGACATTTAGGTGACTTATAAGTTACTTAAGTGCAGTGTAAAATGGCTGTGAAATAATGTGGACGTTATTTTACTCAGGCCGCAGCTGCGGTCCTGTGTAAGAATTGTCTGAGCTCCCTATGGTTGGCAAAAGAATTGTTGCAGCCTATAGGGATCTCCTGGAACCCCAATACCCTGGGTACCTAGGTACCACATACTAGGGAATTATAAGGGTGTCCCAGTGTGCAAATCAGAATTGGTAAAATTAGTCACTAGCCTGCAGTGACAATTTTAAAAGTAGAGAGAGCATAAACACTGAGGTTCTGGTTAGCAGAGCCTCAGTGATACAGTTAGGCACCACACAGGCAAAAACAAACATACATACAAGTAGAAATGGGGGTAACATGCCAGGCAAGATGGTACTTTCCTACACCTCCCTCCAGCTCCTGTATATGAGTGGCAGTGCAAGAATATTTACAAAATGACAAGAGTCAATTGACAAACTAACATTTTTCTTAAATAAGTTTAGCAGCGGAACTGTAAATCAGAAACTAAGGCGCATATTTAACTGAAAATGACGAAGCGCGACGCTGTGCCAACATTGGCAGCGCCGCGCTCCATCATTTTCACAATGCAGGTATGCACCATATTTAATTGAATACGGTGCACCCCTGTTTTGTCCCCTGCGTTGGCGCTAATTTGAGCTGCCTAGCGCCAACGCAGGCAACCTTGCACCATTGTGCAACGATGTCTGCACTGAGGGGTGTGATTGTTTATGTGTGGGAAGGTGTCCCTACCTGCACATAAACAATTACTAATGGCGATTTGGCACTTCTGTGTGTGCTGCATAATGCAGCACATTTTTTAAATGATTGTTTATATGTAGGAAGGGACACCTTCCCACACATAAACAGTTATGTCTGGCATTTTGCGCTTTCTTTGCGTGCTGCCAAAAATGCAAAGAACAGACAGTAATCCTGTGTACTGCGTGAACTGCGCGCTGAGTTGGACTCCGACTTCGCGGAACCCTCTTTTGTTGTGCTGAGATGACTGCTGTGCTCAGATCTTCTGATCGCCTGTTCAGGTGCTTCTGCGGGTGCTGCCTGCTTTTGCGTGGGCTCTCTCTGTTGCTGAGCGCCCCCTCTGTCTCCTCCTCCAAGGGGCAACCTCCTGGTCCTTTCTGGGACCTGGCAGCACCCAAAACCTTTAACCGCAACTCTTGCAGCTAGCACGGCTTGTTTGCGGTCTTTCTGAGTGGAAACAACTCTGCATCCTCCAGCACGCTGTGGGACATCTTCTGAGGAGAAGTTCCTGGCACCTTCCGTTGTGGCAGAATCTTTGGCTTCTTCCACCCGGAGGCAGCCCTTTTGCACCTTCATCCGGGGTTTAGTGGGCTCCTGCCCCCCCGGACACTTGCGTGACTCTTGGACTTCCTTTGCAGATCCTCAGGTCCAGGAATCCGTCTTCAGTGCTTTGCAGTCAGTTGTTGCCTTTGCAGAATCTCCTATCTCGACTTTACTGTCTTTCTGTGGTAGTAGGGTAACTTTACTCCTAATTTTCAGGGTCTGGGGTGGGGTATCTTGGACACCCTTAGTGTTTTCTTACACTCCCAGCGACCCTCCCTCTACACCAGAGGTCTTCAAACTTTTTAATGCCGCGCCCCCCCAGTTGAAAAATAAAAATCATTGGCCCCCCCTCAGAATTTTTCACAATTATTTTATAAACATGGCAATGTTTACATATGTCTAAACCTATTTAAACATTGCAGTTAAGTAATGTTACCTTTTTAAAACTGCAATAACATGCTTCTGATTAAAACAGAGGCCTGTTATTTGTATAATATTTATTTTGGCCAGAGTCTGGGGCCCCCCCTGGGATCACTTGAGGCCCCCCTAGGGGGGCCCGCCCCCCAGTTTGAAGACCTGTGCTCTACACACTACACTAGCCCTGGGGTCCATTCGTGGTTCGCATTCCACTTTTGGAGTATATGGTTTGTGTTGCCCCTGGGCCTATTGTCTCCTATTGCATTCTATTGTGTTCTACAGTGTTTGCACTACTTTTCTAAGTGTTTACTTACCTGATTTTGGTTTGTGTATATATTTTGTGTATTTTACATACCTCCCAAAGGAGTATATCCTCTGAGATACTTTTGGCATATTGTCACTAAAATAAAGTACCTTTATTTTTAGTAACTCTGAGTATTGTGTTTTCTTATGATATACTGCTGTATGATATAAGCGGTATAGAAAAAGCTTTGCATGTCTCCTAGTTCAGCCTAAGCTGCTCTGCTATAGCTACCTCTATCAACCTAAGCTGCTAGAACACTTCTAATCTACTAATAAGGGATAACTGGACCTGGCACAAGGTGTAAGTACCACAAGGTACCCACTATAAGCCAGGCCACCCTCCTCCAGGAGGACATTGTTGTAACATCTAGGCCCATATTTATACTTTTTGATGCAAAACTGCGCCAACGCAGTTTTGCGTCAAAAAAATTAGCGCCGGCTAACGCCATGCGGGCGCCGTATTTATTGAATGACGTTAGCCGGCGTTAGCCGCCGGCGCTGTCTGGTGTGCGTTAAAAAAAACGACGTACACCAGGCAGCGCCGGCGTAGGGGGAAAATGGCGTATGGGCGTCCAGAAATGGTGCAAAATCGCCACAACCCGATTTGCGCCATTTTTTTACGATGCCCATCCCCCATTGAAATGACTCCTGTCTTAGCAAAGACAGGAGTCATGCCCCCTTGCCCAATGGCCATGCCCAGGGGACTTCTGTCCCCTGGGCATGGTCATTGGGCATAGTGGCATGTAGGGGGGCACAAATCAGGCCCCCCTATGCCACAAAAAAAAAAAAAAAAAAAATACTTACCTGGACTTACCTTAATGTCCCTGGGGTGGGTCCCTCCATCCTTGGGTGTCCTCCTGGGGTGGGCAAGGGTGGCAGGGGGTGTCCCTGGGGGCAGGGGAGGGCACCTCTGGGCTCATTCTGAGCCCACAGGTCCCTTAACGCCTGTCCTGTATGAATACGACGCATATGCATCGGAGTCATTTTTTAAGACGGGAACGCCTACCTTGCATATCATTAACGCAAGGAAGGTGTTCACGCAAAAAAATGACGCTAACTCCATGAACTTTGGCGCTAGACGCGTCTAACGCCAAAGAATAAATATGGAGTTAGTTTTGCGTCGAATTTGCGTCGAAAAAAACGACACAAATTCGGCGCAAACGGAGTATAAATATGCCCCCTAATCCCTAGTTCCCTCTTTTTTACCTGTTTCTAGGTACTAACCTCTCCTTTTCTATTGGTGTACCTTCCTTCCTTTCATACACGTGTGCATCTGTTGCAACCGCAAACACTAAAGTATTCTCTTCAAAATAGATCTCTTCATTAAAAAAAGCCTGTGTACTGGAAATATGTTTTAAGTCTCCTTCAAACCATGGCACAAAAGTTTGACTTATTGACATGTGCTTTTGGCACTTCTTTTTAAATCAAGTCACTAACCAGTCTAGCGTTCTCATTTTATTAAGGCTAAAGATGAACAGATCCCTATTTAGAGAAAACTCCTTGTCTACAGGACTCTCTACAAACACTTTCTGCTTACGCCTAGCCGGACCTGTCTTAACTTGCCTCATGTACCTCATGATATTGTTTACTACCCTATTATGAAAAAACGTCTGACAAAATTTGTTAATTTCTTGGTCCTTGCACAAGAATGCTTATATTAGTTTGTCAACCTTCTATCCTAATGCTAATGTAGCTGGGCCTACCTTTGTGATGTTGTACGTCAATAACTAATAATTGTTCATAGTAGTTTTATTTAACTTTCGTTTATGTTGTTTTGTTGGCATTTTTCTTTAACTTCAAGAGGACAAGGATAAAACAAGTGAAAAGAAACATGTTTTATAATCTGAATACTATTACAAACTTCACACCTTATGAGCCTTTCAGAACTAAGGAATATTCAGATCTCTTTTATAGCATTTAAACCTTTACAAGTATCCTTTAAGATAGACGGCTTACTTGGTAATAGTAAATCTATGTATAAAAAATATTCCAACAATAATTACATATTTTCATCTTTCAGTTTATAACAATTTGCAATATTTACCTTCATGCTACATGATGTGCATTTTAGGGACTTGGCTACCTAATGGGGCTAGAGTGTGTGGAAAGAGTAAGCTATCTGTGAAGAGCTGTGCACAAAGTAAGAGCTGTGCACAAGGTGAAAGGTGTGCTTGGCTTGGCCACATAATGAGTCTTTGATGGAGGCAGTTGGTTATGATGTCTAGAGGGAGTAGTCTGTCCACGGTGAGCTGTGCACAGGGCAACGGCTGGGCAAAGTAGAGACTTGGTGACCTCATGGGTGTTGAGTTTGGCAAAGGACTGGGCTCTCCTTGAAGAGCTGTGCTTAGGGAGAAGTGTGTGTAGTAGGGTCTTGTCCTCATAATGGGACTTGAGTGTGGGGAAAGAGTAGCCTCCCTGTCAATAGATGTACACAGAGTAAAAGGTAGTTGTTGGAGCGGCTTGTCCAATTAAAGGTGCTTCAGAGAGTAAAGAGAGTGGACTCTCTATGAATACCTCTGTACAAGACAAGGGGTGTGTGTAGTTGGGGCTAGGCCACCTAATGGGTCTTGGATGTCTGGAGGAAATGGACTCTCCATCAAGGCTTGTATACAAGACAGAAGGTGTGCACAGCTGCAGATTAGCCACCTAATTCGGTTTGGTTGCCTGGAGGGAGGGAGCTGTCCATGAAGAGCAGTGGATAGGTCAGACTCAGCTTATAGTAGGGCCTTTGCTACCTCATGGGGCTTGAGTATAGAAAAGGACTGGCTTCTCTGTGAAGAGCTATGCAGAGGGCAAAGTGTGTGCATGGTAGGGGCTTAGCCATCCAATTGGGCTTCTGTATCTGGAGGGAGTGGGCTCTCCAAGAAAAGCTGTGTGTGTGGTTAAGGCTGTGTGTAGTAAGGGTTTGTCCAATCAAATGACCCTGGTTTACTGGAGGAAGTGCCCTCTCCCTGAAGAGCTGTACACAAGGCAAAAACAGTGTGTAGTAGGGGCGTAACCACCTAATGAGGCTTTGGCGTCTAGATCTACAAAGCCTCTCTGTGGAGAGATGTGAACAGAGCAAAGACTGTGTTTAGTATGGCCTTGGCCACCTAATGAGGCTTGAGTGTTTGGAGCAGCTGGAACCACCATGAACACCTTCGCACAAAGTGAAAGCTTTGTGTAGTAGGGATTTGGGCCCATATTTATACTTTTTGACGCACAACTGCGCCAACGCAGTTGTGCGTCAAAAATGTTACCGCCGGCTAACGCCATTCCAACGCACCATGCGGGCGCCTTATTTATGGAATGATGTTAGCCGGCGCTGCGGACTGGTGTGCGTAAAAAAAAATGACTCACACCAGGCAGCGCCGGCGTATGGGAAAATGGGGGTTGTGCGTCAAAAAATGGTGCAAGTCAGGTCTGAGGCAAAATTCAGGCCTCAAACCGGATTTGCAACATTTCTTTTGACACCCAACCTCCATTGACATGACTCCTGTTTTGGCAAAGACAGGAGTCATGCCCCCTTGCCCAATGGCCATGCCCAGGGGACTTATGTCCCCTGGGCATGGTCATTGGGCATAATGGCATTGAAGGGGGCCCAAATCAGGCCCCCCATGCCACAAAAAAAATCGGAAAGAAATACTTACCCGAACTTACCTTTACTTCCCTGGGATGGGTCCCTCCATCCTTGGGTGTCCTCCTGGGGTGGGCAAGGGTGGCAGGGGGTGTCCCTGAAGGCAGGGGAGGGCACCTCTGGGCTCCTTCCGAGCCCACAGGTCCCTTAACGCCTGCCCTGACCCAGGTGTTAAAAAACGGCACCCATCAGGCTGTGCGCCGTTTTTTAAGGCCCACCCCCTCCTGTGCGTCAAAATGACACCAGAGTATAAATAAGGGGCACAGGCCTTAAAGTCATTTTTTGGAAGGGAACGCCTACCTTGCATATAAATAACGCAAGGCTGGTTCCCCCTTCCAAAAAATGACGCACATGGTGGAATTTTGACGCCCGCGGGGTCGGACGTCAAAGTATAAATATGGGGCAGGGTTTGCGCCGATTGAAAATTTTTGACGCACATTCGGCGCAAACAGAGTATAAATATGCCCCTCGATGTCTAGAGGGACTGGCGTCTCTGTTGAGAGCTGTGCACAGGGTGAAGGATGTGCATGGTATGGGCAGGGAAATCGTGGTGGATCAGACCTCATCCTTTTCTCTCAGTTACATTAGTCTCACACATGCAAAGACCATAAGTGGCAGGGAATGGTTCAATAAGATTTATTGAATCAGCTGCATCTTAGATAAAATGAAATGAAATGCAATAATTAGAATGATGAAACATGCTAGAAGCAAAATGGTGACAAGGAAAGTGAAACACAGGAAAGGTCCCACCATACTGTCACTATGCACACTATATTTGAATCCTACCTAAGCGATGTTAGAGCACAGCAGGATGAGCCCTAATCAGCCCTTCAGACTTCTCCCCTTGGAAGACATCATTCTCCATACCTGAATAGAAAGATGTCTGTTATCTATAGAGACACCATGCCCACGCAGGCCAGGGAACCTCTGGTCTCAGCAAGCAGCTGTAACAAAGTCAAACAGCATGCAGCCATGGCCTTCTGGCTGGAACACCCCTCTTACGTGTATGGGACAAAGAAGTGTTTTTATAATAAAACAGCTGATGTTCTGTGAAAATGTCCTCACTTAAAAATGCGTGTGTTTCTGTGAATTTTAGAGACGCAGTGTACCAGTTGTGCTAACAATCCTATCTCGCCGCAGCCTTGAAGAAAGCACAGAGTGAAAAGAATATTGTGCTAAGAAATATAGGGCCAGATGTATCAAGCTCCCGGTTTGCATTTCTTAAATAGCGGATTTTAAGAAATTGCTATTTAAGAAATGCAAAATGGGATGTATGAAATTTGCGAGTTGGTAGTAGTGATTTCTTAAAATTCACAATCGCTATTACAGAATCGCAATTAGGGAATGGGACTCTAGGCCCATAGATGCGAATGGTTTTGCATTTCACAATTTGCAAATTCCAGTTAGGAAATCGCAAATTAGGTAATGCAAACCCTAGGTTGTTGGGGGCCTAAGGCCCCCTCTGATGCACCCCAAAAAACTATTTGCGGACATGTGAAGCACACACATATCCTAGTGGCATGTGTGCGTTACATGTCATTTTTAAAAATGCATTTATAATGCATTTTTGAAAATTGCACATGCTTACCACCAAATTGGATCTGGTGGTAATTGCATTTCCTAAATGCCCAATTTGCATTTAGGAAATGCTTGATACATGTGCTTTCGAAATTGCAAATAGGAATTTCCTATTTGAGATTTCCTATTTAGAGAATCGCAATTTGCGATTCCCTAAATGGGGTTGCAATTTTAAGGAATCGCTATTTTTGCGATTCCTTAAAATTGCACAGCAAATGCCTTTCATACATCTTGAAAGGCATTTTTGCATTCGCAAATGACCACATTTTGCGATTCACATCGTTTGCGAATGCAAAATTGCTTGATACATTTGGCCCCTAACATTTTCCTAGGCGAAAGGACAGCTAGACAGAGAAAATAAAGCACCACCACGAATGTGGCCGATTCTAAAAGAATAAAATAAAGCAGAATAAAATGTTACTAGGCTAAAGGACACAAGTAGCAGGCCTAGTTGCTAAAATAACATGCACAGAGACTTCACTGAAATCGGTATACAAGAGTTGTTTATTAAAACTGTCTAGGTAAGTACCTACTCAAGTCTTTATTCTGAAGTACCCCTGACAGGATTTAAAAATGTAATGTTACGTGGGGTGTTATTCAGGATATTAATATCCTTGGCCCCACCTTGCTCATACCAACATGTTTCGCCCTCTGTTAGCCACTCACGGTCTTTGGGCCTTCTTCAGGGTATCAGATCCCCTCACTCTACCCAATATATAGAGTGATTTTATATATGATTTGGTGTAAGAAATTAAAGTTGAAAAAATGTGCATATTTAATTCTGTGAAGGATCCGTAGAGCTGACAGATCAGAAGATATGATATGATTGGCTGCGACCACAGCAACAAAGATGTGGTGGCAGTCATTTTAGAATTCAGGGACTGAGTTCCCTGTCCTGGAAATAAATGTAAAGAAATATAAGGGGCAGGGTAGTGATACCGTGCCCCTCTCCCAGGCCTAGTGTTGATGTTACCAAAGGGACCCCATGGAACCAAAAATTGCAAAAAAGGTTTCTCGCAACTGCAACACAAAAATTTAAAAGCAGTGTCCTGCCTTTTAAAAAATCCCCTGGGGTGGACCAGGGTACAGTGGGGTGGTGCAGTAGTATTTTAAGGGAGGGAGCCTTTGTAATGCCCTGGGAACCCCATCCCCTAGGGTCGCTAATGATATAAAGGGGTGAGGAGTGCGGTCCCCTTCCCCATCCCTCTTAGAGGCCCTGAGGATCCCACCTACTGGGGCAGATATATATTAATTAAGGGGAGGGGCACTCTGCTCCTATCCCAGAGCCTTTGACAGGCCCTAAGGACCCCATCCCCTGGGGATGCTACACTAATAAATAGTGTAGGAGGTGTGCAAGCCTTATGCACTGCTAATTACCTCACATATCACATCACTCAATTTTTAAAAAGTGTTTTATTAGCTTTTTTCTTAGTACTGTACAGTTACACAGTGTAGCAGTTCATTAATGTGACAATACCATCATGCTCACCCCCCCAGTTTGGGGTTGTATCCAGGCAACCGTAGGAGAATAGGAGGCCTGCATGCACATTGTTAACCGAAAGGACAGTACCACCAACAGTATTCCCACCCATTAGTGCGACACTTCCGGCCATACATCACTCAGATCCAATACAGGTACCATCTGGGTGAAATCACTGGAACAACAATAAGGCAAACAACAATACAAACAGCGGGTTCTCACTGGGCCAACAACTAGCGCAGCAACTCAGTCTGTGGAGGGGTTGGAGGCCTCTTCAGATAAAACACATCCACACCCCATAAGGGTTCCATATTGTCATTGTTTGCAACAGCTGCATACATAAAGCATAGTTTCCTATTGCCACTCAAGTCGGATCCCATTCATGTCCAACACCTTCGTCCATAGGAGCGCTATCGGTCTTCTCACCCCATGCTTCTTCCCATAGCAAGGCCTGGTCCTGAGCTAGACCCCACTCCCTGACAGGTGCCTCCCACCTGGACAGCCCTGGGCCCAACACCCACTTCCATGTCATGGAAATATGCTGCTTGGCTAATATAAAGGCGATTATATTAAGTGATTCCCCACTTTCTTGGAAGGTGGGCAAGAGAAGAACCCCGGCAGGAATGCCTCTAAAGTACACAGGCTAACCCGATCCAGTGTCACACCCAGCCGCTGTACTACTGATGTCCATAGGACCAAGCCTTATGGCAGAAATGTGCCGTCAACCGTCACACAGCAAGGACAGCGTTTGGCCTCCCCCTATAGATTGCAGTTAGGTTCTTCATGGTGAGATAGGTCTGGTGAAAGTAATTAAACTGGATCACCTTAAACCTGACATTCCAGGAGATTTTTTGCAGGTACGATAACAACTGCACCCATTCCCAATCCGACACGCCCTTTCCAATACACCATTCTGCTTTTGCCAAAGAGCAGACAGGGGCTTTCTCACCATTTGATTAAGAGCACCATATAGCCACTGAACAAGATGACTACTCATTTCCAGGGACAGCAGTAAATGCAGAACTGCATGTGTCCGAGGCTCATCCACCCCTGAATCCCAGAGGGCTGTAAATGTTCAGGTCAATGATTCATAGGGGAGGAGTCCTCCCTGAGGCAGGCCGTACATCTCGACCAACACCGCCAAGGGAATTACTGTAGCAGTCTCATAACAGTCTCTGCTCATCACCAGCCCTACCTCAGTCCATGCCACCAACTGCACCGCTGAGAAAAACAGGGGGATCCCCATGGGGCAGTCCAACCAATGGAAGAGCAGGGATATACAATGGGCACTCCTACGTCCACCAGACATCACACCACCAGTTCCTTTGCACCAATTCCAAGAGTAAACCGTCTCTCTGCCTTCACAGCATTCACTGCAAAAGTCGGGCTAAGAGCTCTCTCTGTTCAGGCACCAGCCCCAGGTGTCCCACTTCAGGTATATTCACACCATTCAGCCAGAGTGTGATCTATTGCAGCTGGGCTGACAGGTAATAGAGCTCAAAGTATGGTACCACCAGGGCCTCCTCCAGGATAGGTCATCGAAGAGTGTCCAGAGACATCCTGTGTCACCCCCCATTCCGGATTAGCTCCCTCAACAATGAGTCCAATTGGAGCATCCTTGATACTGGCACCCAGGTGAGGAAGTTATTGAAATAGTAGAAACATATACCAGAAGGCCACACAACCCTTCAGCAAGCACACTACCACTCCCAGATTGCCCTTCCGTAGATCTTCTGTAGCATGATAGACTGGTATCCCTGTATTTCAAAACAATGAGTGGGCCCAAC